>NW_027204359.1:765000-1475768 GCF_024711535.1 Dipodomys merriami
GTTCCAGGTATATTTTAGATATGAGACCATTGTCCGTTGTATGGCTAGTGAAGATCTTCTCCTAATCCTTGGGCTTTCTACTGATCTTGCTAACTTCATCCTTTGCCATGCAGAAACTCTGCAATTTCATGTCATCCCATTTGTCCAACCTTTCTTTGATTTGTTGTGTTTCTGGGTCTCTTTTAAGAAAAATTTGACCTATGCCAAGGAGACTTAGAGTTTCTCCAATTCCATCCTGTAATGTTTTCAGAATGTCAGCTTGGATTCCAGGTCTTTGATCCATTTGGTGTTGATTCTGCTGCAGGGTGATATATAAGGGTCTAGCTTTAGTTTTCTACAAGTAGTTAACCAATTTTGCCAGCATCATTTACTGAAAAGGCTGTCTTTCTTCCATTCTATTTTTTTAGCTCTCTTAGCGCAGATTAGATGGCTATAGGTCTGTAGGTTCATTTCTGTAATTTCAATTATATTCCTTTGTTCCTGAAATCTGTTCTTGTGTCAGTATCAAGTTGTTTTGATTACAATGGTGTTGTATTAGAGTTTGAAATTTGGTATGGATATTCCTCCAGCACTTTTTTTTTCTGCTTTTGATGATTTTTGCTATTCAGGATCTTTTATTTTCTGTATGAATTTTTGGATTGCCTCTTGTCCTTCCTTCAAGAATGAAGTTGGAATATTGATAGGTGTTGCATTGAATTTGTAGATTGCCTTGGGAAATATTGCCATTTTCACGATGTGGATCCTTCCAATCCAAAAGCATGGGAGGTTTGTCCACTTTCTAATTTCTGTTTTGATTTACTTTTTCCGGTTTTTAAAGTTTTCATCAGCCAGGCACTGATGGCTCGTGCCTGTAATCATAGCTACTCAGGAGGCTGTGATCTGAGGATCATGGCTCAAAGCAGGCCAGGGCAGGAATATCCATGAGACTCTTATCTCCAATAAACCACTAGAAAACCAGAAGTGGTGCTGTGCCTCAAGTGATAGAGCACTCGCCTTGAGCTGAAGAGCTGTGGGACAGCACCCAGGCCCACAGTTCAAGACCCATGACTGACAAAATACAAAAAAGTTTCATCATAAAGATCCTTCACTTTTTGGTTAATTCCTAGGCGTATTTGGGGGGGGTCATTATAGATGGAGTTGTTTTCCTTGTTTCAGCCACACTTTTCTCATTGTTGGATTAGAGAAAAGCCATTGTCTTTGAAGGTTAATTTTGTAACCGGCTACTTTGCCAAAGTTTTGAATCATTATCAATAATTTGGGAGTGGAGTCCATGAGATACTTTAATTACAAGATCATGTCATCTGCAAAGAAGGAGAGTTTTACTTCATCTTTCCCTATATGGATCCATTTTATGTTTTCATCTTGTCTTATTGTTATAGCTTGGCATTCTAATACTAAATTGAAAAAAAAAGTGGAGAGAGTGGACATCCTTGTCTTCTTCTTCTTTTATTGTGAAAAAACCGTTCAGAGGGGTTAAAATTACATGGGAAAATAATAAATACATTTCTTATCAAGCATTGTAGCATCCTCCTTTGTTTCCACTTCCCATCCCTTCACATCCTCCCCCAACGTCCACCCAATCCTCCCCCCCCCCGCGCACCAAACTTGTAAAGTTCGTTTTTGACATAACGACTTGTACATCTCATTGTTGCAATGCAATGAGTTCACCTGTATCCCTATTTAAATTATTTGTTTTTCCCCTTCCCCTCCACAAATTATAACACCATCAAATACAGTGAAAGCAGGGGTTATACTGTCGGGGAGGGACATACAAAGCAACCAAGAAATAATCTTGCAAATGTGTTAGAAACAATCACATGAAAGAAAAAAAACACTTGAATACATATTTTAGGGTTCATTTCCCTAACATCAAATTATCTGAATATTTCTGCTCGATTCAGACATATACTAGATATTGCTAATAAGGGAAATGATGGGACCTATGTTTCTTTGGCCCTGGCTTACTCACTTAATATAATTTTTTTGTCCAAGCCTTTCCATTTCCTAACAAATGGGGCAATGTCATTCTTTCTGATGGAGGCATAGAATTCCATTGTGTATATATACCATATTTTCTTGATCCATTCATCTACTGAGAGGCATCTGGGTTGGTTCCATATCTTACCTGTAGTAAATAATGCTGCAATAAACATAGTTATGATGGTAGATTTAGTGTGGACTTGTTTGTCAACATTTGGTTAATGATGCACAGGCCGTAATTTTCTTAATAGAGACCCAGAAACACAACAGATCAAAGAAAGGTTGGACAAATGGGATTGCATGAAATTGCAGAGCTTCTGCATGGCAAAGATCATAGCTAGCAAGATCAATAGAAAGCCCACAGTTTGGGAGATGATCTTCACTAGCCATACAACGGACAATGGTCTCATATATAAAATATACCTGGAACTCAAAAATAAATAAATCCCCCAACAACAAATCTTCAAAGAAACAACTGCCTAATAAGTATGTGGGCTAAAGACTTAAAGAGAAACTTCTCTGAAGAGGAAAGAAGTATGGCCAATGGACACATGAAGAAATGCTCAACCTCCCTAACCATGAAAAAATGCAAATCAAAACAACATAGGATACCACCTCACTCCAGTTAGAATGGCTACAATCAAGAACTCTAATAACAACAGCTGCTGGAGTGGATGTGAACAGAAGGGAACCTTACTGCATTGTTGGTGGGAGTGTAAACTTTTCAACCACTTTGTAAAGTAGTATGGGATTTCCTCAAAAGACTCCACATAGAGCTCCCCTATGACCCAGCAATCCGTTGTATCCTTCTTGATTTAAGAGGAAATGGCTTTAGTTTTTCACCATTAAGTATAATGCTGGCTGTAGGTTGGTTATATACAGCCTTTATTCTATTGAGGAATGTTGCCTGGATTCCTATTTTTTCCAGAGCCTTCATCATAAAGGGTTTGTTGGATGTTGTCAAATGCTTTGTCTCAAACAATTGAGATAACCATGTGGTTCTTATCCTTGTTCTTGTTGTTGCGATGTATTATATTAATTGATTTGCGTATATTGAACCAAGTTTGCATCCCTGAAATGAATCCTGTTTGATTGTGGTGTATTTTTTTTTTTTTGGATGAATTGTTGAAGTCGATTGACCAAAATTTTGTTGAGAAATTTTGCATCAATGTTCATCAAAGAAATGTGTTTAAAGTTCTCTTTTTTGATGAGTCACTGCCTGGTTTGGGGATGAGGGTTTTGGTGGCCTCATTGAATAAGTTCTGTAGTGAACTTTCTCTTTCAATTTCATTGAAGAGTTGGAATAGTATTGGTGTAAGCTCTGTTTTGAAGGCCTTGTAGAATTCTGATGTAAATCTGTCTGGTCTTGGGCTTTTTTTAGATGGGACTTCTCTTATTGCTGTTTCTGTCTCAATGTTTGATATGGGCCTGTTAAAATGGCTTAACTCATCTTGCTTTAGTTTCGGCATGTCAATATTTGCTATGAAAAGGTCCATTTCTGCCAAGTTTTCAAACTTACTAGCATAGTTTTGGGAAGTATTCCCTTTTAATGTTCTCAATCCTGGTTTTTTCTCTGGTGATGTTTCCATTCTTATCTCTGAGTTTATTTATTTGGGTGAGTTTTCTTCTTTTTCTGATAAGATTTGTTAAGGATCTGTCAATTGTGTTAATTTTTTCAAAGAAGCAACTCTTGGTGTTGTTGATTCTATTTTTTTTTTGGTTCTAATTCATTTAATTCTGATTTAATTTTAATTATTTCTTTCTATCTATTGGCTTGGGGTTTATCTTGCTGCTCTTTTTCAAGGAGGTTCAGATGTGTCATTAAATTGTTGGCTTCATATCTCTCCAACTTGCCTCTGATTACTGCCTTTTCTGTGTCCCAGAGGAGCTGGTAATTTGTGTGTTCGTTTTGTTGAATATCATGAACACTTGAATTTTCTTTCTAATCTCTTATGCGACTTACTCATGATTCAACAGTATTTTGCTCAGCATCCATGTGTTACAGGACTTTCTCTGGTGGTTTTGGCATTGAATTCTAATTTTATTTCCTGTGGTCTGAGAGAATGCAAGGTATAATTTCAATATTTCTGAATTTGGACTTTTGTTTTGTGACCTAAAATGTGGTCAGTTTTTGAAAATGTTCTATGTGCTGCTGAGAAAAACGTGTATCCTGATAATGCTGGGTGAAATATTCGTTAGATGTCTTTTAAATCTAGTTGATCCTTGCAGTTGTTTAGATCTGCAGTTTATTGTGTTTTTGCTGAGTTGATCTATGTACTGGGGATAGTGGTGTGTTAAAGTTCCTAAGAATTAATGTCTTTGGATCTATGTGAGCTTTGAGGGAAGTATTGTTTCTTGGATAAATTTTCGTGCTCCTTGTTTGGCAAATAGATATTTAGAATTGTAATATCCTCCTGAAGGGCATTCCCTTAATTAGTATGTATCGACCTTCTTTTTCTCTTCGCACTAATTTTAATTTGAAGCCTATTTTATCTGATATTAGGATTGCAACTCCAACCTGTATATGAGGGACATTTGCTTGGTAGATTGTGTTATAGTCTTTCACTTTAAAAATATGTTTGTTTTTATGGGCAAGTGTGACTCCTGAAGGCAGCAGATAGATGGATTTTGCTTTTTAATCCAACTAGACCGTCTATGTCGCTTAATTGCTGAGTTAAGTACTGTAATGTTGAGCAATAGGACTGAGAAGTATTTTTTTTATTGTGGAAATGCCATACAGATGGTTTCCATTACATGGACAAGATAATGAGTACATTTCTTATCAAGCATTGTTGCCTCCTCCTTTGTTTTCCCTTCCCATCCCTTCCCATACCCCTCTTACCTAATCCCCTCCCCCACCAAAGTTGTAAAGTTAATTTTTCATCATAACAACTTCTACATTTCATTGTTGCAATGGTTCCACCTGTGTTCTTATTTAAACGATTAGTTTTTTTTCCCTTCCCCTGTACAAATTATACCAACATCAAATATAGTGAAATCTGGAGTTATTTTTTGTTATGTCAAAAAATGAACTTTACAACTTTGGCCCGGGAATGAGGGAGGGAGGGAGTGGGGATCAAAAATGTTTATCCATTAATATAATTCAAATACCAATCAAAAGTAATTTTATATAATCATTACAAGTGTCATTTTATTACTATCATAAAACAGAATAAAATACCAGTCCCAATTATTACCTACGTATCATTAGTCTTAATTCCTAATCATTACCTAAATATCTTAAAAAATCGAAATAGTCATGTCTTTAACATAGAGATAATATTCTATCCTTTTTACTTAACATTTTCCAGGGGCATATATTCATGTTTCTTTTTCTTTATTTTATTTTATTTTATTTTTATTTTTTGTGAACATAATGTACAGAGCGGTTAAAATTACATGGGCAAGATAATGAGTATATTTGTTATCAAGCATTGCAGCCTCCTCCTTTGTTTACCCTTCACATCTCTTCCCAGCCTCCCCCTGAACCCCCACTCAATTCTCGCACCCCCACATGCACCAAAGTTGTAAAGTTCTTTTTCGACATGTCAACTTGTACTTTTCATTGTTGCAAGGGGCCCACCTGGATCCTTAAACGACTTGTTTTCCCCCATCTCCTCCACAAATTATACTAACATCAAATATAGTGAAAGCAGGGGTTATACTGTGGGGGAGGGACATATAAAGCAACAAAGAAATAATCTTATAAATGGGTTAGAAACAAATGCATGAAAGAAAAAAAAACATTTAAATACATATCTAAAGGTTCATTTTCCTTGCATCACACTAAAGCTACCAGCACAACTATGTTTGTTGCAGCATTATTTACTACAGCTAAGATATGGAACCAACCCAGATGCCCCTCAGTAGAAGAATGGATCAAGAAAATGTGGTATATATACACAATGGAATTCTATGCCTCCATCAGAAAGAATGACATTCCCCCATTTGTTAGGAAATGGAAAGGCTTGGAAAAAATTATAATAAGTGAAGTAAGCCAAGCCCAAAGAAACATAATTCCCTTGGTTTCCCTTATTTGCAATATCTAGTATATGTGTGAGTCAAGCAGAAAAGGTCAGATAATATATTCATGTTTCTAAGAAATGTTCACAGCAGTTAAAAATGCTTTCGTGAAATTATTGTGATGCATGTTGTTATTGTTGTTCTTTGCAAGGCCTGGACATTGTCCCTAAGCCTTTTTGTACTCAAGGCCAGCACTGTACTACTTGAAGCAAAGGGCTAATTGCTGTTTTTGAGTGGTTAAATGGAGATAAGAATCTAACATGAACTTTTCTGTCGGGGATAGATGTGAAAACAGCTGTTAGATCTCAGCAGCCAGAGGAGCTAGAATTATAGCTGTGAGTTACTGGCACTGGGTTTGACGACTTTTTTTTAATTTTAATTATGTTTTAAGATGTTTGTTTCACTGTAATGGACACAATTCTATACATTAATATATATATATATATATATATATATATATATATATATATGATGACAAATTCCCTCTAAAAATGTATGAATTTCTACACATAACATTTATACACACACACACACACACACACATACACACACACACATATATATTTCTGAATATATAGACTCCCCCAAAAACTTTTATACTACTATTTTTATCCTTTTCATTTCAAAGATACATAGTCTATTTTTCCAAAATTTTCCTAGAGTAAAATGACTAATATTTCAATAGAAAGTAGAATATATTATTTTCAAGGTAATTTTAGATATACACATGATCTTGTAGTAATAGTTATAATACTTGAAAAAATTCTGTTCAATCCCTAAAATATTTGTGTGTAATGACAGGAAGATTGGAAGTTAATTCATACCGGTTAGGAATGTGCAATGCTTCAAATATCTGTTCAATAATTTGTTACAAGAACGTAGTCAAGCTACGTGATATGGCTTAGTTTTTCTCTTTCTTAATTTATTCAAAAATTTAACATGGATGCATGCACAGTGGTAATATTAAAATTAATAATCAAAATACAAATAATACAAAATCATAGACACATACCCGGCTTTCAATAATTAGCACTTATTATGCTAATAATAATTTTGTTGAAGATGATGGTGACCAGAGTGACCCTGATAATGACAATGTTATGATTGAAAAGGAAAAATTTTTAGACATGTTTGAAGCTAGATTTCCCACATTGAATAGATAATAATAAACAGAGTTGGATTACATACAATAAGAATAACATGGTTCCCCTTATTTGCAATATCTAGTATATGTATGAGTCAAGCGGAAAAAGTCAGATAATGTGATGTTAGGAAAATGAATCCTTAGATAGTTATTTTAATGTTATTTTTTCTTTCATGCATGTGTTTCTAATGCATTTATAAGATTATTTCTTTGTTGCTTTATGTGTCCCTCCCCCACAGTATAACCCCCGCTTTCAATATATTTGATGTCAGTATAACTTGTGGAGGAGATGAGGAAAAACAAGTCATTTAAGGATTCAGGTGGACCTGTTGCAACAATGAGAAGTACAAATTGTCATGTCAAAAACGAGCTTTACAATGTCGGTGGGGCGGAGGGGGGGAAGGATTGGGTGCGGGGGCACGGGGGAGCCTGGGAAGGGAGGTGAAGGGTAAACAAAGGAGGAGGCTGCAATGCTTGGTAAGAAATGTATGAATTATCTTGCCCATGTAATTGTAACCCCTCTGTACAGTATATTCACAAATAAAATAAACTTTAAAAAAAGAATAACAAGAGGAGAATTTCAATATGAAAAACTACAATCACATAATCAGGTGAGACAGTAAATCCCTAATGTTATTCCTGCAGTCTCTGTAATTTATATTCACTTTTCTTGGTGGTATTGTTTGCTTATAAATAAAATCGTTTATTTCCACATGTTTATTATCCCACATAGATGAAATATAAGCTGAGTGCTTTGTTATCAAATGATCTTGTTTTTTCTAGCCTTGGGAACTTAGGAGAAAGACTTTCACCACCCACATAGCCAGTGGCTTAGTTATATGTCCTTAGAAGTTAACAACGCATACCTCAAGCATGCTTCACTCATTAGGCAGAAATCTTTGTTCAGTTTTAGTTTTTATCCAGTTCACTGAAGAAAATTTATGTATAAATTTATGAAGAACACTTGGCAACACATACAGCAATAAGAAAATTTTGATGGACTAAGATTAGTTTTCAACCTAGTGTGATTAGTTCAAGTAACATCCTCATATAGATACTATTCAATAACGAATATTTTCCAGTGATATGTTGAGTATGTTTTTCAATGCAACTGTAGACACATGACCCAATTTACATAATACCACTTACATATCTGTAGTTACCTTAAAAGGACACAGCTCTAAGAGCCAGAAGGTACAATTTATTTTTATTTCTGCATGAAACAATTTGTGACTTGATACCAACAAACTGAATTTGACTCTTTCCTTATTTGTAAGCTAAGGTGGAAAATGTAAGGACTCTTCACTTTTCTTTTTTCTTGCTCTAGGAGTAAGCAAATGTATTCTTCAATATTTCTGGTAGATTACATCCATTTACAGATGAGAAATGTAAGGCCAACAGTCAATGTAGTGAGTAAATAATGATACTAGAATTTGTGGCTGAGCTCTTCCCTCTGCATACATACAAGGAGCAGTAATTTGTTGATGGAGAGGACCAATATGAAAAGACTATGAGGAAAAAACATACTTTGTAAATAGTTGTTTAAGACTAAGTGACCAGTGATGAGTACATGAAACAGACTTGTGTCAGGGGCATAAAAAGGAGTACATACAAATCATATTAGTGCTGGGCGCCAGTGGCTGATGTCTGTAATCCTATCTACTCAGGAGACTGAAATCTGAGGATCACGGTTCAAAGACAGCCCGGGTATTAAAGTCCATGAGACTCTGATCTCCAATGAAAACCACTAGAAAACTTGAAAATGATGCTGTAGTTCAAGAGGTAGAGTGCTCGCCTTGAGCTGAAGAGCACAAGGACAGCACACAGGCCCAGAGTTCCAGCCCCACGACCAACAAAAAAAAAAAAAAAAAAAAAGAAATAAAATTAGTAACAGAAACTGAGAAAATCTTGATCATTCATCTTATATAATGGGTGGAGTAGAAGGGTAAGTAGAAATCTAAAGTGTTCTACATGTATGGCTAGGCAAATGTGTTAGTGATATTTTTGGTTATAAGGATTACAGGTGAAAATGATGGATTTAGGGGAAAGAACTCTCCAATAGTTCTAAAATTTATATTAAACAGATGCAAAGATAGGTCTGTTTAGATATCATCAAAATATCCATGACCATGACTATGAAAAATAATGATAAAATTGGGGGCATTATTAAAGGGAAGAGGAAAAGGAAAGTTATGACATAAGTGTAGCAATATGAGCACCAGTGTGGACAAGATTGGAAGAAAGAGATAAGGAAACAAGAAAGTAATAAAAACAGATTTACAGAAGAAAAGAAAAGAAAGAATTTGCAGGAAGAAAAGGTCAAAACTGATACAGAGACATTGAAGGAAATATGCTATTTGGATATGAAAACTAAAAGGACATAGACAAGTTTTTTGTTTTTTTGGGTTTTTTTGTTTTTGTTTTTTTTTTAGGGGGAGGGTGTCCGGTCATGAGACATGAACTCTGGGCCTAGGCACTGCTCCTCAGCTCTTCATCTCAAGTCTAGTGCTCTACCACTTGAGTCACAGCGCCACTTCCGGTGTTTTTTCTTTTTGCTTATGTGGTGCTGAGGAATCGAACCCAGGGCCTCAGGTATGCAAGGCAAGCACTCTACCACTGAGCCAACTTCCTAGCCCGATAGACAAGTTCAATAAGAACAGTGTTTTGGTGAACTGGTAGAGATGTAAGTCATATTGATGAAATTTTTAGATATGAATGTGAAGCCATAAAATTCTAGATCCATGAATTCAACAGATCATGTTGATTTTAAATGTTGGGAACAAATGCTTTTATCCTGACCTTAGAAGTATTATACAGATGTAACTGTCATGACTTTTACTTAGATATATTCTGTGAATATTTTTGAAGACTGTTTAACCAGGAGATTATGGATTGAACTATAGCACAGACAAGCCTAATTTGCCCTACAGTTCCAATGAGTGATCCATGTATCTACATCAGTTTGGAATTTTATTGAAATATTGTTAGATATGTTTGGTTATCTTATCAGGCTATTGGTTATAAACATAGGACAAGGACCACCAAGTAAAGGTTGAACATACAGTTTTGCTGATGTTACTGAAGACTCTGCAAATTGATTCTTCTTTAGAATAGAAAATGCCTCAATAGCCATTGATACGTCATAACTGTCATATACTCTATTTAAATATAATTCTTGTTAGAGATATCTCCATGCTGAAATAACCCTCTCAATGAACCTGCCACAAATTCTTATATGTAGAAAGTGCTCTTATAAAATTCAAGCTTTTATTGAATGGAAGAGTTCAGACATTACCCTCACCACAAGGACTAAATGCCTAAAAAGATAAGACATTTTATTATAATGCCTTTCTTTCATTTTTGATAAACATATGCATTTAGGGAAGGATTCTGATGTAACAATAATACAATGGTGACTTGTAATAACACAACATCTAGGATCTACTGTTAATTCAGTTACTTACTAATTAGCTCCAAAGTGTGTGGATATTTATATTTCTCCTGGGTAAACTAATGAGCTCCAAGAAAATATCCCTAAGGAGCCTTTCAATTCAGATATCACTATTTGTCGCAAAATGCCTTAAATTCTACACCCTCTACTGTGGGCATAGAGTTATACTGTGGAAATTTTCTCCTCAGAGGGTGAGTACTGCCCTATTGGTTAACATGGACAAAGTACCTTCATACATAGACTGGGTGTTTGCAAACAAGAAGTGGTAGTTGAACAATGTTCTTAGCAGTTTGTACAGAAGAAATGGAAATAGAGCAACTGTGAAATCAAAAGGAACATGCAAAAAGACAAAGGTACAAAGTAGAATGTGCCAAGGAAATGCTGATGTACAATTTCAAATAATGTGCTCAGGTGTGAGGGTGTGTTCAAAGAACAGCATCAGATAATATACTTGGATACCTTGAGAAAAAACTGCATTAAAGGATTCTGGGATTATCATGCAAGTACAAACTCATTACACTGACTAATTAGTCACAACATCATTAATTTAGGGAGTATTTTCCAAGAGCATACTGAGAAAAAGAGGACTCATCACAATTATTGTTCAGGATGAAGTAACGACAATCACATAAAGTTTCTTATAAGTCTTCATTTTTTTGGAGCATTACAGTGGGAAAAAGCCAAGTAAATAGTTTGCATGTATCTAAAATAAGTGGGACATATTATATTGCTCTGTCTTTAAATTGGAAGTTATATTGTACTCTAAGTTGGGACAATGATCTGTTTTCAGTTATTTTCTTCTCTTCCCCTTATTTTTCCCTTCCACTTAAAGAGACATACTTGAGCTTGCATTTAAAATCCTTCAAAATTATCTGAATTTCTCCATACTTCTCGCAGACTCCTATATCTTTCTCAAGGGAATATATTTTCACTACCATTTTTTATCCCATATGTTATTGGATATCTTCCTGCCTAATTCAGTGCAAGATACACATTAGACTTATCCATATATCTCAACACTTGTACCACCATAAAATCCTATCTTACTTAGAAATCATGATTTTAGTATGTCTGGGGAGGTGACATCTGCCATTTTTGAATGACCATAATTGATACTTACATGCAAGCATGTTTTAAACCAATATGCCTCTCAGAAGATGAATGAATCGACATGTCCATTGCGGCGCTTTGGGCTGTGGCAGGGATGAGGAAGAAAAATGGTTGGCTGCCCTCGGTTATTAATCCTGGGCCCCGGGGCTGGCCAGATGGATAGTTTCCCTGCATAGAGTAAGCATTTTTATAGTTATTCCTTTATTGCCTATTTTTGATCTACACACTCTTGTCTAGTGCTTTCCTTTTTTACATTTAGGGCAAATTCCTGTTCCTCTCTTGTTAACATTAGTAGCCGTTTTACAATTCTTCTTTATATGTCCCATTTGACCACACCCAAAACATTTAGATTAGAGGGTTTGGTTTGTAAAGCATGCCAGGTAGTGGGCATAGTTTCACCAAACAACTGCATAAGCCGGGATTCAGATGTAATGTCTTTACACGCCATTAAATATGTATTTACATCCTCAGATTCTTTAATAGTCAATAGGGCTCATCTACAGTCCTCATTAACATTCTCATAACCAACATGCCCAGCAGTTGTTGCTGTGCAGCTACTCCCACAACAATAAGTTCCAAGGTCAGTTTCAATCCTGATAAAAATTCAACATAGCGTGTATTAAGTTTTTGAATTACTTTAGTCCAGGGGCCATAATGCTCTCCTACAAGCCGAATCCTCTTCCATGCCTGAATACCTATGTCTCGTAACTACTCATGGATCTCTTCAGGGGAGTTCACTTGTATATGAGCATCTGCATATTGTTCTGTTCTACTCAACATGGGAAAGGTTATGACCCACAGGTGCGGATTATTGCTCTGCACATTTTGCTTAGTCCTTTCTGTACATTACTCAGTAAACCACATTTGCCATTGTAGGTATTCAGGATCCTTAATTAGGCTCTACAAAGCATCTTCCAATCCTCGAGAGCAAAATTATTGTAATGTCGGGCAACCCCATTAAGCAATTCCTTAACATAAAGAGACTGAGTACCATACAACGTCACTGCCTTCTTCAGTTTACCAAAATCATTGACAGCAACACCTTCATATCTGCCTGGTAGAGCTAAACCATTCATAGGGGGTGGTCAAATTACAGGATAAGAAAAAATATGCATTTCATCATCAAACTCACTGTCTAAGCCTTCTGTTTTGTGATGGAGTAACACGGTAAAATTTGCTTCCGCAAGCAGAGGAACAGAAGGCTGTTTTACTCTCACTTTCTCAGATTCTCTTTCACTCTGCTAATTTCTAACTCCATATGTTGTAATCTTGATAAAAACCAATTCCATTTGCTCAGACATTCTATTTATGCTTTCAGATTGTTCCTTTTCAGGCTTCTTTACCTCTTGTTTTTTCTCTGTTAATTGTGATGCATCCTTATCTATTGCGTCCTTAACCTCAGAGTCCAATTGTAAACCTACAATAGAAGGGGTGGCCTCTTTTCTCATTTAAAGCTTTAAAAAGGGTATGTAAAACAGAACAAATGGACCAAAATTTAACAGGAATCCTTTCCCCTTCTCGAACAGCTCTTTCTACATTATATTTTACTCATTTCCAATTATCAACATCTAATGTCCCTTCAACGAGGAACCAAGGATTCCATTCTCTAACTACATTAATACACATTTCTTTGTCAAAAGAAGAAATAGTTACACCATAAGCAGCAAGTAAATGTTTTAGCATATGTAAGTACGGAGTAGATTTAACTTGTCCCATCACCCTGTAATTAAAAAAGTACTTACCTGAATATATCTTCCTGAATTCAACACTGCAGGGTCCCTGTTTGGGTGCCAGTTGTCAACGTCTAAGGTATTGGAGTCCCTGGGTAAGGGTCAAAAATCACCAGGACACAGGGGATACAGAGTGCAAACAGCAATTGCCACTGCATGCTGTGCTTTATTGCTAGTGGGTATTTAAACACAAGCAAGTATTATCTTTGCCAAGATTTAGTCAGGAGACATTCACACAAAGAATTTCAACAGCTACAATTTTGCTTAAACTATGAGACAATGTCTTTGTATATTTTTATCTAAACTATTATAGAGCAACGTCAAACCACTTTCCTGTACTCAGGAAAATGCTTGACTAGCTGTTTGTCTATGCTTAAGTAAGCAGAAGAGCTACTTTCACAGCTCCCAGGAGTCTGACATGAGCTTTGAGATAGGGAGAGAGAACATGTTCCCTCTCTAGCCCGGCATGCCAAGAGCTTTCCACATACACAAACACAGTCCTCAGATAATCCTGAGGCCTGAGCCTGCATCAATCTGCCCCTCCAAAACAGACCCTGAGGCTTCACACAGATTGTCTCACCAACTCTTCTATTACTTTAAGCAAAAACAAAGCAAAGCAAAGCAAACAAAATAGACTTTATGGTTAATTAAGCTGCTATTAAAGATTCTAGGCAGAACTATACTGTTAAAATGATGAGTTAGTAAATATGTTTTGTAGATACTGATCTCACATGTGTCACAAAAATAACCATAGATTCGTAACTAGAAACTCTGAAGTGTAAAGTATATTATTTAGGTGAGTTTCATTAGGTACCCAATGAAGAGAACACCACACGGTATTCACTCAGGTAAAGTAGTTTATTTACTGAAATGCTGCCCATGCCATAAATGGGGGAAAGCCATGTAAAAAAAATGGGGTGACCAACCTCAGGCAAGGATGTATCTATGTGAAGAACCAGATGAGGTGTGGCTATTTGAGGAAAACTCTGGCCACACTGGATCTGGATGTGACTTCACGTTCTGGGACTCACCTCTGGTCAGATGGAAAGTGTGACCAGAGGTTGACCAGGTTGTGACTTAACAGGATGGGGAGGTGGCTGCCTTCAGGTGTGCCAGATACTAGGCAACACATGAAGGGTTGAAACTTAGCCAAGAAGTGGGAAGGTGTCTGAATAGGGTCTGCATGGCCTGGGGCAGACCTAACACCAAATACAGGTAGTACCTCTGACATATAACTCCTTACTCCAAACAATTCATTCTCAATCATTTTCTTTCTTTGGTTTCTTTCTTTCTTTCTTTCTTTCTTTCTTTCTTTCTTTCTTTCTTTCTTTCTTTCTTTCTTTCTTTCTTCCTTCCTTCCTTCCTTCCTTCCTTCCTTCCTATCTTCCTTTTCTCCTTTCCCCTTTATCACTTTTATTTTTTTGGTCGGTCATGGGGTTTGAACTCTGGGCTTGGGCACTGTCCCTCAGCTCTTGATCTCAAGGCTGGTGCTCTACTGCTGGAGCCTCAGCGCCACTTCTGGTTTTTGAGTGGTTTATTGGAGATAAGGGTTTCATGGACTTTCCTGCCATGTCTGGCTTTGAACCTCAATCCTCAGATCTCAGCCTTCTGAGTAGCTAAGATTACAGGTGTGAGCCACCAGTGCCCAGCTCTCTCTCTATATCTCTCCCCTCTTTCACTCACCCTCCCTCTCTCCCCTACCACTGTATTCTCAACTCTCAAATAATGAACACATGCTGAGTTGAACTCACAAGCTGGGAGAGCAGCTTAATTGGCATATGTGAAATTTATTTAATGTTTCCTTACACCTCTACCACAGGTCACTGGAATCAAATAATGAACACTCAGCAGCATGGCATCTTAAGCCATTTGGAGGAGGAAAGCAAGCATGCTCACTGCATTCGAGGAAGGTGGGGCAGACTCCTCCCTCCTTTTGCTAAGACTCAGCCCAGTTTCTACATTAGTAGAGGTGACTGCCTCCAAGTGTCCCAGTTACCCAAGTGACACAAGTACTAGGCAGAGACTTAGCCTCTTGTGGTTCTGAGATTAATGGCATGATTCAACATGATCCACTAGTTTGTTGAGATTGGGACTTCTTAAGTTTTTGGTTAGGCTATGTTCAAATTGTGATCTATTTATTTCTGATTGCTAACCAGGATTATAGATGTGAACCAGCACATCAGACCATTCAAAGTTCTCTATCCCACATGGAAGACGTGAAGTTTATTTTACCAAATGACATACAAGTTGACAGACAGTAAAAGTAAGTCCTTACTCCTGGTCAAGATGTGTTATCAATGTAAAACAAAATTACTTAGCAAAATATCTGACTACTGTGATTATACTTTCAAACTTACCCTACACTTTAATATCAAATCACCTATATTAGCCAATGATTCACTCAAATTACCTGTAATCATTTATGTCTGTCCTGTCTTCTAGAAGTAGGGAGAACTGGAGCTCACATAATTAACTAAAGTGGTTGAATTTGAGAGGATCACAGTGCTAAATCAGTCTAGGAAGGAAAATATCACCAATATCAAACTACTAGGTAGGGATATTGGAATGCAATCATGATCCCTGTTTTTTGGGCTGGGTGTAAAATTTGCTACTCTATGAGTAAAATAACTTAAACAAGAAAGGATTGGTGAAATGTCTCCAGTGGTGGAATGCTTGTCTGGCAAACACAACATCAAAACTCAAATCAACTTCCTAAAGATAAAATAAGAAAAGGAAAAAAAAAGAACAACTCATACTGAGCATGTGTTCAATGTAAATATTTACACTAAATTATTGTAACTATTAATACTATCATTTCTAGCAGCACACACATTTTGTGTGAAGACTAAATGAAAAAAATGACACCCTATATATAAAGCTTTGGTAAATTACCTAGCCATACATAACCATACAGTTCAGTGGACAGATACAGCTGATATATATTGCACACACATGTATTATATTAAGTGACATATAAATGAAATAAAAAATTTATAATGAATAAATTTAGTGAGCAGATAACTTTTCCAAAGTATTACTTTACCTGTATCAGTTCATGTCTTAAAGTCTCCAATGCTATACCACACTTACATGGTTGCTGATCCCCTTCAGCTTTTTTATGATATTGTTTTTTTCTTTGTTTTTCAGGTGAAAAACCTGCCAATAAATATACTTTCATGACATTATTTCTTTAGAAAATGAAAAGCACGTTGTGTTAGCTGGCTCTTTATGTATCATCAAAATATTTTTTTTTTAAATTTCAAGTACATATTGTCTTAGATCACACTCATTCTCTTCCAATAGTACCTATGGGAAGGAGAAAATGAAGGATTATTCTGTTAATTTGGGAGTTTCTCTTATTAATAACTGCAATAAATATGAAAATGCAACTCTGAAATTATTTAGAGATGTAATTTGAAAGTTACATTTATACACACTCATGTTACTCCCTCAACTAAATCACAGAGCTTAAAATAAGTGGCATTTTTAGCTGGGTGCCAGTGGCTCATGCCTGTAATCTTAGCTACTCAGGAGCTGGGATTTGAGGATAGTAGTTCAAAGCTATCCCAGGCAGGAAATCTATGACACACTTACTTCCAATTAACCACCAGAAAATCAGAAATGCCACTGTGGCTCAACTTGAAACCTGCTAGCCTTGATCTGAAGAGCCCCAAAACAGTGCCCAGACCCAGAATTCAAGCCCCTTGACCAAGAAAATTAAAAAGGAAAAAAGGGGGAAAAAGTAATATTTTAAAGCTAATGTGCATATATACACAAAATTTGTCTAGAAATAAAACTATAACAGCTCCTGGACTGGCAACAAAGAGATTAAAGTGAAATTGCCTTCAATAATTCATTTAGATGATCTATACTGAGGGCAGGCTACTGGAACTCACATCACTAATTGAAGAGGTAGAATTTGAGAAGATCACAGATCAGAACCAGTGTGCAAGGAAAGTAATAAGAGTCTCATATCATCCTAAAGGCTTGCATGTTGGAATGCATTTCTGATCCCCGCTATTGGCAGACAGAGGTGAAAAACTTAGCCTGTGTTCGGCCCTCAGGAAAATGGATAACTTAGAGCAAAGTAAGTAAATCGAAAAAGGATTATTCTAATGGTAGAATACTTGTTCAGCAAACAAGTATACTCATTTCCTAAAAGAGGAAAGAAAAGGGAAGAAAGAAAGAAAGAAAGAAAGAAAGAAAGAAAGAAAGAAAGAAAGAAAGAAAGAAAGAAAGAAAGAAAAGAAAAAAGAAAGGAAAAAAAGAAAAGAAAAGAAAGAAAGGGAAAGAAAGAAAGGGAAAAGGAGAGGTATAAATAAAAACCTCAGCATGCTTTAGATGTTAACAATGACCATAAATCATTTTAGCTATAAATGCCTTCATTTAATTCTGGGCAGAGTCATTTTGTATTAAGCCTGAAAAAAACCATAGCATACCACATACAAAGTTTGGGTAAAATACAGGTCTGCCTTACAGTGTTGGACCAATAAGAGTGTATGTCTAGTGCTGTTGCAGGTATGTTAAGGCTTGTGGGAGTTTATCATCCTGATGATCTTGCAATGATGAAATTGACTAACTACACAACTACCTTGGAAGATCCCTGCTGAGACCTATATTAAGTCACAGGTTAACAAAGAACAATCTATACAATGAAATATATTGTACAACCAGGCATTGTTACCAAAATTATTTTTACCTGATTCACTGTATTTTTACATTCTATATCACATGTACAAGTTCCTCATTCCCTTCTGTCTCATTATGTTGTCTTTCCTTGGTTTTGTTTTGTTTTCAGAACCATGGTATAAGAGGGCATTTCTTATATTTTTGTCTTCTAGTCTTCAGAAATTCTGCAGTTAAATATGCTTAAGTTGCTTTTATTAGAAAATTTAAAACACATTGGGTAGAGTCTTCACCATCATTTTGTTAAGATCTCAATTATGTTTTTATTTCTGTCATTCTACCTGTGATAATCTCACTTCAATCTTTTCCAAAGGGCACTTTAGTGGAAGGAGGAAATTCAAAGTGGATTCTGGTAGAGAATTTCTGTTACTAAAAACTCTGGTACATAGTAATGTAAGCAAGTCCAAAATTATTCATTGGAGAGATGAGTTGAAAGTCAGCTTTTTACATCTTAATACTCTTTCTTCAACCAAACTAGAGGATTTAAAATAACTAATACTTTCAAGTTAATGGAAAAAAATGTGCACGAAAATTCTAGAAATAAAATGATCACTCATGAAACCTTACTGATACTTCAAAGAATGCTTTCCAGTTAGAGGAATCATCTTCACACATTTTCACACAATGTGTATCTGCCTGGTAACAGAAGCCCAAACTAGACTAAAGCATCTAATAACTATATAATTTTTGTTGTCTTTTGGCAATACCGCTTTCTTATCATATTAATTAGTATGAATTCTGTGACTACTATAAAATCACATTTGTAATAAAAGTTACTAGGTGGGAACTTCAAAGATAAGGTGGTGTGGGGTTTCTGGTGGAGCCCTGTCTGGTTCAAGGGAGGAGTTTATATTGGCACAACCTCTGTGGTGAAGCAGGTCGGGGCTTTGAGGGTGAAGGCCAGTTTGTGTAGGGCTTTTAGACAGCAGGGAGAGGACAGGAAAGACTAGACTTGTTAAGAGCAGGGTCTCTTGTGGAGTAGGTGGGAATTTAGGATGGAGACTGGCAGGTGGATGGGTTTTCAGTGGAAGATGGTGTGGTCACTGAGGAAGAGGCTGTTTGGGGCCGAGCTTTGAAAGGGAAGAACAAGGCTACAGAGGAGGAGGTTACTTAGAGGAGGTTTTGTGGTGTAGCACTGTGAGCCCTTGTGGGATATGTCGGGTGAGGTTTTCCATAAGGCAGGGAAGAGAATTAGGGCAAGAAACTGACAGAAAGTGGGGATTCTGTTGCAGGAATGCGGAGCTATGAGGGAGAGGGTTTTCAGGGTCTGTGAGAGGGCAGAGCAGTGCTAGGAAGAAGTGGGCAAGTAAGGGGCGTGGTTTCTGGTGGAGAATGGTAGGCCTTTTGGAAGTGTTTTAGGGTGGAGGTGGGGTTTCTTGCAGAGCAGAATGTAGTAACAATGTATGGAGGAAAATTTCAGGAACAGAGCTTTGTGAGAGCAGGGATAGGATCCAGTGGACTAGACTAGTTAAGACAGGGTTTCTCGTGTAGCCAGTCACCACTTCGAAAAGAGGAGTAAGTTTGGGTGGGGATTTCAGTGTTGCAAGGCAGGGCATTAGACTTTGGACAGGGTTTCCAGTAGGGCAAGGCAAACTTCAAAACGGGACTATGAAGGGACAGGGATTTACAGTTCGGCCTGGTGAGACTTCCAGAGGGAGGCCAAAAGATGCAATGTTATCCAGTGGAGTAACATGGGAGTCGAGAGATGGGATAGTGTGGTGGGGGTTGTCTAGTGGGGGTTTTCTAGAGCAGGCCTGACTTGGAGCCATGGGGTTAATTGGAAGAGGGACTTTGAGAAGGAATGGAAGGTCTGCAAAGGTGTAGGCTAATTATGGGCAGGGTATCTGATTGAGTAGAGTGTGGATCTCTGGGAGGATCCAGTAAGGAGAGGATTCGTCTCGGGAACAATGCAGCCATTGAGAGAGTAGATATGGGATGTAGAGAGGCCTGTGGTGGAACAGGGTTGTGTTTCCAAGCAGGAGATGGGCTGTGTGAGAATCTTTTGGTCAACCAAGGCGGGGCTACAAGGGCAGTTACAGAGAGGTGGAGGTTTTTTGGTGTAGCATGAAGGTCTTTGTGGGAAGAGGTAGGTTCAGGGCTGGGTTTGAGATGTTAGGCCAGTTAGAAGTAGACTAGTATGGATGGAGTTTCTGATGAAACCAGGAAGGGTCGAGTGAGAAGTCTGGTTGGGAGTGGGGTATGAAATGGAAGGGAAGAGCTTGGAGGTAATAAAATATGGAGGCAATGGGACTATGAGTGAATAAAATAGTTAGGGAAGGGGTATCTGATGGATGAAGTTAAGATTAGAGGGAGTAGCCCAATGTAGGCGGTGTTCTTGGTGCAGCAAGGCGGATCATAGGAGGAGATATAGATGTGGCCTGGTTTCTGGTGGTGCAGAGAAGGGATTCCAGGAAGGGGTGGAGTGGAAGAAGGCTTTCCCTGTAGCAGAGGAGGGCTTTCAGGAAGGATTCTGGTTGCAGTCAGGCCCTTGAAAGTTTATAGCAGGACTACCAGGGGGTAGGTTATTTAAGGTTGGACTTTTAATGATGAGGCTGAATGGAAATGGGTTTCCAGTGTATCCAGTAAAGTTTTATGGGAAGGGGAAGATAGGAAAGGGACAAGACTTAGTGAAGAGTGGGGCTACAAAAAATAAACAATTACTCTAATAGGAACACCATTTTCAGTCAGTGTTGAATTATATTACTTTTATGTATGCAAGAGATATTGGAGAAAGTAAGCAAGTAATAATTTCCTCCTAGTGAAATTTTTCTTTATTCCTGTTGAGTGAAAATAAAACCACAGGTCACATCAGGCTCAGAGGGCCACAGTAGACAAAAACACATGAAGCACTGGCCTTTATTCCCCAGCACAACCTTTAAGGACTACAAATAAAAATTTTAAAATGGACATTCTATTATCTTAAAATTGTGAATGAATAGAACTTTTACTTTACCGTTTTAGAAATCGTAAAACCAAGTAAGTGATAATGTTTTAACTTTATGTAATATTGGGAAGTATAATACAATAATTAGGAAAATATAAAATTGTACACAGAATTTGTTGTCCACCATCAATTTTTTTTTTTTTTGTCGGTCGTGGGGCTTGAACTCTGGGCTTGGGAGCTGTCCCTCAGCTCTTCAGCTCAAGGCAAGCACTCTACCACTTGAGCCACAGCTCCACTTCCGGTTTTCTGGTGGTTTATTGGAGATAGGAGTCTCACGGTCTCTCCTGCCCGGGCTGGCTTTGAACCGCGATCCTCAGATCTCAGCCTCCTGAGTAGCTAGGATTACAGGCGTGAGCCACCAGCGCCCGGCTTCCAGCATCAATTTTAATCTAAAAGAATTTTAAACCAGGAAATTGTAATATAGTGAGATTGCAGCATGGTTTCATTTCAGTCATCAAAATGGTGACTTAAGGAATGTGTCTTCATCATTGGATGCATCGACGTTAAAACTTATCTAAAAATGTGAAGCACTACACAGACCCTGAAGAAACTCAGAAGGGTCCGTGAAATGAGGTTGGAATAAAATTAATGACTAACTACAGTAGGAATTGATCTTCACTAGTCCCATAAATATTTTCCAGAAGAAAGGACTACATTGAAAAATAAACAAAACAGTGAAAAGGAAGCAGGCAGGCAGACCTTGAAGTACACATTATCCAATGAACAACGTCTATTGAAGCATGATTGCAATAATCTTTTACCTAAGTTACAGTACTGATCTATGTTCTTTCCTTATGTCAAATAACAAAGCCATGAAATTGCAGTAATAATTTTCAAGGCATTAGACTTTACAGAAGGAATTCAATGAATGTATTTCTAGAAAGTAAAGATAGATGTCTGAGATAAAATGTAAAGCAAATATCTCCAATTTTTAACTCTTCAAGGTGAGATGGGTACAAGCCGAAGCACAAGGAGAATGGACAGAAGTACAATAGTGCATACCAGTAGTTCCCAAGATGCAATGATGAATGTAAGACGGGAGAAAATCAACACAACCATCACAGGACTTAGCACTAAAGAGTAGAGAGAAGAACATTGAAAATCAATGGAGAGTTACAAAGGATGGCCTTGCATATTTGGCAGAATTGTGCATGGCATTGAGGTCTAAAATATGAGGAGGTATTATAGGAAACTACTTGTGCTCATATGTTGCCTCAAGAAGTGATAAATTTATGATTTACAGGATATTGAATAATTATAAAGGTCTTGCTTCAGTAGTGCAGAGTTAAACCTTGATAAATTCTGTTTTTAAAAACCTAACACCCTATAAAACCAAGACAAGAAGATTCAAATTATATATAAGTGACTTGACTGCAACAATAGAGTTCAAAAAATCAAATCACATAAAGTGGATGCAAAAGGATTACATTATTAAGGTAATCTTTAAACAACAAACATTTTATGTGAATAGTCCTGATTATAAATGATTTGTTTTCCATATAGATTTTGGATGCACAAAAACAACAAAAACAAAGCAAAACAAAACAAATGACACTTGGCAATAGAGCTAGATGCCAGTATCTCATCTCATGAGGCTGATATTCCAAGATCATGGTTCACAGATGGCTGGGGTAGCAATCCATGAGACATTTATGTTCAATTGTTCAATCAAACACAGATTTAAACCTTGGTAAAATAGCACAGATTCAGTCAGTCATGAGTGAAAAAAACAAGCAAGATTTTGAGACTCCGAGTCAAGTTTCATTACTTCACACACACACACACACACACACACACACACACACACACACACACACACTCACACTCACACGAAATGGGAGATGAGATGGAAAGAAAAAAGCGAATATTAAAGGTGTGAAAAAATGATCCTATCTGCCAGGACTATGCTAAGCATATATTAATTAATAAAAATGAGGGAAACCATAGAGCCTATGTTTCTTTGAGTGTGGCTTCCTTCACATAATGATTTTTTCCCCAAATCTTTCAATTTTCTTAAGAAAGGGGCTGTGTAATTCTTTTTGATAGAAGCAAGAAATTCCATTGTGTATATATACGACATTTTCCAGATCCATTCATCTATTGAGGGGCATCTGGATTGGTTCCATATCTAAGATATGGTAATCATGCTGCAAAAAACATACTTGTGCTGGTAGTTTTAGTGTTTTATATTTTAGAGTCCAGTCGTGGGGCATGAACTCTGGGCATGGGCGCTTTCCCTCAGTTTGTTAGCTCAAGTTTAGCTATCTACCACTTGAGCCACAGCGCCACTTCTGGCTTTTTTCTTTTTGCTTAAGAATACTTTTTACTAAAGAATCGAACCAAGGGCCTCTTGCATGCAAAGCAGACACTACCACTGAGCCACCTTCCCAGCCCGAGAGAGGATATTTTAACTTATTTTCTACAAGTAAATTTCTACAAGTAATATTAAGCAAAGCTAATTAAGATAATTACTTATTTACTTTTCAGAGAATGAGTATTGTACTCTTGGATATCTTGGAAGAAAAGACTTCAGACTCATTACAACTGATGCCTTGCATTGAAATTACAGTCTAAACTTTCTTCTTCATGAAACAAAAGCTTCAGTTCTTTCATATTAGAATTATAAAATCATAATACCTGAATGTTGATTTGTTTTCGTTTGCTATTTCCAATTCCATTCTTCATCCATTAGCAATCTAGGGATGATTTTGACAAATGCCCATGAGTGGGATTGCTGGCTCCAGAGTTCTGTACATTTGACCATACAAAATTATAATTGAAATGAACTCCAAGCATGGAAACAACAAGTCGTTTTATTTCAGATATCTACCTTGATGTCGGTAAAGTGGTGTATCTACATCTTATTTTATTTCATTTGTCTTTGATTTATCCATGGAAATCTGTCTTGATTCTGGTACCTTGTATCTTGTATATATATTATTTGATTTGGAGGGGAAATAACAAAATGATGAAAGGAGTGACCCATTGCAACAATGATATTCACAAGAAACTATACTGGCAATGAACTTTACAACTTTGGGGTGGGGGGGTAGGGGTTGGGGGTGGGAAAAGATAGGAAAACAACAATGGAGTGGGTAACAATATTCAACAAGTAATGTACCTTACTCATGTAACTGTAACTACTCTGTACAGTACCTTTAAATAAAATACAATTTAAAAAAGTGAACCTACCCTAGAAAAAATGTCCTTTTCAAAATAACCTATCTGTAACAGTACTTGTGAGGGATTCTAGAGTCAAACTGTTATATCTGGAAAGGGATATATTGGGAAGCCATCTCAAACAGCAATCAAAAGGCTGAGAGCTGTGCTCTGGAAAGGTCAAACAGTTAAGGGAAGACAGGGGTATGGATTATTACCTCAAAAGTATTTAAGTTAGAACACTACAAGTTTAAGACTTTGGAGAAAAGATGGATGTCTGTGTTATGGTTGTAATGACAATTGCTCCATTCTGCTCCCTAAAAATAAGGGATTCAATTATCACTATGGCACTCCATACCTATAAAGATTTTACATATATTACAGTAATACACACCTAAGGTGCTCAGCAATCACAGCACATTGATTTGTTATAATTGTCTTCAGATCAGAAATACTCTAGAGTTTAAAGTAGAATGATGGGCTGTACATTTTCAACGCGAAAGTGATGATCACCCCCTGCAATTATTCTCAGTTGAAAATCCTTCCTATACATTTTACTGCCTTAGCTTTTACTCTGTGCTTTACCATTATCAGGCAGGGTGACACTATTGAGCTACAATACAGCAGCAACCTTAGCAGCCTTTGAAATTTACCTCCAATCTTGATACCAAGGTCAACTCCACATCTCTGATCACATAGTTAGTGGACACCTGAACTTTTCAATTCAGCTATCATTGCTCATTTCCAGTGTAAAGATCTCACTCCATTAGATTTATTGTGTATAATCTTGTATTTCCAACATTGCCTTAGATATTGGTTTTTGATATAGAGCTTTTAGTTTGCATTTGATTTATAGAAGTGTTAATGATGCCAGTTGAACTGCATATATTATAATGTAAGTAATTTGATGTTTTGACATATGAATTTAATTTTGGCAATTGATGAAGTCACTACACATCACTCACAAAAGTTTCTTTATATGTACTGGTATTGTTTTATTGTGAACTTCTTAAAAACCAGTCATAGGAGTACATGTCCTTATCACATCACTTCTGTCACTGAGACGAGACTTGAAAGGTCCCGACTTCATAGTGAGAAGTTTTCTACAATGAAGGGTGAGAGAATAGCACAAAGAGCAAATGAATCTTCCAACTGTTTTGTTACATGTTCTTTACACTTAGCCATTAAGACACCATAATAATGTTTTTATGACTTCTTACCTATTCTTTTCCTGTTCTGAGATGTTTTATTTATGGATCTCTAAGAAATCATATAAGAATCATATAATAAATCTATAAATCAAATAAGAAACATAAAAATAGTTTATTAGGGATATATAACTTAAAAGAAATAATTTCAGGAAAGTATTTAGCACATAAAATGTAATTCACATCTAAAATTGTCTCTTTATTTAAAACTTCAGCAGTTGCAGTTTATTTATTCTGATAACAAAGATTATAAACTAAGTTACAATAGTATTCCAAATGGAACACAGAACTAGAAACATGAAGGGTAGAACTAAAGAATGCTACTGCTACCACTAATAGAGTAAGAATAAAATTTAGGCAAAACTCCTTCAGAGTTTATTTGTTGGAACCTGGTCATAGATTAAATATGAGGTGTCAAAAAGTATGTAAGTCTGAAACGACTCCAAGTTATTTTGACAAGAGAGGTGGAAGAATTATCACTTAATCAAATAGTAATGAGAGATTGGTTTGTAGATAGAGATCAAAGCTCACTTTGGGATCTTTTGAGTTTACTAAAATCAGTAGCTGGGAGTTGACAGGATGCTATTAAGGACTTGAATTAAAGAAAACAGAGCTGGAGAAAAATACAGAAATAATTACTGTACTCAATAGTAACAACCACGAGAAGGAATATTACAGAGCTAAGCCCAGGGATACACAAATATGTAAAATATGACAAAGAAAAACAGTAATAAGTATGTAATGCAGACTTATATGGGTAGGTATTTTTCATGTTTAAGGGCTATGAAGCGATTTTGTGATGACCTAAAATTTATGAAATTGGTAATGTCAACTATCCCTTGGGCCAACCATAGCTAAAAGTTTAAGTAAAACAGGGCCACAATAGTGTGTAGAGTGTGTCTTGATTTACCAAAGTGAAAATAGGCCAATATTTGGAAAACCAATTTTTGGACATGTGGTTGGAGTGGTAATTACTGAAGTTTGTTCAAGTGTTAGTAGAAAGCTACAGGTTTAGCACAATGATAGAAATCTTTCAGGGATCTGGTAGATTTCCCCTCTGTCTTCAATTTCCCTTTTTTTCTGAGAGTTAAAATTTCATTACTGGAAGCCTGTTCAAGTTGTGCCTTTGGCAAGTTAACAGATAGTCAGTCTATCACAAGCCCAAATAAAAGAGAATGGGAACAGGTCTACATTGAGCACTCACAGTAGACGGGTCTCTGGACTTTGTCAGGAAGAGCCTTCTGCCATTGTGGGATGGATAGTGCTGGATAATATGTAAAATAGACATCATATATTGAAAGTATTCTGCTAAGTTGACACTTGAAATATTGGATGTTTTATCTGCATTGTATTGATTTCTATGAATCAGTTAATCAGATTTTTCATACTGTATGATGTTACTAGATTAAAAATGCATGCTTATTGCATTTCCTTTGTATAACATATAGTATGTTTTGAAATTTGGCGTAAAACATTCGTCTTTTCATTTATTTATTTTTAATATGGATTACTCTACTTCTCAAGAGTAGGGAAATGCCCTGAAACTTCGTAGTTTGATGTCATATGTAATTTTTTTTTTTATTTATTGTCTATTGCAGCACCGGGCTTTCTAATAAATATGTAATCTATTCAATTTTGAAAAGTACTGCTGTACCTCCCACTTATTTGTGGCATTTCTGAAATCCAAGTTCCTCTGTGTGTCAGGGTGGATACTTTTGCCTGTAACAGTTTTGTTATTGAATACATAACATCTGGATACTTAGGGAACAAAGGATGTGAAGCTACAGTATCCCGAAAAAGAACTTCCAAGACAATTCAAGGGCAACTCATGTAATCTCTGTGTAGGTGAATAGGAGCATAGAAAAGAAATTCTTATACATGAAAGTGACTGAGATTGTGTGCACATAGGTGTTCACTTATTTATCTGTTGCTATAGTTTTACATATTCACTATTATTAATTGATATTTCATATATATATGATATATGATATATGATATATATATATATATGTATATATATATATATATATATATATATATATATATATATATATATATATATATATATACATATATATATATATGATCACAGTTTCCAAATCCAGAGAACCACATCCATGGGCATCGCTTTCCTATGTTGTTCTTTGGGTAATAAGAATGAAACCTGGTATTGTCCTGTGGTAGAGAAATAACTCAGAGATTCAAACATTTTTCTTTCAATATGTTGCTTGCTCCTAACTCTAAAATTAGGAAGTCTGCTAATATATAATACATGTTATAATATATTTGAGTATTATATAATGTCTTATATATTCTATACTAGAATATATATTATGTATAATAACTGACATTATTATATATTTATAAGGAAAAATACAACAAACGCATCGATTTCCATACTTTCCTAGCCATGATTAGGTTCAGTAGAGTTAGGTGCATTACATCTCAACAAGATAAGTCTGCTGAAGTTCTGATGACCTTGAGCTAGATAAGGAGAATTTCTGTAAAAGGAGCCTCTCTTCAATTATGAGAAAAGATAAGTTTTTTGTTTTATTTTTTTGTTTTTATTTAGGCCAGACAGGGGGTCTGAACTCTGGGCCTGGGCACTGTCCCTCACCTCTTCAATTCAAGGCTAGTGCTCTACCACTCGAGCCATAGCAGCACTTCTGGCTTTTTCTGCTTATGTGGTGCTGAAGAATCAAACCCAAGGCCTCATGCATATAAAGCAAGCACTCTACCACTGAGTCACCTTCCCAGCCCAAGTTTGCAAGTTTTTGAGAAGAGGTATTTTGCATTTACTTTGCATCCTTGATTAGTAAAGAATATATATCATTTTGCTCTAAATTTTGTCTCCTTTTATGTTCCCTAAACAGTTACACATGATCATCATTACAACGCATATATTTAAATCCTTCTTTTATTTCTTTTATCATTATTGTTTTCTTGTTGTTGTTTTGCTGATCCTAAAGCTTGCACTCAGAGAAATTGTCCCTGAGTTCAAGGCTCTTGCTCTATCACTTGAGCCACAGCACCACTTCTGGCTTTTTCTGCCTGGGCTTGCTTTGAATCATAATACTCAGATCTCAGCCTTCTGGTTAGCTAGGATTACAGGTGTGAGACACCATTGCCCAGCAAGTCCCTGTCTTTTTGTTATTCTAAAAGCCTCCTATCCAAGATCACTTCTAAGATAGTAAATGAACCTATGCCAATAGTTTCTTCATACTCTCATCTCCTGTTATGGCTATGGAGTCTTTTCCATCGTATCCTGAACCTACTTCACTCTTCTCTTCCTAATCCATGATTCTGGATGTATTTCTAATAATTACCTAAATCTTGTGGCTATAAACCATAAATTACTCAACTCTTAATTTCATTTAATTTTTTTCAATATGATTGTTGTTCTGTACAAATCTGAGCTTATATTCACCTCTTGTATCTACCTCTTGGCATGGGCAGAGCCTGGGCCAATTCTACCTTAAATGCAAGAGGTTAGCCAAAGAATAGCCTGCAGTATTCTGGCCGAGGAGTCAGGACAAGTAGTTGAGTGCCTGAAAGAAGCAATGCATTCCTGACATGAGACGGAGTGAGAGAGACAACAGCCTAGAGAGCAAACTGGCAGTCACAACATTTAACAACTTCTCTTGGGGAAACTCCTCCAAAGTAGCCATGAGATAACTTACCTAGTGAATTTTCTTATATGAAGGAAGTTGTCATGTCTCACTACACAACTCCCTTGTAGTCAAAGAGAGGGTCATTCTTTTGTGTCCTCGTTATGTCCAGGCTCAGTTTTATCTCCATCTTAGATTTTGCTCAGACTCTATTCCTACCAGAAAGTCCCTGATGAGGAGGAAAATGTGATCTCTTGGCTTCTGACTGGTCCTTTCGGACCTGAGGCCACTTTTAGTTTTCAACCTGTTCCTTCTGACAATGGGAAAGCTCATTCTCTGAATTGTGCCCTAGTATCAAATCTCTTCAGAGAAAGTCAAGGAATGATAGATTCTGCCTGAGGGATTTAGTTTCTCCATTTCCAAAGAGGCCAATTAATATCTGATTCTGAGACCCAGGTGGAAGTCCTTCACCAGATCCTCCAAGCTGGAGTGGATGTTAGCTCAGACTCCAAGCCATCCTCATATTTCTCCAGCTCTTTCTCATGAACCAAAAGTTTACAGGAGTTTAGTTCAGAACCAAGGAGAAATGAGAGTAGTAGAAGGACCATTGGCAGGGTGAGGAATTAGAAACTTCGGATGAAAAAAAGGGCTCAGAAAATTTAGGATCACCCACATCATTTGGGAATCACATCATAAGATTTGGGAATAAAAGTAATAAATTACTACCTAAATTAGTAACTCCACTACTCTACATTGCAAGTGTTCTGTCAAAAGTTATCTGTCCTAGCTCTATTTTGATCAGGAAAATGGAGCACATTCTTTCCTCACAAAGTTCTACTGAGTATATTTATCCATACCCCAGGTTGTTCTTATTCTCTACTTCTCTGTTACTTTTCTTTGTTGGATTCAATCAATGACACTTGAAAGTGTTAGCATCGTCAGCCATGTAATTACACTTTCTTCTAATCCATTTGTTATAAAGTAAAACAAATTATGGGGAAACGTATAACTATGGTACATTTTCTTCCAAGGCATATTTATTTGATTTTATTAAGTATTATTTTAATAGTTTCATTGTTAAAACTTGAGGAAAATGTTTTACTATTAGCAGTAATTAGTTGTACATTTTTTTGTATTTTTCCATGTCTGTCTATTTGTTAAGCTTCTAACATCGTCTTTTTCCCCAACTGTTGCCTTCTTAAAATTGCTTAAATTATATACTATATATGATGCTATTCTATGTGTTCATTGATATATTTAAATTTTGATCTAATATCCACATATTATAGGGTATCTATAACCTATTGTAACTGGTCTGAAAATCAATATGGACATTCCTCATTAAAGGAAACACACAATGCCACAAAATCCAGTGAAATTAGGATTAGTTATACATTTAAAATATTTAGCAATGTTACAGTAGAAACATTCACCTCTCATATACCAGAACATGTTTATAGCTATGAATGGCACATTTTCTTCATTCCCTCTTTCTGGTGCATCTAGGTTGATTACACAGCTTAGTTGCTATAGAATATTGCTGCCATGAACATGGATGATCATGTTGATTTATATTCCTTCAATATGTATACAGTTGCGGTAATGGTCATCAACATATCTGACTTTATGGTATTGTGTAAACTTCCATTAAGATATCCCTATGGGTTGCACTAGTTTACAATGCCACAAAACCAAATATAGTTCCTGATTTATTTCAACCTATCCAGCAGTTTATTTATTTGAGTGGTAATAGCTATTCTGGTGTGTAAGATAGGATCTCAGTGACTTTCCTCTTTATTTTACTTCGTATTTGCTATGTGGATATGAATCTCAAACATTTCATTTATTTACTAAACACTTACATTTGTACTTCATTCTTGATCAGTGTCTTTCTTTTCCTTTGATATTTCATCAATTTTTAAGATTTATAATATTTCATTTTTTTCCATACAAATACTCACTTTAGTTAGTAAAAAGATTTTTTTTTCATTACAGTGGTGCACAATTAACTAAAAACAACAGATTGTACATTTATATCACTGGATGTTTTTGTTTGTATTTACAACCAGGAAATTGTTTCAATAAAGATGCTGAACTTCTTTCACTGATATTCTGAAAGTATAGTATGTCATATTGGCCTAAACTAATCTCTGAATTAACAGTCACAGCACTGACCACCACAGTCTGGGCTAAGTAAAACCACTAACACAGCAAAAACTGGATTTAAAAACAGCAAAAGGCTACATAAAAGTTAGAAGAAAGGCATCACCTTCCTGAAGCAAATGTTGAAGTTCACAAGCAGACCTTAGGAATCTGAATATCAAGAAGATCAAAGGATAAAAGTATTCAGAAGGACAACTTTAGAACTCCAGATTGGGGAGGTGGGACAAACAATAGATACCAAAACTCAATGGTGAAGGGAAGGAGTGTTTTACTCCAAAGATCAAAGGATAAATGTATTTAGAAGGACAACTTTAGAACTCCAAAATGGGGAGGTGGGACAAACAATAGACACCTAAACTCAATGCTGAAGGGAAGGAGTGTTTTATTCCAAACCTCATCTGTGTCTGACTCTCTCACACAACACACACACACACACACACACACACACACACACACACACACACACACACACACACACACAAACACACACACACCCCTAGTGAGAGGCCTTTGCCAAAGTACAGGCATTCTGGTCTTAGACTCCGAATAATCAGAAAGTATCCCTTGTGAAGACCTTTACTGAAAGTACCCATTGTAAATAGACTTTTACTGAAAGTTAGAACTCAGGTTCCTGGAAAAACTGTGAAATATCACAATGATATTCTGCCCATAACTCCCCTAGCAATAGCAATCAACGAATGAAAGAAAGTACCTAAAGCTACAGCTTTTTTTTTTAATTTTTAATTTTTTTTCTTTTTATTGTGAAAATACTGTACAGAGGGGTTACAATTACATGGGCAATATAATGAGTACATTTCTTATCAAGCATTGTAGCCTCCTCCTTTGTTTCCCCCTCCGATCCCTTCCCATCCTCCCCTCCCTTCCCCATTGAATTCTCTTCCCCCCTCCCCCCACCAAAGTTGTAAAATTCGTTTCTCTCCATAAGAACTTGTACATCTCATTGTTGCAATGGGTCCACTTGTATCTCCATTTAAACGATTTTTTCCCCCTTCTCCACAAATTATTGCTTATTGCTTAGCCTGCACTCGCTAGCCAATAAGATTGTTATAAGATTACCCAGTTAACTGAAGGTTCAGGGCTATCAACTCTGACTCACTGCAATGGTGAAAGTTGTGAGTCCAGGCTCGAGCTTGCAATAAATGACTCTCATGTGCTCGCATGAGAACTGGCTCCGTGGTGCTCTTTGGGGATCCTTATCTAAGCGCAAGACTAGTGTACACAGAGAACCCCAAGGCAGCTGTATCTGGGACAATGATGCCTTTTTCCTCTTCCTTTTAGATAATCAAACATAATGTTGCAGTTGGCTCCACAGCTGCTCCACACCTGAGCAGGAGGAAGGAAAGGATGACTTAGACTGCAGGGAAGCCTTGTGTACCCCTGGCTTTCTGTGTTAGAATGCAGTTTGTGTTCCCCTAGGCAGTGGTTGCCAAGCTGAAATGGGGGTATGCTTTGCCTGGGGGATGGCACCCTGTGAGCCCTGCATGCATGGTGAAGCAGCCTAGAAAGCCCTGTGAGCATCTCCAGGATGGCCTCTCAGTGGCTTGGAGAAGTTGACTCCTGTAGTTGGACATGGCAGGAGGCAGGATGAGAGCAGGAATCCAGAAGATGGGAGAGGCACAGAAGGAAATGCACCTCTCCAAAGAGATTCCTTGGCCATTCTAAGGATGTTCACAACCCACACGTGGTGGCCACTGCAAAGGTCTCCAGAGGCCCTACTTGTCTGGGGAGCAGTGCCTGGTCCTGATCCAGAGCAGGAACTTTCCCAGTGGTCCTAAGCCTGGCTGGGCTGGAGCAGAGCCTACCAGCCATGCTTCCTCTGCCCTGCTATCTATAGCCTTCCAGCAGTTGCACAGGTTCCAGCACCCACAACAAGCCAGCTCCTTTGGGCAGGCTGAGGCTGTGCTGACAATTCCTGATGCCAGTGTCAAGGCAAGAGGGAGGCCTTGCCCACAGGAGAGCTGGCCCTCACTTCCAAGGGCATCGAGAGATGCATGACAACCACAGGCCCAGCCTTGCTTCCCTCACTGGTCATAGAGGTTACCTATAAATCCCTGCCTTTGTTCTTGATATTCTTCAGCCACTGGCTGTCTCATTTTTCATTATCTGTTTGGGTAGGACTCGAGACTTCTTCCTCTCCTCACCAAGCAAACAGGCCCTAGCAAATCCACCCCAAATTCCACACCTCACAGGCACTCTCCAGAACCCAGCTGCCTTTAGGGCTGCTGCTGCATGAGCTGTTGGCCAACTGCCTCTTCCTCCCTTCACAACCTCCTTCAGGGCCTCCCCACCATCCTCTCCCCACCGCCCTCAGCCCCCACCAAAGCTCGGCCTCCCCTTTGGCCTCCTCCCTCTCCACACAGCCCCCATCCCCAACCATAGCAGGGCAAGTGCTCTAGGGAAAAGAACTGTGGGCCTGGCACAGCAGAATCAAATTTGTCACAGTGTGCAGCCTGCTGAGAATTGGAAGCAGCATAGGGCTCTGATCACTGTCTTTCACTTCACTTACACATGTATTAATTGTATTAATTTGGTATTTAATATTGGATCTCATAACTTTTTTTAAGCCTTTGTAGAAAAGCTGGTAGATATATAGTCCCAAATTCGTATTGTCTCTTGTTTAATTCTTTCGAGATTCAGAGATATTTTAAGTAGATATAACCATCATAAATTCTCAATTACATAACAGAGTTTTATTCAGAAAACATTTGTTTATGCATCTGTCATCAATTATTTACAAAACTAGAAACTTAAAGTTTCAAATATTATAGGAATATCTTTGATTCCTGTTGAATGTATGTGAGTAGGTTGAGCTGTTGCATACATTCGTGTGTGTGTGTGTGTATTTGTGTGTGTGTGTGTGTGTGTGTGTGTGTGTGTGTGTGTGCAAGCGCGCGCACGTGTGTGTTTAGGGGTTATATATATCATTGAAATCAAGGACAGGAACTTTTTTCCTTTTTCTGAGATATGCATTATGGTGTTTCTTTGTTGGTGGTAGGCTCTGATTTCTTGCTTTTGCCTGATGTGCACATTCCAGCTCAATTTTTCAATTAAACCTTCTTATTTAATATTGAGCATATAGTGCTCTGATATTGCTTTGTCTTTAGTTTGCTATCTAGGATCTCCTTTTCCTCTTTAACTATTAACATTCAATTTTCCCCTTTAATTTGTATCTTGAAATAAGTATTATAAGTCCTTTGACCTCTGTATTCATGAAGAAAAACCATTTTGAATTTTCTGTTTAATGTAATATCACCTGGACACATTTGTTAGCAACAAGATCTTAAAATTTCTTATGTATTTTTAGTTTAAAATACCCTCCTCTATGTTTTTAGTATAGGGAGACAAACACTTCCTAGTATCAATGATAACAGTTTTATTCATTAAAATAGCATATAATTCATAATTTTGAATATGTCTAGTGGCAAATGAATACATTTGGTCAATAGATTTGCTTGATAGACCCATGCACAAACATACCACTCACAGGGGCTCAGAAGGTGGATCAGTTGTAGACAGCTTACATTGAATGCACGAGACCCTGGGTTTGATTCCTCAGCACCACCTAAGCAGAAAAAGGTAGAAGTGGTACTGTGGCTCCAGTGGTAGAGCACCAGTCTTGAGCTGAAGAGCTGAAGGATGGCAACCAGGCCCAGAGTTCATCCCCACCGACAAGTTAAATCAATAAATAAAACTCATACTCAAGTACATTAATTTCAAAGGTTAATTACCATTTTAGTTAGGGGCAGGGTGCCAAGATATAGCAGACCTTTGTCACAAAGCTTTAAGAGGATTCAACACCTGACAAGTAGTAAAAAAAAAAAAAAGTAAAAATTTTGCTCTGACAACAACATATAGAATCACCATTCAAAGAGAAAAAGGTACTAAGAATGAAATACTTTTTATAATATTTCTTAAGAGATTCTGGCTCTACATTAATTATCATATGTTTGACCTTCAAAAACTCCAGGTGGGCCTGAGTCTTAAGGGCCTCTACAAAAACTGGAGGAGAGAATCATCAACCTGGATTTTTCAAATGTTTTTTGTTAAGGTAATGTACATATAGATCACCATTTTATAAGTCGCTAATGAGTTCACTTCTTGTTTGACAATCTCGTCACTTTGCTCTCTCTCTGATTTTCCCTCCTGTCCCTGTCCACAAGAGGTATAGCTCATTGTGAATATAATCTCTACAGAGTGGAACTGCTGCATTTGTTTCTCTGTTCTCCTTGAATTTCTGTGGCTCCTTCAATGCCCATCAAAAGATAAACGAGAACAAAAAAATCTCTAGTGTTGGAATTCCTGGAATTCATTTCAATATAAGTACCAGTAGTTTTATAAAAGTGTCAGACTCTATCCACACATCCTGAACACTTAACACTTCTTGCACCCAGTCTTAACTCACACTGCATTCTAAGGTCCACAACATAATTCTTTTCACTTTCCATACAGGAAGAACGAGTGTCAGAAAGATTAAGTAACTTACTGGAAATACTAGGCTGAGCATAGTGGCTCAGATCTGAAAATCATAGTTTGAAACTAACTCAGGTTGACATATCTGTTACATGTTTATCTCAAGTTTGAGGCCACCTGGACAGCAAAGTAACCCATCTTAGGTACAAAAGTCTGGCTATCCAGAGCCACAGAGAGAAGTTGGAAGAGCATCAGCAAATGTTCTTGCCCAATTCTAGGGAGTGGCTTGGTGACAGCTAAGTAAGGTATAGCTCCACCAGGGAAGGGGAGTAAAACAGGAGTGGTTATAATAAAAGCACTGCTCTGAAGCCTCAAAATAAGGACTCCAGTCTGTATGGACCAAAAAGTCTCTAGCATGAGATTCTTTTTAAATTAACAAGCACGATTTTAGATTTTTGCAGAGCGGGATGGTGTATAGTTACAGGCAATGTCTGCTATGTCAGGTAATCCAGTCTGCTCTTTCACATGTTACCCAGTAGCCAGGTTTTAACACAAATGACTTCAATGAGATTGTTCAAATTATACTGTGACTTTTACCTCTCAGGACTCAAAATTCTGTCAAATGATTTCTGACTTCCAGATGTTTACACAATATTTCTTATGAACATTTCTACTATTTTGTCCTTATTACTGATGTGCATACTAATTTTTTGTTGTTGTCTTTTGTGTATATGCCATTTTTAGGGCTTGAACTCAATGTTTAATGGTCTCTATTGTACTTTTTGCTCATGGCTGGTAACACTCTATTCCTTGAGCCACATCCTCACCTTCTGCTTCCTGCTACATAACTGGAGATAAGTTTTCACATTTTTGTCTGTTTGGACTGGTATTGAACTAAAATATTCAGGTCTTAGCTTCCTGAGTTTCTATGATTCTACACATGAACAGCTAACACCGAACTTTCCTATACTGTTATTTTAATTATGTGTTAGAAGAAAGTGGAAGTATATTTGTGTTAAGTGTGCAATTTTCAAATACAAGTTTGAATCTACTTGATATAATGTAATTGTTATCAATTTTAAGTTAAATCAATGAATATTACACATTCTAAAGATATATAATTGAAAAAATGCATAATTATTTTCTTTAAACAAGGAATAGAACTATGAATTTCTTTCACTTTACAATTCATGTTTTATATAACTTTAATTAGCAGATTTCCATAACTTAAAGTAAATATATTAATTTTATACAAAAAGAAGCAAATTGATTATAGTTAAGAATATATATTTCATAATAACCAGAAGATAAGCTTTTGAGCATTCTCACTATAAAGAAATGTTACATACAGAAATTAACAGATATGATTTAGCTTGATCATTAAACAACATATAAATGAATAGGATTACCACTCCATACTTCATTTCAAATCCAGCCTAGGCAGGAAAGTCCGTGAGATTCTTATCTCCAATGACCGACCAGAAAATTGCCTGTGGCCCAAGTGGTAGAGCACTAGTCTTGAGCTGAAGACCTGACGGACATCGTCCAGGTCAATATTTCAAGCTTCATGATTGACAAAAACTAAAAATAAACACTTACAAATAAACAAATATTTTGGCATAAATGTTAAAATATATGTTATAAAAATGTTTAAATCCTTACTAGATATAATAGTTTATATAAATGTAAAGAATTGTTTTCTGACATTAGTAGTCATTGAATCAATTGTGTAAATCTCACATTTTTCAATCAAATCATACTTGTGTGTTTATATACTTATATGCCATAAGTATAATTAACTGATACATGATAGTCAGTGCCGATTTAGGAATTTCCCTTCGCTTTCTATCATTAATCCTTCTACCTTAAAATAAATATGCCCTCCAACCTTGTCAGAGGTTTCATCTCATTGAAGCAGAAAAGAATAAACCATAATCATTTTTTGGAACAAGTGTAACATTGTACATGCATTTCACTCAGTTTAAGAAACAAAATATTCAAGTCATCTTAACTGTACCCCTTATAACAAAATATCTTCTGAGATTTTCAGTCTCTTAAGAGATGAAAACCTTTAATTATACATCTATTTTTTTCTGCCTAAAATCCTATTCCTTAGTAAGATATTTTGTGTAAACTTGTGTTCCTGATTAGAAGACAGAAAAAAAGGCAATAATGAAAATAGCCAAGGAAATATTTGAAAACTATTATAAAGCAATTGCAGACTCTCCTGTAATCACCAGTTTCAGTGAGAATATATGTTAAAGTATCACATTTTTGTTATCATTTAAAGAGCAATAATTACACTTTAATTAGCAGTGAAGACGGGAACAGAAAACTGAAGACAACTTGACTTTGAACAATCCACAATAAGCAAAAGGCAAGAAAACACCTAAGCCAAAGCAGTAAACATTTGTCTATAAAATAATGGTTAGGGTGAAAAATAAGAAATATAAAAATCCTTTATTAATATTTTACATATCTAGATTAGGACTTCTCGTGTCGAAGAAGAGGAAAGGTGAGAAATATTTCAAGATTGTTTGACTATTCCCCAAGATTATTCTTCTTTATCAGCTATAGCAATGCAAGTAGCCTTGGTTACTCTTAGTATCATACTTTTTTTAAAATTAGAAGCATTATTTGTTGCTGTGTTATAAGCTGCAAACACTTGAGTATTCATAAAGAGTCATTTCTTAAGAGAGGAAAGTTGCTGTGTAAATAAACCTAAAATATCAAAGACTTAGCATAGTGGAAACTATTTTCTAGCTGTATCACAATCTGTAGGTTTAGATTTCGTTTCACATTGTTCCAGGGGACCCATTTTTGTTAACTTCTTTTTCACCATCAAGAGATCCTACAACATCCGATAGCATCCTGGGATTGCTGTATCTTTCCTGGATTCTCTAATTTCTGTTGGAAAGTTAGGAAAGATAGAAAATTGACTTACTGTTTCTGTTTTACCTTATTTTTATTACTTTACAAACTGTAAATCAAAGTGACATTAATCATCTTTATAATATTAGAAGACAGATTTCATTTCTATATTCTTACCCTAGCCTTCTACATAACTTTGGTACTTAATGATCCCCAAATGTGAAAATGCAGATAGGGAACTTCTTATTTAAATATTATTTAGAATTTCAAGACGTCATTAATGCAAGACCCTTAGTAGTATATAGATCATACATGTGTACAAATCTGGTGGCAAGTTTTTCTTATTCTCGGAAACTAGGACATGGGGTATACTTGTAGTTGCATCAGGAAAAGTCTGTAGTTGATTTTGCTTACTAAACCAAATCTGCTGTAAAATATTTCTACAAGTTAATTGGCTTGAATAATTCATATTTTCATTTTACAGTTCTAAAGGACAGAAATCTAAAAGAAGTCTCACTAGATTAAAATTGAGCCAACTAGAGAGCTAAAATATTTTTCAGATGATTCTAGTGGAAAAGGCATTTACTTCCTGTTCCGCTTTCCAGAAACTTCAGAATCTGGATTGTTGTCTTTTCCTTTATCTTCTAATGTAGCATCTGTACATCTTACTGATGGTTCTTAACTAAAGATGTCCCTCTCTAACTACAGCTGGCACTTTTGAGTATTCTTTCCCCATCTGATAGTTATTCAAATTTATATTCCTTAGGTAATGAAAAGTGATTATTTTACAAACTTTATAAAATATAAATCTACATTTGATGGATTAGATATTTCGGGACTATAGATATTTTGGGAAGGTATTTTACTGCCTACCACAATGAGTGTGTAAGCATTCTTTCGACTATAACCTGTTATCCTATCATTAATTTTGAACAACATATTTCTTCAAAGAAATATAACTAGAAAAATTTAGTTCCTGAAAGCATTTAATCCTGATTAAAACATTGCCATGTACTAGAAATCTTAAATATCAGAGAATAGCTCCGGAAGCAGTTTTGGCAGTATCACTTTTTGTATATTCTGCTTACAATCTTCTCTTTTCAAGAGCATTTGATTGTTATTATTTTGGAATTATGGTTAATAGTTATTTGACTGCTATTTTTAAAGAATGCACCACCAATCCTCGTTCTCTTCTTCTAACTTTTTTGTGTCTAATCTATTTCTGAAAGAAACACAGCTATTTGAATTACATGAATTGCTTATTGAAGTGTGTAGAGGAAAAGAAGAAAAAAGATGTTCCTGTGTGTATGTCATGTTGAAAATGTAACTAAAAGCTATTTATCTTAACATCATACATTTTTTCATTTTGTTTAGATTCAGATAAAATTTAGCCTATCTACTCACACGATGTTAATGCAGTAATTTCATGCCTCCCAAAAGCAAACAACAAATACTACATGTTTTAAATTTTTTAATTTTTAAAATTGTTATTTATTTTAAAACACTATAATTTTAAAAAAAAAATTAGCAAAAGTCAATGGTATTAAACATTTAGAGTTGTGTTCAGACTCTATTGTTGAAGCCAGAAAGGGAAAAAATATATCATGTTTTTCTTCTTCTTTGAGTCACTCTGATTTACTTCATCTATTTCTGAAAGAATAAAATTCTGGCTTTGAAGCCTTTTGCTTGATATCCACAATGTCTCATTCTTCCTTTATTAATAGGAGAATTTGGAGAAAGGATGAGAATTCTCACTAGACAAAAGAGAAGAGTAAAAGAGACGTGAGAAATCTAGATATTTTGTTCTTCCTCATCTCAATCACAAGATATGGATAATGGTTGTGGATATTAGATATAGTGCTCTAGAGTGATTAAACACATTTATAGAAAAAGTTAACCCCACAAGTAATCACATGGAGAATGCTAATTTATTAAAAAATGTAATAGCATCAAACAAGAAATGTTATCTATTTGTTTATTACTTGTTCAGTATTTCTTAAATTCTGATATACTGTAGTCAACTATCATAAAGGTATACAAGAATAGTAAGAAACTAATAACTTAATATCATATTCTAATATTAGCTTAATTCTTGCTGTGTTTGAGTTTTGTCTTAATTTCACATGCTATATTCTTCCAGTATATAAGTTGAAAGAAGATTCCCTCTGAAAATATGGTATTTTTATAGCTAAGGGAAAAGAAGTTAGCTCTTAGACACAGACAAGGAAATAGAAATCTTCCCCTAGAAATAACGTTTCACCGCTTCTGGTTCATTTTTGTAAGCTGAAGTAAGTCAAATGACCCATCTTGACATTGCAGAGTAGAGGTAAATCTCACCTACAGGAAGCTGATGCAGGACAGACTAATATGCCAAGATATGCAACATGAGACGAAGAGGAAAAAGAAGATAACTACAATACAATCAGTCATACATGCCATCACCTGTCTCTGCAGGAAGGAAGCTATTATGTACCTTTGTTTCTAAAACTACTGAGATCTTGAAATCATGTCTTATTCTTGTATATTACTGGAATTCGAGAGCATCTTGATGTTGAGACAGCATAAAATCTCAAAGAAAGCTGGAGTAATCATTTCAATACTGCATTTTGTTCTGCTAGGACATGAAACCATTTTATAGACAATACTTTATAGTAGTAACTTTTTTTTTTCCAGAACTGGATTTTGTTAATATATATGACTATCCACCAGAATAAATGTCTTCGTTTATCTGCATCTTGTGCAGACAGCATAGTCAAGTAGATGTGGGAGTTCATCAGTAGCACTTTTTAAATATGCAAAAAATGTGGACTGGGAGCCAATATACGTATTATTCCAACATTACCTTCCACATCCTCTTTCTTCCTTCCTAGGAAACACACCCAATCAATAAAAAGACTTAGATTTTTGGCTCTTGAACTTGAAAGTGTAAGCAGAATGTTATGGATGTCAGAGATGAATATTAATGGTTTTTTACATAATAATGTAAAATATTATGTAACAATGTAAAATAATAATGTCACATGCAATAGCCCTATGAGTCCTGAAGGTCTTAATACTGTAATTCTCTAGTGATGTGATAGGAATGTCAGCCTAACTGGTCTTACTATTGCTTTCCACTTCCTTTTCTACCACTTAGCTAAATTATAATACATAGTAATGTAATGAAAAATTAATGTCATCTTAAGAAAGTCATTTAGGGCTCTGGTAATGTGGCTTGATGGTACAGTGATTGCTTATCATGCATGAAACCCTGGGTTCAATTGCTCAGTACCACGTAAGCAGAAAAAGAAGTGGTGCTATGCCTCAAGTGGTAGAGTGCTAGCCTCAAGCAAAAAAAAAGAAAAAAGAAAAATCTCAGGAAGAGTTCCCTGGCCCTGAGTTCAAGCCCCAGGAGTGGCAAAAAATTCATTTAGCTAATAAATGTCAAATAAAGAACCTATGTGAGGAATATAAAATTGCTCCTTCCAACTATGACCTAACAATAGTTCTTAATTCATGTACTTTTCCTATATTAGAAGACAGTGTTGAGAAAAATAAACAAAACGTTTTGTTAGGTAGGTCACAGAAATTAATGTCAAGAATGTGCTTAGATATCAGGTGAGGATTAATCTAAGTGAGATTTGGAAATATTTTTGGTCAGTTTTGGCACCAAAAAGGCACCAGCTAATTAATAGTTGTGATAGAAGTGAAGGAATAAATCCAGATGGAAGAAATAAATTATAATAATAAATAAATTATACCAGAAAATGTTCTAGGGAACCATATTTGGTTACTAAAGAACTAGTTATCAAAGAAGCTTATTCCTCATTGCCTTTAGCATTCTAAATCACTTAGGCTAGTCCTTAATCTCTGTAAGATAAGTTTCATCTCATTCTGTGTTGTTCTTTCATATCTGGTCTGCTTTGCTTTCTAAAAATCTCAGTCTTTCACTATTTCTCTACTAACAATTATTTATATTAAGTCCACCGATGCAGACCTCAGAAGATGCTAAAATAAGAGTCCAATAGCTCATGAGCCATTAATGTAACAACATGGAAAAGGATGACATATTTATTGCTACCTCAAATTTTCTGAAATGCTGCAATGTCATCATTTGATTCAAATTTCCATTATTTGTCTACAGTGTCATTGCACATAAATGCAAATATGAGTTGGGTGCTGGTGGCTAACGCCTGTCATCCTAGCTACTCAGGAGGTTGAGACCAGAGGACTGTGGTGCAAAGCTAGCCTGGTCAGGAAAGTACATGAAACACTGATCTTCAATTAGCTACCAGAAACCCGGAAGTGGTGCTGTAACTAAAGTGGCAGAGCATCCAACTTAATCTGAAGAGCTGAGGGACAGTGCTCAGGATCAGAGTCCAATCGCCAGGACCAACAAAAATGTGAAATATACTTTAAGTTTCACCAAAAGGAACAACAAAGTCAATAGTAATCTTCCCAAGCAGAAAAATTTTTCCAATATGACTCAGTGCACCTACGTTTGCTGAGTTATTTAAGTTATGGCTTCTTTGCTGCACATATTCTCTTTTTTAAAAATTGTCAATATTACCTTTATAATAAACTTCATCTCATATTTCTTGGTTCAAAAGAGAAGTCCATACAGTTGATGTGACTTGACTTTCTTATTGTCTTAGTTCAAAGACAACTCAGGAAGGAGAGTCTTTCAAACTCTTATCTGTAATTAAACACCAAAAAAGCCAGAAGTGGAGTTTTAGCTCAAGCAGTAGAGTACCACTTTGGGGGCAGGTGGGCAAGAAAGACAACTGTTCAGTGACAGGCTCCAGCCTCTGAGTTCAAGCCCCAGAAGCAGAACAAACTAAACAAACAAACAAGCAAACAAAAAAAACCCACATATTTCTTTGGGCCCATCCTTAAAGCACTGCTTTGAAAAGAGGCTCCTTTTGCTGATCATACTCACTGGATCCTGCTTTTTGGAAGCCTTATTGATATGGCGAACTCAGCACCAGAATAAAGGAATGGATATGTGACTTCTGCATCAAGACAATCATCTCAGGAGTTAAATATCCATGCATAAGACATTTTAAATCATCCATGTCTTTGTTTCTTTGTAGTAGTACATTGTAAAACAATGTTATTTCCTTTTTTTTTCTATGCTTGCCTTCAAATGTCATATTGTTTCCTTTTGTAATACTCTCAACTAGAAGTTTACAGAAAAGATTTATGACTAAAGTGCACACTCGAAAAAGTTAGGGACAGAGTTTCCTTCAAGCCTTGGTTTATTTTCTTGTACAGTAAAAACGAGAGCACAAATTAACTTGAACTTTGTCATTTTTCTATGTTTAGTTTCTCTCCTGGATTGTTTCTACTTCCTGTAAAGGTTCCTTCCACTTACTTCCAGTCACAATCTACGGTATTGCTCCAGGCAAAATGAATGATTTCTGGCTTCATTGAAATAACACAAAGACATCTTTGGACACAAGGTAACACGTGTTTCAGAGACAACTTAGTAATGAGAAAATATGAAATTTACATGGCTTATAAAACATTATCCACGTACATAAGGCCGTATAAGACAATGTGAACTGAAATGAATCCCCAAATACGGACACAACTTGTTTTTGCTTTATTAGTATTGTTTCTAATGTATCTATCATGTATTATGTGATTTTTTTGTTTCTCTTCTATTTTCTTCCTCCATGGTATAACCCGTTTCCACTGTATTTGAGGTCGGTGAGCTGCAACTTGCATATACATTTTTCTAATGTGGGGAGGGGAAGGGAAATAAAATGCTGAAAGAAGTATAGAATATGACCCATTGTTACAATGAGATGAAGAGGACTCTATGTTGAAAATGAACTTACAAGTTGGGGATGGGAGGGGAGAGTTGGGGCGGTGGGGAGAAAAGGGATGGCAGGGGAAAAACAAAAGAGGAGGTAACAATGTTCGTTAGATAATGTACTCATTAACTTACTTATGTGACTCTAACACCTCTGTCCACCATTTTCACAATAACATAAAAAAACATTATCCTGGAGTACATTAAGTTCAAATTTTCTAAGTGCTCTGTAAATTAAGACCAATTTTAAGTGAGAAGAAGGTTCTCAGAAACATTTTTTGTCAGTGTTTGTGTTGTGCATTATTAACCAAGTGGACATAACTTAACAGAAGGAGAAACAACAGGAATAAGAGAAAGAGAAGTTCCGTGTTTAAGTATAATGGTTCAATACACTGTAGAAGACCCTGCAAATAAGACAACTTTGAAACAATAAAGCCAAGGCCAGTATGTAGACCTATGGGAGTAATATAGAAAAAGCATTACTCCTAAGTAGAACATGAAGAATGAGGCCACTCTCTTTCTTCTACTAGCTCTAAATAATGGTAGCTAATCATGCAAATTTGTAAACAGTAGAATGGAAGAATAATTCTAGTTCCAAGCCAGTCAGATATAAGACCATGGTCTTAACTGATGAAAAAAAAAAGGCCATGTTGAGAGAACAGAAATTATACTAGCAATGAACAGGTGGCCAAGATCACATTTCCTTTTCTTTTTCTTTTTCTTTTTTTGATGGTAGTGGGGCCTGAATTCTGGGCCTCGGCACTGTCCCTCTACTCTTCAGCTCAAAGCTTGTGCTCTACCTCTTGAGCCACAGCACCACTTCCAGATTTCTGGTGGGTAATTAGAGATAAGTGCCTCAGAAACTGTCCTACTCATGCTGGATTTGAACTGCAATCCTCATATCTCAGCCTCCTGATTAGCTAGGATTACAGGTGTGAGCCACTGGCACCCTGCTTACGATCACATTTCAAAGAGTGTACACTCAGCATATGTAATGTGTATGTTCATCTATCTTTATATGAACTCGAGTCAAAAATCTGGGCCAAAGCTACAAAAACATTTGTAGTTCAAAAGTTGATACTCCTGGCAAAATAAAACCTAAGAATGTAAAAGAGTCTGGGAAGTTCAGTTTGCATCCAGCCCAGGCAGAAAAATCTTGAGACACAATCTATAATTAACCAGCAAAAAGATGCATTGGAAGAATGGCTCAAGTGGTGGAATACTAGTTATGAGCAAGATTGCTGAATAAGAGCTTGAGGTTTTTGCATACATATATACATACAAACACACACACACACACAGAGGCACTTATGTATTCAAACACACATATGAAAAAATTCTCAGCCTGTGTAGAAATGTTAGAAAATAATAGAAAATATGTCCTATAAGACTACAATTAAGGGATAATTTTTAATATTAGAAAGTACTCAAGTGAAATTTCCCCCCAAAAGATTGAGAATATTACATAGGTGGGAACAGAGATAGTAATAAATTCAAGGCATCATTAATAAAGGGATCAGATCCAGGGATGAATAAATCAGAGACCCCTTCAGTGCATCTGAAAATGTTCATATCCTGTGTCAAATGTTAGAACATCTTTGAAAATAGTACATGAACAATCTGAGCCATCAGTCTAGTGGAAAATATTAATGGAGAAGTTCAGAATTGCTTGTCTGTATCTAGATTAAATAAACCAACAAACTATTGTAGGACAATGTGATACAAACCAGGAATTCTAGCACTCACACTAAGACATGTGATTAGAAAGTGCAGTTACATAGTGATTCATTCACTGGCTAGGTAGTATAATTTTGTCTCAATAAAACAAACCAAGAAAGGAATAAAAAATAAACAAGAAAGGAATACACAGTTGGAAGTTTGGGCTAATTTTGTCATTATGTTTTGAGAAGTCAAGTTTCCTACTGAAATGCAACTCATATATAATCCTCAGTTGTGTTCTAAATGTTCTCTTCAAAACAGAAGATTACTAGATGCACAAGACCTCATGATTTCCAATCAAAAATTTGAAAAAGTATGCATCATTCTGTTAGAGTCCAAGGAAATGATGAAGGATTACAAAAGCTTAAGCCTAGAAAAATAAGAAAGTTCATTTTATGTAGGAGTTTGTAGACCTGGCTAAATTAGAATTTAGATTTAAAATAAATATTATTCTTTGTATTTTAATATTCTATAGGTTACTATAAAATTCGTTTTAAGCAGAAAATTTAATTTACAAATTCACAATTGAATCTGCCATTCTATTTGCCTAAAATATTCTTTCAAGTGAGGTAAAATTAGAACGTAGTTAATAGTTAATTCCAACAGTTCATGGTAATGTGACTAATCTAGACTAAGTTGCCAACAAATTGATGCTATTAATTTATAAATTTAGATGAAGAGCAATTTTTTTGAGATTCTGGTGTAACTTGGTATGAAGAGAGTAAATGTGTGACATCGTTTTTCTTCTACCTATACATAACACAGGAAGAAATTTCCTTAATTATATACCTCTTCATACAATGAGAAAAATGCTAGGCTTAGGGTTTGTTTTTATTTTGTTTTTCTTGTTTGGTTTGTCCCAGGGCTTAACTTGTAGGCCTGGCCACTGTCCCTGAGCCTGTTTTTGCTCAAGGCTGTTACTTTACTACTTGAACCTCAGTGCCACTTGCGTCAGGCTTTTCCTGAGCAGTTTATTGGAGATAAGAATTTAAGGAACCTTTCTGCCTAGGTGGGCTTTGAACCATAATCTTCAGATCATAATATGCAGACATTCAGATCTCCTGAATATCTATTATAGATAAAATATATAACTATAAATATTATTTGCAAGTGTTCTGATCTCAAGAATAACACTGGGTGGAAAATGATGCAGCAAAGTTTACTGTAGTGTTCTTTCCACAATACGAAGGGCATCACATTAGCAGAAGTGTAGTATTTTTATTACAAAAGTTATACACTTGTCATGACGAGAATTTAAGAAATTTTAAGGTGCACCATTCACGTTGGAAATTGTTGGGCTAGGATGACTTTATGGCATAAAAACTTGGAATTGATGGTCATAGAAATAATAGCTAACATTGATGAACAAATATTTACTCTTGAGGAATTATTATAAATACTTCATAATTTTACCTTGTACCAGACTGTGGCTATTTTTTCTGTTGAATTTAAATATGTAATGCCCCATTGAAAACTGCACCTATTTCAGAATTAAATAAAATGCAAACAGGTACTGTTTTGAATGTCTCTAGTATGGCATGTTCAGAATTTGAAAATGAGTAGTTAGTAGTCATAGGAATGTTGAAGAACACATATACTCTGTCCTCTTAACAATTATTCCGTTTAAAAGTTAGGAGTTTCAACAGAATTGAACTATTTTTGTTTTAGTATAAGACAATACTAAAATATTTTTTTCAAAATAATCGCAAGTATATTCTGAAAATATTGTATAATTTGATAATATTCAAGTTGATTACCCTCTGATAAAGAAAGGGGTAATTAATTCAAATTAGCAGCCAAAGTGTTCATTTTTTAAAAAGTTTATACACATAGTATAATATTTATTATACCAATACAGTGAAATTATATTTTATGTAGCTCATTTTTAATTTAATTTTATTGTCAAGGTGATATGTAGAAGGTGTTGCAGTTATTGTAAGGTAATAAATACATAACGTTGAACTTTGTACCCGCTCCCTCATTTTTCTCACAGTTTTCCTTCACTCCAATACCCCTCACAAGTTGTAATGTAATTTACCAACATGTTGTCTTGTGAGTATTGCTATTGCTTTGGTTTGCCCTTTGTTCTTTGTCTCGCCATTTCGTTGTTCCTCTTCCCTTACCAAATTAAGATAAATGTATATAAAATACACAAGATACTGAAATCAAATATAACAGGGGATAAACCAAAGGGAAAACACAAAAGAAAAAAGAAATCACATAGTACATTAAAAACAACAACCACAAAGTAAAACTCTGTTTCCATATACAGAAGTTCATTTTGCTCATCATCATCTTATATGGTCATACATACATAGTTATTGAGCAATTCTGCTCAACTGCTAGTAATATCCTATACATTTCCTACTTATTACAAATGAGGAAACCATGGAATCCCTTTCTTGTGTCTTGTTTATTTTACTTAGTTTGATTTTTCTAAGACTTTTCAGTTCCATGTGAATTGGAAGCATAAAATTTCACTGTGCATATATAAACCGCATTTTGTCAATTCGTTCATCTACTGAGTGGCATATTGGTTTAAAACATGACTGCTTGTAATTATCACTTAGTGTCATTCAAAAATGAGAGATGCCACTTCCCCAGACATTCTAAAAGCATGATTTCTAAGTAAGATAGGATGTTACGGTGGTACGAGTGTTGAGATATCTGGATGAATCTAATGTATATCTCACCCTGAATTAGGCAGGAAGATATCCAATATCATAGAGGATAAAAATGGTAGTGACATAAATATTTCCCTTGAGAAAGATATAGGAGGCTGCCAGAAGTATGAAGTAGTTCTGATAATTTTGAAGAATTTAGAAATGAAAGGTCAAGTATGTCTCTTTAAATAATAATTATGTAAGTGGTAGGGCAAAAGAAGAGGAAGAGAAAATAATAACTGACAGCAAATCATTTTCCCGATAGACTATAAAAAGACATATTCTATAACTTTCAAGTTAAAGAGAGACCAATAGAATACATCCCACTTAATTTAGGTACATGCAAACTATTTACTTGGCTTTTACCTACTTTAATGCTCCAAAATAAATGAAGATTTATAAGAAAAGTTATGTGATTGCCATTGCTTCAACCTGAACACTGAAATGAGCCCTCTTTTTCTCACTTTGCTCTTGAAAAATAGTCCCTTAGTTCATGATGTTGTGGTTTATTGGAGTCACAGTTAGGGGCTTCTACTTAGACAATTATCCCAGAATAGTTTAAAGCAGTTTTTCTCCCAAGATATCCAAGTACATTGTCTGAAGCTGTACTTTGAACACACCCTCACACCTGAGCGCATAATTTGAAATTATATTGCAGCATTTCTTGGCACATTCTACTTTGTGCTTTTGTCTTCTTTGCACTTTCCTTTTGAGTTCATAGTTGATCTACTTCAATTTTATCTGGAAAAACTGCTAAGAAAATTGTTCAATGACCACTTCTTTGCGCACACCCAGTCTATGTATGAAGGTACATTGTCCATGTTAAGCAATAGGGTAGTACTCACTCTCTGAGGAGAAAAGTTCCACGATATTACCCTATGCCCACATGAGAGTGTGTAGAATTTAAAGCATTTTGAGACAAACAATGATATTAGAATTGAAAGGCTCCTTAGGGCCATTTCCTTGGAGCTCGTTAGTTTTCCCAGGAGAAATATAAATATCAACAAAATTTGGAGCTAATTTGTAAGTATCTGAATTAACACTAGATCCCAGATGTTGTGGTAATACAAGTCACCATTGTATTATTGTTACATCAGAATTCTTCACTACTTGACAATATGTATGAGAAAATGAAAGAAAGGCATTAAAGCACAATATATTATTTTTTTAGTCATTTAACACTAGTGGTCAGGGTAATGTCTGAACTCGTCCATTCAATAAAAGCTTGAAGTATATAAGAGCCCTTCCCACATATAAGAATTTGTGGCAGGTTGATTGACAGGGTTATTTCAGCATGGAGATATCCCTAATAAGAACTAGACTTAAAAAGAGTATATGGCAGTTAGGATGTGTCAATGACTATTGAGGCATTTTCTTTTCTTTTTTTTTTATTGTGAAAATACTGTGCAGAGGGGTTACAATTACATGGGCAAGGTAATGAATACATTTCTTATAAAGCATTGTAGCATCCTCCTTTGTTTCCCCTTCCCATCCCTTCCCATCCTCCCCCATCCCTCCACCCAATGCTCCCCGACCCCACCAAAGATGTAAAGTTCATTTTCGACATAATGGCTTGTACTTCTCAGTGTTGCAATGGGTCCACCTGTATCCCTATTTAAACGATTTGTTTTTCCTCTTCCCCTCCACAAATTATACCGACATCAAATATAGTGAAAGCACGAGTTATACTGTTGGGGAGGGACATACAAAGCAACAAAGAAATAATCTATGCATTTATAAGGCATTTTCTATTCTAAAGAAGAATCAATTCGAGGAGTCTTCAATCCATCCATAAAGCTGTATGTTCAAGCTAATACTTGGTGTTACTTGTCCTACATTTATAATGAGTAGGCGTTAAGGTACCCAAATATAGCTAAAGGTATTTCAATAAAATCCAAAACTGATATAGATACATGGGTCACTCATTGGAACTGTAGGATAAATTAGGCTTGTCTGTGCTGTAGTTCGATCTATAATCTCCTGGCTAAACAAATCTTCAAAAATATTCACAGAATACCTCTAAGTAAAGTTCATGATAGTTATATCTGTATAGTTCTTCTAAGGTTGGGATAAAAGCATTTGGTCCCAACAATTAAAATCAACAGGATCTGTTGAATTTATGGATCCAGAATTTTATGACTTCATATTGATATCTCAAAATTTTATCAGTATGACTTTCTCCAAAACACTGTTCTTATTGGACTTGTCTATGTCCTTTTAGTTTTCAAATCTAGATAATATATTTCCTACAATATTTTCCTGAAAATTCTTTCCTTTCTTTACTTCTGTAAATCTGTGTTTATTACATTTTTGTTTCCTTATTTATCTCTTTCTTCCAATCTTGTCCACACTTTTGTTCACATTACTCACACTTGTGTCAGAACTTTCCTTTTCCTCTTCCCTTTAATAATGCCTCCAATTTTATTATTCTTTTTCACATTAATGGTCGTGGATATTTTGATGATGTCTAAACAGACCTATCTTTGTATGTGTTTAACATAAATTTTAGAACTATCAGAGAATTTTTACCTCTAAATACATCTTTTCCACCTGTAATCCTTATCATAGGAATATCACTAACACAGTTTCCAGCCAGAGAGGTGGAAGTATTTCAGATTTCTTCTTATCCTTCTACTCCTGCCCATTAGATAAGATGAATGATCAAGATTTTCTCAGTTTCTGTCACTAATATGATTTCTATTTACCCCTTTTTTGCCCCTGACACCAGCCTGTTTCAAATACTCATCACTGGTCACCTAGTCCTCAAACAACCATTTACAATGTATGCTTTTTCCCCATAGTCTTTTCATATTGGTCCTCTCCATCACCAAATTATTCTCCTTGTCAGCACACGGAGTGAAGTGCTCAGACACAAATTATAGTATCGTTATTTACTCACTCTATTGACTGTTGGCCTTACATTTCTCATCTGTAAATGCATGTAACTTACCAGAAATATTGAAGAATATATTTGTTGAATTCTAGACCAGGAAAAAGGAAAAGTGAAGAGTCCTCACGTTTTTCAACTTAGCTTGCAAATAAGGAAAGAGTTAATTTCAGTTTGTTGGTAAAAAGTCACAAATTTTTTCATGCAGAGATAAAAATAAATATTACATCCTGGCCCTAAAGCCTGTGTCCCTTTAAGACAACTACACGTATGTAAGTGGTATTATGTAAATTGTGTCATGTGTTCACAGATGTGTTGAAGAACATAGTCTTCATATATCATTGGAAAACATTGGTTATTGAATAGTATCTATATGAGAATGTTATTTGAACTAATCACCATAAGTTGAAAACTATATCTTAGTCCATCAAAATGTGGAAATAAATGATTTTATTTATTAAAAAACAATACCAACAAGCCAGGCGCTGCTGGCTCACACTGAAGTGTACAGTTTTCAGATGCCCCCTCTCAGACCACCAGGGTCCATGATCAATGCAAACAGCAAACAGTCATCTATTGCAAGCTTGAGCTTGGTCTTCCGTGCACTCAGTAACCGGTGATGTTAAGAGGCCCCGAGCTCAAAATTAGCACAGATTTATAGTTTCAAAAAAACAAGTGTAAGGGGTTTCTACACAAGCAAGTTCACAAGTTCAGGGGGTTTCCACACAAGCAAGTTCACAAGTTCAGGGGTTTTAAGTCCTCCCTGATCACACGTCTCTTTTTTTTTTTTTTTCTGCTGGAACACCTGCGCAACTCTTCTCTTCCTTAAGGGTGGACAGGGTTGGTGGGAACCAGTGGTTTCTCTGAGAACCACTTTTTTCTTTGGCAGCACAGCTCTCTTTGGGGGTTACTCTGAAGGCAGCACAGCTCAGGGGGATTAATCTTAAAATGGAGTTAGCTCTTCACACACCTGTAATCCTAGCTACTTAGGTGGCTGAGATCTGAGGATCGAGGTTCAAAGCCAGGCTGGCCAGGAAAGACTGTGACAATCCTATCTACAATAAGCCACCAGAAAATCGGAAGTGGCACTGTAGCTCAAGTGGTCGAGAGCTCCCTTTCAGCTGAAGGGCTTAGGGAGAGCACCTAGGCCCTGAGCTCAAGCGACTGAAAAAAACCCCAAAAAACACCAATAAAAAATACCACCAAGAAAAGTGAATATACATTAGAGAGACTGCAGGAATAACATTAGGGTTTTTACTGTCTCTACCTGTTTATGTGATTGTATTTCTTGATATTGAATCTCTCCTCTTGTTATTCTTATTGTATGTAATCCAACGCCATTTATTACTATGAATTCAATGTGGGAATGTAGCTTCAAAGATGTTTGAAGTTTTTTTCCTTTCAATCACAACATTGTCATTATCATGATACACTCTGGTCATCATCATCTTCATCAAAATTAGCATCATATGTGCTAATTATTGAAAGTCTGTTTTGTATCTATGATTTTGTTATTATTTGTCTTTTTATTAATAATTTTAATGTTACCACGGTGCATACATCCATATTAAAATTTTGAATAAAGAAAAATATCTAAACTATATCAGATAGCTTGACTACGTGCTTATAACAAATTATGCATGAAAGACAAAACCTTAAAATACATATCTAAGGGTTCATTTTCCTGCCATCATATTATCTGACCTTTTCCGCTTGACTCATACACATACTAGATATTGCAAATAAGGAAACCATGGGGCCTATGTTTCTTTGTGCATGGCTTACTTCAAAGTACAAGTTGTCATGTCCAAAACGAGCTTTACAACGTTGGTGCCCAGGGGGGGAGTAAGGGGGGTAAGGAGAAGGATTGGGATTGGGGGGGAGGGGGGAGGCTGGGAAGGGATGTGAAGGGTAAAGAAAGGAGGAGGCTACAATGATTGGTAAGAAATGTACGCATTATCCTGTACATGTAATTGTAACCCCTCTGTACAGTATGTTCACAAAGAAAAAAAAACTTATTAAAAAAAACAAATTATGGAATGGATGTTTGAAGCATTGCAAATTCCTCACCAATTTGAATTAACTTTCTCTCTCCCTGTCACTACACAGAAATATTTAAGAGTTTGAACAGAATTTTTTCAAGTGATATACTGTAAATGTAACTACAATATCATATGCATATCTAAAATTTCCTTGAAAGTAATAAATTCTACTTTCTATTTAAATATTCATTATTTTATTCTAGTAAACTTTTAGATAAATAGACTATATATCTTTCAAATGAAAAAGGTCAAAAATAGTAGCATAAAATTCTGTCCTCTCTCTCTCTCTCTCTCTCTCTCTATATATATATATGTATTTGATATATATATATATATATATGATGTATAGAAAGATGCATTTTTAGGGATTATTTGTCATGAGAAATATATACATATATCTATCTAAATTTATGTGTAGAATGATATACATTGTAGTAAAACAAACATCTTAGAACATAATTACAATTTTTTAAAATTCATCAAACCAAGTGTCAGTAACTCATACTTATAATTCGAGCTATTCTGGGTGCTGGTATCTTAGAATTGTGTTCGAAACTAACCCAGACAGAAAAGTACTTGTTAGATTCTTATCTCCAATTAATCACTAAAAACAGGAATAAGCTCTGTGCCTCAAGTTGTAGAGTGCATTCCCTGAGCATAAAAACTCATAGGGACAACGCCCAGGCCTTGAAAACAATATCCACAACAACAAAATATATCACATTAATTTCACAAAAGCATCTTTTAACTGCTGTGAAAATTTCTTAGAAACATGAATACATGCCCTTGGAAAATGTTAAGTAAAATGTATAGAATATTTACATCTATGCTGAAGACATAGATAAAGATTAAGTTATTTAGGTAATGATTAGGAATTAAGAATAATGATAGGTAAGTAAAATATTGGGACTGGTTTTTTATTCTATTTTATGATAGTATTAAAATGATATTTGTAGTGATTATATAAAATTACTCTTGCTTGGTATTTGAATTTTAATAAGTGATAAACATTTTTAAATGATATCCAAAGCAAAGGAGTATCAATTCTTTTGTAATTTCAAAACAATTAAGAAAATTATTGCAACGCTGCTTCACTCTAAGACTATATTTGTTTTCTTGTTCTAGTTTTTATATGTTCGTAGAAATTCCAAAAATTCAATGGATTTTGGCATTCAGGAACAGCTTCATAGATACTAATATTGGAGTCCCTTAAGTGGAATTCTTTTATTTCATTTGTTATTTTCACAAATAAATCAAGATGATTGTGTATTTTGTTTCTTTTCACTGCTTTTGGCTTTTGAGAATACATTTTTTTACCTAGCAAAGTAGAGAAAAGCAACTGTATTGGCTTTCATAAAATGTAGATGCATAGAATTGTGTCTTCTGTCATTTGCTAAAAGTTTTTTCCAGAAAAAGTTGCAGCAATGAGAAGTACAAGTTGTCATGTCCAAAGCGGGGGGGGGGGGAGAAGGATTGGGACTGGGGGGGAGGGGGAAAGCTGGGAAAGGATGTGAAGGGTAAACAAAGGAGGAGGCTGCAATGCTTGGTAAGAAATATACGCATTATCCTGCCCATGTAATTGTAACCAATCTGTACAGTATGTTCACAAATAAAATAAAATAAAATAAAATAAAAAAGAAGAAGTTATCAATTACTTATAAGTGATGCATAATTCCTAGGTATTCCAGTTATCAAATAGACTATTTGATTGAGTTCTCTTTATAAACTCAAAATAACATACAAAAAAACCCTCAAAATAAACAGAAATCACATCTTTGTTTTAAACGCTGTTGTCTACAGAGTTTTTAGCCAACACCAAAAACATCTCTTTAGGTATTCTGCATTTTGTGTGATGAATTTTTAACAATTTTTTTTCTGACATGTAATTCACTTGCAATATATAACCTCCTTTTATTGTAGACATTTTAGTTTTGGAAGTGAATTGTACTTTCATAGGTTTTCAAAGCATAATTTTCACAAACTTGCATTTCTTCAAATAGAAATCTATAAATTTATAGAACAGACATTTAAATAGATATAAAATTCTGTTATAGGAATTTATCCAGCATACATCCTCTACAGTGTGTCTTTTCAAAATTTGATTTGGGGGATTTTTTCCAGGGTATCATACATACTATTCAAGTGCCCTGTCAATGAACTACAATTCCCTGTCCAAACACTTTTTTTACTTCTCTTTAATACATTCATAGAAGTGTAATGAATGGATCCTATACAATTCTTTTTGAAGTCTAAGACTTGAAAACTTGCTTGCTAAAATGATTGCATTATTCAAATCGATCATTATGAGGAATTTATCAATTTCTCCACAAATGCATTACTATATTTTGTGTCATCTTCTTATATTAGGGTCCTACTAGTGAGTTTTCTTTTTCTTTTTTCTTAGATACTAAAGAGGAACTTATATCATATGCTCCTATTATTGACTATTAATTTACAAATGTTCTTTAAAAAATATCCTATTCAGGAAAAAAATTATATAGAATTAGAAGATATAAAAATACTTAACATTCAGAATCATTGTAGAATTCACCTTGTAGCATTAACAAATATATTCCCTCTATCTGTTTGATATGCTTTCACTTCGGTTATAGTGTCCTTTGAAATATGAAAGGCTATCACTTGATATAATCCAATATATTCTTGCTTTTCTTTAGCCACTAGTGCTTTCCATTTAGACACCTTTACTGATACAATGTCATGAATTTTTACGTTTATGTCTTATAGGTTTTTACATCTCACATTTAGATTGATAATCATTTTTATCTTAAATTTTTGTATAAGGATTGAGGTAGGTCACACCTGTAAACCTAGCTACTCAGGAGTCTAAGATCTGAGGATAACGGTTTAAAGCCAGCCGGGGAAGGAAATTCCATGAGACTCTTATCTCTAATAAACCACTAAAAAGCCAGTAGTGGTGCGGTGGCTCAAGTGGTATTAAGTCTGTAGTATTAGATGATAGTTTAGGTTCCTCCTAGCAATATGATTTTGTGAAATCCTGCACCAAGCAATATTTTTCTTTCCCTAGAAGAGAAACCTCTGTCAAACAATTAATAATAGCTTTTTCTCCTCCAGGCATGCATCTGTAGTTTTATTTTATTCATATATTTCATGATCTGCCTGTGTATGCCAAAGGCTGCCATGAAAATAAAAACACCCTTCTCAGCACTTAGCATGTGTTTACCATTCATAGATATGAAGGTGTTTAAATGTTACTGAAATTGCTTTGGAATAAATAATGTTCACCCTGACTATCTTGAGAAAGAAGAATTGGTTTCTCAGCACTTTAGGTAAGAACTTGAGGGAAAGAAACAAAAGGAAATGTGAGGAACAACTCAACACAGAGATTCAAATGAAACAAAACAACCCAAGAAAACACTAATTAATTCAGTACTCAAGAACCTGCAGGAAATGAAAGACAAAAACTATGATTTTAAATAATTAGAACAATTGTAACACTTGAGTATTTGAGTGGAGAAAAATCTATGAGAGAGATAGAATGAACCTACGTTCCAATGCTTTCTACTTTAGTGATAATGTTTATTGGTACTTCAGACAAAACAGAGTTACTTTGCAAATGTGCATGGGTGTGCATTTGGGTGATGGAAATACTCTACTTACAAAGGTGTAAATTAAATAGATTTTTGGAGGTAGATTATAGTTCTTGAACTTCTGAATACAATTGGTTTAAAAAGACATAAAGAGCTGGAAGGTGGCTCAGTGGTAGAGTGCTTGCCATGCATGCATGGGGCACTGGGTTCGATTCCTCATCACCACATAAGCAAAAAGAAAAAAGCCGGAAGTGACGCTGTGGCCCAAGTGGAAGAGCTCTAGACTTGAGCTGAAGAGCTGTGGGACAGCGCCCAGGCCCAGAGTTCAGGCCCCACAACCAGACTCCACCCCCTAAAAAAGACATCAATACTACTACATTGTTTCAAAATTTCTTTTTTTAAGTATTCATTTACTTATTTCTTCATTGTATTTTCCCAGGAAAAGAAAGGTAAGGGAAGAGTCATTATGTGTTTAAAAAAATGATTAGAAAAGGGGAAAGGAAGTACTCGGGTACAGCACAAATCAATCATGAAATAAAACACCGCAGTACTGGTATCATAAAAGCCCAAGGAAGCTTTAGTCTGGGGATCAGAGAAAGGACAGACAGGTACACACTTTTCCAGCCTCCCTCCCCATAAATTCAAGTTCTCTCACAAAGCTTTGGTTTCTAGCAGTAAACACGGCATTACATTCGTCTCCCATTAAACAATCTGTGGCCACTTTGACATAACTTTTCTTGCACCTGTGTACAAGTTCCTGAGTGACTTTAACATACATTCATATTACCTTTCCTGGTCTGCTGACCCCACTTTCTACATGGAAAGCCCAATTGATTTTCTCTAGTATTACAGAACAAGCAGGTTTGGTCACAAATGTCATATTTGATGAGAATTACGTTTAAAAAAACATGGACTCAGGTTGGGAACAAGGTGTGTGTGTGGGGGGGTGGAGAGGTTGGAGCACTAGCATCTTCAGAATTTTGCATAAGTCACATAAAAGTTGAAGAGACATTCCAAGAGTCATCTGTGTATGGACATGTAGGTTTTCTTTTGAGGGAGAAAAGGGTAGAGGATAGGGACTTATTATTATTTTTACCAACGAAGATCTAGTCCAAAATGGGAAATAGGGGAAGTGAGGGAACAAAAGAAAAACTGGTTCAAGATCCTCACTTTAGAAGTTCCCCCAACTTAGCTTCAGATCCTTTTGTCTAGTGCAGAACCTTCTGTCAAAGATGCTTTGGCTGTTTTTCTCAACTCTAAAAGAAGTTTGTAAACAATAAAACCCCAAAAGGAACATGGAGAAAAGACCCACATATTATTATTTACACAAACTAGGCCATCTAGCAAATGACCAACTCAGAAACTCAGTAAAGTCCTACAGAGCCTAGACAAACACAATTAACTAGAGGGGGCAGCATTTGTGGGAAGACAAGAAACTAGGATCAGACACACATCATCCAATGCATTCTATTGCATTTGTCCCATTTTAACACATGAGGTAGGTTTGTGGTGATCTCACAGCTTGTAAACGAAACCTCCTTTTTCTCCTTTAGCTAACACAACACTATGAACAATTATGCAGCAGGGCAGGACACGGGCTCCAGAGAGAGGCTTACACTTATGGGTTTCCCTGGAAGCCGAGACTGAGGATTTGGTCCTTGCTTTTTATAGATCCATCCCTGCATGGCTAGTAGAAGGTGGACACAAATCTGTGGTCTTAAAATCCAAACATATCAATTCCCATTCCTTAGAGGAAAAAAAATACATATACAGTTATTTGCACAGTAATCCCAACCTAACCTAGTAAAGGATAGATATAGTATATGGAAAGAAAACAAGTCGCAGAGCCATAGGATTAGACAATCATTACTAACCGTGGCTTCCTCTTTGGTCGTCTTCTACCTTGTCTGAACCACCGTTTCCTGTTTAGACTAATTTCCATTCTTCCAGCAGAAGGAGAACAAGTCATGGGGCAACCTAATTAAAAACCTAGTCTCCCATGAAACATTTCCAAGTGTTGAGGGGGTTTCAAGAGGACCCTATGGCAAAAAAGCCAGCTCTAATTGGCAAAAATGAAGTCGTTCAATAGGCTATGCACTCCAAATGATTGCTCTCCATGGTGATAAAAACAACAAAGTCTTCCTGCTATGCCGACCTGGAGCTGTTGGCCATTTATCTCTGAGATTGCTCATGTACCTGAGAACACAGTGCAGGAATGAGGGCCTTAAGATTAAAATATATAAAAATACAAAACCAGAATATTTATAATAAGAAAAAAAAGTTAAAATGCACAAGATACGTCATTCACACAGATATTGCAGGTTTGGCATCCTGGAGAAAGCAGGGACCCAAGGTGCAGTAATCCAAGGGAACAAATAAATAAAAATACAAATAAATAAATACAAATAAATTACAATCACATTGGCCCAGAAATGGGGGCGGGAGCAGGGAGAAGCTCAGAGCAGCAGGTTTGCAGCCATTCCCTAGTCACCCATGTTGCCTGTCATCACAACCCAATGCCTGGACCAGCTCTCCCAGCACTACAGCTCAAGATAGGGTGATGAGGAAACAAGATGTGGAGGGGAGGAGGTGGTGGAGAGACAAAAAAACAAAACAAAACAAAACAACCCTGCCTTGCTCCTGACAGGTCCTCCTACCCGGGGTACTACACCTTGGGGATTTGAGCCCTTGGATCTGCTGGTCTGGTGCTTAATTGTTTCACACTCTGGCAAGAGAAATTGGACACATCCTTCTTTAAAGGAGCAACTTGCCAATCTGGGTCACTTTTAGAAGCTGGAGGCTGGAGGGGAGGGAGGGGAAGCATGTAGTTCAGGTGAAGATTATCATATAAAGTACGCAGGTTTCACAAGTGGTTCCCCCAAAGCCCCTCACTTGAATTGGGATAGATCATGATGGGATTACTATGCATCACCCCTTCCCCTCATCAAAAGAGAAGATGGGATGATGCTGGGACATCCTGGCTTGAGACGTATGGAAGAGACAGCTACTCGCCAACCCAATCCATATTCCAACTTTCTCCACTTTGCCGATTGATGCCTGCTCCTTGAAACTTCCTGCTAGCTAGAGTTGTCCCCCCCGACTCTGAGGGCTCAATTTTGGGCCTCAGGGAGCCGGGCAGGGCTGTGGATCTCTTCTTCTTCCCTAAAGTAGGCAGGCTTTCCCTGGGAACTGGGGACCTGCTGAGCCTTCAGTGGACAGGAGGCCACCATGTGGTTGATGCTTTGGCAGAAGTGGCACTTCTTGGGCTGTGGTGGCAGCTTGCATTCCTTGCCATTATGGTCTAGACCACCACAGTTGTAGCACCTGTCTCCTTTGGATCTGCTCTTCTGCATGTTCTTCCCCTTTGGCCACCTCTTACTCCCAATACAGAACACCCCACTGGGCCCAGTGACTTGGATGGATTCTAGGCCTTTGGCAGGCTTCTTAAAGGTAAACTCCACAGCCTCTCCCTCCTTCAGGCTCTGGAAGCCCTCCATGTGCAGCTTATTCTGGTGCACAAAGACGTCCACCAGGGGGTCGAGCGCTACCCTTATGCAGGCTGTCATGGATAGGAAGCCAAACCCTCTGAGCACATTGAACTACTTACAGATGCCAGCCCTGTGCAACAGCTGAGGCTCCTCAGCCACCTGAGCGGCATCCTCCTGCGCCTCCTCGGGTGCCTTCTCCGCTGCCTTGGCGCAGCCACCTCCCAACTGCTGGTTGGACGCCAAGCCCATGGCCGTTGTCTGAGCCTGCAGCCCCGGGCCCCTGATCGGGCTGCTGCTGGCCCCAGAGAAGTGCGGAGGCAAAGGGCAGGTTGGCAGAAGAGGTCGCTACATCTTCCCCGCACAATCCATTTTTCAAAATTTCTTATGATACTGAAGATTCAATTATAAACTATTAACACTTGAAAATAACTCTTTTTTTTGGGGAGTAGGACACAAAACACAAGATTAATCCTAATCATTTTCAAAGACATTTATTTATACTACAAATAAACTCTTATAACTACAAAGATTCTAAAAATAACTGAAACATAGTGTCAAAAAGCACATAATTTAACTTCATCATGTACGTTCAAAGGATTGTGCTAATAGAAAAAGTTATACTAATAATTAGCTCACCCAATTCACTTCCATTCTTTTATTCTATATCTTTTAGTTTCATAAAAACTGGCTTTTCATAAAATGATGAATAAAAAGCCTATATATCCATTAACATTTTCAGATTTTAACAATGTTTATTTCAGAAATGTTTTTAGCTGTATAGTCAATGAACTGAAATAACATTGAAATATTCAAAGGGGTTTCAGAAATTGCAAGACTTGCTCTGGGATGTTATTTATATTGGAAAAGATACCCAAAAAGCTTTATTTGTTAAAGTTGTGATAGTTACTCCCACAAAAAAACAATTAATGAAGAAACATTTGTATGTACAAAACAACTTCAAATGCATCCACAATCTGGAGGTGACACATGCTTTTTGTTTGTTTTTGCAATGTATATCTAACAAACATATCCACAATACTGATTTTCAGTCAATATGATGGGATATTCAAACCTAAAAAATACGGGGTTTATTATCTTAGTGTGAATAGATATGATCTTACAAAGAAAATTATTTTCAACAGAAATCTGGAAAGAGTTTATCCACCTTGAGTTTCACAGGAATAACCAGCGAGTAATACTTGTTTGGTCGAGTAGGTCAAAAGCACTCCATGAGTATATCTTAAAAGTATATCCAATTTAAGAGGTCAAATACATATTTTGTACTGACAGTCATCTTACATCAATAGCTCACTACCTAATTATATGTGTATCTTATTGCCTAATATATACTAAGAACTGAAAGTGATCTCTTTTAACTGAAAGTGATCTCTTTTATCTAACTTAATGGTGTAAATGCTTTGATTATGATGATGTTATTATTTGACAAATAAAATGTACAGAAGGGTGGTTCCACTGAAATAACAGGATGGAACACTTATAAATAACTATATTTCAACACAGTTCTTTTCAGCCTCACTCTGTCCACATTGGCAAGCAACATTGCAAATGCACACACTCACGCATATACACACACATGTGCGCACATTTATAAACACATATACATGCATGCCAAATTCAGGATTTACTGTACAAAAAAGTTCAAATAAAATATTAGTGATTAGGAAAAATGATAACTTGCCTTATTACAAAATAATACATAATCCAGTGTCCACGATTGTTACATTTTACCTGCCTCTCCACATGCGACCACTTAATTTATTTTTAATTAATTAATTAATTCATTAGTTTGGTGCTTATACTAGAGCTTGAACTCAGGGCCTGACTCTGTTCCAGAATGTGTTTTTTTTTGTTTTAGTTTTCTCAAGGCTAGCAATTTAATGCTTATCCTACAGCTCCATTTCAAGCTTTTGTGGTTACTTTCAAATCAGAATCTAATGGACTTTTTTTTCTTGGTCTGGTTTCAAAGCACAATCATCAGTTTTCATCTTTTTGATTAGCTAGGATTAAAGACCTGAGCCACCGGAGTGGCTCCTACTTTTCTCTATACTTATCTAATGCACATACTTAAATAGTAATTTAAAACTGAGAGCATACAACCAAGATGTACAGTGATGATATTGTCCTGTCAGAAATTCAAGTTAATAATGTAAATTTATTCTTAAGACCATACGCAAAAAATACTTACGAAGAAATTTGATGATGATGATGATGATGATGATGATGTGTGTGTGTGTGTGTGTGTGTGTGTGTGTGTGTGTGTGTGTGTGCTGTTGCAATATATTCCACATATAAGCACTGTGAATGGGTGTCCAGCCATTCAGAGTTATTGCATGAATATCTGCCTTGAGCTACCAACTCATGGACAATGTCTAGGTGTCCACTCTGGGCTTCCCAATGAAAAGGGGTTTACTCATCCTCATCCCTATTATTCATATGAGTGGCCTTTTTGGAAAGTATTCTCCGCACTGCAGTAAGCTGCAAGGCAAGCACTCTACCACTGAGCCACCATCCTAGCCCAAGGTTTAAGATTCTTGTCTGTAATTTGGTCAAAGCTCTGACTCTTTATGTAGGCTACTAAAAATGTATTTACTAATTTCAAGTAAATACATATATTCTATTTCTATCTCTTTTAAAAAATAAAAAAATTGTTTGCTCTGTAAATTGATTAGAAGCATGGATTTTGTGGCTAGCTAGGTCATTGCACATCTGGATCTATTTTCCTCTCTCTCTTTCATGGTTCTCATAGACAATATGATTGCTCCATAATTATCCTAATTTATTTTGTTTTTATATTTTTGGTTGCATCATTTCACTTTCTGCTCTACCATTTCCCAAATCAGCACTACATAAACAGAACCATCCAGAAGTGGTTTTGTGGCTCAAGTGGTAGAGTGCTTGCCTTGATTTGAAGAGCTCAAGGATAGTGCCCTGGCCCAGAGTTCATGCCCCACAGCTCATTTAAAAAAAAAAGAATCTAAATACTTGATAATTCTACTAACAGATATGACTGAAATCAATTGAATCACACTTTTCCTGTACAATGAAGGAATAGGTCCAGGCTAGGAAAGCAGCTAGAGAGGGCAGGGTGATTGTATCTGTGACAAATCTTTGTGGATAATGGTATCGAGGATAACTTACTGGTGATTCACTTGCACTGGAAGCATGATTCTGAACGATTGCTTGCTGATTGCTTGCTTTGATCATTATATCCTCCAAGAAGAAAAAGTGAAATTTAATTGATAGCAAAGGACTACTAATACATTTTGACTTCTCATTAAGCATCTTCAATCATCAAAATCACCTGAAGACAATAGATAGGCGTATTTTTAGATGACAACAAATATCTTTAAAAAAAACAAGAATTTAGGTAGTCATACAAAGGACTTCTATTTTACTATTGCATTATACATTTTTTCGAATGTTAAATACTAACATTAGAAAGCTATTAGAAAGCTCTTTAAGCCCATATGTTGAATAGTGAGTTCTCTCACACTATAACATTGTATTTCCCAAATCATTTACATAGAAGGCATTGTTTCCTATTTTCTCATTCCTAGAATAAGCTGCACGTGAAGACACCACTGGTCCTCATTTTCAGTCTGTACCTTTGAATATTGAGGAAAATCTTTCCTCTGCTCTCTCTAAATTCCCTACTCTCCAGTTAGAATAATTTCGAGTAGTAAAAATGGAAAAAGATAAAATAAATAAATCATGGTGAATAAATATATGCAGAAAATTCACCAGATTTGTCTGACCAGTTCAACCAATGTGAACTATTGGGGAAAAACTTGGACATCTCATTCCCCCTGGCACTCAAAGTCTCTGGTTAGGCAATTCTGATGAAGACAGGAAGTAAGATGAAAAAGTGAGGAATAGTATCAATTGCAAGAAAAAAATGGAGTAGGACCCAAGGAAATTTCATCTTTTGGATCCTGAAATTATTCAGCTTACTATGGTGTGGAGACTACTTTCCAAAAAGGCCACCCAGATGAATACTAGGGATGAGGATGAGTATAACCCTCTTCATCGGGAAGCCTTGAGTGTACACTTAGACATTGTCCATGAATTGGTAGCTTAAGGCAGATATTCATGCAATAATTCTGAATGGCTAGACACACCTGCACAGTGATTATATGTGGAATAATACCAGAGTGGCTTCTTTCTTAATTCATCATGATGCAGATACCAGTCCCCAAACTAAAAGTCTCTTGACCCCCTTGCATCTCGCTGCTGGGAATAGAAATAACAACGATATGCTGTATCTCCTTCTGTGGAACCATTATATGAAACCAGGTCTGAAGAACAACTTGGAAGAAACTGCATTTGATATTTTTCAAAGGATAAGTAAGTATTACTACCTCTTTGAAGTTGTGGAAGACTGTACATATTGTTCTCCTAAGTTGTAATGATATGGTTAAGTGTATTGAATTTCAAAAATGCCAGTCCATCCTTTGTGTCCCTACAATTTTTTTCACAATACAAAGCAACAGCAATATCTTACTTTAAAAATTCATGGATTCCATGGTATTCTTCCAAGTGAATTGTCTGACTTTGATGTCAAAATGTATTCAAGAGTTGTTTGTATACATCTATAATGATTTCAAGACAGTTTGTGATTTTTTTAAATCAGAAATAATTTTAACATCTTTTGAAAAGAATAGTATAGACACTATAGATGTTCGTGGCACTTTTCTGAAAAAAGCATATCTATGTTTGTATAATGTCCATAATCTATTTAATTCGCTCCTACATATAATAATTTGAATTCTACATTGTTATATAATGTATATGTTCATTAATATGTCCTTTCAGATTGCATTCCATATAGAAAAATTTAAGATTCCTTTTTTCCTAGGTCCTTGTATTTTTTTATTTCTTTGGGATAAAATGACAATGTTAACTAATTTCAAGTTTTGTAAAGATTATGATATGTAAAGGCCTTTCTCAGGTGAAGATTTAATATACTGATGTCAAACTAACCTTTAATTCTATGAATTACTGGTCTTGTTACACTTGTGTTTTTGTAATCAACTTTTTAATAACTGTTTTTCATTTCTTGCATTTGAAGAATGAAAAATATGGAATACTTCACAAATTTTCATATCATCCTTCTGCAAGTGCCATGTTAATCTCTGTATTGTTGTAATTTGGGTAGACCTGCTGCTGAAACATGTAGTATCCTCTAAATTTAAGTACTTAATGATGGAATCTTCCTACAGGCATATATCCATGGTTGAATATTTATAACTAGGAACCCTTATTGTTCCTAAATATGCTATTGATCTTATTTCTCTAAAATTCTTTGTATAATGGGACAAAACCCATTGTTTGGTAAATTGCTCACATTTGCAATTTTATTTTTAATTTTATTTTTAATTCAATTTAATTTTATTTTATTTGCAATTTTTTGTCAATGACTATTTTGTCTTCTTCATTTTAAATTTGATCATACTTTGAAGCCTTTACAGCTAAGTCCAAAGGTGATTGCTTTTCAAGTATTTATTTATCACAACTGAGTTAGCTTTGTGGAGCTAATGGATTCAAAGTAAGCCTTGCTTAAGAGCTACTTCTTAACTTGTGCAACTTAAAATTTCCCAAATGAGGTCTTGCTGGCACAAATGTCTAGCTGACCCTTTACCCTTCTTCCATGTAGGAACAGAACAATCAGAATATCTTACCCTGACAGCATAGATTGTCTACTGGAACAAAACTAACCTTAGTTACAAGAGATCATAGAGAGATGAACAGTTCTGTCAGAATTGTTCAGAATAGAAGGTATTTTATCAAAATATAATTGTTTACTATACTTATCATTTCAAAAGTAGCTAAAGCCAAGAAGGTGAAAAAATTGTTCATATGCATGATTACCTACTGTCCTTTCCTGTCTATCATCCAACCAGGCAGGAACTTACACTACGGACTTTCTATCACCAAATATGTCCAGAGCTCCTGGAGAAGTCCATACGTTTCTCCTCAATATTAGGCCTTAAATTGGTAATGTTTTAATCACAGTGTTTCCTCTTGCCTCTAGGCTGTAAATCAACAAATGGTAAAGCTTTAAGTCTAACTCTACCAAAAACTGAGGTAGAGATAATGGAATAATACTAAAGTTGCCTTTAATACTCTAACCACAACAGAACAATGCAAAACAATTTTTATATTATATATACTTATATATTTTATATTTATATGTACTGATTTTAAATTTCACACAGTGAATCTTATTAGAATTGATAGTTTGACAAATATATTGACAATTATTCTCATAAATAGATTGGAATATAAATAATTAGGTTTAGAATATAAATTAGAATATAAAAAGTATCAATGCAATGTCTTCGGTATAAACTTGTGATACCTTCTAAGTGTTTGTTGTCTTCTGAATTCACATGGTAAAATAACAGTATTGTTTTCCGCTAATGTATAAGGGATTTTATTCTGATGCTCTGTTTATTGTTTTAACTCGCTGGTCCCAAAGGGTTTTTCTCCATATTTCTGAAGCATTCTTACTGATTATACCCAAATTTTGCTGATATAATGTCTAAAAGCTATTATTCTTCTGCAGGACCCACGGGTCCTAGGATAACAGGTTCAAGTTATCTGCATCATCAGATAACAAGGGCAAGACTTCTAACCTAGGCCCATGCAACATGCCAACAGAAAGTAATTGAAGACTAATCTCAATTTCTCATGTCCTATAATATATTTCAAGGCCCCAATTTCTTATAGGAATTAGCAGTAATCAACTGTGAAATGCAATGAAACTTGAAATGAAAGATGAGATCACTAAATAAGAGAGAAAGTACTGTAGTTCAAACTTTCAATTTACAGATGACCAGGCCATATGAGTGAACAAAATCACAAATGAACAAGATTATTTTTAATACCCCTCTCCTAATGATTAATGAAAGATTTCAGTGCAGCAAAAGTTGGCCAAAAAATAGTTTCTGGAATGATAGATCCATAATTGTTCTACCAAGGCTAGGAAAACTTGATTTAGAGGTCAAATATAATTTAGAAAACCATTAAGAAGATCCTTAGTGCTTCAAAACACTGGTACTTCAGAAAACTAGGTTCTGTAGTATAAAATGTCATTCTCAAACCAATGATAACCTACATTTAATCTCCTGAAAGTATATTCATTTTCAAATAAACTATTTAAAATCACATTTGCCAAAATAACACTTGACAAGTAGATGATAGTGACATTACAAGGTTTTCAAGTGTAGGAAGCAAGTTACAATAGAGTTGATTTACTTACCCAGCACTAATACCAAACAAATTCATTCATTAAAGTGTAGAAAGAGTACCCCCACAATTAGTGTTGTTCAGTAGGTGCCTTCCAGAAATATGTTAAATAGATCAGCCTCCCATATTTCAAACCCAAATAATAGGTAATAAAGTAAATTTCATCACATAAAAACGTACCTTGTAAAAAGTCACTAAGAGTTGCCTTATCATGTGTTGTTTTATGTTTTCCCTATCTGTCTAACATAGTAAGAAATATGACTTTAAGTCTTGCATATGGGTACTGATCAGAGATGTGACAAACATAAAATATGTCTTCTTTTATTATCATATTCCTCTACACTAGTAAATTTTAGTTTTCTTCTTTTTCCAAAACTTATAGGTAGTACAAAATATTATCCTATGTAAAATAAAATAATCACATATATTGTACAAAGCCATTTATAAAAACTAGTAGTTAGGAATACATTCTAAGTCATTTTTAAACTTTCTTGCTGACTAAAGGTTAATCTTCCAAATGAATGAGAATAAAATCATGTCTAAGTGCTTCACATCTCCAGTCTTGCAAATTTGTTATTGCAGATGAATGAATTATGGAAATATAAGCTGACATCAGTTCAAGTATATGTGGGATTGAAACTCCACGGAATGTATGTAAACCTTTCAAAAATTAACAGGCAGTTTAACAGAATGAATATCAGGAAATTGAAACCAGAGAGGAACAATAGTAAAGAAATAGAATGAATGAAAAATAGAAAAATGGGCAAGTAAAGCTAGAATACTCAATGTACACATGTAATAAAGGAAGCGGTAAATCTGAAATGAATCTTGGAGAAAGGGTTGGTTCAGATTGATAGAAGGAGTGACTCTGATCCAGGAGCGTTAGACAATTAGATGGACATATTTAATTGTAACACACTTGCACAACCTTTTGAAATTCAGTTAAAAAACACAACAACAAACAAAAACACACAAAAATTACAACCAAACAACAATCTTTAGAGAGTATGAATATTTCCTCTAAAAATTTTAAATCATTAATGAAGGTCAGTCTTTGGAAAAGCAAACAAGCTTTTCAAAGAGAGCAATTTGGGGTAGGGGAGAATTTTAAACAGATTTAAATAGATTGTCTAAGGTTATAATTCACCTGTATCTACTGCAAATATTTTCTTCTGCAAATGCTCTTTGAACTGGATACTCGAGTCCTGAGGCACACTTGATAGCTTGTGAAAACAGAATGGAAGAAACAAGATCAAGAACCTATTACTCCACTGGAGAGAAAGCAGTCCTCTTTGTTTTCTCTCGATCTCTTCACTACTCTATTTTCATACTTTTAATAAAGTCAAGTGATTTTGAATTATATCTTTCCTTCTTCGTTCTCGCAAAATAATTGTTCAAAATAATTCATTAAATATTATTTGCCATTATTTTCTATCATGCTGTTTACTTGTCCAAACGAGTCCATTAAACTTCCCCTTTTCATTTGGTTGCCACAGAAACCCAACAACTATGTTAATGAAGACCAACACTAATGCAAATCTTTGTCTCCAAAAAAACAGTCCAAGAACCTGTAATCACAAATATTTAGCTATAATTTTTTTCTTTTTTCTTTTACCTTGAAATCTTCTTGTGTCTAATGTGCCCACAAAAATAAGTACTCCACCCCTTTTTGGTTCAATAAATTCTAACCTCAAAGATATATTTTGCTAACAAGATGCTTAGAGGAAACTAAAGAATAATCCATTTTTATCTTCACTCTTACGACTTTTATCTTCTCTCTTAAGACTTTCCTTAGATACCATATCAGGAACAGTAAAATTATTCTTTGCAAAATTATTTCAATAGATTATTTTTCTCTTGGTCTTGCTTTTGCTCAACAAGATGTATGGAGAAGAATAGAGTTAAATCACCCATTGCTTGGATTACATTGTCTGTTACAAAGGACAATACTTCTTTTTTTTAATTTATTTTTTTAATTTATTTTATTTGTGAACGTACTGTACAGAGGGGTTACAATTACATGGGCAGGATAATGCATACATTTCTTACCAAGCATTGCAGCCTCCTTCTTTGTTTACCCTTCATATCCTTTCTCAGGCTCCCCCCTCCTCCCCACACAAAACTTTTCCCTCTCTTCTCACCCCCCCCCCGCACCGACTTTGTAAAGCTCGTTTTTGACATGACAGACAACTTGTACTTCTCATTGTTGCAACAGGTCCACCTGAATCCTTAAACGACTTGCTTTTCCCCATCTTCTCCACAAGTTATACTAACATCAAATATAGTAAAAGTGGGGGATATACGGTGATGGAGCTACATACAAAGCAAGAAAGAAATAATCTTATAAATGCGTTAGAAACACATGCATGAAAGAAAAAAAATATTACAATACATATCTAAGGGTTCATTTTCCTAACATCACTTTATCTGTCCTTTTCCGCTTGACTCACACATATACTAGATATTTCAAATAAGGGAAACCATGGGACCTGTGTTTCTTTGGGCCTGGCTTACTTCATTTAATGTAATTTTTTCCAAGTTTTTCCATTTCCTAACAAATGGGGCAATGTCATTCTTTCTGATGGAGGTATAGAATTCCATTGCGTATATATACCACATTTTCTTGATCCATTCATCTACTGAAGGGCATCTAGGTTGGTTCCATATCTTAGCTATGGTAGATAATGCTGCAATAAACATAGTTGTGCTGGTAGCTTTAGTGTGGTCTTGTTTGTAGACATTTTGGTAAATTCCCAAAAGTGGGCTAGCTGGGTCATAGGGGAGCTCTATGTGAAGTCTTTTGTGGAACCTCCATACTACTTTCCAAAGTGGTTGAACAAGTTTACATTCCCACCAACAATGAAGTAAGGTTCCCTTCTTTCCACATCTCCTCCAGCATCTGTTGTTGTTAGAGTTCTTGATTTTTGCCATTCTAACTGGAGTGAGGTGGTAACTCAATGTTATTTGGATTTGCATTTCTTTTATGGTTAGTGATGTTGAGCATTTATTCATGTGTCTATTGGCCATCCTTCTTTCTTCTTCAGAGAAGTTTCTCTTTAAGTCTTTCGCCCACTTATTTATTGGGCAGTTGTTTCTTTGAGGATTTGTTGTTGGGGGATTTAATTTTTTGAGTTCCAAGTATATTTTAGCTATGAGACCCTTGTCCCTTGTATGGCTATTAAAGATATTCTCCCAGTCCATGGGCTTTCAATTGATTTTGCTAGCTATGTCCTTTGCCATGCAGAAGCTCTGCAACTTTTTGCAATCACATTTGTCCAAACTTTCTTTGGTTTGTTGTGTTTCTGGGTCTCTATTAAGAAAATTTTAGCCTGAGCCAACGAGACCTAGGGTTTCTCCTCTTACATCCTGTAATGTTTTCAGAGTGACTGCTTTGACTTCGAGGTCTTTGATCCATTTGGAGTTGATTCTGGTGCAGTGTGATAGATAAGGATCTAGCTTTAGTTTTCTACATGTAGTTAACCAATTTTGCCAGCACCATTTACTGAAGAGGCTGTCTTTATTCTATTCTATTGTTTTAAGTCCCTTATCGAAGATTAGATGGCTATAGGTTTGTAGGTTCATTTCTGGGTTTTCAATTCTATTCCATTGGTCCTCATACCAATCGGTTTTTATTACTATGGCTTTATAGTAGAGTTTGAAATTTGGTATTGGTATTCCTCTAGCAGTGTTCTTTCTGTTGAGGAGCGTTTTTGATATTAGGGGTCTTTTATTGTTCCATATGAATTTTTGGATTACCTCTTCTATTTCTTGAAGAATGAGGTTGGAATTTTGATAGGTATCGTGTTGAATTTGTAGCTAGCCTTGGGAAATATTGCCATTTTCACGATGTTAATCTTTCCAATCCAGGAGCATGGGAGTTTTTGCCATTTTCTAAGGTCTGTTTTGATTTTCTTTTTCAAGATTTTAAAATTTTCATCAAAGAGGTCCTTCACTTCTTTGGTTAAGTTAAATCCTAGGTATTTTATTTATTGTGGGGCTATTACAAATGGAGTTGCTTTCCTAATTTCCACCACACTTTTCTCATTGTTGGCATGCAGAAAAGCCATTGATTTTGGGGGGTTAATTTTATACCCTACTACTTTGCCAAAATTTTGAATCAGCTTGAGTAATTTGGGAGTGGAGTCTATGGGATTCTTTAAATACAAGATCATGCAAAGGACAATAATTCTATGTCCTACTTCTATGTCCACTCTTTGCTCTTGCCTGATTTCCAATTAAGCACAGCTTCTTGGCTTCAAGTCTAGTGAAGGTGAAGGACTATACTGCATCCGCCACTGCTACATCTTCATGGTTTCTCTTTTAAAACTCTTTTATTTGGAGGTAGAATTTATTTTCATGTCTTCATTCAATTTGTTTTGCATTATACTAAGCCAAATAGGCTCTGTAAAATCACTTTAGGTAGCAAAAACATTAAGACAATCTATATCAAAAAGTTTGGCCCCCTCCACGGCTGAAGCCAATATCCTTAGGTAGGGCTTCAAAGAACGCGTTTTTTTACCTTTTCAATTTGCTCAATTCTTTTCTGATCCTCAAACTTTTTGTCTTATGTAATAAGACAAGTCTTCACTATCTCATGTTAATGAGGATATTATATTTTTTATCTACTTAGAAATGTGAAATCATTGGTTTGAAGTATACAATCAGATTTTTTCTGTGTTTCAGTGCTTCACTTGCAAAGACATTGTGGAATGTATTACAAACAGAAAAGTGTAAACTCAATACGTTCTTTCATTTTGAAGAGCACTTTCTCCCTAAATATTTTGACCAAAATTATCTTTATAAGAGAATTACTGTTTATTAATTAAAGGTCAATTCACAAATTTTGATGTCTTTTTAAAAAAAAAAAGTTTAAATTCCACTACAACCTTTTTTCTCACAGTAAGATATTTCCTGGTTAAGGACAATTCTCATGTTAACCTACAGGATTTACAGCACTGTTTGTGAGTCTTGTTTTTTTTAGTGTGAAAATGAGCCATCTTACCTCTCAAGTATGTCTCCATGGATTTCTTTGCATGAAAGCCTATGTTCCCAGGCAATTTTAAATTTTAATAGGCTCAGTTAAAAAGTTTGAACAATTAAAATTTACCTGTCATAGTTTTAAACCTCTTTTGAAATTCCTTTATCAGACTCACGAATTTACCAATCCTAATTCCACCTTTACCATCAAAAACAGTTAACATGTTGTTTTCATGATATAGTATCCATGAAACTATTATTTCCAGTGGCTTTGTTATGCATATATATGAACATATAAGCTGATCCTGAGCAAAATGAACTCCAAGATATGGACAGAGATATTTATTTGCAGTTGTTGTTTTTAATGTACTATGTGATTTCTATTTTCCCTGGGTTTTTCCCCTATGGGTTATCTCCTACTGTGTTTGGTTTTGGTATTGTGTATACATTTACCTTAATTAGGGAAGGGAAGAGGAACAACAAAATGGCGAGACAAAGGAGAAAAGGAAAACCAATGCAATAGCAATACTCAGAAGACAATATGTTGGAAATGTACATTACAACTTGTGAGGGGTTTCGGGGTGAAAGAAAACTGTGAGAAAAATGAGAGAGGGTATAACAAGTTTGAACAGTTATGTATTCACTGCCTTACAATTACTAACCCACTGCACATCACTTTCACATTAAAATGAAATTTAAAAAATAAGCTGCATGAAATAAAATTTCACTGTATTGGTATAGTAAATATTATTCTTCATGTAGTAACTTTTTAAAAATCAGTACTATTTGGCATCTAATTTGAATTAATAGCCTCTTCTTTATCAGAGGGCCATCAACTTGAATGTTATATAACTTGACAATATTTTCACAATATAATTGCCAATATTTTCAAAAAAGAATAAATTAGTACTTTCTCATACTAAAACTGAAAACCGTTTAATTCTATAGAAACTCATAACATTTAAAAGTAAATAAGTTGTTAAGAGGACAGGATATGTGTGTTCCTTAAAATAATAACTACTAATAACTACTCACTTTCAAATTCTGAACATTTCATACCTGAGAGATTCAAAATAGTACCTGTTTGCATGTTATGTAATTCTGCAATAGATACATTTTCCAATCGGGTGTTACAGATTGAGAAGTGAACAGAAAAATAGCCACATTCTGGTAAAACTATGAAGCATCGGTTATAATTAATTCTTCAAGAGTAAGCAATTGTTTGTCAGATTAAGCTATTATTTTTATGACCATCAATCCCAAAATTTATGCCATACAGTCATCCTAGCCCAACAGTTTCCAACTTGTAGGGTGCACCTCAAAATTCCCATAATTCACATCACAAATAGCTTATTTCTATTGGAAAAAATACTACACCTATGCTAATGTGATGCCCTACACCACAATAAACTGGGTTTCATCATTTTACCTTCACTGGTATTCCTGAAAATATTATTTATATTTATACTTTTTAACTATCATAGATATTCAGGATGCTAAGATCGGAAGATTACAATTCAAAGCCCACCCAGGCAGGAAGGTTCCCTAGATTCTTATCTCCAATAAACTTCTCAGCAAAAGCCCGACACAAGTGGTACTGAGCTTGAAGTGGTAGGGCACAAGCCTTGAGCTTAACAGGCTCAGAAAGAGTGCCTAGGTCCAGAGTTCAAGCCCTATGACAAAGCAATAAAACAAAAAGAAAAATAAAAACAAACTCCAAACCTAGCATTTTTCTGGTTGTATACAGAGGCATGTAATTAAGGAAATTGCTTTCTGTGTTACATACAGGTAGAAGAAAGAAGAAGTCACACAATTATTCTATTCATAAAATGTTATACCAAAGCCTCAAAAACTCACTCTTTTTCTAAATTTATAAATTAATATCCATTTCATGGCAACTCGATCTACATTATTTACATTATCATTTTATACAGGAACTGTTGGAATTATCTATTAACTGAGTTCTAATTAAAACTCTCTTGAAACAATAGGCTAGGCAAATAGAATGCAAGAAACATTTGTAAATTTGTCAATTAAACACGCTACTTAAAAAGAATTTTGTAGTATCCTATAGAATATGAAATTACAAACAAAACCAAAATATTTATTTGAAGTCTAAACTCTAATTTAGCAAGATCTATAAAGTCCTACATTAGATGAACTTTGCTTTTCCTCCAGGCTTAAGCTTTTCTAATCCTTCATCCTTTCCTTGGAATCTAACAGAATGATAATTACTTACTTTTGCAAATTTTAGATGGGAATCATGAGCCATTTTGCATCTAGGAATGTTCTGTAATGCAGAGAGCATTTAAAAGCACAACTGAGGATTATACATGAGTTGCATTTCAATAGGAAACGACTTCTCAAAACATAATGACAAAATTAGCCCAAATTTCCAATTGCGTTTTCCTTTCTTGTTTGGTTTCTTTTATTAAGACAAACTTATACTACCTGGTCCAGGGAAGTTATCACTATGTAATTCCAGTCTCTAATCTCCTGTCAGTCTGAGTGCTAAAATTGAAAGCTTGTATCACATTGCCCCACCATGGTTTCTTGGTTTATTTATAAATTTATTTATTTATTTATTTATTTATTTATTATTTATTTATTTATTTATATTTGGATCCGGTCATGGAGCCTGAACTCTGGGCCTGGGTGCTGTCCCTCAGCTCTTCAGCTCAAGGCTAGCTCTCTACCACTTGAACCACAGAGCCACTTATGGTTTTTTTCTTTTTGCTTATGTAGTGCTGAGGAATGGAACCCAGGGCTTCATATATGCAACGCAAGCACTCTTCCACTGAGCCATCTTCCCAGGAAATTGTTGGTTTATTTAATCTAGATATAGACTAGCAATTCTGAACTTCCCCAGTTATATTATCCACTAAACTTCTCAGACTGTTCATGTACTATTTTCGAAGATGTTCTAACATTTGACACAGGATATGAACATTTCCAAATGCACCTGCGAGGACTCTGATTCATTTCTCCATGGATATAATCTTTTTAATATTGATTACTTGACTCTCTTAATATATCTGATCCCTATCTATGTAATTTTCTCAAACTTTTTTGAAGAAAGTTCGCTTGAGGATTTTCTAATTTTAAAAATTATCACTTGATTCTAGTCTTACTCAGGACATATTTTCTATTGTTTTCTATCTTTTCTACATATTCTGAGAGTTGCTTCATATGTGTATTTGTGTGTGCACATATAAGTGTCTCTGTATATATGTGTATGATTGTATGTATGTATGCAAAAGCTTCAAAATCTTATTCAGCAATCTTGCTCATGACTGGTATTCCAATACATGAGCCATGCTTCCAATCCAGCTTTTGGCTTGTTAATTATACCTTCTCAAAACTGTTCTGCCCAGGCTGGATGCAAATTGAACTTTCTAGATTCCTTTACATTCTTAGGTTTTATTTATCCAGTAGAATCAAATTTTAAACTACAAACATTTTTGTGAGTGTAAAGTCTAAGCTGTAGCCCAGATTTTTAACTCAAGAATTCATATAAAGATAGATGAATATACACAATACATATGCTGAGTGTACACTGTTAGAAATGTGATCCTAAGCTGGGTGGTGGTGAGATCTGAAGATTGGGGTTCAAAGCCAGCTCAGGTAGGAAAGTCCCGGAGACTCTTTTCTCCAATTTACTGCAAGAAAACTGGAAGCAGCACTGTGGCTCAAGTGGTAGAGCACTAGCCTTGAGCTGAATAACAGAGGGACAGTGCACAGGCCCCGAGTTCAAGTTCCAAGACCACCATCAACAAACAATATATAAGTAAAGGAAAGAAAAAATGTGATCTTATCTACCAGTTCATAACTAGCATAATCCCTGCTCTCTCAAGATGTACTATTTTTTCCCAATTAAGTCCATGCTCTTATATCTGACTTGCATTGAAAACAGAATTATTCTTCCATTCTACTTTCTACAAAGTTGTGTCATTAGCAAGCGTGATTTAGAAAGGGAGTGGCCTCATACTTCCTATTCCACGTAAGAGTAATGCTTTCTTTATATCACTTTCATAAATCTACATACTGGACTTGGGTTTATTGTTTCAATGTGGTCTTATTCGTAGAGTCTTCTATAGTGTATTGAGCTCTTATACTTAAACACAGAATTTCTCTTTCTCTTATTATTGCTATAGTTAACATGAGTTAACAAATTCATGTACACTTGGGAAATAATGTGCAGCACATACACTCACAAAAAAAAAAGATCTGAGAAACTTCTTCCCCTTTAAAATTCGCCTTAATTTACAGAGAATTTACAAAGTTTGAACTCAATATACTCATGGATAATATATTTATAAGCAATATAAATTTCATATTTTCTCTCTACTAAGTTGTCTCTGAAACTCGTGTTACTTCAGGTCCAAACGTGTCCTCGTGTTATTTCAGTGAAGCCAGAAATCATTCACTATACCTCAAGAAGCACCATAGATTGTTCCTGGAAGTAACTGTGAATGGATGTGGAAACTGATTCCAGGAGTGGAATGGAACATAGAGGATTGACGAAGTTCAAGTTAACTTGTGCTTTCCTTTTTACTATAAAAGAAGAGAATACGAAGGCTTGAAGAAAACTCTGTCATTGACTTTTTCTAGTGTGTTTTTACTCATATATAATGTTTCTGTAAACATCTAGTTGAGAGAATTACAAAAAGAAATAATGTGCCATTTTAAGGCCAGCATAGAACAAAAGGAAATAACATTGTATTAAATACGTTCTACTGCTGGGGCTGGGAAGGTGGCTCAGTGGTAGAGAATTTACCTTGCATGCCAGAGGCCCTAGGTTTGATTCCTCAGCACCACATAAGCAAAAATAAGCCAGAAGTGGTGCTGTGGCTCAAGTGGTAGAGTGCTAGCCTTGAGTTGAAGACCTGAGGTAAAGCGCCGAGGCCCAGAGTTCAGGCCCACGACTGGACCCCCCCAAAAAAAATTCTACTGCAAAGAAACAAAGACATGGAGGATTTAAAGTGTTTTATGGATGGATATTTCACTCCTGACATGATTCTCTTATTGCAGGAGTAGGTTATCAATTCCTTTAGTATGGTCCTGAGTTCTCCAGAGCAATAAGGATTCCAAAAGAGCATCCAGTGCCACTTCTCAGACCAGTACTCCTTTAAGGAGGGTCCCAATGAAATATCTGTTTTTTTTTTCTTTGCTTTTTTTGTTTAGTTTATGTTAGTTCTTGGGCTTGAACCCAGAGGCTGGACCCTGTCCCTGAACAGTTTTTGTTCCTGCTCACCAGCCCCCAAATCTAGTACTCTACTGCTTAAACCAAAACTCCACTTATCGAATTTTTGCTGTGTAATTACAGATATGAGTTTGACAGACTCTCCTGCCTGGGTTGGCTTTGAACTAAGATAGTAAGAAAGCCAAGTGACATCAACTGTACAGTCTTCTCTTTTCAAATGAGAAATATTAGATGAAGTTTATTTTAAAGCTAATATTTGACCATTTTTTCTTTCTTTTTTGTGAGCATACCGTACAGAGGAGTTACAATTACATAGGCAAGATAACGAGTACATTTCTTATCAATCATTGTTGCCTCCTCTTTGTTTCCCCTTCCCATCCCTTCCCATATACCCTCCAACCCCATTTGATCCTCCTCCCCCACCAAAGTTGTAAAGTTCGTTTTTCGACATAACGACTTGTACATCTCATTGTTGCAATGGGTCCACCTGTATCCCTACTTTAACGACTTGGTTTTAGAGAATATGTCCAGCAAAGAATCCATAACATAACTCAGCAAAAGTAGGTGCACTGAATCATTTTGGAATTATTTTTTGGGGTTCGGAAGATTATTGATCTTGTCGTTCCTTTTGGGGAAACTTAAAGTCATATTTCACCACTTTTGTTCTTGTGGGGCTTGAACGTTGATCCTGGGTGATTAGCTACAGCACCACCTCCTGGTTTCTGGTGGTTAATAGAAGGTTAGGGTCTCATGGACTATCCTGACAAGGCTGGCTTTGAACCACAATCCTCTGGCCACAACCTCCTTAGTAGCTAGGATTACAATTGTAGACCACCAGCACCTGGCTCATATTTGCATTTATGTGCACTGAATGACACTGTGTAGACAAAGAATGGAAATTTTAACCAAATGATTACATTTCAGCATTTCAGAAAAATTGAAGTAGCAATAAATATGTCTTCCTTTTCCATTTTGTTACATTAATGACTGATGAGCTTTAGGACCCTTACATTAGCATCCTCTGCCATCTGTATAGGTATATTTAGTATCAGGAAATGTTCATAGAGAAATATAGAAAGAATGAGATTTTTAGAATACAAAAGAGATAAGGTATGTAAGAATAGCATAGAAGGAGATACATTTATCACACAGAGACTTTGAGCTAGCCTATGAGATTTAGAATGCTAAAAGCAATGAGGAAAAGCCTAGTTGACAAGTTCTTCAATAACCAAAAATGGTTCTCTAGAACAGTTTCTGGTATACCTTAATTACTATCATTTATTCCTTCTATCTGGAGTTACTCCTTATTTTCTTTCACAACTATTGATTAGCCTCTGCATTTTTGGTTCCATAACTCACCAAAAAGATTTGAAAATCACACTTAGCCTACACGTCTCTTTGTGATTAGCAGTGATGACACAAATCCTGGAATCATTGAATTTCCAGAATTAAACTTTACCTGACATCTAAGCACATTCCTGGCATTAAATTGCTGTGACTTAATGAACAAAACTTTTTTCAACACTGTATCCTAACATAATTAAAGTACATTAAATTAGGGACTGTTTTCAGGTGTCAGTATGGAAGAAGCAATTATATATTCCAAGTATGGGTTCTTTATTTTGCATTTACTAACTAAATATTTTTTTTTTTGTTTTGTTTTAGTTCTTTTTGCCAGTCGAAGGGCTTAAACTCAGGGTAGGGAATTTTCCTGAGCTTTTTTTTTCTAGCTCAAGGCTAGCACTCTACCACTTGAGGCACAGCACCACTTCCAGTGTTTTTTTTTTTTTTAATATATTACTAAGGAATGAACCCAGGGTTTCATGGCTGCTAGGCAATCACCGTACCATGAAGCCAAATTCCCAGAGCCCTAAATAACTTTCTTAAGATTGCATTACATTTTCATTCTGTAACCATATATCATTATTTTGGCCAGGTGCTAGAAAATGATGTAGAAAGCAATACAATGCAATAAGTCTAGTAAGGCTGGGTGGACAATGAATAACTGTCAAGGGCTTATCTCATGAATCTCTTTCAACAAGCTAGCAAGACAGCTACTGACCAACAGCCCACCTCCAGAATGAGAGGGCCACCTTGGGTTCCATCCACATGGGGATGCTGGGCCCCTTCTTCCAGCACCCATTCAAGCAGGTCTTGGGAAAGAGAGAGAAAAAAGTCAGAATTACAATTAAGTCTGGTGCCGGTAACTCAGAATTCTAATCCTAACTACCCAGGAGGCTGAGATATGATGATCTTGGTTCATAACCAGCCCATGCAGGAACGTCTGTGAGACTCTTATCTCCAAAGAACCACCAGAAATTCAGAAGTAGTGCTTTGGGCACAAGTGGTATAGCACTAGGCTTTTGCTGAGGCTCTCGGGAACAGCGCCCATGCCTAGAGTTCCAGCCCCACAACTGACAAGAAGTGAGCTTCCTAACACAAGAAGTGGACTGAATAGCACCCATTGTCCTAGGCAGCATGGTAGCGAAGTCAGGCAGAGCTTCCTGTGAAGTTGAAGTCATAAGTAGGTCACTTTGCTTCTCTGTGCCTTGGTTTCTCCAGCTGCAAAACTCAACACAGTGAAGGATCCTCTTCCTCATGTGGATAGGGTAATGATGAAAGAGAGCCATGTTTTGTTTGATAATCCCACATCTGTTGCACGATTAATAACAGGGCCCACCTGAGCCCTTTCTGTGTATCTTCCTGACATTTCCTCACAGAATTGCAGAGAACCTTCTCTTTAGGCCACTCTCTCTGTGCCTAGTCATGCTCCAGAGATACCTCTGAATAATCCTTTTTTCCTCACAATTGTCTTGTGAGGAGATTGAGGTTCCATGGTTGTGACCCTACCCAGAGATTCACCTGTGGTCAAGAATCGTCTGCTGTGATTTTTCTGCCTGATCAAACTGACTTAAGAAACCATTCAAGCCACAGGAAAATCAAAAACCACAAGCAGACCAGAGACTCCAACAAGATACAGGTTAAGGACCCAGGGAGAGACAGGATCTTCCCATCTCCCCCCCAAAAAAATCAAAGAACTCTTTTTTTGGACCTTTTATAAAAAATTTTTTTCTAAAAGTTTTTTTTTTTAATATTTAATTTTTAACTTTTAATTTTTTTGTTTTCTATTAACTTTTTTTTCTTCGTGTTATAATTTTAATTTTAGGGGTATATATGTGTGTACTTTTTTTCTTTAAAATTTTTTTTGTTTAGCTCTACTGACAATTTGATCCTTTTTTCTTTCCTTCTAATTCTTTTCACTTTTTCTTCTTTTTCATTCTTCTTTGCGTGACATAATTGCTGTTCTGCTCATCCTCAGATATGCCAATAGTTGATTATTAGACTTTAACACCATTATGTACATGCTTAATCCAGAAATTTATTACTCAATTTAAAACCTACTAGACTTAAATTCCTTAATAGCAGTACTACCTCTTTATACCTATATAACATTTTAAGCACTTTTATTTTCAAGTTTTTCACATCTCCTTTTTATCCCTCCCCTTCTCTTATTCTATCCACGTTCTTCTCTGAATATTAGGTTGTCAATTTGCATAATTTTTAAGTGTTGCACTTCTTAATTTTTAATTTTTGTTTTTCTAATTTTCCTTGTCTTTTTTCTTTCTCTTTCTTCTTATTTTCTGTCTCTCTACTATCATTCTGCCCAACCTATTTCCAGGTTTGAGATTAGGATTGATTTAACTCTCCCACAGCCTTGCCACATCCCTATATGCCTATTTTTACCCATATCTCTCCCTAACTTAATAATTTCTGTTTGCCAAATTCTTCTTTGCGGTTCGTAGCCCATTAATATGTAGTTGTTTGATGTTGAATAGGTATATCTTTTGAACTAGATTTTTGCAGATTTTTGACTTTGCAACTACAGACTTTGCTTGACGCTTGCCTTAAAATAGTGTGCTAGCACTAAACTGGCATTACATACATCTCAAATATGCAGAGCAACCGGGAAAAACAAGAGAAAAATGGCAAGTCCAGGTATCTCAACTCCCACTCATGATAATCAGGGGACAGAAAAGATAATGAATAATCCAGACGAGAGCTCCCAAAAAGCTCTAAAAACACTACTGGTAAACACGGTAAATGAAAATATTTAAAACCTGCAAAGGACTCTGAATAAGCATGATATGGAGAGAGAGGAGGCAAAACAAAGGTTAATGCAAGAATATCATGTGCGTGAGGAAGCAACCCAATGATTGATACAGGAATTGCATGAGTAGTTTGAGAACACTCAAAGAGAAATAAAGGAATGTCGTGAGAAGACTGTGATCAATCAATGAGAACTACAGGAACTGCATGAACATGAAGAAGCTAAGCAAAGAGAAATACAGGAATTGAAAGAGATGGATTAGAATGCAGAAAGATCACTAAAGGCATTCATGGAATCCATAAACAGAGAACTGAAAGAAGTCAAGGAGACCACAAAGGTAATGCTGAATGGAACCAAAAGAAGGAATGGGAATAACCAATCAACTAAGTGATTTGAGAATAAACACTGAAAACTAAATTAAGGAATTAAAGAAGTTCATACAAGATATAAAACATTGCTCCAACAAAGAATTTGAAGCCATCAAAACCGACCAACTAGAAGAAAAAGAAATAAAAAACAAAGTATAAAGTCTTGATAGTAGGTTACACCATGCAGAAGATCGAATTTCAGGGATTGAAGACAGCCTAGATATTATAGAGAAAGAAAATACAACCATCCAAGACAAATCCAAGAAATATGATGAATCTATTCAACACTTGGAAGACACCATCAGAAGGTCTAATCTGAGGATAATGGCTGTAGAGTAGAAGACAGAGACAGAAGTTAATGGTCTCTGAAATTTGTTTAATAGGATCCTAGCAGAGAATTTCCCAAACATGCAAAAAGATAGGCCTATTCAAATACAAGAAGCTATTTGAACTCCAAATAGACCAAACCAGAATAGAACATCCCACTGTCACATTATAATCCACACAGAATCAATTCAGACCAAGGAAAAGATCCTTAAAGTTGTCAAGGAGAAAAGGTTAATCACCTATAAAGGGAAACCAATTAGAATTACCTCAGATTTCTCAGCACAGACAACTAAAGCAAGAAGAGCTTGGGATTGTGTATGCCATGCCGTAAAGAGAATCAACTATCAACCAATAATTCTTCTTTTTTTAATTTAATTTTATTTTATTTGTGAACATACTGTACAGAGGGGTTACAATTACATGGGCAGGATAATGCGTACATTTCTTACCAAGCATTGCAGCTTCCTCCTTTGTTTACCCTTCACATCCCTTCCCAGCCTCCCCCCTCCCCTCCAATCCCAATCCTTCTCCTTCCCCCCCTTCCCCCCCACAACGACGTTGTAAAGCTCTTTTGGACATGACAACTCGTACTTCTCATTGTTGGAACAGGTCCACCTGTATCCTTAAACAACTGGTTTTTCCCCATCTCCTCCACAAGTTATACTGACATCAAATATAGTGAAAGCAGGGGTTATATTGTGGTGGAGGGACATACAAAGCAACAAAGAGATAATCTTATAAATGCATTAGAAACACATGCATGAAAGAGAAAATAACATTAAAATACATATCTAAGGGTTCATTTTCCGGACATCACATTATCTGACCTTTTCCGCTTGACTCATACATATACTAGATATTGCAAATAAGGGAAACCATAGGACCTATGTTCCTTTGGGCCTGGCTTACTTCACTTAATATAATTTTTTCCAAGTTTTTCCATTTCCTAACAAATGGGGCAATGTCATTCTTTTTGATGGAGGCATAGAATTCCATTGTGTATATATACCACATTTTCTTGATCCATTCATCGACTGAGGGGCATCTGGGTTGGTTCCATATCTTAGCTATCGTAAATAATGCTGCAATAAACATAGTTTTGCTGGTAGCTTTAGTTTGTCAAACAAGAATTCTGTACCCAGATAAACTCTCCATAAATGAAGGTCAAATAAAAATCTTCCATAGCAAAGAAAAATTGAAACAATATATCTCCACCAAACCAGCCCTACCAAACATTCTTAAAGACATCCTACACATAGAAAACCAAAAAGACCACAGTAAAGGACAAGAAATTGCACCCAAACTGAGAATCCAATAACCTCAGGAAGAACCCAGTTGCCTCAGCCCACAAGAAGGTGGATAAAATGGAAGGAACTTCTAAATACCTATCAGTCCTATCTCTCAACATTAAAGGACTTAACTCTCCAATTAAGCGACATAGATTATCTAGTTGGATTAAAAAGCAGGATCCTTCTATCTGTTGCCTTCAGGAGTCACATCTTGCCCATACAAACAAACACATTTTCAATGTGAAAGGCTAGAACAAAATCTACCAAGCAAACTGCCCCCATAAACAGGCAGGAGTTGCAATCCTAATATCAGATAAAATAGACTTCAAATTAAAATTCGTGAGAAGAGGTAAAGAAGGTGCTCCATACTAATTAAGGGATCTCTCCTTTGGGAGCATTTTACAATTCTAAATATCTATTCGCCAAATAACATAGGACCCAAATTTATCCAAGAAACAATACTTTCCCTCAAATCCCACAGAGATCCAAAGACATTAATTGTTGGTGCATTTAACACACCATTTTCCCCACTAGATAGATCAATTAGACAAAAACTCAACAGAGAATGCACACATCTAAACAACTGCATAGATCAACTAGATTTCACAGATATCTACAGAATATTTCAACCATTAGCATCAGAATACATGTTCTTGTCAGCAGCACATGGAATGTTTTCTGAAATAGATTACATTATAGGTCACATAGCAAACTTGTCCAAATTCAGAAACATTGAAGTTATACCTTGCATTCTCTCAGAAAACAAGGGAATAAAATTAGATCTCAACACCGAAAGCCACCAAAGAAAGTCCTGTAATTCATGGAGGAAATTCAAATGTTCATGATATTCAAAAAAATGAACACAGAAATTACTCACTCTTCTGGGACACAACAAAGCCAGTACTCAGGAGCAAGTTTATAGTTCTGAGCTCCTACATCAACAAAATGGAGAGATCTGAAACCAACCATTTGATAAGACATCTGAGCGTCCTTGAAAAAGAGCAGCAAGATAATCCCCAATCCAGTAGACAGACAGAAATAATTAAAATTAAATCAGAATTAAATGAATTAGAATCAAAAAAAATATAGAAAGAATCAACAAAGCAAAGAGTTGTTCTTTTGAAAAAAATTAACAAAATTGACCATCTTAGCAAATCTTATCAGAAAAAGAAGAGAACACACCCAAATAAATAAACTGAGAGATGACAATGGAAATATCACCACAGAAACAACCAAGATTCAGAACATTATACAGGAATACTTTCAAAATTTTATGCTAATAAGTTTGAGAACTTGGCAGAAATGGACCTTTTCTTAGCAAATATTGACATGCCGAAACTAAACCAGGATGAGTTAAACCATCTTAACTGGCCCATATCAAGCATTGAAATAGAAACAGCAATAACACAACTCCCATCTAAGAAAAGCCCAGGACCAGGTGGCTTTACAGCAGGATTCTATAAGGCCTTGAAAACACAGCTCACACCAATACTCCTTCAAATCTTCAATGAAATTAAAAGAGAAAGTTCAGTACCGAATTCATTCTATGAAGCCACAATAACCCTCATCTCCAAACCAGACAGGGACTCATCACAGAAAGAGAACTATAGACCCATTTCTTTGATGAAAATTGATGCAAAATATCTCAAAAAAAAATTTTGGCCAATCGACTTCAACAATTCATCCAAAAAATCATACATCATGATCAAACAGGATTCATTTCAGGGATGCAAAGCTGGTTCAATATACGCAAATCAATATAATTCATCTCGTCAACAGGAGCAAGGATAAGAACCACATGGTTATCTCAACAGATTTCGAAAAGGCAAGTGTAAAGATCCAACAACCCTTTATGATGAAGGTTCTGGAAAAATTAGGAATCCATGGAACTTTCCTAAATACAATAAAGGCTGCATATGATATATCTACAGCCAGCACTATACTCAATGGTGAAAAAATAAAGCCATTTCTCTTAACTTAGGAACGAGACATGAATGTCCAAGCTCTTTATTTCTCTTCAATCTAGTATTAGAATTCCTAGCTACAGGAAGAAGCCAAGATGTAAACCCAAAGGGGATCCAAATAGGGAAAGAAGAAGTAAAACTCTCCCTCTTTGCAGATGTCATGATCTTGTAGTTAAAGAATCCCATAGACTCCACTCCCAAATTACTCAAGGTGATTCAAAACTTTGGCAAAGTAGCAGGGTATAAAATTAACCCTCAAAAACCAATGGCTTTTCTGGATACCAACAATGAGGAAAGTGTGGCTGATATTAGGAAGGCAACTAAATTCATAATAGCCCCACAAAAAATAAAATACCTAGGAATTAACTTAACCAAAGAACTGAAGGACCTCTATGATGAAAACTTTAAAAACCTGAAAAATGAAATCAAAACAGATCTTAGAAAATGGCAAAATCTCCCATGTTCCTGGAATGGAAAAATCAACATCGTGAAAACGGCAATACTTCCCAAGGCTATCTACAAATTCAATTCGATACCTATCAATATTCCAACCTAATTCTTCAAGAAAATGGAAGAGGCAATCCAGTAATTCATTGGGAACAATAAATACCCCAAATAGCAAAAACAATCCTCAACAGAAGGAATAGTTGTGGAGGAATATCAATACCAAATTTAAAACTCTACTACAAAGCAATAGTAATCAAAATGGCTTGGTACTGGCATAAGAACAGAACTCAGGAACAACGGAACAGAACTGAAAACCCAGAGAGAACCTACAGACCTATAGCTTTCTAATATTCGATAAGGGAGCTAACAAAATACAATGGAAGAAAAACAGCTTCTTCAGTAAATGGTGCTAGCAAAATTGGTTAACTACTTGTAGAAAACGAAAGCTAGATCCTTATATATCACACTGAACCTGAATCAACTCCGAATGGATCAAAGACCTCGACGACAAAGCAGACAATCTGAAATCATTACAGGATGGAGTAGGAAAAATCCTAGGTCTCTTTGACACAGGCTGAAATTTTCTTAATAGAGACCCAGAAACACAACAAATCAATGAAAGTTTGGACAAATGTCATTGCATGAAATTGCAGAGCTTCTGTATGGCAAAGGACATAGATAGCCAGATCAATAGAAAGCCCACGGATTGGGAGCAAATCTTCATTAGCCATACAACAGAAAAGGTTCTCATATCTACAATACACCTGGAACTCAAAAAAATTAAACCACCCAACAACAAATCCTCAAAGAAACAACTGCCCAATAAATAAGTGGGCAAAAGACTTAAAGAGAAGCTTCTCTGAAGAAGAAAGAAGGATGGCCAATAGACACATGAAGAAATGTTCAACATCCCTAGCCATAAAAGAAATGCAAATAAAAACAACATTGCGATACCAGCTCACCCCAGTTAGAATGGCAAAAATCAATAACTCTAATAACAACAGATGCTGGAGGGGATGTGGACAGAATGGAACCTTACTGCATTGTTGGTGGGAGTGTAAACTTGTTCAAACACTTTGGAAATAGTATAGAGGTTTCTCTATTCTCCACATAGAATTCCCCTATGACCTAGCAATCCCACTCTTGGACATTTACCCAAATATTTACAAACAAGACCACACTAAAGCTACCAGCACAACTATGTTTATTGTAACCTTATTTACTATAGCTAAGATCTGGAACCAACCCAGATGCCCCTTAGTAGATGAATGGATCAAGAAAATGTAGTGTATATATACAATGGAATTGTATTCCTCCATCAGAAAGAATGACATTGCTCCATTTCTTAGGAAATGGAAAAACTTGGAAAAAATTATATTAAGTGAAGTAAGCCAGGCCCAAAGAAACATAGGTCCCATGGTTTTCCTTATTTGCAATAACTAGTGTATGTCTGACTCAAGCAGAAAAGGTCAGATAAGTTGGTGTCAGGGAAATGAACCCTAAGATTCAAAAAGATTCAAAAAGTTTTACTTTCATTCAATTTTCTCTAGTACATTTATAAATTTATTTCTTTGTTGCTTTTTATGTCCTCTCCTACGGTATAATCCCTGCTTTCACTGTATTTTATGTTGTTATAATTTATGGAGGGGAAGGGAAAGAAAATCATTTAAACAAGGATTACAGATGGGCCCTTTGCAACAATGAGATGTACAAGTCCTATGTCGAAAATGAACTTTACAACTTTGTTAAGTGGAGGTGGAGGGTCGGTTAGGGGGATGGGGAGAGGATGGGATGGGAAGGGGAATCAAAGGAGGAGGCTACAATGCTTGATAAGATATGTACTCTTTATTTTGCCCATGTAATTTTAACCCCTCTGTACAGTATTTGCACTATAAAAAATATGAAGAAAAAAAGAATCAGCTGCTGTGGACTAAAAGTTTGCGATAATCCTTCTAAATTGATGACTTCACTTGTTGTTACATGTCTACCATCCCATCTCCAGAGGACCAGGTCTGGTGATGCATACCTTTCACAGATAGGAAGACCTCGAATAGCCCAGCCAGAGCATATATTGAGGCTCTCTTTCAGAAATACCCAAGACAAAAAGGTGGCTCCTCAGAGCCAGGGAGAGGACACAAGTAGGGGATCATGGTGCCCCCAGAGGGGTGTCTGACCCGGGGTAGGGGTGGTTTGGGGGCAGCCACACACCTGTGCTGCTGGGAGAACTTGCTTTAGGCTGCTCCAGGTGGGGCGAGCAGCGATGGCAGCGGCATTGCAGACACATGGCCTCAGAGCAAAGAACCAGGGCCAAGGAGCAGGTTGGAGCTTTACACGGCCTGGCAGGGTGCCATTGCCTGATGTTTGAAATTCCGCACTTTGGGAAGGAGGGAAGGAAGCCAGGGTGCTGGCAGGCATCTCAATTTCCTTCTATATTCCAAAGTTGCCTGGAGTCTCTTCCTCACCACTCAGCCATCTCTACCTTCCTCAATTGCTGGTAGTGGTGTAAACTAACAGATTATATCCTGGTGCTACCAGGCAGCATGGAATGTGGGCGTGGCCACCACTCTTGTATCTCATTGGTCAGAACGAACTATGAAAGAATGGGGGTGTGGCCAGAATCCTGTGATGCAAACAGCATGGGCAGAGTCAAGATGATAGCTCCCTCAGCCCTTTTCCCAGGGAACAATTTCCAATTCAGTTGGAGACAAGAGGGTGACCTCATTTAGATGGATGGTTTCACAGATTGTTGTGTATGTCTGTTTGTTCCTAGTCCCAGACCTTGTACTCAGGATATGAGCACAGTATGTGAACTGCTTTTGATCAAGGCTGGCCTTCCACACTAGAGCCACAGGGATTCTGGCTTTGTTGGCACTGAAGTTGGACTTTCTTGTCTAGGGTGACTTCGACTATGATCCTCCCATCACATCCTTGTAAGTATCAAGGAGGACTGCTGAGAGCCACTGGTGCCAGCCTAATCATTGTTCTTATTGGTGTTCTTAGACAAACTGGTGAGTTCCCTATCCTTGGGTTTAAGTGGTGGGAGCTGTAGCCCACAGTTGGAATCTTGGTCTTGCCACCTCCAAATGGAAGGAGATCCTAAGAAACTTATTCCTGTCCATATGATTACCAATGGAATATGATGTATGTCATGATTGAAAGAGCAGTTCTTGAATGATTCTAGTATAAAATTATACACAATTATGTTATAGGATACTGATCGATGTTAGTTAATATTTTATGAGCCATTTAAACAATCACATTAATAAAATGGAGGTATAATGATATACCTTAGAATTACTATACTATTACATACTAAAAAAGTGCTATTTTTCTGCCAAGACTGGGACTGGAACTGGTAACTCTGTTGCACTGTGTGGGAAGGGGAAACTGGCCTCCTAGAAGTCAAAAAATTCATGTCTATTCCTTACGCCTGAAATAGATCCCCACCACTAGAAAACATCCTATTCATGTACAATTTACATATATGATTTATATTTATATACATATGTTGACTCCATATTGCATTCAGTACAGTTATTTTATTTTTTGTTTTATTCATGTTTTGAGCATTTATTTTGACTATTATGGCACATAAAACATTGATTACATAGATTACATAAGGTAGAGGTCTACATATGTATTCCACTTCATACCTGACACCCAGGACTTTCACAGAAAAGGAAAACACTTGTCACTATCAACTTCTTACTCCACAATTAATTTTTGGGGAGTGCTGGCATCTGAACTCAGGGCCTACAAGCCTACAAGGCCCAATTCATGAATGGGTGAGTGTCAGCACGCCATCCTGGGGCAAATTGAGCTGACAGGCTGCTCCCAGGACCTGAGCTCAAGCCCCAGGGGTTAACAAAATAAGAACAGATTGACATGAAGATGGAAGTATGCTAATAAATATGTTTTGACAGAGTATCAGAGATGTCTATACATTTTCAGTTATATAGACTACATTCCTACCAATTCCTTGGTATTAATCATGCGTCCATTTAATTAATGTTATTGTTTTCACCCTTATACTGTTAATGAAATCAATCAGTGTCCTGAAATTATAGTGTTCCTGTAAGTAATAATATTCTTTTTATGCTTCATAAATATTAAATAAAATCAGTTAGCTTCCTGAAATGTTGCTGTCTAATATTATAGGAGCATCATTCATGATCAACTCATTGAACCTTGACATTGATAATATTCCATTGTTCTTCCTATGGATGGGAACCATTTTCTTAGTATCTCCTGCCATTGGTTGGTGCTAGGACGGGGATTCGAAATCAGGGCCTATGTTGCCATGTGGGCCTATGCTTCCCAGATAGTCTGCCAGCATTCAGCATTGCAAGGTGAAGTACCCTTTGAAACAGTGTCATTCAGACCCATGACGGTTACCATGCAAAGGAAGAAAACATAAAAAGGCCACATTTTTTCTGTGAATTGCTTTCCCTGAAAGACCTGGGGGTCTAGGATCCTAGAAGCAGCTGTAGATCTAGTGGCTGCACCCCGGCCTAGGGTGATCGAAGCTGAGGCAGAGTTGCAACAACCTGACTTCAAGCCCCGTACTGAGAAAAGTAAAATAAAAAATTTAGTTACCTGGCTTGCAATTCACACAGTTTATTTTTACAGGCTTTGGATTTGAACTCAGGATCTGGGTAAATCTGGAGCAATGTGTATGAAGGGGAAGATCACTGTACTTAAAGATAAGAAAGTCAGACCTGTTCACTAGTTCTGATCAAGCCTCAGCCCTGGAAACATACTATTTATATATATATTGTAAAGATAGGATTTATACTTACCTATAGATGTTCAGTCCATACATGTTTGGTGTGGTTGTTCCTTGAAATTTTTCTTTTATTCATTTATTTAACATTGATTGTACTATGATGAAACCCGTTCTGTTTATTACATAGATGACATCCTATCACAGAGCATCTAGATTTGTAGAAATGTTCTCCACCATGCCAGGATTCTCAGGATCACCCAGGACATTCAGAGAAAAGGATAACAAGTTTCACACTTGGCTTCTTACACTACAACCCACTTGTTGGTAGTGCTGGTATTTGAACTCAGGGCCTAGTAGGACCAATTGTCCAATCAGTCAAGGTGAACACACCAACCTGTGAAATAAGGAGCTAGGCCATTCCCAGGATCTGACATTTATTCCCAAGGTGGTCCAATATAGTCATAAATTCATAATTTAAACATACAATCTATATTGACATTCATGTGTCAATAGCATCTTGTGTTTAGTGAACTTCTCCTTATTTTGTCTCTATTTCATTGAGGTATTGTGTATTTTACTAAATATGGTGACAGGAATAACTTTGCTGACATGAATGACAACCTGTTCCAGTGGTTATAGTGTTGCTTATGAATTCCCCTTCTTGGTTGAGACTCAGGACTTTCACAGGAGAGGAAAACGTGTTCAACAACTGGCTTCTGATATCCGAATGAATTTTTTGTCAGTGCTGGGATTTGAACTCAAGTCTGGGTATCTCTGTTGCATTGTGGGGGAAGGGGAAGCTCACTATCCTTGAAGACTAGAATTTCAGGCCTGGTCTAGGGCCTGATTTGAAGCCTCAGCACTGGACAAAATCGCAAGCCCACCTTTTTTAAACTTAGGATCTCTCTTTACCTACAGGAGTGGTGTGCATCTTGCATTCAGTGTAGTTATTCTTTTTATTTTGTGTCTTAGCCATTGATGTTTTGTGCATTTTATTGAATATGGTGACAGATATAACTGTGCTAACATGAATGACAACCTATTCCCATGGCTATAGAATTGTTTATATACCATTCTCCATCCTTGATGAGAACCAGAATATTTACAGAACAGGAAAACATATGCAACCTTGGTTTTTTCAGATGAGAGTGAATCTTTTGGCAGTGCTGGAATTTGAACTCAAGGCCTATCAGGCCCAATTGGTGAATGGATCATGTTAAGTACAGCAGCCTGTGAGCCTCTAAGGAGCTCGTCCATTCCTGGGACCTGAGATTGAGCCCTGGTGGAAGGGCAATATAGTCATAAATTAATAATTAAACAAAGGATCTATATTTCCAACCATGGGTGGGCAGCATCTTGCGTTTGGTGTAGTCATCCTGGCTGAGACCCAGAATTTGCACAGCAAAGGAAGACAGGTGCAATGACTGGCTTCTCACATCAGGGTGAATTTTTGGCAGTGCTGAAATTCGAACTCGGGGCCTATGTGGCCCAACTGCCCAATCGGTCCACATGATCACACCAGACTGTGAGCCACTAAGGAGATGGGCTCTTCCCAGGAAATGAGATAAAGCCACAGGGAGGCCAAAATAGTCCTCGATGCATCATTGAAATATGGGGTGTATATTCACATCCGTGTGTGGACTGCATCATGCATTGAGTGTACTTATTGTGTTCATTTTGTATGCTATTCATGGATGTATTGTGTATTTTCTTATGTATATGATGACAGGTATAACTGGACTGACATGGATAACAACTTATTCCCATGACCACAGGGTGGCCCATGCATTCTGCATCCTAGCTGAGACCCAAGACTTGCACAGGAAAGGAAAATAGATGCAACAATTGACTTCTGACACCAAGATGAATCTTTTGGCAGGGCTGGGATTTGAACTCAGGGCCTACCAGGCACAATTGGTGAATGGGTCCACATGAGCACACCAGCCTGTGAGCAACAATGAGCAAGGCGTTCCCAGTACCTGAGTATGAGCCTCCCTTGGGGGAGAGTGGGAAGCACAATAGTCATCCATTCATAAGCTGAACGTAGAATGCAAATAAGTACAGATTTGTATAGAGTAGGATTGTGGTGACCTGTGATGGAATCCAATCTGTGAGTACCTATATTTGGTTCTTTTCTGATGCATCCATTTCATGTATATAATGATTATTGTCCTGCTTCATCAACTCTTCTTAACAAATAATCTATACCCCATCAATCTTATGTATCATTTCCTACTCACATCATGCATGAACTACTCATTCAAGGATGAGATCTTTCACATGCCATGGCTCTTCCTAGGTCCAGAAACGAGTATCTCAGGATCTCCCGCCATTCCCTCCTCCTAGAGGGACTGAATTCAAGCCTTAGTCCTGGAAAAGATACTTCTTATATACATTTTAATGATAAGATTTATACTTATGTTCAGATGTTCAGTCCATATTTTGTTTGGTGCGTTTATAAATTTTATTTCTCATTTTATTCATTTATTTACCATTTATTGTATTGACTCTGATGACACCTCTACCATTTATTACATTGTTTACATCCTATCACATAGAATCTAGATTTTAGATGTGTTCTCCATTGTGCCTGGCAATGTGAGGATCTGAACTCAGTGCCTAGCAGGCCCAATTCATGAATGGGTGAGTTTGAGCATGGGATCCTCTAGCCAATGAAGCTGTCAAGTGGTTCCCAGGCACTGAAATCGACCCCCATATTTGGCCAAAACAGCGATACATGGATAGGCAGATGGTGGTATACAAATATATATATTGTTAAAGAGTGCCAGAGCCCTCTATCTATGATTGAATGACACCTATTACATTCCTACCAACTCTTAGGTATTTATTATACCACCAATGAAGGAATATTATTCTTTTCATGCTTAATAAACTATACGATAATCAGCATTCTAGGATTATTGCATCCAATTTTGGACTAGCTGGATGCATGAACTACTCATTCAGTTGGTATTCCCATGCATAGGAATGAGTCTCTTGTGATCTCCTGCCATTGGTGTCAGGACTGGGATTTGAACCCAGGGCTTATGTTGACAGGTTGGCCTATGGCTTCCCTGATAGCTCAACAGAATCAGCAATGGCAGGTCAGGTCCTCTTTGTAGCCATGTCATTCAGACCCAGGATGGTCACCATGCCCAAAAAAATCGTAAAATGCCAGCCCTCTGCAGCTCACCACTTTTTGTGCTTTCCAGCTTTTTTTTTTCTTCCTGCAAGCCTTCTGGCCTAGGATCTCAGGATCGGCTATGGGTCTGGAGACTGCACCCCAGCCTAGGTAGATTCAAGCTGAGAAAGTGTTTGCACAACCTGAGTTCAAGTCCCATGGATGGCTAAAAAATAAATAAATAAATAAAATATTAATTATTTATCTAAATAAAAAAATAAATCTCCCAGGTTTGGAATTTCTGCCAGTTTTCTTTCCTAGCCTGGGATTTGAACTCAGGGTGTTGGTAAATTTGTAGCAATGTGAGGGAAGAGTTGCCACTACTTCAGTTAAAACCCCGTGCCAACCACAAAAGAAAAACTAAGTCACTGACCTCGGCAGGGTGAAGTAGTTGTGGAGATGGGAGGAAGGGATGGTAGGGAGAAAACAAAGAAGGAGTCAACAATACTCAATAGGAAATGTACTCATTACCTTGCTCCTGTAACTGTAATCGCTCTGTAAAACACTTTTGCAATAAAAAAGTACAAAAAAGAGAAACAATGTCGTTCTCAGAGAAGCACTTTAGAGGTAAGGAAAGGATGTCTGAATAGCTGTACAAATTCCACACTGCTTTTTTTTAATGTTCAGTATGGAACTGAGTAAACGTAACTGCTTCCATTAAAAAAAGAAGTCACTGTCTTGGAACTGGGGCCAGTATTTCTGCCCCTGCTAGGTTTTGAGATCAGTGTCCAGGTAACTCTTTTATACCATGGGTGAAGGCAAAGCTCACTGTCTTTGAGGAAAAGAAATTGAGGCTAGAGTTCCCAGGGCCTGAATGAAGGCTCTGCAATGGAAAAAATGTTTCTATACATGTTTAATATATGATATACACTTACATATGTATGTTAATTTCATATTATGATTTTTATTATTGATTTTGTATTTTGTTTTTCTTTTATTCATTTATTGATTGATTATTGTATTTAGTATTATTATACACATAATATTTATCACAATTTGCACATCTATAATAAAATTCAATTCAATAATTTAGGATATTGACTCATTTTTATTAATATTTTATTAAGTGTTGAAACATAATACATAATTAAATGGAAGCATTTGCCACAGTCTTCACATGTTTAGCGTGAAGGAGGTATAAATAAATAGAGATTGATGTATATAAGCATTATATACACAGAAAGATGTCTGTATATTATTATTTTATAGCTATTACTACCAATTATTACTTATTAAATTACATCTCCATTTAATGATGTGTCCCAGTTACCAATTAGTAAAGCATTAACTAAATTACTCAATATCCTATTATTATCACATATGTACATACATCCATACACATAACTTCATATTTTATAGAATGAGACAGATGTCTATACATTATTAAATTATGCATCATGTGTTACTAGCAATTATTAGGTATTTATGTTTCAATGACATTTTTATTCTGGTAATACTTAATAAAATTTTAAACTTAATCCACAGCATATAGTTTTTGTTTCTAATGTTATCTAGAATGATTCACTTCTAATTCAATCTGTTTTTCATTTATTGTAGTGACAATTCTTCCACCTATGACATTTTTTACATTTATGATATCCTATTACATAACATATAGATTAGCATCTGTATTATACATCCTACCTGTCATCGAGCACTTTCAAAGAAAAAGAAAACATGTGTCACGCTCGGCTTCTCACTCCAAGATTACATTCTTTGGCAGTGGTGGGATCTAACTCAGGGCTTAAAAGGCTGGATTCATGAATGGCTGTCAGCAAAGCAGCTTCTAGCCAATTCAGCTGCCAGGGACTTCCCAGGCCCTGAAATCGAACCCCATATGTTAACCCCATATTGTGCTTAGTGTACTTATTCGTTTTATTTTTTGTTTTATTCATTTATTTACCATTTATTTTATTGACTGTTATTACACATGAAATATTTATTACATTTATTACATAGGATATAGATTTGCCTATGTATGAAACTTCACACCTGATTCCCAGGACTTTCACAGAAAAGGATAACATGTGTCACCATGGGCTTCTTACTGCACGATTCAATTTTTGTGAGAGCTGGCATCTGAAGTCACAGCCTACAAGGCCCAATTCATGAATGGAGGAGTGTCAGCATGCCAGCCTGAGGCATACTGAGCTGACAAGCATTTCCAGAACTTGAGATCCAGCTCTAGGAGTTGACAAAATTAGAACAGATTGACATGCAAATGGTAGAACAAAAATAATTATTGATTTTTATAGAGTGCTAGAGATGTCTATACATTATTCAGTTATATAGGCTACATCCCTATCAATTCTTGGGTATTTAGTATATCTCCATATAATTAATTGTATTGTTTTCATCCTTAATTATTGATTAAATCAACCACTGTCCTGAAACTATTGTGTCCATGTAATTAATAGTATTCTTTGAATTTGTCAAAAATATTCATTAAAATCATTAGCCTCCTAAAATCACTCTATTTATATAGTAGTATTCAGAAACAACTACTTCAACCTTGCCATTCATAATCTTCCATTGGTATTCCTATGAATAGGAACGAGACACTTAGGATCTCCCTCCATTGGTAGGGGTCAGGACCCGGCTTAAAACACAGGGCCTATATTGCCATGTAGGCCTATGGCTTCCCTGGTAGTCCGCCAGCCTTCAGTAATGCCAAGTTACCAACATTCTTCAACCAGGTCATTGAGATGCAGCATGGTCACCTAGCAAAGAAAACAAATGTAAAACTGGTAGCCATCTGCAAGTTGCCAGTTGTTTGTTTGTTTGTTTTTCCCCTGGGTCACATTATTTTTTTTCTTGTCAGCCTTTGGGTCCCAGGAACCAGGTTCGGCTGTGGGTCCAGGGGCTACACCCCAGCCTAGAGTGATCAAAGCTGAGGCAGAATTGCCATGAGCTGAGTTCAAGCCCTGTGTTTGACAAAAGAAAAATACCTACCTACATACATACATACATACATTAAAATATTTTAAAAATTATGAGGCTCCTTGGCTTGGAATTCATGCCATTTTTTCTGCCAGGCCTGTGATTGAACTCAGTATCTGAGTAAATCTGCAGCACTGTGGGGGATGGGGAAGATCACCATTCTGGAAGACAAGAAAGTCAGGCCTGTTTCTAGGGCCTGAATTAAAGTCCTAGCACTCGAAAAAATAATATTCATATATATTTTAAGTACATAAATTTTATTGACCTACACATTTTTACTGCATGTTGCAGTTAGTGTATTCATTTTTTTGTGTTTTGTTTCTTACATATTTTAGTGAATAAGATTACACATATAATATTTTTTGCACCATATTACATAAGACATAGATTTGCCTATGCATTCTACATCATTCCTGATGTAAAGAAAATAAGTGGGACAATTGGCTTTCCACCAGGATTAAGTTTTTGGAAATTCTGTGAATTGAACTCAGGGCCTAGCAGGCCCACTTCATGGGTGGGTAAATGTTAGTACACCAGTCTGATGCAAGAGAAGTTGGCTGGCAAATTTGAGGACCTAAGATCAAGCTCTAGGAATGGCCAATATATAAACAGATAGATGACTAGACTGACTAGACTGCAGTGTGTGTGTGTGTGTGTGTGTGTGTGTGTGTGTGTGTGTGTGTGTGTGTGTGTGTGTGTGTGTGTTGTGAGCTACTTTTAATCAGGGCTATCCCTCTACCACTGGAGCTACACAGCTCTACTTCTGGTTTTGTTGGCACTGAAGTTGGACAGGGATCTCAAGGACTACCCTGCCTAGTGTGAATTTGACTATGATCCTCCTATCACAGCCTTGTAAACATCAATAAGGACTGCTGAGAACCACTGGTGCCTGCCTAATCATTGGCCTTGCAATTCTTGGACAGACAAGTGAGTTCCCTCTCCTCGAGTTAAAATGGTGGGAGCTGGTGCCCCCAGTTCGAATCCTGGTCCTGCCACCTCCAAATGCAAAGAGATCCTTAGAAACACATTCCTATCTATATGAATACCAATGGAACATGATGTATGTTATGATTGAATGGGAAGTTCTTAAATAATTCTACGATAAAATTATACACAATTATATTATAGGACCCTGATCGATTTTAATCAATACTTTAATCAATCATGTTCATTAAATGGAGGCATAATGGAATACATTAGAATTGGGTGTCACATAGTATAAAGGTGCCATTTTTTTCTGCTAGGACTGGGATTGGAACTCATGGTCTGGGTAACTCTGTTGCACTGTTTTGAAAGGTGAAGCTAGCCTTCTTGAAGCCAAGAAATTCATGTCTGTTCCTTACGTCTGAAATCTAACCCCAGTACTAGAATACATCCTATTTGTGTACATTTTAAATATATTATTTATATTTACATACATAGGTTGACTCCCGATTGCATTCAGGGGAGTTATTAATTTTATTTTTGTTTTATTCATGTGTTTGTGGGGCACATGGGCAGCAATGATGGTGCTGAAAGGAAGTTGAGTGGGCACAGGCCAATTGTTTACCTTAAAAACTGATTGGATATAGCTTAGGTGCCTGATAGGGTGTGACGTTTACAGTGATTGGTTGGTTCCTTTCCCTCCCCTTCCATGCCTCACAATTTTTCCCTTTAAATGGTGCTTGCTATGTGGTAATAAACGAGTTCTTGCTTGACTTGACTCCCCACTGTGTCTGAATGTCTCCCGGGCTAAGGGAGACTGGGGAATGGCGAGTGGCGCACTTACCTTTCCTTGGGCCCCATCCATCTTTCAGGGGCAAACAATGACCCAACATGTATTGACTGTTTATTTTATTGACTAATATGGCACATAGAACATTGGTTACATTGATTAAATAGGATATACATATGTGCATATGTATTCCACTTATACCTGACACCCAGGAATTTCCCAGAAAAGGAAAACATGTGCCACCATCAGTTTCTTACCCCATGATTCATTGTTTGGGCATGATGGCATCTGAACTCAAGGCCTAAAGGGCCAAATTCATGAATGTGTGTGTGTCAGCATGCCATCCTGGAACAAATTGAGCTGATAGGCAGTTCCCAGGATCTGAGATTGAGCACCAGTGGTTGACAAAATAAAAACAGACTGACACACAGATTGTAGTACACTAATAAATACATATATCTTCACAGAGTGCCAGAGATGTCTATCCATTGTTCACTTATATATACTACATTCTTACCAATTCTTGGGTATTTATTATGCCTTCATGTAATTAATATTATTTTTTAATTTTTTTATTGTGAAAATAATGTACAGAGGGTTACAATTACATGGGCAAGATAATGAATACATTTTTTATCACGCATTGTAGCCTCTTCCTTTGTTTCCACTTCCCATCCCTTCCCATTCTCCCCTCTGCCCCCCCACCCAATCCTCCCTGCTCCCTCACCCCACCCCCACACCAAAGTTGTAAAGTTCATTTTTGACATCACTACTTGTACATCTCTTTGTTGCAATGGGTCCACCTGTATTCCTATTTAAACGATTTGTTTTTCTCCTTGCCCTCCACAAATTATATTGACATCAAGTACAGTGAAAGCAGGGGTTATACTGTGGGGGAGGGACATACAAAGCAACAAAGAAACAATCTTATAAATGTGTTAGAAACAATCGCATGAAAGAAAAAAACAACATTTGAGTACATATCTTAGGGTTCATTTCCCTAATATCACCTTATCTGATCTTTTCTGCTTTACTCAGACATATACTAGGTATTGCAAATAAGGGAAACCATGGGATAGGGCACTCGCCTTGAGCTGAAGAATACCCGGCCCAGAGTTCTGGCCCCAGGATCCACAAAAATATATAAATAAATATTATTTTTATCTTTAATAAAGTATTAAGTAAATCAGTGTCCTGAAATTATTGTGTCCCTGAGAAATAATATTCTTTTAATGTTTCATAAGATATTAAATAAAATCAATCAGCCGACTGAAATCATAAAGTCTAATTGTGTACAAGTATCATTCATGAGCATGTCATTCAACTGTGACAGTGATAATATTCCATCATTATTCCTGTGCATGGGAATGAATTTCTTAGGATCTCACGCAATCTGGAAGTGGCATGACTGTATTTGATCTGTAGGCCTATGTTGCTGTGCGGGACTATGGCTTCTCAGCCCTCAATTAAAAAAAATATTTAGCTCCCTGGTTTGCAATTCATGACATTTTTTTCTGCCAGGCCTGGGATTTGAATTCAAGGTCTGGGTAAATATGCAGCACTGTGACGGAAGGGAATCTGAACATGCTTGAAGACAAAAGTCAGGCCTGTTCCCTAAGTCTGAATTCAAGCCTCAGGGCTGGAAAACATACTCCTTATATCCATTTTAAAGATAGGATTTATACTTCCATACAGCTAGTCAGACCATATTTTGTAGGGTGGGATTATTCATATTATTTCTTGTTTTATTCATTTATTTACCATTTATTTCATTGACTCTGATGACCCTTCTACCATTTATTACATTGTTTATATCCTACCACAGCATCCAGATTTGTAAATAAGTTCTCCATCATGCCTGAAACCCAGGATTCTCACAGAAAAATAAAACATGTGTCACACTTGGCTTCTTACTCCAAAATTAATTTTTGGCAGTGCTGGGACGTGAACTCAGGGTTTAGCAAGCCCAATTCATGAATGGATGAGTGTGAGCATGGCAGCCTCTAGCCAATGAAGCTGTCAGGTGGTTCCCGGTGCTGAGATCGAGCTCCAGGTTTGGCCAAAACAGTGATACATGGATAGGCAGAGGGTGGTATACAAATAAACATATATTAGTAAGGAGTGCCAGAGCCATCTATCTATGATTGCATGACACCTAAGACATTTCTACCAACTCTTAGGCATGTATTATACCGCCCTTGAAGGAATATTATTCTTTTCATGCATAATAACTTATTAAGATCAATCAGCGTCCTAGGATTATTGCATCCATTTTATACTAGACCGAAACATGAACTACTCTTTCAATTGGTATTCCTATGCATAGGAATGAGTCTCTTGTGATCTCCTGTCACTGGTGTCAGGACTGGGATTTGAACCCAGGGCCTATGTTCACAGGTTGTCCTATGGATTCCCTGATAGCATGCCGGCCTTCAGATATGGCAGGTCAGGTCCAGTTTGCAGCCATATTATTCAGACCCAGGAAGGCCACTGTGCAAAGAAAAAAATGGAAAATCCTCAGCCCTCTGCAGCTTGCCACTTTTTGTGCTATGCTATGTTTTTTTTTTCTTCCTGAAAGCCCTCTGGGCCAAGGATCCCTAGATTGCCTATGGGTCCGAGGATGCCCCACCCTAGGGCGATTGAAGCTGAGGCAGAGTTGCCATGACCTGAGTTCAAGCCCCATGTTGGCAAAATACAGAATAAATTAATTAATTATTTAACTAAATTAAAAAAAGAAATAAAACTCCCTTGTTTTGAATTTCTACCAGTTTTCTTTCCTATCCTGCGATTTGAACTCAAAGTCTTGGTAAATATGTACCAATGTGAGGGAAAGTGCATATTTGCCACTACTTGAGTTCAAACCCCATGCAAATCCAAAAATAAAAATTAAGTCACTGAACTCGGCAGGGAGAGTAGTTGTGGAGATGGGAGGGAAGGAATGGTATGGGGAAAACAAAGCAGGAGGCAACAAAGCTCAATAGGAAATGTACTCATTACCATGCTCATTTAAATGTAACCCCTCTGTACAACATTTTTACAATAAAAAATGAAAAAAAGTAGTGGTCAGACAAGTATTTTGGGGTTAAGAGAAAGGTGTCTGAAAGCTGTGCAAAATTCTACACTGCTTTTTTTAAATATTCAATACGTAACTGAATAAACAAAACTACTTCCATTAAAAGAATTAAGTCACTGTCTTGGAACTGGGGCCAGTATTTCCATCATTGCTGGGATTTGATCTCACCATCAAGGTAACTCTTTTGCATCATGGGTGAAGGCAAAGCTCACTGTACTTGAGGATAAGAAATTCAGGCTAGAGTTGCCAGCTTCAGAATGAAGTCCCTGCAATGGAAAAATATTTCTATATATGTGTAATATATGATATATATTTACATATGTATGTTTATTATATATTATAATTTTTTATTATTGCTTTTGTATTTATTTGATTTTTTACTTTTCATTTATTTATTGTTTACTATATTTAGTATTTTATATACATAATATTTAGTACATGTTTTACATGTAACATTAAAATTTATACACAATAATTTAGGACATTGACTGTTTTTTTCATTAATATTTTATTAAGTGTTGAAACATGATACATAATTAAATGGAAGCATTTGTCACAGTCTTCACATGTTTAGGATTTTCTCCCAAGTAGGAACTTTGTCTTCTTTATCTTTAGAACCTTCCTATATGAATTTCTTTAGATGATTTTTACTCAGAAGCCTTTTCTTGAGGATAGGCAAGTTGATGGATAAAATTGTAAGGGTGGGGCTAGAAATGTGGCTTAGTGATAGAGAGCTGGCTCAGCATGCATGAATGGTAAGGTTTGAATCCTCATTGCCACATACTCAGAAAAAGCCAGAAGCTGTGGAGTGGCTCAAGTGGTACAGCGCTAGGCTTGAGAAAAAGGAGCTCAGAGACAGTACCTAGGCCCTTAGTTCAAGCCACAGGTCTGGCAAAAACTGCAGGCCATTGCCTGTGGCTCACAACAGGAACCTTAGCTTCTCAGCAGGCTGAGATCTGAAGATCACAGTTCAAAGACAGCCTAGGCAAGGAAAACCTGTTAGACTCTTATCTCCAATGAATCACAAAAAGACCACATGAGGTGCTGTGGGTCGAGTGGTAGAGTGTTCGCCTTGAGCTGAATGGCTCAGCGACAGTGCCCAGGCTTGAGTTTGAGACACAAAACTGGAAAAAAGTGAGGGTTAAGCAAATTACTATTCCTATTTGTAAATTAGTAGAACATTCTCTGGAAAAAATGAATGTTCATGTACACCAGAATTGGAGATAGAGCTCAAGGTTGAAGTGTAGCCCATCCATACCCATAGCCTCTCAGACTCTAGTATTATAAACTTGTGTCTGAAAGGTCCAATGTTGAAAGGCCTAATATGCTGCCCAAGACCTTTGTGATAAGCAGTTGACTTGTAATGCCAATGTTATTACAGTTCTGAACCTAGCAGAGCACCAGTAGCTCATGCCCATCACCCTAGCTCAGGAGGCTGAAGTCTGAGGATCACAGGATGAAGCCAGTCAGGGCTGGAACGTCTATGGCACTGACTTCTATTACTGATAGTTCAGATGTTCAAGAGCTTCCTGTGTTTCCCTTGGTAATGAGAAGTTACTTGCACTCTAAATGTTCTTAGCGTTCTTGAATTATAAAAGCAGACAAGAAACATCATTGAACAATCCTGGGTTCATATGAAATTCTCAGCTTCTAAGCCATAGCCCTTTTAGCAGGAAGAACTCCAGTGTAACAATATTTGAAGGCAGAAAACAGTTTCAAAAGCCAGACTACGTGAAGAGACCTAGGCCTACAGGATTAGGAGGCAGAATTTACACACTCAACAGGTAAGTGAGCTGCAAAACCACTTCATTCATTCCAGACACGGCCACCAATGAGGGGTAACCTAAAACATTTGTCAGAGTTACGCAAGGATCAGGCTTTTATCTGCCTCTTCAAACAATGACTAATTATATTTCCTCCCTCAGGTGAAGGGAACCCCAGGCTACCTTTAGGTTAACAATAGAGAGCCTTGCTCTTTGGTCTTAGGGAGTGGTTTTTTTTTTTTTTTTTTTTTTTTTTGTCAAAATACTGTACAGAGGGGTTACAGCTACATGGGCAAGATAGTGAGTACATTTCTTATCAAGCATTGCAGCTTCCTTCTTTGTTTACCCTTCCCATCCTCCTTCCCCCCAACCCAATCCCCCCCCAAGTTGAAAAGTTCGTTTTCAATGTGACAACGTGTACTTCTCATTGTTGCAACAGGTCCACCTGTATCCTTATTTAAAGGACTTGTTTTTCCCCTTCCTCTCCACAAATTATACTGACATAAAATACAGTGAAAGCAGGGGTTATACTGTGGGGGAGGGACATACAAAGCAACAAAGAAATAATCTTATAATTGCATTAGAAGCAAATATATGAAAGAAAACCAACATTTAAAATACATATCTAAGGGCTCACTTTCCTAACATCACCTTATCTGACCTTTTCTGCTTGACTCATACATATACTAGATATTGTAAATAAGGGAAATCCTGGGACCTATGTTTTTTGGGCCTGGCTTACTTCACTTAATATAATTTTTTCCAAGTCTTTCCATTTCCTAACAAATGGGGCAATATCATTCTTTCTGCTGGAGACATAGAATTCCATTGTGAATATATTCCCCATTTTCTTGATCCATTCATTTACTGAAGGGCATCTGGGTTGGTTCCAGATCTTAGCTATGGTAAATAAAGCTGTTATATGCTGACATAAAGGGGATACAAATAGGGAAAGAAGAAATAAAACTCTCCCTTTTTGCAGATGACATGATTTTGTATTTAAAGAATCCCATAGTCTCCACTCCCAATATATTCAAGCTTATTCAAAACTTTGGCAAAGTAGCAGGGCATTAAATTAACCCCCCATAATCAATGGCTTTTCTGTATGCCAACAATGAGAAAAGTGGGGTTGAAATTACGGAAGCAACTACATTTTTAATAGCCCCACAAAAAATAAAATACCTAGGATTTAATTTAATTAAAAAAGTGAAGGACCTCTATGATGTAAACTTTAAAATCTTGAAAAAGGAAATCAAAACTGAGCTTAGATAATGGGAAAAACTCCCATGCTCCTTGATTAGATCAAAACAGCTTGGTACTGGCCCAAGAACAGACCTCAGGACCAATGGAATAGAATTGAAAACCTAGAAATGAACCTATAGACCTATAGCCATCTAAACTTGATAAGGGAGCTAAAAAAATAGAATGGAAGAATGACAGCCTCTTCAGTAAATGGTGCTGGCAAAATTGGTTAACTACTTGTAGAAAATTAAAGCTAGATCCTTATATATTACCCTGTACAAGAATTAACTCCAAATGGAACAAAGACCTTGGAGTCAAAGCAGACACTCAGAAACATTACATGATGGAATAGGATGGAATAGGAGAAACCCTAGGTCTCCATGCTGCAGGCCGAAATTTTCTTAATAGAGACCCGGAAACACAACAAATCAAAGAAAGGTTGGACAAATGGGATTGTATGAAGTTGCAGAGCTTCTGCATGGCAAAGGACATAGTTCGCAAGATCAATATAAAGCCCACAGATTGGGAGAATATCTTCACTAGCCATACAACGGACAAGGGTCTCATACCTAAAATATTCTTGGAACTCAAAAAATCAAATCCCCCAACAACAAATCCTCAAAGAAACAACTGTCCATTAAATAAGTGGGCTAATGACTTAAAGAGAAACTTCTCTGAAGAACAAAGAAGGATGGCCAATAGACACATAAAGAAATGCTCAACCTTCCTAGCCATAAAAGAAATGCAAATCAAAACAACATTGACATACCACCTCACCCGAGTTAGAAGGGCAAAAATCAAGAACTCTAATAACAACAGATGCTGGAGTGGATGTGGACAGAAGGGAACCTTACTTCATTGTTGGTGGGAATGTAAACTTGTTCAACCACTTTGGAAAGTAGTATGGAGTTTCCTCAAATGACTCCACATAGAGCTCCCCTATGACCCAGCAGTCTCACTTTTGGGCATCTATCAAAATGTTTACAAACAAGACCACACTAAATCTACCAGCACAACTATGTTTATTGCAGCATTATTTACCATAAGTAAGATCAGGAGTGGGTTTTTTGACTATCCATCTGTCAGATTTGAAGGCACTTCTACCTTTGCCAGTCCATTCTCCTTCCTTCATTCTCCACATCATTAAGGCAAATTCCCAGTCCAAGGAGAGTCAGAGCCCTTTCTCTTCTGGCTCCAAGCACTTGAGTTAGAAACTGGCTCTGCCGTCTTGACTCTGGGGCCCTCGGCTCCCTGAGAAGTGGGAAAGATACAGTCTTCCTGTTCTGTGGTTGTGTGAAGACCATGTTGGTGTCCTGACACACTGCCTAAGACTTCATGACTGGGAAGTGTTCCATTCTTTCCTCCTGACATCCATGTCCAATTCTGGCTTTTTCTTGAATGTGCTACTGAGGAATCAAACCCAGGGCTTCTTGCATGCTAGACAGGCACTCTCTCACTAATCCAAATTCCCAGCCCCCTCATCTTTTTCTTAATGGTTGTTTTTACATAATTATGCTACCATTTTATGTCCCCAATTTTAATTTTCTGAATACTGGTTACTTCTAAGAAACCTGATTTTCTCTTCCCATGCTTGGTTTGTGCCCGTTCCTGCATTGGCCTCATAATAAAATGTAAATAAAAGCTGCTGAGGGTGACCTGCTTTAGGCAATTGGCTGCACAGATTGTTGTGTATGTCTGTTTGTTGCCACTCCTGGACCTTGAACTCAGGAGCTGCTATACTTAAGGCTAGCCCTGCAACACTGGAGTCATATGGCTATACGTCTGGCTTTGTTGGCCCTGAAGTTGGACAGGGCTCTCAAGGACTTTTCTGCCTAGGGTGACTTTGACCATGATCCTCCTATCACATCCCTATAAGTACCAAGGAGGACTTTTGAGAGCCACTTGTGCCTAATCATTGGTCTTGTTGTTATTCTTGAACACACCAGTGAGTTCTCTATCCTCGGGTGAGATCTGGAGCCCACAGTTCGAATCCTGATCCTGCCACCTCCAAATGGCAGGAGATCCTAAGAAACTCATTCCTATCCATAGAATACCAATGGAATGTGCTGTATGTCATTATTGAATGGGAAGTTCTTAAATGATTCTAGGATAAAATTGTAAATAATTAGATTATAATACACTGATCAATTATAATTATTACTTTATGAAACATTTAAACAATCACATTCATTAAATGGAGGCATAATGAAATACCACAGAATTGTGTGTCACATAGTATAGAGGTGCCATTTTTTCTGCCAGGACTTTCTTTAGTTAATTTTTATATCCCATTTTCTGAATGTAATTTGGTATATGAAACTAGGATATATTATAAATCAATTATTCAAACAGTTTTTAATCAGAAATGTTTATAGTGAAATATAGAGATAAATCCAAGTTATATATATTTTGAAGACAGTGCTTGGTTAGTCCTCTTCTCATATTCCCCATTCCCTTCATGAGATTAATACACATTGTAAGGTAATGCTTAGAATGTTTTGGTGAGATAGGTTGACTTTAAACGAGTGAGTTACTCTATGCTGCATTTGTTTACTTTATCGTTTTCCTTAGGCATTATACTCAGGTTTAATCTCTGATGGGTGACAAATAAAGATATAAACATTTTTTAACAGTGGCTAAATTTAGACTGAGGAATCTAGATACAATGTAACTCATGCAGCTAGGCCTTATAAGTCATGAGACCCTGGTATCAAAATGTTAACCAATGTTTACTGGTGTCATGCTTATGAGATTTTGTGAATTATAAACAGTGGTTATTAGAATGTTTTTGGAATCAAAATCATTTCCTAGGTTAGGAACAGAAGAGAGACATTATACACAGAACAAAATTTAAGGAGGCATTCAAAATTAGTTACCAAAATATACATCATGTAACACAATATTTTGAAAATACAAACTAAAGGGAATAATTTATGAAAAACATCAACATTTACAATAAATCCAGAATCACTATGACTGATTTTTTTCTTATCCCAGTTGCAATACAGATTACATAATGACTTTTCTCGTGATATCTTTAGTTAAGTCTTGATATTTAGCTGGAGAAGATATATTCTTTCATATATTCATTTGTCATATCAAAGAGGAAATGAATTTCATGCCTGAGTCAACATCCATAATAATGTTACAGATGTATCCTGCTACTTTGCCAAAGTTTCAAATCACCTTGAGTAACTGGGGTCTTTTTTTGGATCTAAATAAATAGGTATGCAATTTTGTCAGTACTAGAAAAATTTTGACCACCATTTGTTAAGCTATTATTTTCCAGAAACTACTTCTCTCTTTTCATAAGATTTTTAACTTCATTTATATCATGTGTTGATGTTCTCCTTTAGATTACCCACATTCAATCTTCTACAAAGTGTAATTTGGAATAGTTTAAAGTATATACACTCTTGTATACTGCTCAGATTCTATTAGTTGCATATTTTTTTTGTTAAATCAGTAGGAATTAGTTCTCAATATGGATAATATTGCACTTATTCATTGCTTTTCTGAATTTTTTAAGTATGCCTTGATTTTGTTATTTTATTCTTTTAAATATGTGCAGATCTCACTATGAATACAGTCACATTCGTTTTAAACAATTTGATCAATTCAAGGGGTTTGCTACATTAGGTACATCTAGATGAATTTAATTACAAATTAATGCAACCATATTTCTGAGACAGTTTCTTTATGTCTCTACTCCAAGTTAACATGTATTTGAGGTTTTTGTGCTTAAAAAAACTGGGGAAAACATGTTTTTGTTCCTGGCGGAGTTCTACTTTGTTGGTTGTTTTTCCAGTTGTGGTGACTTCAACATATGTGTTTATTTTATTTCAGTTGTTTTGTGTCAATGTTTTGTTTCATATAACAGAAATTACAAAAATAGTCAGTGATTTAGAACTTTCCAAATAGATTGTAAGAGAGACACTTGAAATTTTGTGACAACTAGGAATGGGCAGGTCTTCATAGTGGAGGGTTAGCAGAAAAACAGACATTGTTTGACATGATTTTAATTCTTCCTCCTCTTGTCTCATTATTTCCAATGGTATTACTTCAAAGACTTTAGTGGAAAGAAAATATTTTTGTCTGTATGAACTCAGAATTTTTGATTCAGTTGGGACACATTACATATTTATATTTCACTTTAACTCGGAAATCCTCTTTCCTTCATTTAAAATCACAGTTCTGAATTTATAATGCTAAAGTAGCATCTACTAATTTATACAAAATTGTCCAAACTATTTTCACTTCACACTACATGCAATATAGAGTGTAATAATAATAATGAGTAATATAGTATGTAATAATTGCCTTTGGGGAAAGTCAATTACAATGGTTTTGTGAGATACTGAGTAATAGTAACAGTTATGTTTGATTCTATTAAAAAATTCCAAGTTACACCTAAAAATTACTCACAGTTATAAATTAATGTTGAAAAATAACATTGTTTATTAGAAAAAGGCAGAAAGTTCAATAAGCTTCCTTTTTTAAACTTGTCTTGAATCTAGGCTTTGGTGGCTCATGCTGAAATCCTAGCTACCCAAAAGTCTGAGATCTGAGGATAGTGGTTCTAAGCCAGCCTGGGCATAAAAGTCTGTGAGACTCTTAGCGCCAATATATCTCTTGCAAAGTAGAAACGGCACTGTGTCTCAAGTGGTACAGTGTTATTCTTGCGCTGAAGAGCACAGCGACAGTGCCCAGGCCCAATGTTCAAGCGCCACAACATGCATAAAAAGTTGGCATGGATTTTTACTTTATTATTTCATGATTTTTTAATGTGAAAATACGTACAGAGGGTTTACAATTGCATGAACAAAGTAATGAGTACATTTCTTATCAAGCATTGTTGCCTCCTCCCTTGTATCTCCGTCCCATCCCTTCCCATCTCCCTTTCTGCCCCCTCGTCCCCCTGCGCCAAAATTGTAAAGTTTGATTTTCGACATAACGTCTTGTATATGTAATTGTTGAAATGGGTTCACATGAATCCCAATATGTTTTTTCCTTCCCCTCCCCAAATTATTTCAACATTAAATACTGTGAAAATAGAGGTTATTTCTTGGTGGAGGGACATAAAAACAACAAAGAAATCATCTTGTAAATATGGTAGAAAAAACAGCAAGAAAGAAATACCATTTGAGTCCTTATCTTGGTATTCATTTCACCTAAAATCAAATTGTTTGACAGTTTGTGTTTATCTCAAACATATACTAGTTATTGCAAATAAGGGAAACCATGGAAGCTATGTTTCTTTTGGCCTGGATTACTATATTTAATATAATTTTTTCCAACTCTTTCCATTTCCTAACAAATGGGGCAATGTCATTTTTTTTCTGATGGAAGCATAGAATTCCATTGTGTATATATACCACATTTTTTTTTATTGTAAGAATACCGTACAGAGGAGTTACAATTACATGGACAAGAATATAAGTACATTTTTTATCAAGTGTTATTGCCACATTTTATCGATCCATTCATCTTCTGAGGGGCATCTGGGTTGGTTCCATATCTTAGGTATGGCAAATAATACTGCAATAAACATAGTGGTGCTGGTAGAGATAGTATGGGTTTGTTTTTGATCATTTGGGTAAATGCCCCAAAGTGGGATTTCTGTGTCATAGGGGAGCTCTATATGGAGTCTTTTGATGAATCTCCATACTACTTTCCAACATGGTTTAACAAGATTACAGTCCCACCGAAATCTTGTCCAGCTTGTCTTGTCATTACAGTTCTACATTATAGCCATTCTAACTGGGGTTAGGTAGTATCTCAGTGTAGCTAGGAAGAATGAGCATTTCTTCATGTATCCATTGGCTACCCTTCCTTCCTCTTCAGAGAAGTTTCTCTTTAGTCTTTAGCCACTTATTTATTGGGCAGTTGCTTCTTTGAGGATTTGTTGTTGGGGGATTTAATTTTTCCAGTCCCAGGTATATTTTAGATATGAGACCCTTGTCCGTTGTATGGCTAGTGAACATCTTCTCCAAATCCTTAGGCTTTCTATTGATCTAGTTAGCTATGTGCTTTGCCATGAAGAAGCTCTGCAATTTCATGCAATTCCATTTGTCCAACCTTTCTTTGATCTGTTGTGTTTCTGGGTCTCTATTAAGAAAATTTCAGCCTGTGCCAAGGACACATATGTTATCTCCTTATTTGACCTGAAATGTTTTCAGGGTGTCTGCTTTGACTCTGAGGACTTTCTTTCATTTGGGGTGGATTCCATTTTTTAATTTTTATTGATTTTATTGTGAAAATACTGCACAGAGTGGTTTCAATTACATGGGCAAGATAATTAGTACATTTCTTATCAAGCATTGTAGCCTCCTCCTTTGTTTCCCCTTCAGGGTGATATGTATGGATCTAGCTTTAATTTTCTACAAGTGATTAACCAATTTTGTCAGCACCATTTACAGTAGAAGGTCATACTTCCATTCTATTTCTTAGCTCCCTTATCGAAGATTAGGTGGCTATAGGTCTGTGGGTTCATTTCTGGGTTTTCAATTCTATTCCATTGGTCCTGAGGTATGTTCTTGTGCCAGTAGCAAACTGTTTTGATTACTATGGCTTTGTAGTAGAGTTTGAAATTTGGTATTGATATTCCTCTAGCACATTTTTCTTTCTGTTGAACATTTTTGCTCTTCAGAGTCTTTTATTGTTCCATACGAATTTTTCGAATTCCTCTTCTATTTTCTTGAGGAATGAGTTTGTAATATTGATAAGCATCACATTGAATTTGTAGCTATCCTAGGGAAGTTTTGCCATTGTCATGATTTGACTCCTCAAATCCAGAAGCATGAGATGTTTTTCTACTTTCTAAGTTCCGTTTTTATTTCCTTTTTCAGCTTTTGAGTTTGCATCATAAAGATCCCTCACCTATTTGATTAAGTTAATACCTAGGTATTTTATTTTTTATGGGCTATTATGAATGAAGTTGCTTTCCTGATTTCAGCCATGCTTTTCTCATTGTTGGCATACAAATATCCATTGATTTGGAGAGTTACTTTTTCCCTTGTTACTTTGCCAACGTTTTGAATCAGCATGAATAATTTTGGAGTGGAGTCGGTGGGATTATTTAAATACAACATCATGTTATCTGCATATAGGGAGAGTGTTACATCATCTTTCCATATTTGGATCCTTTTTAGGTTTGCATCTTGTCTTTTGCTGTAGCTAGGCATTCAAATACTAAATTGAAGAGAAATGGAGAGAGTGGACCTCCTTGTCTCGTTCCTGAGTTAAGAAGAAATGGCTTTACTTTTTCACCATTAAGTACAATGCTGGCTGTATGTTTGTCATATACAGCCTTTATTGTATTGAGGAATGTTGACTGGATTCATAGTTTTTACAGAGCTTTTATCACAAAGGGTGTTGAGTTCTAATTTTATTCGCTTGGATACTGTTTCTTGGCTCTTATTGTGGTTTGTTGGTTTTCTATGTGTAGGATACTTTTGTCTTTTGTAAGGCTGGTTTGGTGTAGATACATTGTTTCAATGTTTCTTTGCTATGGACACTTTTTATTCGACCTTCGGTTATGAAGGATAGTTTAGCTGGGTACAGTATTCTTGGTTTGTAGTTGTTTGCATTATTGCATGGCATACACCATTCCAGGCTCTTCTTGCTTTAATCGGCTCTGCTAAGAAATCTGGGATGATTCTAATTGGTTTCTGTTTATAGGTGATTGTTCTTTTCTCCTTGAGATCTTTAAGGCTCCTTTCCTTCGTCTGAATTGATCCTGTGCAGATTATAATGTGACAGTGGGATATCTTGTTCTGTCTGGTCTATTTGGGGTTCTATAAGTTTCTTATATCTGAATAGGCCTATCTTCTTGTATGTATGGGAAGTTCTCTGCTAGGTTTCTGTTAAATAAATTTTCTGGACCATTAACTTCTTTTTCTAGGTGCTCCTCTACACCCATTATCCTCAGATTAGGCCTTCTGATGGTGTCTTCCAAATGTTGAATAGATCTATCATATTTTTTGGATTTGTCTTGCATAGTTTTATGTTTTATCTCTATAATATATAGGCTGTCTTCAATCCCCGAGATTCAATCTTCTGCATTTTCTAACCTACGGTCACAACTTTCTACTTTGTTTTCCTATTTCTTTTTCTTCTAATTGGTCGGCTTTGATGGCTTCAAAATTTTCGTTGGAGCTTTGTTTTAGATCTTGTATGAACTTCTTTACTTCTTAATTTTGTGTTCAGTTTCTCAAATCACTTAGTTGATTGGTTATGCTTTCCCTGGACACCCATTCTTTCTGTAGGGCTCCATTCAGCATTCCATTTGTGGTCTCCCTGACTTTCTTCAGCATTCTGTTTATGGATTCCATGAATGCCTCTATTGATCTTTGTCTAGTCTCATCTTGCTCTCATAATTCCTGTATTACTCTTTGATTAGTTTTGTCACGTTCACGCAATTCCATTAATTCTCTATTGCGGTGCTCCACCTGCTCATGCATTTCCTGTATTTATCTTTGACTTTTCTCCACCTGTAATTCCTGCATTAATCTTTAAGTAGCTTCCTAATGCTTACAAAATTCCTGTATTAATCTTTGGTTTGCCTACTCTCGCTCCCTATCAAGCTCACACTGAGTCCTTTGCAAGTTCAATCATTTCATTCACAATGTTTACTAGTAGTATATGTATATGTTTTTATGGAGCTTCTCTGGATTATTCATTAAGAATTCTGTCACCTGATTAACATGAGTGGGAATTGAGATACTTGGACTTGCCATTATTATTGTGGTTTTCAGCTTTTTCTGCCCATTTGGTATGAGGGTAACACCAATTTTGTGCTAGAACACTATTTTAAGGCAAGCATCAGCCAGAGTCCTGTAGTTTCACAATGAAAATGGCTGCAGATACAGTCTAATTCAACAGATACAATCTATTCAACATCAAACAACTATGTATTATTGTGCTACAAACAACAAAAAAGGATTTGGCAAACCAGAAATTATTATTTTTAGGGAGAAATGTGGGGACAAATAGGACTAGAGGGATGTGGAAGGGTAAAAGGAGAGTAAATTTAACCAATTCCTAATCTCAGAGAAGAAAATTGATTGGACAGAATGACAGAAGAGAAATATAAAAAAAAAGAGGGGTGACGGTAGAAGACGGTGGAGGAGAAGCTGGAGGCTAAACAAGCTCCGCCATAGAAAGTAGTTTTAGAGTTCCAGTGAACAGTCCTAAGCCAGAAAATCACACCAAGTGTGCCAACACAGGTCAGAGAGATGGCCAGAAAGGGACAACTCAGGCTAGGAGACAGCTTTGAGCTCTTGCCAGCATCTGCCACCGCCACCGCGGCATCGGTGGTGGTGGCAGCTGCAGATGCTATACCTGAATCACAGAGAGTCCGGTAGGAAGGATCCAGACGCAACGGGTGAGTGGATTCTACTCAACACAAAAAAACAACCCACAAGGAGCAGACATCTTCATCCTGCAGTTCGAAGACCAGAGACGACCCAGGAACCAAGACTCGGCATGAGTAGAAGCCTGACGTCCTCACTATTTCGCAGGGAGCAGAGGAGAGAATGCCACCCCTCCCCCCCAGTACTGGAGGTCTCCATCTTGGATACGGACAAAGCTTGGCAGAGCTGCTAGCTCCAACTCAGGCCTGGGAATTAAACTAGTGTCATTTAGCAGGCCCCAAGAAATTAACCGTGTGACCTGCCAGACTCAGCTCCACCCAGGGAAAAGTCACCCAGCTTCAGTGCCAGCCCTAGGAGTGACTTTCTTCACTGGGTAATCAGACACAGAGGCTGCCCCTCCCTTTAGCAGCCTCGACAATCAATTGAAATTCCATAAACAGAAACCCTGAGAATGGCTCCAGGTTGGGCTCTGTGAGTGTCTCACAAACTAGCCCCTAAGGGAAAAGCTACTGTTTGCTGAAAGGCCTCAACTCTACCCAGAACCTAGCCTCATCACAGCATCTCCCTCTTTTGTGATAATCAAAGCAGATCTGCCTCCTATTGAACTATCCTGGGAGGAGGATTGCAAAATCCTGGGTGAAAGCAGAGCATTTTTCTGCCTGTTCAAACAAACTGACTTAAGAAACCAACCAAGCCACAGGACCACAAGCAGTCCAGAGACTACAACAAGAGGCTGGTTACTGACAGAAGGGAGACACAGGATTTTTCCCACCGCACCCAAAAAAATCAAAGAATTTTTTAAAATACTTCTTCTTCTTCTTCTTTTTGGTACCTTTTATTAAAAAAAAAATTTTTGTTTTCTAAAAATTTTTAACTTTTTTGAAAAAAATGGTTTTCGAGTAATTTTTTTTCTCATAATTTTTATTTTAGGGATACATGTGTGTGTGCATTTTTCTTCCTTCTTTTTGTTTTCTTTCATCTTTTTTTGAATTATCTTTTTGTTTTTTATTTAGCTCTACTGAACTTCTGATCATTTTTTCTTCATTTCTTATCCTTTTCACCTTTTCTTCTCTTTCGTTCTTCTTTATGTGACTTAATTGTTGTCCTGCACATCCTCAGATAAAACCGTAGTTGACAATTAGACCATATCCCCCATTGTGTACACACTTAATCTACAAATTTATTACTCAATTCAAAAATCACTGAGACTTAAATTCCTTAATAGCAGTACTACCTCTTTATTCCTATATAATATTTTAAGCATTTTTACTTTTAAGTTTTTCACATCTCCTTAATATCGCTCCCCTTCTCTCATTATATTCACGTTCTTCTCTACATAGATTTTTTTTTTGCTTCTGCACAATATTATTAATTTTTACTTGACTATTTTTTCTGGTCACTTTTCCCTTTCTCTTTCTTCTTTTTTTTTCTCTCTCTAATTTCATCCTATCCAACCAATTTCCTGTTTGAGATTAGGAATTAGTTAACTCTCCCAGTGCCTTCCCACATCAGTCTATTCCTATTTTTAACCCACATCTCTCCCTAACCCTAATAATTTCTGGTTTTCCAAATTCTCCTTTCCAGTTCAAAGCCAATTAATATAAAGTTGTTTGATGTTAAATAGATGTATCTGTTGAACTAGATTGTATCTGTAGACTATTGACTGTGCAAATTCAGACTTTGGTTGATGCTTGCCTTAAGAAAGTGTTCTACCACAAAACTGGTGCTATTTTCATCTCAAATGGGCAGAGTAAGCCAGAAAAACACAAGAAAATGGCAAGTCCGGGAATCTCAACTCCCACTCTTGATAATCAGGGGACAGAACAGATAATGAATAATCCAGAGGAGAGTTCCCAAATAGCTCTACAAAAACTGCTGGCAAACATGATAAATAAAAAGATTGAAAGCATACAAAGGACCCTGTATGAGTGTGATAGGGAGAGAGAGGAGGCAATCCAAAGGTTTATACAGGAATATCATGAGCATGAGGAAGCTACTAAAAAAACCTGATACAGGAATTGTGTGAGCAGCTTGAGAATACTCAAAGAGAAGGCAGGAATGGCGTGAAAAGGCTGAGAATACTCAAAGAGAACTACAGGAATGGCATGTGCGGGAGCAGGAGGAAGCTAAGCAAACAGTAAGAGAGGAATTGAGAGAGCAGGATGAAAATACACAAAGATCATTAAAGGAATTCATGGGATCCATCAACAAAGAGCAAAGGAAGTCAGGGAGACCACAAAGGGAATGCTGAATGGAACCCAACAAAAGGAATGGGAGTCCAAGGAAACCATACGCAATCCACTAAGTCATTTGAAAATAAACACTGAACAACAAATTAAGGAAGTAAAGAAGTTCATACAAGATTTAAAACAAAGCTTCAACAAAGAATTTGAAGCCATGAAAGCTGACCAATTAGAAGGAAAAAATAAAAACAATGTAGAAAGTCTGGACAGCAGGTTATACCATACAGAAGATCGAATCTCGGGGATTGAAGACAGCCTAGATATTATAGAGAAAGAACATACAACCAGCCAAGACAACTCTACGAAAAATGATAGATCTATCCAACACTTGGAAGACACAATCAGAAGGCCTAATCTAAGGATATTGGTTGTAGAGAAACACCTAGAAACAGAAGTTAATGGTCTAGGAAATTTGTGTAACAGGATCCTAGCAGCGAACTACCAAACATGCAAAAAGTTAGACCTATTCAGATACAAGAAACTTATAGAACTCCAAATAAACCAGAAAAGAATAGTGCATCACACTGTCACATTTTAATCCATACAGGATCAACTCAGACCAAGGAAAAGATCCTCAAAGCTGTGGAGAAAAGATTAATCACCTATAAAGGGAAACCAATTCGAATCACCTCAGATTCCTCAGCTGAGCCAATCAAAGCAAGAAGACTCTGGAATGATGTATGCCATGCCCTAAAATCAAACAAGTGTCAACCAAGAATATTGTACCCAGCTAAAATCTCCTTCATAACTGAAGGCCAAATAAAAAAATTCCATAGCAAAGAAAAATTGAAACAATACATCTCCACCAAACCAGCCCTACAAAACATTCTTAAGGATTTCCTACACATAGAAAACAAACAAGACCACAATAAAGGCGAAGAAACTGTGCCCAAATTGAGAATCCAAGAACCATAGGAAGAACCCAGTTTTGCAGCCCCCAAGAAGGGGGATAACATGGCAGGAATTCCCAAATCCCTCTCAGTCAGATCTATCAACATTAGTGGATTTAACTCTCCAATTAAGCGACATAGACTGTCTAGTTGGATTAAAAAACAAGATCCTTCTATCTGCTACTTTCAGGAGTCACATCTTGCGCTTAAAAACAAACACATTTTCAATGTTAAAGGCTGGAACAAAATCTACCAAAAAAAACGGCCCACATAAACAGGCGGGAGTTGCAATCCTAATATCAGACAAAATAGACTTCAAATTAAAATTCGTGAGAAGAGATAAAGAAGGACGCTACATACTAATTAAGGTATGTCACCTTCAGGAGGATCTTACAATTCTAAATATTAATTCGCCAAACATCGGAGCACCCAACTTTATCCAAGAATCACTACTTTCCCCCAAATCCCACATAGATCCAAAGACATTAATTGTTGGGGATTTTAACACATCACTCTCCCCACTAGATATATCAAAACGGCAAAAACTCAACAGAGAAACCGCAGATCTAAACAGCTGCATAGATCAACTAGATTTAACAGACATCTACCAAATATTTCATCGAGCAGCATCAGAATACACGTTTTTCTCAGCAGCACATAGAACATTTTCTAAAATAGAACACATTTTAGGCCACAAATTCATGAACATTGAAGTTATACCTTGCATTCTCCCTGACCACAAGGAAATAAAATGAAAACTCAACACCAAAAGCCACCAAAAAGTCTGGGAACACAGAGAGGCTGAACAACACACTGTTGATTCACGAGTGGGTCATGGATGAGATTAGAAAGGAAATTCAGATGTTCATGCTATTCAACAAATTACCTGCTCCTCTGGGAAACAGCAAAGGCAGTACTCAGAGGCAAGTTTATAGCTCTGAGCTCCTACATCAACAAATTGGAGAGATCTGAAACCAACAATTTAATGACACATCTAAACCTCCTTGAAAAAGAGCGGCTGGATAAACCCCAATCCAAGAGACTGAAAGAAATTATTAAAATTAAATCAGATTTAAATGAATTAGAATCCAAAAAGTATAGAAAGAATCAATAAAACAAAGAGTTGGTTCTTCGAAAAAATTAACAAAATTGACAGACCCTTAGCAAATCTTATCAGAAAAAGAAGAGAACACACCCAAATAAATAAACTCACAGATGAGAATGGAAACATCACCACTGAAACAATCAAGATTCAGAACATTACAAAGGAATATTTCTCAAAACTTTATGCTAATAAGTTTGAGAACTTGACAGAAATGGACCTTTTCCTAGCAGATATTGACATGCCAAAACTAAACCAAGATGAGTTAAACCATCTTAATAGGCCCATATCAATCATTGAAATAGAAACAACAATAAGAGACCTCCCAGCTAAGAAAAGTCCAGGACCAGATTGTTTTACAGCAGAATTTTACAAGGACTTCAAACAGAGCTCACACCAATACTCCTTCATGTCTTCAATGAAATTGAAAGAGAAAGTAGAATACTGAACACATTCTATGAAGCCATCATAACCCTCATCCCAAAACCAGGCAGGGACCCATCAAAGAAAGATAACTATAGACCCATTTCTTTGATGAACATTGATGCAAAACTTCTCAACAAAATTTTGGCCAATCGACTTCAACAATTCATCCAAAAAATCATACACCACGATCAAACAAGATTCATTTCTGGGAGGCCAACCTGGTTCAGTATACTCAAATCAATTAATTTTATTCAGCACATCATCAGAAGCAAGAATAAGAACAACATGGTTATCTCAATAGGTGCAGAAAAAGCATTCAACGAGATCCAACACCCCTTTATGATGAAGGTTTTGGAAAAACTAGGAATCCATGAGACATTCCTCAATACAATAAAGGCTTTATATGACAAACCTTCAGCCGGCATTATAATTAATGGTGAAAAACTAAAGACATTTCCTCTTAACTCAGGAAGAAAACATGGATGTCCACTCTCTCCACTTCTCTTCAATCTAGTAATAGAATGCCTAGCTACAGCAATAAGACAAGATGCACACCTAAAGGGGATCCAAATAGGGAAAGAAGAAGTAAAACTCTCCCTCTTTGCAGATGACATGATCTTGTATTTAAAGAATCCCATAGGCTCCAGTCCCAAATTACTCAAGCTGATTCAAAACTTTGGCAAAATAGCACGGTATAAAATTAACCCCCCAAAATCAAAGGCTTTTCTGTATGCCAACAATCATAAAAGTGTGGCTGAAATTAGGAAAGCAACTCCATTTGTAATAGCCCCACAAAAAATAAAATACTTAGGAATTAACTTCACCAAAGGAGTGAAGGAACTCTATGATGAAAACTTTAAAATCTTGAAAAAAGAAATCAAAACAGACCTTAGAAAATGGCGAAACCTTCCATGCTCCTGGATTGGAAAGATTTACATCGTGAAATGGCCATACTTCCCAAGGCTATCTACAAATTCAATGCGATACCTATCAAAATTCCAACCTCATTCTTCAAGAAATAGAAGAGGCAATCCAAAAATTATTATGGAACAGTAAAAGAACCCGAATAGCAAAAATGCTCCTCAATGGAAAGAACACTGCTGGAGAAATATCAATACCAAATTTCAAACTCTACTATAAAGCCATAATAATCAAAACTGCTTGGTACTGGCATAAGAACAGAGCTCAGGACAATGGAATAGAATTGAAAACCCAGAAATGAACCTACAGACCTATAACCATCTAACCTTCGATAAGGAAGCTAAAAAAATAGAATGGAAGAAAGACAGCCTCTTCAGTAAATGGTGCTGGCAAAATTGGTTAACTACTTGTAGAAAACTTAAGCTAGATCCTTATCTATCAGCCTGCACCAGAATCAAATCCAAATGGATCAAAAAACTAGGAGTCAAAGCAGACACTCTGAAAACATTACAGGATGGAATAGGAGAAACCCTAGGCCTCCTTGACTCAGGCTGAAATTTTCTTAATAGAGACCCGGAAACACAACAAATCAAAAAAGGTTGGACAAATGGGATTGCATGAAGTTACAGAGCTTCTGCATGGCAAAGGACATAGCTAGCAAGATCAATAGAAAGCCCACGATTTGGGAGAATATCTTCACTAGCCATACAACAGACAAGGGTCTCATATCTAAAATATATTTGGAACTCAAAAAATTAAATCCCCCACAACAAATCCTCAAAGAAACAACTGCACATTAAATAAGTGGGCTAAAGACTTAAAGAGAAACTTCTCTGAAGAGGAAAGAAGGATGGCCGATAGACTCATGAAGAAATGCTCAACCTCACTAGCCATGAAAATATGCAAATCAAAACAACATTGAGATTCCACCTCACTCCAGTTAGAATGGCAAAATTCAAGAACTCTAACAACAACAAATGCTGGAAGGAATGTGGACAGAAGAGAACCTTAATTCTTTGTTGGTGGGAGTGTAAACTTATTCATCCACTTTGGAAAGCAGTATGGAGGTTCCTCAAAAAACTTCACATAGAGCTCCCCTATGACCCAGCTATCCCACTTTTGGGCATTTATGCAAGTGTTTACAAACAAGACCACACTAAAGCTACCACCACAACTATGTTTATTGCAGCCTTATTTACCATAGCTAAGATATGGAACCAACCCAGATGCCCCACCGCAGAGGAATTGATCAAGAAAATGTGGTATATATACACAATGGAATTCTATGCCTTCATCAGAAAGAATGACTTTGACCCATTTGTTAGGAAATGGAAAGACTTGGAATTAATTCTATTAAATGAAGTAAGCCAGGCCCAAAACACATAGGTTCCATGGTTTCCCTTATTTGCAATATCTAGTATATGTATGTCAAGCAGAAAATGTCAAATAATGTGATGTAAGGAAAATGAACCCTTAGATATGTATTTTAATGTTGTTTTTTCTTTAATGAATTTGTTTCTATCGTATTTATAAGATTATTTCTTTGTTGCTTTGTGTGTCCCTCCCCGACAGTTTAACCCCTGCTTTCAGTACATTTGATGTCGGTATAATTTGTGGAGGAGATGGGGAAAAACAAGTCGTTTAAGGGTACAGGTGGACCTGTTGCAACAATGAGAAGTACAAGTTGTTAGGTCGAAAACGAACTTTTCAACTTTGGTGCTGCGTGGGGGTGTGGGGTGGGAGGATTGTCTGGGGGCATTGGGCGGAGGCTGGGTAGGGATGTGAATGGTAAACAAAGGAGGCTGCAATGCTTGATAAGAAATGTACTCATTATCTTGCCCATGTAATTGTACCCCCTCTGTACAGTATGTTCACAAAAAATAAAAATTAAAATTAAAAAAAGAAATAAAAAAAAGAAAATTGGAACAACAAAGCTAAATTTAAGAAGTGAAACACTTAAAAATTATGTAGGTTTAAAGAAATGATACGGAGAGACAAAAATTATAGCATGAGAGGAGGGGAGGGATAGAAAGAAACATGAAAGCAAAAAAATAAAATATTAAATTTAATTACATGATAATTATGTAGGTAAAAAGTGATGATACTCCTTTTAAAGAAGTTAAGCCTAAGAGGGTGTGAATTTAGTAATAAATTTCTGGTTTAAGTATGTACACAATAGGGAATAAGCTCTAATAATTGATGACAGGTATATATCTTGGGATGAGCACAACAGCAATTAAGTCATGCAAAAAAAAGAGACAAAAAAGTAAAAAGAATAAAAAAGGACCAAAAGCTCAAAAGAGATTAAACACAAACACACACACACACACACACACACACACACACACACACACACACACACACACACACACACACACACACACACACTCCAAAAATAAAAATTATGAGAAAAAAAGGTTAACAGAAAACACTTTAAAAAAATTAAAAATTTAAGAAAAGTTTCAAAAAAGAGTTCCTTGATTTTTTTGTTTTTTTGGGGGGTGAATGGGAAGACCCTGTATCACCCTGTGTCCATACCGAGTCTCTTGGTAGAGTCTCTGGTCTGCTTTTGGTGTTTGGTTTTCCAATTGCTTGATTGGTTTCTTGTCTCTTTGGGCAGGCAGAATCTGCTCTGTGTTAGGCATGTTTTTTGATCCTCCTCCCAGGCTAGTTCAGTGGGAGGGAGATCTGCTTGGAGTAACACAAAAGGGGAAGATGGCTGTTTCCTCTAGTTTGGAGATGCTGTGATGAGGCTTGGTTCTGGGTAGGGTTGAGGTCTTTCAGTAACCAGTAGTTTTCCCTGAGGGACTAATTCCTGAGACACTCACAGAGCCCAGCTTTGAGCTTTTCTCGGGGTTTATGTTTACTGAATTTCAATTGTTTGTCTAGGCTGTTGTAGGGAGAGGCAGTCTCTGGCTATGATTACCTGGTGAAGAAAGTCACTACTCTGTGGGCGGAGTTTTTCTGCCTGGGTTGAATGACTTTCTCCTGAGTGGAACTGACATCATAACTGACATCATAACTGTCCTCATAAACCTATTGTGTGATCGTGGTATTTCCCCTGCCAGGTAAGTATGGGAAGGGATGGGAAGGGGAAACAAATGAAAAGGCTACAATGCTTGATAAGTAATGTACTCATTATCTTGCCCCTGTAATTGTAACCCCCCTGTACAGTATTTTCACAATTAAAAATAAAAATCTATTGTGACCTATTGTTACATGGTAAACCTATTGTGACCTCATCACCATTATAGCATCACCAACTAAGTATAAATTCAAAATATTATTATAACTCGATATGGTGACATCATATTGCCATTGTGATATCACTGTTCCATTGGGTTTTCAAACCAATTATCACCTCATTACATTTTACAAAACTCGTGGCCTTTGAGCCTATTAACTTGTGAACTTGCACACTTATGATGCATAAAAGACAAGACAATCCAATGAGGCACATTGAAGATAACTTTATTTACACTAGAAATGGGCCTCCATTTACCTTGTCCTGTGCTGTACACTCAGTGACAGCCTAACCCCAACCACCAAACATCAGACCTCCAATAGGCATAGTTAATTGGTTTGCAAAACACCAACCCCCCAAATTATCATCTCCACGCTCCAAACTTCAATAGGTAAGACTTTTTACTTTTCCCTTATTCCCTCCTTCTTTATAGAGTTTTCCTTCATTTCCCTTTTTCCCTTCCATCACTTCCTTCTTCTCTTTAGGACTCTCCACTACACTTCTCTGGACTGGTGGCCAATTGTCTTCCTTCCTCTCCTGTTTTCCCTCAAATTCCTCTTCTCCCAGGTCTTTCCCCTCCTGCTGTCTCACCACTTCCTTCCTTGCAGGTCATTCCTTGATTTTCTCCAATTCAATTGCTCTGACCATGCAGCCTATATATAGGTTGAACCCCTCCATCACTCCAGTGGGTTTCCTACCTAACAATTTTCCACCATTATTTCACAAACTGCCTATTCCCCAATCAATTCTTCACAGTACATTATGTGTGGATGACATCCTATCCCCTCCAGCAGCATGCCCTTCTCACTTGTGTGGCATGCCACATGCACTCCAGTGGCCAGGTCATGGGGTAACATTGATTAGTGTGCCCTGCTCATTATTAGGACCATGCTGCTTCATATATCCCCCAATGTTTTTCATGTCCAATCAAATCCTTGATTCCTTCTAACCAAATCCTAAGAATTCCCTTCTCTCCACTCAATGAACAGGCTTAAAAGGTAAATTTAATAGAAAAAAAAAGGTAAATTATAGAAACAGACTAGTTAGCACTAATTAACTCTGTCTTATCCTTAACAGTCTATCTTGCAGCCTTCTCTGTATATTGGTCCACTACCTATTCCATTTGAGACTGATGGATCCAATGCTGTTTTCGTGCTAATTCAGTAGTCGACAGTGAAGTTAGCACCACCAAATAAGGTGTTTGCCACTTCAGTTCCAATTCAGGAGCATGATGAATTTTTACCCACACTAGCTGTCCAGGCAAGAAAGAGTGGGTGGAGTTTCTTATTTTCTTTTTTCAACTCCATTTCTTAGTTTATTTCACTTATCTGGGGTTTAGTTTTTTAATTTATTTGTGAAATGAGACTTGCTATAGAATAAACTAAACTACTCTCCTCAAAGAAAATTTCCTTCCAACTGGATTTAATTCCTTTTTTATATTCGTAACTTTTATTTTCATCCTGTTTATTTTTAAACACTTTTTATTATTATTATATTTAAATAGTTGTACAAAGAAGTTACCATTCTACAAAAGAGTACATAAATACACGGTGTCTGAAAACGTTGTCACCCATTCCTCCTAACCCTTCCCATTCTCACATTTTTGGTAAATTTGAGATAGGTAATTACATATATTTCACATATTTCACAGTATTGTGGAATTGTGATACTTAGTTAAAGTCACAAACACATTTTAACCTTGACAAGGCAAATTATTGTTATCATATTCCAAAGTTCGTTAATTCTATGAGATTTTACATTCCAAATTATTTTTCCCACCTCAGGTGATATTTACATTTTTTCCCTTTTGCTTAATGTAGGCTATTCCCTCTTGCCCTCTCCCCCTCTCGTTCATCTCTTCCCATCACTGTGTTTGGGTTGCTTAGTTATTTTTCTTCTATGTCCAGTACAGCTGATGGGCCCCTTTGTTGTATTTTGTTCAATTTTCCACTTATTGTGTTCCTCCTCCTGGCTTCCCTCCATTGCGTGAATATTTCTGCTGACTACATAGTCAAGAACATGGAGACATTAATGGTGATACAACAAAATGAGTGGCTGTCCATTGTTTCTCGAGTCCTGTTTACTTTGTCATACCTTCTTGCATTTTGGCTTTAGCATCCACGTACAAGGTAGACCCTATGCCATTTGTCTCATTGTTCTTGGCTTATCTCACTCAAATAATTTTGTCTAGTTCCATCCATTTCCCTGCAAGTACCTTCATATTGTCCTTTCTAATGGATACATGATTTTCCATTGTATATAGGTTCCACATTTTTTTGGATCCACTAATCAGTTGTGGCTTATCTGTGTTTTTTCCAAATCTTGGCTATTGTAAACAGTGCTGCAGCAATCATAGAGGTGTGTATGTCTATGTACACTGGATCCTGTTGTTCAGAGTAGATGCTTAGGAGTGGTATGGCCAGTTCATTGGACAGGTCAATATTTAGGTTTTGTAAGTACCTCCAGACTGCTTTCCAAAGTGGTGTTATTAGTATACATTCCCACTAGCAATGTAGTAATGTTTCTATCTTTGTATCCCTTCCAGCATTTGTCATTGGCTGAATTTAGGATGTGGGCCATTCTGATTGGGGTAAGGTGGTATCTCAGAGTTGTTTTGATTTGCATTTCCCTTACAGCCAGGGATGATGAACATTTCCTCATGTATTTCTTTGCCGTTTTTATCTCTTCTTCTAATAAGTCTCTCTTTAGCTTACTTGACCATTTCAAGATTGGTTTTTTAGGTTTGTGAAGGGTTAGTTTCTTGACTTCACCATATATAATATAATGGATATTATAATATAATGGATATTAGACACTTGTCTGTTATATTGCTGGTAAATATTTTTTCCCATTTCTTCCCATTTCCTGGTAATCTCTATGATTTATTTTTTATAGGCTTTTATAGTTTTCATGAAACAGACCTTCTATATCTTTAGTTAGGTTAACTCCTAGACACTTTTTATTTTGAGGTTATTGTAAATTGGGCTGTTATTTGATTTCCCTTTCTATTTGTACATTGTTATTATACAGAAGGGCGATTGGTTTCTGTGGGTTAATTTTGTATCCTGCTACTTTATCAAATTGGCTTATAAGCTCTAAGAGTTTGGGGATGGAGCTTTAGGGATCCGTTATTTATAAAATAATGCCAGCTGCAAAAAGAGATAGTGTATCTTCTTCCTCTCCTATGTGGATCCATTTAATGTCTTTCTCTTGCCTTATTGCTCTGTCTATGAATTCCAGAACTATATTGAAGAAGTGTGGATAGAGTGGGCATCCTTGCCTTGTTCCTGTTTTTAGGGTAATTGGTTGTATTTTTTCCCTATTAAGTATAATATTGGCCTTCGATGTGCCATGTAAGGCTTTTATTATGTTATGAAATGTTCCTTCTATTCCTATTATTTCCATAGCGTTTAACATAAATGAGAGCTGAATTTTCTCAAAAGTATTTTCTGCATCAATGGAGATAATCATGTGGTTTTTGACCTTGGATCTGTTGATGTGATGGACTAGATTTATTGACTTACATATGTTAAACCATCCCTAAATCTTTGGAATGAAACCTACTTAGTCATAATGTATGATTTTTTTGAAACGTTTCTGGATTCTGTTGGCTGCAATTTTATTGAGGAGCTTTGTATCTGTCTTAATCAAACAGATTGGTGTGTAGTTCTTTTTTTGTTGGGTCTTTGCCTGGTTTGAAGATGAATGTGATATGGGCTTCATAGAATGAGTTTGGGATTACTCCCTCTGTTTCTATTTCTCTGAAGAGCTTGAGGTCTTATAGAATTCTGTAGTGAATCCATCAGGTCCTGGGCTTTTCTTGTTGGAAGATTTCTGATTACTTCTACTATCTCATTGTATGGAAATTAACTTGTTTAATTGATTTCTTTCTTCTTGGTTCTGTTTGGGCAATTTGTATTTCTTATTTTTCAGGGAGAAAAAAAGTTGATTAACTGAACCTCTGCCCACACCATGTATGGTGGAGAAGCATGGTTAAAAGGAAGGGGGCGACCCACCTCTGGGCCAGAACTTATCTAGGCTAGGGAAAGGAAGAAGTTGGCCAGGTGGGGAAAAGGGTGGGCACACTGGATCTCGATGTGACCTCAGGGTCTGGGACCCTCCTAAGGTCAGATGGGAGGCTTGTGACCAGAGGTGGCCCAGGATGTGATCTAGCAGGAGGAGAAGGTGACTGCTTCCAGTCTGCTAGTTACCTATGTAACAGATATTGGGTGGAAACTTAGCCAAGAAAGAGGGAGGTGTTCCTGTTCAGACCTTACATTCCAGCCTTCTGATAATTATTAAAAAAAAAGGTGAAAATTCTCTCTGGCTATTTCCTGCTTGCTAGGGGTATCAACAGTAGGGGTAAAAGGTTAAAATGAGATCCCCTCTGAGAGAAAGCAGCAGGCAACAGCTGTCACTTGGGCAATGAGTCCTTTGATGAAGTCTGGAAGAAGCAAGTCTGTTGGACGAAGTATGGAGAAGTCTCACGAGGCATTGAAGGACTTAAAAATACTAGAGAGTAAATAAAGGGCAAGAGGAAGGACTTGGGGCTGAAAATGTTGGTAGAAATATCCCTAGCTACTTCTGACATCTGGCGAATAGGTAGAGAAGAAATCAAGTGACAAAGGCAAGAATATAAATTCCTGTCCAAAGAAAGGTAGACAGGTATGGTCATTAGATGGGCAGTTTTCTTACATCTATTAACCTCCCTGCTCTGGTTACTTTTAAAATTGCAGCCACAAAGTGGCTGATGTGGTATCATGTCCTCTTACTCGTTTCCATGTTCCTTTGTTCTGCAGACTGGCTGAGTCTGTGTCATTGGTAGGAAGTTTTGTGCCAGTTGGTATTAAAGGAGGTTTGAACTTTATTCCTGGGCACTATCCCTGAGCACTTCTGCTCAAGGCTAGCACTCTACCACTTTGAGTTATAGAAACTCTTGCAGTGTTTTCTGGTTGGAGATAAGAGGCTCAGTCCAAGCTTCCAGCCTGGCTTTTTGCAGGTTAGTTGGGAGATGGAGTCTTAGGGAATTTTCAGCCCAGGCTGGATTTGAATTGCAACTTTTGTCACGAAAATCCTTTGTTATTTCCAATTAAAGCAACAAGGAGATCAAATAGATTAAGTAGAGCTTACCTGGTCCTTATCAAGAATTGAACAAATATTCTGCAATGACACAATGGGCACAGTTATGCCCAATATTTTAGAATCACAGTCAGTACTAGCCTAAACAACACAAAACAAAAAAGGCAAAATAAATCCTAAAATTTTAGACAACAATGTTCAGACATCTTTGCTAACAAAGCACATCAGATGGTTGGGCCTCAGTTACCAGAGTCTGTGAAAAGAGCAACTTGTTAGCAAGGCACATTTGAATAGATGGATGGAGGAGAAGAAAGCTTGGTGGCAGGGTAAGGATTGGAAGGGGCCAAATCCTTCACCTACCATTTGGCCAAAATGGCAAACTCAAGATGGCAAATTTTTAAAAAAATGCAAAGAAAGCCTGAACAAAAAATCAAGCCTAATTTGGCTAGCCTTTTAGAGGGAACCTAGAATGGGTCCCCTGGACCCAGCCCATGTCACACACTTCATGGCACAATATAAATAGTTGTAGAAAAGGAATGGAGAGACATAGAAAGTTGGCCATGATTAGCAGAGAGTAAAGAGATCCTGAATGTGAATAGACTTCTGACCATTTACCATTGCAGAGGCAAAAATTGTCTAAATCTGAGAACAGTATAAAAATATTAGGAGCTCTGGCTATCCAGGGAGAACAGGAAGCATTTCAGAGGGGTTTCATGGCTCGGGCATGACTTGTAGCACCCCGTTAAATGAGTAGGCCAGTCAGTCTGGTGAGATAAGGGGAGCTGACCAGGCAGAAGCGATGTCCCTACTTCCCCTAGAGCAGTCTAGAGAGAAATGGCCAAGATCGCATAACCAAGCAACCTCGGTTTCGGAGGTGACCAGCCTTTCCGATTAAGGTTATAGGAACTCTCTAGCATGGTGCCACATCTGAACAGAGATAGAGCAACAGAGAGCCGTAGAGAGTAGTTTCACTCACCAGAGAAGAGAAGTGGTGTGGACATGGATGTGAAGGCAGCAATGGTATTGGTGAAAAGTCTCGCGTGGTGTCTCAAAGCAGTTTAGTTCACAGAAAAGGAGTGGTTAGGATATTCTAACATTTCCAACTCAAAAACACCATCTGAGTTACAGAATCATATGTAAGGAACATTAAATAGGTAAGTTTCATTCGGTAGCCTATGAAGAGAATACTACACACTATTAAGGCAGGAAAAGAAGTTTATTTAACCAACTGCTCCCCCAACCATACATGGTGGAGAAGCAGGTCCAAAAAGGAAAGGAGAGATAGCAATTTGTATTTTTGTAGAAATTCATCCATGTCTGCTAGGTTTTCCTTCCATTGTAAGTAGAGTCTGGAATTATTTCTTTATGATTGTTTGGAAGTCTTGGATGCTTGTTGTAATTTTTCCTGTGGTATGTCTGATAATATTGGTTTGGGTCTCCTCTCTTATTTTGTTAATTTCCCTTGCCAGAGGTCCATCAGTCTTATTGATTTTTTTCTTAAAAACAGTTTTTTGTTTTATTAATTTTATTTATAATTTTCTGTCTCTATCTCATTAATTTCAGCTCTTATTTCGGTTATGTCTTTCTGTCTAGCAACTTTAGGTTCAATTTTTTTCTTATTTCTCTAGCAGTTTTAGTTGTATCATAAGATTGTTTACTTAGTCTCTGTTTTCTTGATATGTGCACTGAGAGCAATACATATGCCCCTCAGGACTGCTTTCGCTGCGTCCCATAGGTTTCTTTGTGTTGTTTCTTGATTTTCACTGAATTGTAGTAACTTTTTAATTTCTTCTTTAAATTCTTCTGTGACCCATGTATTGTTCAACTTAGTTCAGTTTAATTTCCATTTGTTCAATTTTTTTTGTACTTTATGCCTTGTTATTGAGAACCAGTTTGATTTCACTATAATCAGATAGAATACAAGGTATTATGTCGATCATCTTGTATTTGCTTAAATTCCTTGTATGAACTAAGAAATGATCTATTGTAGAAAAAGTGAAGGTGTTGGCAAGAGTTAGACTATGCTGGTGTATATGCCTGTAATTGTAGCTACTCAGGAGGCTCAGATCTGTGTATTCAGGTTCAAAGCCAGACCAGACAGGAAAGTTCATGAGGCTTTTCTGGGGTTGTTTAATACCATACCCTGGGTCATGTCTGGGGTTGTTCACCACCCTTGCCACCATGAGATGGGCTGGGCTGCTCATGCAAGCCAGTATGGAGAGGCCCTCCCCACCAGCAGGAGTGAGGTGTTAACCAGTGCTGTTGCCTCAGGCTGGGCTGGGCTGCTTATATGGGCCAGTATGGAGAGGCACAAACCGCCATAGGTCTGGAGTTGTTCACTGCAGCTGTCCCCATCCCAGTTATCACTGCCGCCCCCGGCTGGTTTGGCTTGTTCCTGTGGTCTAGTGTCAAGAGGCATTGTGCCCAGAGTCTGGGTGTTTTGCCACTACTGCCAGCTGCTGCTGCTGCTCCAGGTTAGGCTAGGCTGTTTACACCAGCAGGACAGAGGTGCCACACAGCAAGTCTAGGGTCGTTCGCCACTGCTGACAACTGCTGCTGATCCTGACTGGGTTGGGGTGCTTGCACCAGCCAGGCAGAGGTGCCATGCCAGGGAGGGTAAGGGGAATCTTCATGCCGGCTCTTCTGAGATTTCGGTTTGTATTCTCTGGGTTGGCACTGGACCTGGGGAGTCTTCTGTGAGCCTTGGGATGTTTGTGGGTGTGGGGTCCTCGGAGGGTCCAGAGCCAGGCCACTCAAGCAAGCTGGCACAAAGCTCAACCACTTAAGCTGCTCAGGGGGGAGCCCCATCACCATCAAGGGCTGGAGGAAGGGTCTTCACACTTTATTGTCTGTGTAGGTTTTTCCCTTTTCTTTTTTCACTTTCTGTATCTCTCTGAGTAATCTCCTTTTTTTGTGGTTCACTTGCAGAAATGGAGCATTGAAATCCAAACTCTGTATTTTGTTGGGGAGAGCTGTGGTGTTTCCCTGCTGGTCCATCGCCATTTTAGACCCTCCCCTTTAGGTGGAGTTTTTCTTAGGTGGCCGGTGAGCCTTGGTTACCAAAGGATAGGTGCGTAAAAGAATATGTTGTAAAGCCTGCAGATTGTAGCTAGATATTTCTGTTAATATAGCCTTCCCAAATTTAGGAACCAAAGGGGGTGGTCCAACCTAAAGTATTTCAAAGGGATTAAATCATTTAACATAAGGGCTACATCTTGCTCGAATGTGAGCAAAGTGGAGGAGGCTCACCTAGGCATGGACAGTCTGTATTTAATTTAGTTTCCTTTGAGGGCATATTCATTCTTTCTAATGCTTTAAACTCTCAGTTCTATAAATGGATTGTAACTTCCAATTTATTCCTAGAGTGTTAGTTAATAATTGAGAACTTGGTCCATGAGTGCAGGGACATGTTTGGACCCCACAGCTAATGGTAAGCCAAATCAAGGAATTATTACATGCCTCACCTTAGCCTGAAAAACTGTCCACTATTACCAACAGATAAGAATACCCATACTTTCCAGGATTTACCTGTGTGAAGTCCACTTTCTCAAATTCACCATCTGAGGTTCCTCACATATGAATTCTTTCCATAGGTTCCAGCTTTTCAGAATTTACCTATTGGAAATTACCTACACACCTTACAAAGTATTGTCAGGCTAAGGCCCAACTGGTTTTCAGAACACTTTTAGGTAGTGGCCTCGGGAAATTTACCAGGATGCACATATCTACATGTAAACTGACAGAAAGCTTAAGCCTGTATGCATTTTTCACAAGTTCAGTGTCAACATTTGCACACTTATTACAACTGTTTTTTCTTCTTCCCTTAATTTTAACGACTAGTAGTTCTAGAGACTCCACTGGTTTTATAGAGTGATCTCCCAATCCACCTGATCAGTTCAGATGTTTCCCTGTATCTTAGGGTCTCTATTTTCTTTAATTCCTGTACAGTACACTGAACCTTGGAGACTTCTTCCATTTTATTCTCCTCCTTTTCTCTCAAACTTGCTTTCAAGATCGCACTGTTCTCAATGTGCTCCTTAATCTCTAACTCTTTTGGCAGGGTTACAGGAGAGTTCCTTTGACTGGACAACTGCTGCTCCTTCTCACAACACCTTTGCTTGCTCTTCAGCTCCTCCCTTAAGTTCACAAAGGTACTATTGCAAGGTATTTTTTCCCACCTCCACCTGTTCCATTGGGACACGATGCTTCTGCATTACATTTATGGTGAAGATCTCAGCAGTCTTTTGGGGCTTTTACTCTAGTAGTTTCTCTTTCTAGTTTTCAACTTCAGTGTATTTTTGTCACAGATCTTTCAACTGTTCCTTTAGCTCTTCTGTTTTTCTTCCTATTGCTCTTTCCCTTTCCCCCAGCATTCCCTATCAGAGCATGTGGTCTTTTAACTGTTTCTGAAGAGTAACAATCTCTTTCTTGAGCCTGATATTTTCCTGTTTACTTTTCTTGGCCTCATCTTCTATGACACAGCACTTCCCTGTCTTCTCTGCTAACTACTCATTCCTTCTTTCTCTAATGCTTTGAATTTCTGGTGACACTTTTCAAAGCTTATAATCAACATGTACTTCAGCCTAATACATTATTATATCAGGTCCAGCTCCTTTTTCATGGCCATGGTTTCTTAATGCAGCATCAGAATCTCTTCTTGGCCTTATTTGTGGTTAGCAAGATGGCAGCATTGGTGTCCTGTGCTTCTGTCAGCCGCTGATCTGTGGTCCCCTAATTTGCCTCATGCTCACCGAGTCTATTGTACTTGAATTTCATTTGATTTTGAGTATTATCTAGGTTCCTTTTGAGGATTTTCTTCTCATTTTTGACTCTCACAAAGTCCTAATTTATATCTTCAAATCTTTTCTTCACATCAAATAATTCTCTCTGTTTTCTCCAGTGTGCTCTTCTATGTCCTTTTAATCTCTTGGTGGGTTTTGACCGGCACATATTGGTGATTCAGTCTGTTATAAACCTGTTTTTTGAGATAGAAGTGTGTGAATATTTTCTTTGTCACATTTCTTCTTAAGTTCAGAAGGCTGCTTTATAAATTGAACACAGTTGGAATTCAGAGCCCCATGCTTCTTTGCATATTTCTCAGAGATATGGACACATTTTCCAGATAGTTAGTGTGATTACTTAACCTGTCATTTTCTATCTTTCTCCTCCTTGGAAATTCATTTTCCCAATGTCCATTTTGCTTGCAATGAGCACTCTGATCTAGTCCTAGAGGTTCTCTACTGCCAGTTGCAACAGAATTGTACTGTCTTTGCCAAGGAGTTCTTCATCCCTATTCTGGAGCTCCTACCAAAACTCAAACCCCCTTCTTAAACTCTTTTTTTCCAGGGTATCTCTGTTATCAAACACCCACTGAGCAACCACTTCCAACTTAAAATACACCTTTCCCTCAAAACCTTCTAACTTTTAAAGGTTTCTTCTAATATCTGGGGGTAACTGGGTAACAAAGCCATATTTAGGGCTCTTTGATTGTCCAGGGCTTCAAGATCTATAGGCTTATAGGTCTTATAGGCTTCTGGGAAAAGTTCCAGAAAAGCATTATGGTACTCACTGGGGAACTGTATCATCTCACTCACTTTAGATTGATGACTTGGCTTTCTAGCCACTGAGGTATTCCTGCTAATGGAACCTGGCAATAATTGGTAAGCATTTCCATACCTCGATCACTGTTAGTCTCAGCTTGGGTAAGTCTGGGGAAAGACTTGCTCCAATTGGTCTGGTTCAATAGTGAGCCTACTGTCTGGTCCAAGGACCACCTTCTAGTCACCGAGCAGGATTCACTCCCTTTACTACCAGGTGAAAAGCACCTGTAAAATGTGCTGACACTTATCCCAGATGTGCTTCTTTGTGAAAATTGCTGTCGCTAATGAGGTAATGAGCCCCTGGTTTTTGTTTTTGTTTTGTTTTTCTGAAAAGGATGGATTTTTCTGTTTCCAGTTATTCAGGTCACTAGTGGTAAAGGGAACATATATTAGAAAGGGGGCCTGCTCACCATCTCCTCCATATTCTTGTCTCAAGGGTAATAGGGCTAACATACCACATTGTGCCACCTCAGGCTGGTAAAAGTAACCACTTTTGGTATGGGAGGACTTAACATTAGAGGTGCTGATGGCAAAGAATAGGAGAGAGAGAGTACATCAGTGCATCTTCCTCTTTGGGACTCTATAAACCTGGGGGAGAATTTTTTGGATATGACAACTTTAGGCCTTGTTCTCCCATCCTGAGAAAAGGACTAAACAGAAGTGCATACAGGACACTGATAGAAACATCAGCATACACACAGAGACCAATAGCCACAGACACTTAACCCACATGTCGCACACCTTTCAATGTTGAACTCTACAGAAGGTCCAAGATGACAGACGGAACATCCGAGATTGCCTCTTTAGGAGGTCACAAATGACCTCTGGAGGACATCACATATGTCCTCCCTAGGAGGCCTTAGATGACCTCTCATGGAGGTTCCAAATTGCTTCCCAAGGAGTGTCAGATGACCTCCAAAGGAGGTCCCAGATGTCCTCTCAATGAGGGTGAGATTACCTCTCAAGTATCTCAGATGGCCACTCAAGGAGGCCACATATGAACTCCAGAGGAAGTTCCAGATAACCCTGTTGAGAAAGCCACAGATAACCACCAGAGAAGGTCATATATGGTTTCTCAAGGAAGTCCCAGATGATGTCCAAGACGGTCCTATTTTTCTCATCAAGGTAACCCGAGATGTCCATCCCAAAGATGACCTCATAAGTGGTCCTAGATTGCCTCTTAAGGAAACTTTTGAAGAGTTCTCAGGTAGCCTCCTGAATAAGCCCCAGATGACCTCTGGAGAAAGTCCAAGATGGCCCCTGAAAGCCCCAGATGACCTCCAGGGTAGGTCTCAGATGGCTTCTCAAGGAAGTCCCAGATGTACTCATGATGAGGTTCCAGATAGCTTCCCAAGGAAGCCCTACATGACCTATCAAGGAGTTCCCAGATGGCTTCACAAGGAAGCCACAGATGACCTCCAGATGGAGTCCCCAAAACAGGCTGGCAAACATGCCCAGACATAACCCTAGAGGTACCTAAATGACATTTGTCCATGTTGGTCCTCTGGAGACAAACTCTTGAGGTAGACTCTCAACCCTGAAGGCTGACACTCTCACCTCACCTATGGGGATTTTCCCCTGGGGCGAAGGCCTGATGCCATCCAAATGGTTTATATCAATGGGGGTCTCCAAATATTAGAACCTCTATTGTTCAGGAGAATCCATCGAGACACAAAGGGCAAGCATTTTATCCCCTGTCCCTTAGTCTATCCTTCACTGCAGACCTATACTTCCTTCAAGGTCTTTCCCTTTTTCCCTTCTACCAGTTCTTTCTTCTCTTCAGGCCTCTTCACTCTCCACAGGCCTGATCTGCTTTGCCTGGGTCAGTTGCCATCCTTTACCTCCTGCTCTACCTCAACTTCCTCTCCTCTCAGGTCTTTCCCCTTCTGCTATCACACAACTTCCGCCTTCAAAGACTTTTCCCTTTTTCTCTTCTCTTCTATTGCTCTGAATAAGCAGCCTATATAAAGTCTGTAACCCTTCTGTACACCATCTCTTAACAGTTTTCAACTGTCACATCCCAAACTGCCCACAGCCCAATCACTTCTTAACAGCTCAACACTTGGTGATTACTGCCCCAGGCCCTCTCACAGAATGCTCCATCTTCTTTGGTGGCATACTTTGTCCTCTCCAGCTGGCCAAGAGATGGGGCCACGCTGATTATCAGACCCTATAGATTATCAGGACCGTGCTGATTATTACAGTATCATCCTTGTGAACTAATAGCAATTGAAATTGGAAATTTGATTGTGATATTACAAACTCATTGTGACATCACAAACCCATTTTGACATCATCACCACCACGACACCACAAACTCATTGCGATAAGATTGTCATTGTGACATCATGATTCCATTGTGACATCTCAAATCTATTATGACCTCTTAGCTCCTTTGGAAAATCACATGCCCTTTTCAACATCACAGTCCCTTTGTGTATCCATATCCTTGTTGTTAACTAATGACAATTGAGATCAGACATGCCATTATAACATTAAAAAGTGTTTGTGACATCCTCAACAGTGTGACATCACTTTTTCTATATGAGAGCATCAGCTCATTGTGACATCACCAAACTCAATGACATAATCGCATTATGACAATTCTCATTGTGACATTATAGACAAATTGTGAATGCTTATTCTGTGATTTCATTGTATTCAATATATGGCATGGGAATTGCTATCAGAAACGAATTTTTGTGCCTACATAACAATTTTGAGCTGGGCGTTATGGCTCATGCCTGTAATACTAGCTACTCAGGAGGCTGAGATCTGGAGATCACAGTTCAAAGCCAGCCTGGGCAAGAAAGTCAGAGAAACTCTTATCTCCAATAAACCACTTGAAAAACGGAAGTGGCGCTGTAGCTCAAGTGATAGAGCGCTAGCCTTGAGCTGAAGAGCTGAGGGACAGTACCCAAGCCCAGAGTTCAAGCCCCACAACCGACAAAAAAATTGACATCATAATCACTTTGTACCATCACAGTGCCATTGTGATATCACTAATACAATGTGACATCACAAACCTCTCCTGTCCTCATAACTTTTGTGACATGTTTACATTGTGATATCTTAGACGTTTTTGCCCTCATAATTTGTTTTCAACCTCATATTTCATGTATGACATGAGATACCAGGAATCCACTGTGACATCATGACCATTGTGACATCACAATGACAGATGCCATCATCATAGTGTCACATTGTGACATCACAAAAGGTTTTGATCTCACAATTAGTTAGTGATGCCATACAGTTAAGGGGTCACAGTAGGTCTATGATGTCACAATTGTTTGGTGATATTAAAATTGCATAAAGGATCTCATTTGTCATGAAATCACAGAGAATATGAGTTCACAAATGGACTGTGGTTTCTCCAAAGGCATGTGTTGTCACAAATGTGATGAAGTCCTAGGAGGATTGTGATGTTACAGTGTGATACAATGTTCATGATGTCTGTCAGCATGATGTCACAATGGTCATGATGTCACAGTGGATTTCTGATATCACATATCATAACTGAAATATAAGTTTGAAAACAGATTATGAGCTCATAAATAGCCTAAGACTTCACAATTACAGCACATCACAAGACATGAGTACAGGGCAGGCTTGTGATGTCACAGTGTGTTAGTATATCACCATGGCACTGTGATGTCACAGTGTTGGGCATGTCACAATGACATGATTGTTCTCAATGGTCTTTAACTTATAATGAGTATATGAGTTCACAAAGGGACTGTGGTTTCTCTAAAAGTATGTTGTCACAAATACATTGAAATCCTAAAAGGTTTGTGATGTCAGAATTTGATACAATGGTTATGACATCTAGCAGTGTGATGTCACCATTGTCATGATGTCACTGGGAATTTGTGATATCAAATGTCATATGTGAAATCTAATGAGGTCGACAACAGATCATGAGGACAAAAAGACCTAAAAGGTAACAGAATTGCAGCATGTCACAAAAGTTAAGGGATTGTAATGTCACAATGGTTATGATTCACAGTTTGTTTATGATATCAAAGTACAGGCCATATTTGAAATAGAATGAAATCACAATAAAAGGTATTCATATCTATGATGTCACGATGACAATGTGAAGTTCTAATTCTTTCATATCATTTTAGTTTTGTGATTTCACAATCATCAGATGGTGTCACAATGTGATGTCACAATTGTGATGATCTCAAAAATGTTTCTGATGTTAAAATGTCATGTCTGATTCTCAATTGTCAATAATTCACAATGGAGATTTAAGTACACAAAGGAATTGTAATGTCACAAATCTATGTATTTTTTCAAAGGTTATAAGGAGTCATAATAGATTTGGGATGTCTCAAAGTGATCCTCGTGTCAAAACAGCAATGTCACAATGGGTTTGTGATGTCACAGTGGTGATGAGGTCACAATGGGTTAGTTATGTCATGAGTTTGTAATATCACAATTATTTGTCCAATTTCAATTGCTCCTAGTTCACCATGAGGTCACTGTAATAACCAGCGGTACCCCTATAATCCACGGGAACAGATAGTCATCATGAACTCCTAGTCTGGACCAACAGAGAGGGGGGTGCATGCCACTGGAGGGGGGAGGACATGCTGCTGAAAGAGATAAAATGTCAAGTCCCACATGGTGAGCTGCCAAGAAGTAATTGGGCATGGACATTAGGGAAGTGAAGTTTTAAAACTGTTATGCAAGAAACATATTGCACAGTGGGAGAAGGGTACAGCCTATATAATGGCTGCATGTTCAGAGCAACAGAAGAGGAGAGAAAAAGGGGAAAGGCCTGGAAGGAAATAAGTAATGAGACTGAAAGAGGGTAAAGACCTGGGAGGAGAGGAAATTGAGAGAGAGAAGGAGGTGAAGGACGGCAACTGGCCACCTCGTCAGGGCAGGACAAGCCTTTCAAGAGTAGAGCAGCCTGAAGAGAAGAAGGGAATGGTGGAAGGAAAAAATGAAAAGACCTGAAAGGTAGGACAGGTCTTTAGAGAAGGAGGATGAAGAAAAAGGAAAAAGCCTTGTCCTTTGAAATGTGGAGCTGTGGAGATCATTATTTTGGAGATTGGTTGTTTGCAGACCAGTTAACAAATGGCTGGGCTGCTCTTTGAAGTTCTGAGGGTCCATGGTTGAGGCTGCATTTAGCTCTGGGCATCCAGCCCAGGTCAAGGTAGTCGCCTGTTACAAAATTTAAGATGACAAGACAGGTTTATGATGTTACATTCCATTAATGATTTCACAATGTAAATATGAGGTCACAAAGAGATTGTAACGTCATAATGGTGATGTGGTCACAATGGGTTTCTAAAATCAACTTATATGCCACATTTGAGATAGAATGAAATCATAGAATAGGCAATCACATTGTCTCTATTACCTCACAATGAAAATGTGATGTCATAATGCTATGATGTCATTGTCATTTTGGGATGTCAAATGGGCTGTTGGTATCAAAACAATGTGATCTCACTCTGGAGATGATGTCACAAAGTGTTTGTAATGGTACAATGGCATGCCTGATGTCAGTTGTCCTTTGTTCACAATGAGGATATAATTATCCAAAGTTACTGTGATGTCACAAACACCATGTGCTTTTTCAAAGGTGCAAAGAGGTCACAACAGGTTTGGGATGTCACAAGGTGATTGTGATATCACTGTGGCAATGTGATGTCTCAATGGCGTTGTGATGTCACAGTAGTGACAAGGTCACACTTAGATAGTGATATCAAAATGAATTTGTAATATCACCATTACATGTCCAATTTTATTCTACTAGATCACAATGAAGATACGAGTTCACATAAGGAGCTAGAAGTCAGAGAGGCCATGAATTTTGTAAAATATTATGAGGACATAATAGGTTGGTGAAAATGCAATGGGACAGAGATATCCCATTAGCAATGTAATGTTACCATTACATGAGATAGTATTGTTTTGAAGTCACAAATAGTTGCTGATGCCATACAGGTGATGAGGTCACATAGGTTTGTGATTTCACAATGGGATGGTGATGTTACAATCTCATGCCAGATCTCTAATTGACAATTATATAAGTTCACAGGGATAATGATGTATCCAAAGGCATATGTTGGCACAAGTGTAATGAGTCTTAACAGGTTTGTGATGTCACAATGTGTCTCAGTTTTCATGACATATGGCAGTGTGATGTCACAGTGGTGATGATGTCCCAGTGGATTTCTGATATCACGTTAAACCTGAAGTAATATGATTTAAACAATGTATGAACTCAGAGAGGCTAAAGAGATCACACTGGCAGCATGTCAAAAAATTATGAGAATAGGACAGTTTTGTGACATCACAGTGGGTTAGTGATATCATAATGGCAATAGGTATCATCAAGGTTTTGTGATGTCATAATGGTTATGTGGTCACAATGTATTTCTGATATCAACCCACCTGCCACATTTGAAATAGAAAAAAATCAAAGAATAGGCATTCCAATGTATCTGTGACATCACAATGACAATGTGATGTCATAATATTTATGACATCATTTTTGTTTTATGATGTCACTGTGGGCTGATGTTGTCATAATGACAATGTGATTTTACACAGGTGATGAGGTCACAAAGGTTTTGTGATGTTAAAATGGCATGTCTGATCTCAATTGTCATTAGCTCAAATTGAGGATATGGGTACACAAAGGACCTGTGATGTCACAAAGTCCATGCTTTCTTTCAAATCTTCAGAAGTCATAATAAGTTTGGGATGTCACAATGTGTTCATGGTGGCACAAGTGCAATGTGATATCACAATCGATTTGTGATGTCACCACAGTGATGAAGTCACAATGGGTTAGTGATGTCTCATCAAGTTTGTAATATAACAATGATGTATACAATTTCAATTTCTTCTAATTAACTATGAGGATACTGTAATAACCAGTGGTGCCAGAATTATCTGTGGGAGCCGATAATCATTGTAAATTCTTGGCCTGGCCCACCAGAGAGAGTTGGGAATGCTGCCAAAGATGGAGGTGTCAAGCCTCACATAGTGAGCTGTCAAGAAGTGATTGAGCATTGGGCAGTTTGGGAAGTGATGGTTGAAAACTGTTAGGCAGGATGCCCGTTGGAGTGAGGAGGTGTATAACGTATATATATGTTGCATTTTCAGAGCATTGGAAGGGGAGATAAAAATGGGAGCTATCTGGATGGAAGAAAGTGGTGAGACAGCAGGAAGGGAAAAACCTGAGAAGAGAGGAAGTTGAGGGAGAGCAGAAGGTTGGCATTTGGTCACTGGGGCAGAGGAGGGCAGGCCTGTGGAGAATGGAGAGGCCTAAAGAGAAGAAGGAAAGGGTGGAAGGGAAAAAGGGAAAGACCAGGAATGAAGGACAGGTCTGTAGCGAAGGAGGGAGGAATTGAAAAGTAAAAAGCCTTGCCCATGGAGGTTTGAAGCTTTGGAGATCATAATTTTTTGGTTGTTTCTTTGCAGACCAGTAGGGCTGCCCATTGGAGGCCTGAGGTTTGGTGGTTAAGGCTGCTCTTGGACCTGGGTATCCAGTCCAGGATAAGGTAATCAAGTCCCCTTTCTAGTGTAAATTGGTTTATTATATTAAATGTGACTCTATTGTTTGTATCCTTGGCGTTGAGGTCATAAGAACACGAGTTCAGAGAAAAAGCTTGAAGTCTCAAAGGTCATGTATTTTTTAAGATGTGATGTGGCCATAAGAGGTTTGTAAAAACACAATGGGACAGTGATATCACAATGGCAATACCATAATATCATGTCAAAATAAAGCTTTGATACCACAATTAGTTGTTGATACCATTCTCGTGATGAGGTCACAAAAGTTTGTGATGTCACAATGGGTTCATGATGTCAGTGTGGCATGGCAGATCTCAATTGTCATTAATGGGCAATGAATATATGAGTCTAAAAAGGGACTGTAATGTCTCCAAAGGTATGTGTTGTCACAAATGTGATGCCATTCAAACAGTTTTGTGATGTCACTATGTGACATAATGATCATATCTGGCAGACTAACGTCACAGGGGATTTATGATATCACCTGTCATGCCAGAAATATGAGATTGAAAACAGATTATGGGCTCACAAATGACTTAACATATGAAAATGGCAGCATGTCACAAAACTTATAAGGACAGTACTGGTTTGTGATGGCACAACAGGTTAATGACATAACGATGGCAATGTGATGTCACAAAGGATTGTGATATCATAATGGTTATATGGTCAAAATGGGTTTCTGAAATAGAATGAATTTACAGAATAGGCCATAACACTCTTATGTCTATGATGTAACAATGTCACTGTGATTTATAATGTTATGATGCCATTGTCATTTGGTGATATCACAAATGAGCTAATGGTGTCATAATGACAATTTGATGTCACTGCTGATTTATGGTGTTACAATTGTTATGGGGTCACATTATGTTTCTGATATCAACACACAGGTCAAAATTGAAATATAATGAAAAAGCCGGGCATGGGTGACTCATGACTGTAATCGTAGATACTCAGGGGCCTCAGATCTGAGGATAGCAGTTCAAATACAGCTCAAGCAGGTAAGTCCATGAGATTTATATCCAATAAAACCACTAGAAAACCAGAAGTGGCACTGTGGCTCAAGTGATAGAGAGCTCATTTAGAGCTGAAGAGCACGGACAGCACCCAAGCCCAAAGTTCAAACCCCATGTTAGACAAAAAAAGATTAAAAACAAGCATTCACAATCTGTCTATAACATCACGATGACAATGTGATCTCATAATGTTATCTTGTCATTGTAGTTTTGTGATGTCAAAAGTAGTTGATGCTGTCATAATGACAATGTTATGTCACACTGGTGATGTCACAAATGGCATGTTTGATATCAATTTCCAGTTCATAATGAGGGTATAGTTACACAAAGGGGCTGTGGTGTCACAAAGGCCATGTGTATTTTCAGAGTTGCTGAGGTCCTAATAGGTTTGGGATGTCGCAATGTGATAGTGATGTCAAATGGCAGTAAAAGCTCACAATGGGTTTGTGATGTCACATTGGTGATGAAATCAAATTGTTTTGTGAAATCACATTTCATAATCACATGACCAATTTTAGTTGATACTATATCACTATGAGGATAAGAGTTCACAGAAGACAAGCAAAAAAGGCCATGAATTTTCTAAAATGCTATGAAGACATACTAGGTTTTTGAAAACACAATGGAACAGTGACATAACAATGGCAATGTGATGTTGCAATATGATGACTTAATAATGTTTTGATATCACAATTGGTAATGCCACACTAGTGACGAGTTTACAAGAGGTGTATGATGTTACAATGAGTTGGTGATATCAAAATATGACATGTGATCTCAACCGTCATTAACTCACAATGAGTATATGAGGTCACAAAGGCACTGTGATGTCTCCAAAGGCATGCGTTGTCACAAAAGTGAAGTCCTAACAGGTGTGAGTTGTCAGAATGTGAAAAAATGCTCATATCTATCAGTGTGATGTCACCATGACATAGATGTCACACTGGATTCGGGTATCACATTTCATACCTGAATTGAGTATGAGAGGATTATCATTTCACAGTTGTTTAGTGATATCACTATGGAAATGTGGAGTCACAAAGGGATTGTGCTACCACAATGGCTATTAGATCACAATGTGTTCTTACTATAGTAGGTTTGTGCTGTCACAATTGGCTGGAAATGTCACAATGGCATTCCGAATCTCAATTGTAATTAATTCACAATGAAGATATGAGTTCACAAAGGGACTGTGTTGTCTCCAAACACCTGTGTTGGCACAAATGTGATGAAGTCCTAACAGATTTGTGAGTTCACAATGTGACACCATGGTCTTGATGTTTATCAATGTGATATCACAATGGTCATGATGTCAGAGTCAATTTCTTATATGATATGTCATACCTGAAATATTATAAGATTGAAAACAGATTCTAAGCTTATTAAAGGCCTAAAATATCTAATGGAAGCATATCACACAAGTTATGACTAAACACTCATGCTCTTTGGAGCTTGATTCTTTCTTTGAAATTGTATCCTCATTGTGAACTTGTAGAAATTGAAATTGGACATGTCCTTGTAATATTACAAACTCATAGTGACAATAGTGACATCACAACTCTTTGTGACCTAATAACTACTGTGACATCACAAACCCATTGTGACATCACATTGCTGTTGTGCCTTCACAATCACATTGTGACATCACAAAGCTACTGTTAACTCAGCACCATTTAAAAGACCCATGACCTCTGTGGCATCACAGACCTTTTGTTTTCCCATATCTTCATAGTGAACTAATGAAAATTGTGATCACACATAGCACTGTATCATCACAAATACTTTGAGCAAAAATTGTGACTGTGAAATCACATTGTCATCATGACACCATCATATCATTGTGACATCACCAAATCCCAATGACACCATACCATTTTTTTTCATCTGTGCATTTTTTATTGTAAGTATAGTGTACAGAGGAATTACAGTTACATAAGCATGGTAATGTTGTGCATTCCTATTCTTGGATTTCATTCTATTTCAAATGTGCCATGTGGGTTGATATCAGGAAACCATTGTGAACTCATAACCTTTGTCACATCAAAATCTCTTTGTCACAGCACATTGTCTTTGTTACATCACTAACCCACTGTGACATCAAATACCTCTCCTGACCTCATAACTTTTGTGACATGTCATTGTGATATCTTAGGCCTTTTGTGAGTTGAAAATCTGCGTTCGACCTCATATTTCATATATGACATGAGATATCTAAAATCCATTGTAACATCATGATATAACACCACTGGACATCATAACCATTGTGTCACTTTATGACATCTCAGACCTGTTAGTTCTTCAACTTTTTGACTACATATATTTGGGGACATCAGAATCCCTTCCCAAACTCATATACTCATGCTGAGTTAATGACAATTGAGATCCCACATGCCATTGTGACATCACCAACCCCTTGGGACATCTCAAATCTATTGCAACCTCCTCATCAGTATGACATCACCAATTGTGACATCAAAACATTATTATAACATGATGTTGAGACATCACAATGTCATTGTGAAATCACTGTTCCATTGGGTTTTCGCATAGTATGACCTCATACTGTGAAGCTTCTTCTATCACCTGGTATCCTCATATTGAATTATGAATAGTTGAAATTAGATGTATCATTCTGAAATTACAAACTGTGACATCACAAAACCATTGTGACCTCATCACTACTGTGACATTAAAAACCCAATGGGACATCTTATTTCCATTGTGACATTACAGATCACATTGTGCCATCCCAAGCCTATTATGACCTCTTACCACTTTGAAAACACACATGGCCTCTCTGACATCACAGAACTTTTTTGTATTAATATCCTCATGGGGAACTAATGACAACTGACATCAGACATGCCATTGAAATATAAAAAAATCCTTTCTGACATCATTATAATTGTGACATCATGTTGCCATTACACCACCAGCTCAATTTGACATGTAAAACTACAATGCCATCATAGCATTGTAACATCATATTGTCATTCTGATGTCATAGACACGTTGTGTTTGCCTATTATGTTATTTGATTCTACTACTAATGTGGCATGTCAATTGATATCTGAAACCCATTGTGAGTTTGTGACCATTGTGATATCATGATGCCTTATTAGCATCACATTGCAATTGTGATGTCATATTGCAAAATTTATGTCACAAAGGGATTTTGATGTGAAAATGGTTATGATATCAAAATGAGTCTCTGTTATCAACCCACATGCCACATTTCAAATACAATGAAATCACAGATTAGGCATTCATAATGTGTCTATGTTATCACAATGCTATAATGGCAAATGCTATAATGTCATTGTCATTTTGTGATGTCACCATAAGTTTAAAATGTCATAACGATAATGTGATGTCATACTGGTTATGACATCACACAGAGTTTATAATGTTACAATGGTTATGAGGTCACAATGTGTTTCTGATAGCAAGAGATATGCCACATTTGAAATAGAATGAAATCACAGGATATACAATCACAATGTGTCTGTGACAGCTTTCTTTTTTTGGGTTGGAGGGCTCCAGTCATGGGGCCTGAACACTGGGCCTGGGCACTGTCCCTCAGCTCTTCAGCTCAAAGCTAGCACTCTACCACTTGAGCCACAGTGCCACCTCTGTCTTTTTTCTTTTTGCTTATGTGGTGCTGAGGAATCAAACCCAGGGCCTCATGCATGCAAGGCAAGTGCTCTACCACTGAGCTACCTTCCCAACCCCTATGACAGCAAAATGGCAATGCGATGTAATGATGTTATGATGTCACTTTATTTTGGTGCTATCACAATGAGCTGATGGTATCATAATGACAGTCTGATGTCACACTGGTGATGATGTCACAAAGGGTTTATGATGTCACAATGTCATGTCCAATCTTATTTGCCATTAGGTTATAGTGCGGATAAGATAATGAAGTCACGACATATACAAATGAACTGTGATGACACAAAGGCCATGATTTTTTGTCAAAAGTGTTAAAGTTCCTAACAGGTTTCGGTTGTAAAGTATTAATTGAAGAGCTAAAGTAACTCATTTTAAAATCAAGCCCCCTGAGCTGTGCTGCCCTAGAGTAACCCCCAAAGAGAGCTGTGCTGCCAAATAAAATTAATAGCTTTCAGGAAAACCGCAGGTTGCCACTAACGCTGCCCACCCTTAAGGAACAGAACAGCTGCCAAGGTGTTCCATCAGAAAAAGGGAAGTGCAGTCAAGGTGGACTTAAATCCCCTGAACTTGTGAACTTGCTTGTGTGGAAAACCCCTAAAATTGCTTGTGTGGGAACCCCCTGAACTTGTAAACTTGTTTGATAGTATAAAAGCTGTGCTAATTTTGTGCTCAGGACCTCTTGGAGTCACCGGTTACTGAGTGCGTGGACGACCAAGTTCTAGCTTGCAATAAACGACTCTGCTGTTTGCATTGATCGTGGTCTCTGGTGGTCTAAGAGTGGGTATCCAAAAATGAGGTACTTCATTAATGATATAAAAATGGGTTAGTGATGTAAAAACTAGTTTGTAATATCACATCTTATTTCAAATTTCAATTGCTACAAGTTCACAATGATACAAGTTCACAGAAAGAGTTTGATGTCCCAAAGGCCATGAATTTTCTAAGATGTGATGAGGTTATAATAGGTTTGTGAAAGCATAATGGTACAGTAATATCACAATTGCAATATGATGTCAAATTATAATGTCATAAGAGTGTTGTTATGTCACAATTAGTTGCTGATGCCATAATAGCGATGAGTTCAAAATAGTTTTGTGATGTCGCAGTAGATTGGTGATGTGACAATGTCATTCTAGACCTCAATTGTCATTAACTCACAATGGGTATATGAGTTCAGAAAGGGATTGTGAGGATTCCGAAGGTATTTGTTGGCACAAATGTGATGAAGTCAGAATAGATTTGTGATGTGACAACAGAACAGATTTGTGATGTGACAATGTGACACTGTGATGTCTAGGAGTGTGATGTCACAATATTCATGATGTCACAGTATATTTCTAATATTTCATGTCATACCTGCAATAATGAAGTAGAAAAGAGGTTGAGCTCTCAATGGACCTAACATTACAGAGTGGCAACATGTCATAAACCTTATGATGACAGGACATGTTTGAGTTGTCAGTTATTTAGAGATATTACAATGGCAATGTTATGTCACAAAGGGATTGTGATATCACAATGGTTATCAAGTAAAAATATGTTTTTGATATGTAACCACATGCAACATTTGAAATATAATGAAATCACATAATAGGCATTAATAATGTATATATGATGTCACAATGACAATGTAATGTAATAGTGGTAAGATGTCATTACAGATTTGTGATTTCACAATGAGCTGATGTTGTCATAATGACAATGTGCTGATGATTATATTATAAATGCTCTGTGATATTACAATGGCATATCTGATCTCAACTGACATTTCACAACGAAGATATGGATACACAAAGGGACTGTGATGTCACAAAGGCCATGTGTTTTTTTTCAAAAGTGCTAAAGATGTCATAATGGGTTTTGGAGGTCTCAAGGTGATGGTAATGTCACAACAGCAATGTGATATCACAATGGCTTTGTGATGTCACATTGATAGTGAGGTCACAATGGACAGGACATGTTTGTGATGTCAAAACAGCTTAATGATATCACAATGGCACTGTGATGTCACAAAGGGAATTTTCATGTCACAGTGGCTTTGAGTTCACAATGGATTTCTGATATCCACCAATATTGCTCCCTTGAAATAGAATGAAATAACAGAATAGGCATTCACAATATATCTATAGTGCCACTATGACATATTATGTCATAATACTATGATATTTAAGTTTAGTGATGTCAAAATGGCATGTCTAATTTTATTGGTCATTAGATTGCCATGAGGATCCCAAAGGTTGCTATGTGGTGAGTCTTTAAAAAGCCATATTGTGCTGATGCTATTACATAGGTTTCTTGGTGCTATTTTTTTAAAGTTTTCTGTGTGCTGTCATCCCAAAGGGTGCTATGTTCTGAGTCCTTGAAAGGTAGGTATCCCCGACAATCACAAACACACACACACACACACACACACACACACACACACACACACACACACACACACACACACACACACACACACATACATACAAACACGGAGGGTCATCTTGCACCTGCTTAGTGTGTAGGGTGGATGGAGAAGATTCTCCCACAGCGGTTGGACTGAGGGGAGATTCAATCAACCTCGGCAGCTGCTAGGGTTGGAGTACGCCCTGAGATGAGGTGAGGCTGCTTCTGCCATGGCCTGGTAGCCTTATTGCAGAATCAGGGCAGCACAAGGCTAAGAGGTGGGGGACATGGCAGAGGGGGGAGGGGCATGAACAAGAAGAGGACAGGGAATAGCAGAGGGGGCACATGGCTGGTTCAGCCAGAGGCTGACAGGCTTGCGCTGTGGGGCAGGGCAGCCCTCGAGAGAAGTGGTGGCAGAGAAAGAGATCAGAGAGTTGAGCAGCCATATGCACCAGGGGAGACTGAAGCAATGGCTGGCCTCTGCTGCTGTTGGAGCACAGGTCTGGCCCAGGAGCACAGAGCACAAATCCAGCACAGCAGGCACATCCCTCCCACAGGCCCAGGGAGGCTCAGAGGCCAAGTAGGACCTGAGTCCAAGGTCCCTGTGCCAGGAGTTCAGCTGGGGCTGGGGCACGCTTAGCCCTGCCACCTGCTTGCCCCTGTCCTGGCCCCTCTCCTGCCCTCTCTGCGACATCATGTTTCAAACATGTTGCTGTTGGCTCGGACCCGCAGTGCCTCTCAGAGTCATCCAGCGATGGTGTGCCCAGGCCAGATTGTGGGCCTGACCATGTCCTGCCTCCCCCGCCCCGTCCTCTACTCTGGTCCTGAGCATCTGCCATGATGATGCCATTGCTGCCCTCTGCACCTAGAACTCCAGCCTACAGCTTCTCCCAGAAGCACATATGAGTGGACATCCCTTGGGCCCACACCTTGTGACCTCTCCCAATCCCCCTTCCCCCCAACCCAGATGCACGACTCCTGCCTCCCTTCTTGTATCCCAACATTGCCTCACCAGCACCAGGTGCCAGTCCTGGCTCTGTCACAAATGCATCCCAGGAGTGGGAGATGGAGGAGTGGGTGTGGACCCAGGGATCCTACTACCATCCTTAGTGTCAGTGTCCCAGGAAATGGGGAGTTGTGAAGGAGGCATCACTGAGCCCCTGGCCCGGAGCAGTGAGAACCATACAGCGCCACATGTTCAACCTTCTCCAAGATGGGAAACTGGGGGCTTTATTCTGAGGAGGGGAGCAACTCCACACCTGCCTTATTGGGTCTTTTCCTTTTTTCTGAGGTTGGGGGGTATTGGATGCAGAAGATAGGGCCCTCTTGCTGTGTGAGTCCTTGTCCTCTGTTCTCAGTCACCCTCTAACATAAGGAGGGTCCCAGAAAAGCCCAATAGGGAGGTGAGGGCACTGAGGGTCAGATGGAAGGTGAATATCTGGAAGTGACACACTCCCTCTGACACACATACACATGGCCTGTCCGCCACCACCCCACCTGTCAACAGTAGTCACAGGCTGATCACATTTCCTAGCTCTGCCAGCATCTGCTGGTGCTCCTGGTACATCTGGTGTCCTTGTCCTCCCCAAGAATCCAACCAGTCACCCAGAAGCATCTAGGCTGGAAGTAGGGAATCTGTTCATGTAGGTAGCCTTTAGAACCCCATCCATTTCCTAAACACCACCCCCACCTCGGGACAGACACCCCCTGGGTACCCCATGACCCCCTGCTTGTTTTCAGTCCTGGCTCTGAGGAGTCACCTATCTGGGGATTTTTCACCCAGCGTCCTGTCTTAGGGTTTTGGTGAATGGGGAGTTAAGGCTGGTTGTTCCAAAGGGGAAGTGTCTCACCCTGGAGAAGGAGAGAGGCGGGGTGGTGCTGTGTCATTAGAGTGGTGCTCCCCTTGGGTGGGAGATCTCGGTTCTGACAAGGGAATGGGGAATGGGAACCTGCGTGCTCCAGATTGTACATTGTCCCAGATGAGGAACCAACAAACTTAGGAGAGGCACTACTCTGATTTTGTGTGTGTGTGTGTGTGTGTGTGTGTGTGTGTGTGTGTGTGTGTGTGTGAGAGAGAGAGAGAGAGAGAGAGAGAGAGAGAGAGAGAGAGACAGAGACAGAGACAGAGACAGAGACAGAGACAGAGACAGAGAGACAGAGAGACAGAGAGACAGAGAGACAGAGACAGAGAGAGAATCTTTCTCCTTGTACAGCCTGCCTGACTGTGCTCAGGTAAGTGATCAGTTAGCAAATTGCAGGTGCTGCATGGAAGAGGCTTCTGTCACCATTCTGGATGTGTGTGTGTGTGTGTGTGTGTGTATGTGTGTGTGTGTGTGTGTGTGTGTGTGTGTGTCTTGAGAGAGCATGAAGATGAGAGCAATGAAAATATATTTAAGTCACCATGTCTAAAAACAGCAAAAGCATTTTATTTCGCTCTCTGTGTGTATATTTGTTGTTATTGTTTTTTTTTTAATCAATACCAAGTACGAGCCCAGTCACAACTTTTGTTTTCTCGTTCACAGTTTCACGGCTCCTTTATGGAAGATTTCAGTAGCTCATGGCTGTCATCCAAGGTACTCAAGAGCTGAGATCTGAGGATCACACTTCAATGCCAGCCTGGGCAGAAAAGACCCTAAGACTCTTATCTCCAAAACCCACCAGAACACCGGAAGTGGTGCTGTGTCTCAAGTAGTAGAGTGCTCACCTTGAGTTGAAGAGCTCAGGGGCAGCACCCAGGCCCAGAGTTCAAGCCCCACAACTGAAAAGTAAAACATTTTTGCCTGTAGAGATGTGGAGTTGTGTGTGGGTGCTGTGTTTGAGAGACCAGGTGCTGGCCTCACTGTACAGACATTTCTAAGAACTCCCCAATTTTGCCCCCGTTTGAAGCCACAGTAGGATAGGTGGTACCTTACCAAGAACTCAAGAGGATGAGGACTGTGTCAGGCAGGGAGTGGGCGAATGTGTGCTGGGGTGGGGTTGTTGTGTCTGCATTCTGTCCATTGAAGGATGGGATTTGGATGCTGGTGTCAAAGTCTGAAGTCAAGGGTTGCAAGAAGTTTGTGGCCTAATGAATTGGTTTTCCTCTGGGTATTTGAAGGTGGCTGAAACTGGCTGCTGCCGGTGGCTCACAACTGTCATCCTAGCTACTCAGAAGCAGGAGATATGAAGACCATGGTTCCAAGACAGCTTGGGCAGAAAAGTATGTGTTACTTGATATCCAATGAACCACCAGAAAACAGGAAGTGGCTCTGTGTCTCAAGTGGGAGAGTGCTCATCTTCAGCTGAGGGACAGTGCTCTGGCCCAGAGTTCAAATCCCATGACCAAGAATAAACAAAGAAGTGGCCTTATTTTTCCACATAGACGTGTGTATGGTAGGAAATTGTATGCTGTGTGATGAGATATTCCAGATATGTGAGAGGCTCAATTTTGTGTCTACAGTTGGTCTGAGTATGATAGTACCATCTTCTCACGAATCGGATGTGATCCTAATGGAGAGAGTTCATTGTTTTCAGGAACTGCTGAGGCCTTGGAATGTCCATGTGTGTGTGTGTGTGTGTGTGTGTGTGTGTGTGTGTGTGTGTGTGTGTGTGTGTGTGTGTGTCTGTGTGTGTGTGTGTCTCTGTGTGTGTCTGTGTGTGTGTATGTGTGTAACTTTTCCTCGTCTTTCTCTGTCCCCTTCCTGGGTACCTGTCTATATCTTTCTGACCTCAGATGGTGCCCCTCTTCCACACCGACCTTGCCTTTAGTCCCCTATCAGGGTCTACAATGAGTCCTAAATTGCCAGAGGCCTGTATTCCAGATTTTCTCTGGGTACAATTCTGACTGTCCAAATATGTGGCTGACTCCAGGGAATACTGAGACAGCAGTGTCAGCTGGCAGAGGATCTCCCCTGCCTCTGAGGGAAGGCCTCAGTCATGTGATGTCCTGTCCTTTACCTCAGCTGCGCCTCTGACTGCACATCCCTCTCTGCAGGCTTGCAGTGGAGTGGGGAATGGGGGGTTGCTGGTGGCTCTGGGCAACTCGAGCTTGACAGCTGACTGAAGGCCACACAAGCAAGGAGGATCCAGGACTACATGGGATGTAGCTTGGAAGTATTGATCAGTGTCTAGGAAATGTAAGCGTACTTTATCAAAGGAAGGTCTACCTTCCAGCCCCAGCTGGGCCTCTCAGGTCCTTCTAGACAAGCCTGGATGCCCAGAATACAGAGGCACAGACTTTAGATTCCAGGGCCAGGGAACTGGTATGGCCAATACCTGAATTTTCTGGGGCATTAGTCTTGACCTGGCTATGTCCCCCCTTTTGTACATTCACTTCTTAACCCAGTGTTGGCCACACACCAGCCACTTGTGTGAGTACTGTGGAAGTGGCAAGAGGGGAAGTGAGATTTAGGATGACCAAAATCTGGATTTATTGCCTGTGGGAGTGGCAAAGGGTGTCTTTAAAAAAAATCTTAGTTCTGGATCTCAGGGCCTAGTCACTGTCACTGAGCTTCCTTTGCTCAAAGCTAACTTTCTATCATTTGAACCACAGCTCACCTTTCATCTTTTTTACTAGTATAGTGGAGATAAGAGTTTCATGGCTTTCTTGCCTCGCTGGCTTCAAGCTGCCATTCCTAAGATCTCAGCCTCTTGAGTAGCTAGGATTGCTGGTATAAGCCACTAGCACCTGCTAAGGATGTTAGTGTGTGTGTGTGTGTGTGTGTGTGTGTGTGTGTGTGTGCGTGTGTGTGTGTGGGGGTGTATGTGTGTGTGTGTGTGTGTGTGTGTGTGTATGTATGTGTACTGGGACTTCAACTCAGAGTGTAGACGTAGATGCTATCCTTTAGCTTGTTTGCACAAAGTTGGTGCTGTACCACTTGAACTACAGTAGTTCTGCTTCCCACTTCTTTGATGATTCATTGGAGATAAGAGTCTGCCCAGGCTAACTTTAAATCTTGATTGATTCTCAGGTTTCAGCCTTGAGTAGCTAGGATGACAGGAATGAACCAACTGTGCCCAGCTAATAATAGCCTTTCTCCACAGTGGCTGGGAGCTCCTGAAAGGTTTTCTTTATTTTTTCTGTGTCAGTACCGGGGCTTGAACTCAGGGTCTGGGCTCTGGTTTCTTAACATTTTCTCTCAAGTGGAGCCACAGCTCCACTTCTGGTTTTTGGTAGCTCATTGGCAAGAAGAGTCTCATTAACTTTCCACCCCTGAGCTGGCTTTGACCCACGATCTCTGATCTCAGACTCCTGAGTAGCTAGGATTTACAGGGGTTGAGCCACTGGTGGCATTGGGTTAGAAGATTTTCATAAGCAAGAGTTCTTCCCTGCATTTGCCCTAACTCCTCAATGAAAATTAAGCTTGAGGGTCAGGAGCTGGGAAAAATAGGCTTCCAGCCACAGGAAATGGCTGGGGTCCATGGTAAAAAGCCAAACTAATCTTTCTCCTGAGTCCCATACAGGGACCCCATGCTCTGCCCTACCTGTGACTCAAGTATAAACCTTGACCCAGCCTTGAGGGATCTACCAGACTTTTCTGAAGCCACCGAACCTTCATTCCACTCATACCACCTGCTCTACACCACACCTCAGGACCTTTGCCCATGCTGTACCTTATGCCTGAGGCTCTCTGTCCTTTTACCACATCTCGGTACTCCTGTGGAATTTTGGCACTGGTTATATCACCTCCTGGAGCAAGTCTTTCCTTCCCTTCTCCCTCTTTTTTATATTGAGTTGCTAGAGATGGAACTTGTGCAGGCTGATGGCTAATGCTCTATATTGGTGTGTGTGTGTGTGTGTGTGTGTGTGTGTGTGTGTGTGTGTGTGTGTGTGTGTGTGTGTGCCAGTTCTGGGGTTTGAATTCAAGGCCTGGACGGTATCCCTGAATTTTTATGCTCAACGCTAGCATTCTACTACTTGAACCACAGCTCTGGCCTTTTGGGTGCTTAATTGGAGGAAAGAATCTCGTATAGTCTTTCCTTTCTGCACTGGCTTGCAATTATGAACCTCAGGTCTCAGCCTCCTGAGTAGCTGAGATTACAGTGATGAGCCACCAGTACCTGCCCTCTATGTGTTACCTATAACCTCGGTTCTCCTGAGTCCCAGAAGAATATGTCTCACCAAGATCACTTTTTTTGTCTTGCCAGTGTTGTGGCTTGAACTCAGAGTGTGGGTATGTTCTTGAGCTGCTTTTGCTCAAGGCTACATTCTACCACTTAAGACACAGTGCCACTTTTGTCTTTTTCTGTTTGTGTGCTACTGAGGATTCGAACACAGGGCGTCATGCTTGCTAGGTAAGCACTCTACCACTAAGCCACATTTGCAGCTAAGGCTTACTTCTAACAGGAGCTATGAGGGTGGGATTTATTTGCATACCATTTTCAACAAAGAAATCACTGGCCATTTCATATCTTTGCCAGGATTTGGGACCAGCCTGAGACTAGGCAATGAGAAATGATGAATGAGTGATAGACACGAGGCCCCAGAGATCGAGGCTTACATCTTACAGAGGGATATGAAATATGGAGCCAGAACCTTTCACAACTCCTACATCCTAGGAACTGTGGTCTCTCTTGAGGCAGTGGCTGACTGCTAGATATCCCAATGGGGCCTCTCAGCCAGAACATAATGCACCCACTACATATACCATCCCAGGGAAGCCTTCGGGTTTCATTTACTAAATGGCAGAGAAGGATGTTTTGTTTAAGCTGCCAGCTCAGACTTAGTACTCTGTGAGGGCTTGTCCAAGCTCGCCCAGGTTGGGGTCTGGGCATGGGCCACATGATGAATGCTCACCATCCATACATCATCCATCCATACACAGAAACATGGAGTTACTGCCTTCTTTTTTTTATTTGGCAGGTCCGACGTTGAAATATGAGCCCTATCCCTGATCTCCTTTTGCTCAAGCATAGCTCTCTGCCCTTGAGCCACAGCCCTAACCCATGGGGATATTTTCCTGTGATCTCTTAGAAATAAGATGGTCGCAGACTTGGCTGGATTCAAATTGGCATTCTCTAAATCTCAGCCTCCTGAGGAGCTAGGATTACAGACAGGAGCCACTGACACCTGGCTTTCTTTTGTTCTTCTTGTTCTTTTTTAAATCGTGACAGTCTGAAATCTTCACAGTGTCATTCCAATGGTTTGCATTCGAAGTAAACTACCCAGGCCTGGAGTTCGAATGCCAGGACTGTCACCACAAATGGAAGGAGATCCTGACAAACTCATTCCTATTTATGTGAATACTGATGGAATGTAATAAACGTAATCATTAAATTTTCAGTTAATTCATGATTGTATTTTAGAATGCCACACAAAAATTATAGGATTTATATCTTCCATTCTAGCACCATGGTATGATTCCCTAATGGAAGGATATTGACTAATTTTTAATTAATGTTTTTTATAAGTATTCAGCCATGATACTTCATTAAATGGAGACATAAGTTAATAACTAATAATTGGTAACTATATATATAATTTAATGATATCCTCATATTCTCTAAGTATATACATATATATATATATATACAGCAATCTACACATCTATCTATCTATCTATCTATCTATCTATCTATCTATCTATCTATCTATCTATCTATCTATCTATCTATCTATCTATCTATCTATCTATCTATCTATTGGGAACTACTGTGGCTTCATCACAGGTCCTTAGAACTTCCTGGCAGCTCAATTTGCCAGAGGCTGGTGTGCTAAGACTGTGGCCCCATTTACGGATTGGGCATTCTAGGCTGTGAGTTGAAATCTCAGCATGGTCAAAAATTATTAATGGAGTAAGAGACCAATTCTGACACATTTTTTCCTGAAAAAAAAACTCCTGGGTCTCATTATGATGTATAATCCATATCAAATATATTCTATGTGACAAGATGTGATAAATGAAATATTATATGTGTAATAATACTAAATAAATAAGGGTAATAAACATCATACTCACTAAACCCATGTATGTTAATATATATCATATATGAATATTATTCTTCCAGTGCTGGGGATTTAATTCAGGCTCTGGGAACTCGTCTGAATTTCTTGTCTTCAAGGACAGTGAGTTTCCCCTTCATCCACAGTGCCATAGAGTTACCCAGACCCTGAGTTCAAAACATAGGCCTGCCAGAAAAATGGTGCAAATTCCAAGCCAGGGCCTTTTTTTTTTTTGGCCAAGCACTGGGCTTGAAGTCAGGTCTTGGCATCTGTACCACAGCTGACCCTGGGATACTAGGACCCAAGTTCAAATCTCAGGGTTGACAAAAAATAAAAATAAAAAGGAGAAGGATAAAACAGAGATGTTCAAGAAGGTAGGTTTACATTTTTTTCTCTTTGCACTGTGACCATTCTTGGTCTAAATGACGAGGCCCAGAAAATGTACATGACTTTGCATGCTGATATTTGGATGACTATTAGGGAAACCATAGCCGAAACCTCAACTTAGGCCTGGAGGTTGAATCTGGGACTGCCACTAATGATTGGCAAGAGATTCTAAGAAATGCATTCCAATATACATACATACAAATGGAATGTTATATATGTAACAATTAAATTAGTAATTAGTGAATGAGTATACTATAAAATTATACACAACATGGAAGTGGCGCTGTAGCTCAAGTGGTAGAGTGCTCGCCTTGAGCTGAAGAGCTAAGGGACAACGCTCAGGCCCAGAGTTCAAGCCCCACGACCGACAAAAAAAAAAAAAAATTATACACAACAATTATACTACATTGACAAATTTTCAATTAATACTTAATTATGTATTCAACAATGAAACTTAAAAATGGAGGGAATAATTTAATTGTCAGATATTGGTAGTAATATAATATATGTAATTTCATAATATACAAACATCTTTCTCTTGTTTTATACATACATATGTATATATATGCCAATCTATACTTTTATCTGTTTATACACATTTCTCTCCTGAGGCTCACTGGTATAGTGATGGCTAGTACATACAAAGCCCTGGATTTGATTCCTTACTTCCACATGCACATAAAAATCCGGAATTTGTGATGTCACTGAAGCATCGAGCACTAGCTTTGAGCATAAATATTTAGGGACTGTGTCTAGACCCTTAATCAAGACCCAGGATGGACACCAAAAAAGATTTAATATTGTGACTGCAACTCTGTAAGGATAGGACTTCAAATACCTCATTACAGAGCAAGCCGGGAGTCTGGTGCAGACAGCTGCCATCTAACCTGACTTAGCCAGAGGTATACCACTGCAACCCAGGTCCACGGAACCAGATGCTGCTTGCTCGCTCACCTCTGTCATCAAAGGTACTCAGGGGCTGAGATCTGACACTGGTGAGTTTAAAACCCAGGCCTGGCAGCATGACTGTGAAACTCTGAACTGTGGCTCAAAGTGGTGGAGCTCTAAATTTGAGCAAAAGATCTTAAGACAGTACCTCCTACATTTTAGTGCAATCCTGTGGCTGACTCTCCCCCCCCCAAAAAAAAATCCTCTGAATCATTAGATGTGAACTTTGTGCAGTTTGTGATGTGTTTCTGAAAGAATGGTGATACTGATGAAAGCACCCTAATACTAATGACAGCTTGTGGAATACAGCTATTTGATGAGTCCTTCCTGGGGTGCTGGGTCCCTCCTGGAGTTCTGTGTGCTGATTCCTGCACAGGATGCTGTGTGCTGTGTCCTTCACGGGGTGCAGTGTGCTGAGTGCTGCATTGGGTTCTGGATGCTGAGCCTTTCATAGGATGCTGTGTGCTGAGGCCTGTAAAGAGTGTTATGTGGAGCCAGGAGTTGGTGGCTCAAGCCAGTAATCCTAGGTACTCAGGGTCTGAGATCTGAGGATCGTGGTTCAAATCCACACCGGCAGGAAAGGCCATGAAACACTTATCTCAATAAAACACCATAAAACCAGAAGTGGCACTGTAGATCAAGTGGTAGAGTGCTAGCCTTGAGCTGAAGACCTGAGGGACAGAGCTCAGGCCCAGAGTACAAGCCCCATGACCGACAAAAATAAAGAGTGTTGTGTGTTTTGTCCTTCAAAAGGTGCATTCTTTCATCTTTTCCTTGTAAGAGCTACACAACTGAGATGATTATGCAGACAAGAATATTGAGGCTCCGATATATCTCCATGGCAGGGACAAAATTATGTATTAGTGAAGACTAGTGGGTTGTCTATGGCAGACAATTGTTTTGTTTTGTTTTTTCTCAGTCATGAATCTTGAACTCAGGGCCTAAGCACTGACATTTACCTCTTGGGCACATGGCTACCACTCTACCATGTGGAGCCAAGGACCTCCTTGCAGCAGAGTGCCACGGCCTAGGGTTCTATAGATAAGGTCTGTCATCCTGCCTTCCCAGGAAGCTGAGATCTGAGTATCTAGGTTCCAAACTCTGCCAGAAACAAAAGGTCCCATGACCCTATTATCACCAATTCATCACTAAGAAACCTGAAGTGGAAGCTGGGTGCTTGTGGCTCATGCCTGTCATCTTAGCTACTCATGAGGATGAGATCTGAGGATCATGGTTTAAAGCTAGCCTGAACAGGAAAGTCCTTGAGACACTTAGCTTCATTTAACCATCAGAAAGTGGCTCTGTGGCTCAAGTGGTTATAGCACAAGATTTGAGTTCAATTGCTCAGGGATAGCAACCAGGCCAAGATTTCAACTCCTACAACTGACAACAAAAAAAACTGAAACAAACTAACAAACCTGAAGTACAGGGCAGGGAATGTGCCTTAGGGGTAGAGTGCTTTGCATCTGTGAAACCTTGGGCTTCATTCATCAGGACCACATCACTAGGAAAATACCTGAAGTGGCTCTATGGTTCAAGTAGGATAGGGCAATCCTTGTACAAGAGACACTAGGTACAGTGATCATGTCCTGAGTACAAGCTCCAGGATTACTGAATGCACTCTCTCTCTCTCTCTCTCTCTCTCTCTCTCTCTCTCTCTCTCTCTCTCTCTCTCTCTCTCTCTCTCTCTCTCTCTCTCTCTCTCTCTCTCTTTCTCTCTGTCTCTCTGTCTCTGTCTCTGTCTCTGTCTCTGTCTCTGTCTCTGTCTCTCTCTCTCTCTCTCTCTCTCTCTCTCTCTCTCACACACACACACACACACAGAAAGCAATAGTGAAGCTGTGACACAAAATGGTAAAGCACTAGACTTCTCTGAGCTCATGGTCAGCCCTGAGACCCTGTGTTCAACCACCAAATCTAGCCACCCAGGGCCCAACTGGTAGAGGTCAAAGGTTTCAAAATCTGATGAACTTCACCAGAATTAGATTACAGGAATGTTTGTGATATCTGACATGTGCTTAGATTTCCCAAGCTTCTGGAAACCTAGGAGAGACATCATAGGCCCATAATCAGCCTCAATGAAACAAACATTTCTTTAAGTTCAGTGCCCTAGTTGTCTGCCAGAAGGACTCCTGAATTACATTGAGCACTCTATCTGAACACCAGAATATAGTCTCACAAAGGCAGTATAAGTGCACAGAACTTGGGCTGCCATGGGAGGTTGCACAAATGAATGCTTCCTGTCAAATCAAAGCACTGGGAAGATAGTTTGGGGTACAAAGCAGCCTTTTTCTCCTGGCCTTCAGAGCCCACCCACACTCCTCCTCAGTAATTGGCCCAGATCGAGTTGCCTGTTACACAGCTTTACAGGAGTGAGGCCTTTTGTCTGCCTGTCCAGACAGTGAGAGAGACTTCTGGCCTGGGATGCAGAGAAACCCTTAGGCTACACTGGGAGCAGTAAAGGGAGCCCTGGAACATGCAATTTCATGAAAACAGTCTCTGTTTTATGAACTCATTGAATTGAATACAAATTTCATAGGTTGATGCCATTCATCATATCAACTCTGGAGCTTCTCCTATAAGAATACATCCAAACAAAATGAAAACAACACCGAAAAATGCCACAAGCCGCGGACATTCAGCAATTCGTTTTCCTTCCTTGCATGTTGACCATCCTCTTTCTGAATGACATGGCTGCAACCTGTAGGTCACCTGGCATTGCTTAAGGCTGGCTGGCTGTCAGTGAAGCCATAGGCCAACCTGACACTAGACCCTGAGTTCGAATCCTGGTCATGCCACGTAAAAAGGGCTGGAGAGCCTCAGAAAATATTGCTTGTCCATAGGAACACCAGCGGAATATAATCAATGTCATGGTTGTATGAGTAGTCCGTCAATGTGTCTAGCATAAAATTAGACCCAATAATCACAGGGCACGGATTGATTTTAATTCAGATTATTATGCATTAAAAGAACTGTTGATTAAATGGAGTCCTCCCTAAATACATGAGAATTGGTAGGAACGTAGTATATGTCATTATTAGATACCTCTGGCAGTACCTAAATATCTAAATTTATATTTATTGAGATACCAGCATCGTCATAGAAAGTTACAGCTATTTTGGCCAAACCTGGGGCTTGATCCGAGTCCTGAGATCCACTTGGCAGCTGAATGGGCTAGAGGCAGTGGTGCTGACACACGCCATTCATGAATTGGGCCTCTCTGGCCTTCAGATCAGGCCCCATCATTGCCAAAAATTTCTTCCTGGTGTAAGATTTCAAGTGTGACACCTGTTTTCCTTTTCTGTGCAATTTCATAATAGGTCTGCAAAACTACATGCTATGGAATAGATGGGAAGAAATGTAATAAATGTTATTGGTGTACTCACAGTCCATAAAATAAATGCTAAACAAGTAAATCAATAATAAAATATAATGAATCACTCCAACAAGCACGATATAGACTGAATACATAGAAGTAAGTATAAATCATATATTTAACATGTTTATAAATGTTATGAGGTACTTGAATTCAGTCCTAGGGAAGAGTTTAGTTCATGCATGATTCTCATAGGAAATGATAGGCAAGACGTATGGCACAATGATTATTTTAAATTAAGAGTTCATGAAGTATGACCATAAGAATCACATTCAAGAATTGGAGGCATTGGGAAAGATCCAAGAATCGGTACTCACATGGTACATAGGATTCCAACACAGCTCATTACATCTCCTACTCTATCCAAATAGGTATTTATTAGCATACTAGCTTCAGCTTATGAATGGATGAATATTGTGCCACACCCCCACCCAGGGGCTCTATCTCAGGTCCTGGATATGGCCTAGCTCAGAAGATGGTAGGCTCATGTGGACCCATTGAGCTGTTGGGCCTGCTAGGCCCCTAGTTTAAATCTCAGCACTACAAAAAGGTTCATCCTGATGTGAGAAGCCAATCCTTGCACCTGTTTTCCTGTACTGTGCAAGTGCTGGGTCTCAGCAAGAATAAAGAATCAAGAAAGCATAGGCAACTCCACACCCATGGGAATAGGGTGTCATCCAACTCAGCAAAGTTATATATGTCATCCTATAATCAACAAAATACACAATACCTCCTTGAAAAAGACACAAAATAAAAAGAATAACTACACTGAATGGAAGATGCATACCAGACCTGTATGTAAATAAATAGAGATCTTATGTTTAAAAGAGGTGGGCTTCTTATTTTGTCCAGAGTTGGGGCTTCAAATCAGGCCCTGGTCTAGGCCTGATATTCTAGTCTTCAAGTATGGTGAGCCTCCCCTCCCTCCACAGTGCAACAGTTACCCAGACCTGAGTTCAAATCCCAGTACTGACAAAAGATTCATCCTGATGTCAGAAGCCAGTCGTTGCACCTGTTTTCCTCTCCTGTGAAAGTCCTGGGTCTCAGCTAGGATGGAGAATGAATGCATAAGCAACCCTATAACCATGGGAACAGGTTGTCATCCATGTCAGCACAGCTATACCTGCCACCAACCTCAGTAAAACACAAAATATCTCCATGAATTAGAAACAAATTAAGGAGAAGTGCACCTAATGCAAGAGGCTGTCCGCACATGGATGTCAATATCGATCTTATGTTTCAAGGATGAATCTCTTCCTATCCTGGCCCTCCCTGGGGTTCAATGTCAGGTCCTGGGAATGGCCTAGCTCCTTAGTTGCTCACAGGCCTGTATCCTCACCTAATACCTTTCCCCAATTTGATCTGCTAGTCTCTGTGTTCAAATCCCAATAATGTCAAAAGATGAATCCTGATGTGAGAAGCCCATCGATCCACCTGTTTTCCTGCCCTGACTTGTGAAAGTCCTAGGTCTCCGGGAGGATCAAGAATGCTATATAGGCAACTCTATTGCCATGGAAATAGGTTGTCATCCATGTCAGCACAGTCATGTCTGTCATCGTACTAAATAAAACAAAAAATTCATCCATGACTAAGACACAATAAAAAGAATATCTACACTGAACATAAGACACATTTCACACATGAATGTAAATAGAGATCCTATGTGTAAAATAGGTGAGTATATTATTTTTGCCCGTGCTAGGGTTTCAATTCAGGCCCTGCAACATAGACTGATATTGCAGTCTTCAAGGATGGTGAGCTTCAATTTCTCCTACAGTGCTATAGATTTACTGCTAACTGAATTAAATCTACATCAGCTTCAATCACCTCAGGGTGGCGGGCTGCCATGGGTCCATAGCCAATCCTGGGATCCTAGGCCCTGAAGTCTTGCCAGAAATAAAACAAAACAAAACAACAAAGAGAGAGAGGGAGGGAGGGAGGGAGGGAGGGAGGGAGGGAGGGAGGGAGGGAGGGAGGGAGGGAGGGAGAGAGAGAGAGAGAGAGAGAGAGAGAGAGAGAGAGAGAGAGAGAGAGAGAGAGAGAGAGAGAGAGAGAGAGAGAGAGAGAGAGAGAGAGAGAGAGAGAAAGCCGTGGGATGGATATATTATATTTTGTTCCTTTTCATGGTGACCATCCTGGGTCTCAATGACACACCTACAATAGGGTACCTCACTTTGCATTGGGGAAGGCTAGTGGGCTATGCCATAGGCCCATACAGCCATGTAGGCCCTGAATTCTTGTCCTGGTCCTAACACCTACCAGTGGGGTGTTTTCCCAAGAGACTCTTCCTATGCATGGGAATACCAATGGAATGTGAGCAAACTCATGTTTGAATGAAAAGTTTCTGCGTGCATTAGTCTAGTCTAAAATTAGACAGAATGATCCTAGGATGCTGATTGATCTTAATATCTTACTAAGCATGAAAAGAATCCTATTCCTTCAATGGTGGTGTAATAACTACCTAAGAGTTGGTAGAAACATAGTTTATGTCATTGAATCCTAGGTAGATGTCTCTGGCACTCCACACAAATATATATTTCTTGGTATACTACCACCTGCCTATCCATGTATGGCTATTTTTCCACCCCTGCGGCTTGATCTCAGGGTCTGGGAACTTCCTGGCAGCTTCCTGGGATAGAGTTTGCCTTGTTGACACACCCATTCATGAATTGGGTTTGCTAGGCTCTGAGTTCATATCCCAGCACTGCCAACAATTGGATCATGTCGGAAGAAGCATAGTGTGACACCTGTTTTCCCTTTCTCTGAGAGTCCTGGGTGTCAGACATGATGGAGAACATGTCTACAAATCTAGATACTATGTAATAGGTTGTCATCAATATAATAAATGGAATGTGTGTTATAATAGTCAATAAAATAAATGGTAAATAAATGAATAAAACAGAAATACAATAAATAACCACAACAAAGAAGATATGGACTGAACATCTATAGGTAATTACAAATCCTATCTTTACAATGTATATAAATAGTATGTTTCCCAGTGCTGGGGCTTGAATTCAGGCCTAGGGCCCAGGCCTGACTTTCTTGTCTTCAAGCATGTTGAGCTTCCCCTTGGTCGACAGTGCTGCAGAGTTACCCAGACCCTGAGTTCAAATCCAAAGCCTGGCAGATAAAAGGGCACCAATTGCAAGCCAGGGAGATAATTTTTTTGTTTGTTTTTGCCAATTTCAGATCCTAGGAACTGCCTGTCAGCTCAATTTGCCCCAGGATGGTGTGCTGACGCTCACCCATTCATGAATTGTGTCTTGTAGGCTATGAGTTCAGATGTCAGCACCCCCAAAAAATGAATTGTGGCATAAGAAGCTGATGGTGATACAAGTTTTTCTTTTCTGTGAAAGTCCTGGTTGTCAGGTATGAAGTGGAATCCATATGTGTGATAATAGTCAATAAAATGAACAGTCAATACATGAATAAAATAAAAAATAAAATGAGTAACTACACTGAACACAATATGGAGTCCACATATGAATATAAATAATATATTTAAAATGTACACAAATAGGATGTTTTCTAGTGGTGGGTATCGATTTCAGGCCTAAGAAATGGACTTGATTTTTTTTACTTCAAGGAGGCAAGCTTCCCCTTCCCACACAGAGCAACAGTGTTAGCCAAACCATGCATTCAAAGCCCAGTCCTGGCAGAAAAAATGGCACCTTTATAGTATGTGAGCCCAATTCTTAGGTATTTCATTCTGCCTCCATTTAATGAATGTGATTGTTTAAATGCTTCATAAAGTGTTAGTTACAATTTATCAGTGTCCTATAATATTATTATGTATAATTTTATCCTAGAATCATTCAAGAACTTCCCATTCAATCATGAAATACATCACATTCCATTGGTAATCATATGAATAGGAGTGAGTTTCTTAGGATCTCCTGCCATTTGGAGGTGGCAGGACCAGGATTCAAACTGTGGGCTTGAGCTCCCAGCACGTAGACCTTAAAGTAGAGAAAACACTGGTCTGTTTGAGTACATCAGCAAGACCAATGATTAGGCAGGCACCAGTGGCTCTCAAAAGTCTTCCTTGATACTTACAAGGCTGTGATAGGAGGATCATGGTCAAAGTGAACCTAGGCAGGAAAGTCCTTGAGACTTCTGTCCAACTTCAGTGCCAACAAAGCCAGAAGTAGACCTCTGTGGCTCCAGTGGTTAGCCTTGAGCAAAAGCAGTTCACAGATTGTGCCTAGATCCTGAGTTGAAGGTCTGGGACTGGCAACAAACAGACATACACAACAATCTGTGCAGCCATCTGGCTCAAGCAGGTCACCCTCTTGTCCCCAACTGGATTGGATAGAGTTTCCTGGGAAAGGGGCTGCTGTCATCTTGACTACGCCCATTCTGCCTGCATCACAGTATTTGAGACACACCCCCATTCTTTCATGGTTCTTTCTGACCAATGGTATACAAGAATGGTGGCCATGCCCACATTCTATGCTGCCCTGTAGCACCGGGATTACCTCTGTGGTTGATACCACTACCAGTAGTTGAGGAAGGTAGAGGTGGGTGAGTGGTGAGCAAGAGACTTGAGGCCTAGGAAGAGAGGCCTTGTTCAGCCACACCATGTGCTAGCCTGTGCGCTGGCCCCCTCCTCCCCTTCCCAGCTGTGTAGCATTTCAAACCTGGTGTTGCTGGTTCAGATTGTGGTGCCTCTTGGAGTCCTCAGGCAATGGTTCAATGGTGCGCCACTGGCCAGCTTGTAGTCTGACCTTGTCCTGGCCCCCCTGTCATCTGCTCTGGGCCTGAGTGTCTACCATGCCTCTGTCATTGCTGCTGGCCTCACCCGGAGCAGCTGCCAACAGCTTCTCCCAGCAGCACATGTGAGTGGCTGCCCACACAGGACCACACCCCACAAACCCATAACCCCCCCTCCTCCCTCCTCCCGACAGGACCTGCACCTCCCCCATGCCCCACATTCTGGCCAAGGCCCTGCCACAAATGCCACAGGGATGGGGGTGGGTGTTGACCTGAGGATCCTACCTCCATCCCTAGCCTACAGTGTCCCAGGAAACGGGGAGGTGCAGGGTTGGGTGAGGAGTGGGCACCACAGAGCCGTTGGCCTGGAGCCACACAGCGGCGCATCTGCACTCTTCCTCTCCCTGGTGGGAACCTGGTGGCTTTAGTACAGAGGTGGGGAGCAGCATGTCCACACTTGCCTTCTGGGTACTTTTCCTTTTTTCTGGGGTGGAGGGTGTTGGATGCAGAAGATAGACCCCCTTGCTGTGTGAGCCCTTGTCTTCTGTGCTCGGTCACACTTTCACTTGAAGAGGTTCCCAGAAAAGCCCAGTAGGGAGGTGAGGGTGTTGGGAGTCAGAACAGAAGGTGAATATCTGGGAGGAACACCCCACCCACACACATGCACCCCGGCTGTCTCCCCGCACCAGCTGTCAACAGTTCTGACAGGGTGATCACATTTCCCAGCTCTGCCAACTTCTGCTGGTGCTCCTGGTCCATCTGGTCTCCCACAAACTCAGGAGAGGGACTGCTCTGAGTCTGTGTGTGTGTGTGAGAGAGAGAGAAAGAGAGAGAGAGAGAGAGACACACACAGACAGACAGAGACAGAGACAGAGAGACAGAGACAGTGATGGAGAGAGACAGAGATGGGGAGAGACAGAGAGATAGAGAGACAGAGAGAGATACAGAGAGAGACACAGAGAGAGACAGAAAGAGAGACACAGAGAGAGAGAGATCATCTTTCTCCTTGTTCAGCCTGACTTTACTCAGGTGAGTGATCATTTGGCAAAATGCAGGCGCTGCATTCACAAGTCTTCTGTCACAGGTCTGGATATGTGTGTGTGTGTGTGTGTGTGTGTGTGTGTGTGTGTGTGTGTGTGTGTGTATGTGTGTGTCTGTGTAGATGTGCATTGTAACAAGGAGACTGGCTATGGCAACTTCTACCTGCTATATTTTCGGGGGTGCATGGGATTCACAGCTGAGCTCTAGGGACCTGGAAGGGAGGGACGCTTGAAGGGGACTCAGCACTGTTAAAAGAACAAGAGATCTGTGTGCCCTGGAGCTGTGTACTCCCTTGGGCCTGGTTAGTGGCAGTGGGAGTTTGGGAGAACCTGGGAATGCAGCTCACATTGGGTGGCTTCCCAGGGGGTCAGAAAGCTTGGCCAACACTTAGTAAGGATATGCGCCCTGCTAGTATGGAGCAGAGCAACATAGGTCAGACTCCAGGTCTTCTCATCATGACGTCTGATGGGCGAGGCCAACCCTATGTTAAATCTTGAGCTGTGATCTTCAGATATAAGGCACCTGAGTAGCTAGGATTATAGACATGAGCTTGAGGCACTGGACCTCTGATTCTTTTTGGTATATTATGGTTTGACCTCAAGGCCTTAGGCTTGCCAGTCCGGTCTTCTACCCTGTGAGTCAAGCTTTTCTTTCTTGGGCATTTCCGAGATTGAGGCTTAATGTATACTCAAGCTGGGCTGAATTGCGGACCTCCTATCTGTGACAGGCATGCACCACCAGGCCCAGTCCTCATATTTGGGATGGTAGACACATAGTGTCACACTCAGTAATTTATTTAGATGGATTTTTCCAAACTTAGTCCCCGGCAGCCAATTCTTGGACACAGGTGAAGTTCTGAGTTTGGCTTTGACCATCAGACCTCAGTCTCCTCATGGGACAGTTGTGAGGAAACAAGGGATTACTACAGAGGGATCTCCGGAGCAGGGCCAGGCACAGAGGGAGCGGCAGTCAGATACAGTTCTCAGCAATTCTGTGAGAATATGACAGGAAGATACCCGGAAAAAGCTCAGATGGTGTGTGTTATTAATGGTGCGACAGGTATAGGAATATGAAACAAAACATGGCTCTTTCATTATTACCCTATCCCCATGAGGAAAGGGTTCCTTCACTTTGTTCAGTTTTGCAGCTGGGGAAATTGAGGAACAGAGAAGCTGGGTGACCTACTCATAACTCCTCTGCCATGCTCCCTAGGACAATGGGTGCTATTCAGTCCACTTCTTGTGGTGGGAAATTCACTGCTTGTCAGTCGTGAGGCTTGAACTCTGGGCCTGGGCACTGTCCCCGAGCTCCTCAGCTCAAGGCTAATGCTCTACCACTTGAGTCACAGTGCCACTTATGATTTTCTGGTGGTTCTTTGGAGATAAGAGTCCCATAGATGTTCCTGCCCAGGCTGACTGTGAACCATGATCGTCAGATTTAGCCTCCTGTGTAGTTAGGATTATGGACCTGAGCCACTGGCAACTGGCTTAAGTGTAATTCTGACCATCTTTCTTTCACTCTCTCTCTTTTAAGAACTAATTGAATGGGTGCTGGAGAGGTGGTCCAGCATCCCCAAGTGGCTGGAACCAAGGGGGCCCTCTCATTCTGGAGGTGAGCTGTGGTACAGGAGCTGTCTCGCTCAGTCTGTTGTACCAGCTACATGCGGTAAGCCCCTCTGTGCCCTGGCTAGACTGTGACAGTTATTCGTTGTCCATCTAGCATTATTGGACTCAGTATTGGGTTCAATGTCCTTTCCTAGCAAAAATTTCTGGCCAAAATTATGATACATTGTTACAGAATGAAAATGTAAAGCCATCTTACAAAAGTCTTTTAGGGCTCTGGGAATATGGCTTCATGCTACCGTGATTGCCTAGCATGCATGAAACCCGGTGTTCAATTCCTCAGTACACATAAATAGAAAAAGAAACACTGGAAGTGGTGCTGTGCCTCAAGTGGTAGAGGGTTAACTCGAGCAAAAAAAAAAAGGCTGAAGGATAATTCTTTAGCCCTGAGTTTAAGCCCCAGGACTGGCAAAACAACAACAACAACAACAAATATTTAGTTAGTAAATGCAAAATAAAAAAAACCCATACTTGGAATATACAATTGCTCCATCCATACTGATACCTGGAGATAGTACCTAATTAATGTACTTTACCTATATTTGGATACTGTGTTGGAAAAAAAAAAGTTTTGTTCATTAGGTCACAACAATTAATGCCAGGAATGTGCTTAGATGTCAGGAAGGTTAATTCTGGAAATTCAAAGATTGTAGGCTTTTGAGTGGTCACTGCTAATCACAATGAGAAGGGTAATCTAAGTGAGATTTAGAAACCTTTGGGCCAGTCCTGGCACCAAAAAGACAGAGGCTAATTAACAGCTGTGACAGAAGAGAAGGAATAACTCCAGATAAAAGGAATGAGTGATAGTCAATAAGGTATAACAGAAACCGTTCTAAGGAACCATTTTTAGTTATTGAAGAACAAGTTATCAACTAGGCTTATTCCTCATTGCCTTTAACGTTCTAAATCTCTTAGCATAGTTCTTAATCTCTGTGTGATAAATATATCTCCTGATTAACTTTGCTTTCTAAAAACCTGTCTTTCTTTATTTCTCTATGAACATTTCCTAATATTAAATACACCTACACAGAGGTAAGAGATGGTAATCTGAGGGTCCCATAGCTCATGAGGCATTAATGTAACAAAATGGAAAAGGAAAACATATTTATTGCTACCTCAATTATTCTGAAAAGCTGAAATGTCACATCATTTGATTCAGATTTCCATTCTTTGTATACTTAGTGTCATTAAGTGCACTAAATGCAAATATGAGCCAGGTGCTGCTGGATTATGCCTGTAATCCTGGCTATTCAGGAGGTTGAGACCAGAGGATCTTGGTTCAAAGCCAGCCTGGTCAGGAAAGTACATGAAACCCTTATCTTCAATTCACCACAAGAAACCTAGAAGTGGTGTTTTAGCTAAAGTGGTAGAGCACTCAACTTGAGCTGAAGAGCTGAGGGACAGTGCCCAGGATCAGAGTTTAAGCCCCACAACCAAGTAAAAATTGCAAATATTACTTTAAGTTTTCACAAAAGGAATGACGAAGTCAATAATAATCTTGCCAAGCAGAGAAAATAATACTAAAATGATTGAGTGCACCTATATGTACTGAGTTTTTTAAGTTATGGATCCTTTGCTGAACATATTTTCTTCTTTTACAAATTGTCAAATATTGGCCTAATAATTAGCTTCATCTAGTATTTCTTGGTTCAAAAGGGAAGTCCATAAAGTTGATGTCACTTAGCTTTCTTAGTGTCTCAGTTCAAAGCCAAACCAGACAGGAGAGTGTGTCAAATTCTGATATGTAATTAAAAACCACAAAATCCAGAAGTGCACTTTTGGCTCAAACAGTAGAGTACTAGCTTTGGGGGCAGGTGTGCAAGGACACTGTACAGGGACAGGGTCCAGCCTCTGAGTTCAAGCCCCAGAACCAGCACAAACTAAACGAACAAAACAAACAGCAGGTATTTCTTTGGGAGCCTCCTTAAAAGAGTACTGGTCTGAGAAGAGGCTGCTTTTGCTGATCATACTTACTGGATCCTGCTTTTTTGGAATCCTTATTGCTATGGAAAACTCCAGACCAGACTAAAGGAATTGATAACTGAGTCCTGCAACAAGAAAATCACATCAAGAGTGAAACATCCATGCATAAGACACTTTAAAACATCCATGTCTTTGTTTGTTTGCAGCAGACCACTTTTAAAACAAATATTTCCTTTTGTTCTATGCTGGCCTTCAAATGGCATATTGTTTCCTTTTGTAATACTCTCAATCAGAAGGTTACAGACAAGTTTTATATGAGTAAAGAACACACTCCAACAGACTTTAGCCCACTTATTAATTGGGCAGTTGTTTCTTTGAAGATTTGTTGTTGGGGAATTTAATTTTTTTTAATTTTATTTTATTTTATTTGTGAACATACTGTACAGAGGGGTTAAGTTCCAGGTATATTTTAGATATGAGACCCTTGTCCGTTGTATGGCTAGTGAAGAGCTTCTCCCAATCCGTGGGCTTTCTATTGATGTTGCTAGCTATGTCCTTTGCCATGCAGACACTGCAATTTCATGCAATGCCATTTGTCCAAACGTTCACTGATTTGTTGTGTTTCTGGGTCTCCATTAAGAAAATTTCGGCTTGTGCCAAGGAGACCTAGGGTTTCTCCTATTCCATCATGTAATATTTTCAGAGTGTCTGCTTTGACTCGGAGATCTTTGATGCATTTGGAGTTGATTCTGGTGAAGGGTAATATATAAGGATCTAGCTATAGTTTTCTACAAGTAGTTAACCAATTTTGCCAGCACCATTTACCGAGGAGGCTGTCATTCTTCCATTCTATTTTTTTAGCTCCCTTACCAAAAATTAGATGGTTATATGTCTTTAGGTTCATTTCTGGCTTTTCAATTCTATTCCATTGGCCCTGGAGTCTGGTCTTGTGCTAGTACACAGGAGTTAAATTACATGTGCAAGATAATGAGTACATTTCTTATCAAGCATTGTAGCCTCCTATTTGTTTCCCCTTCCCATCTCTTCCCATCCTGCCCATGTCCCCCCCACAGCGATTCCTCCTTACCCACCTGCCCCCCCACACCAAATTTGTAAAGTTTGTTTTTCGACATAACGTCTTGTACATCTCATTGTTGCAATGGGTCCACCTGTATCCCTGATTTAACGATTTGTTTTTTCCCCTCTCCCTTCTCAAATTACACAAACATCATATACAGTGAAAGCAGGGGTTATATCATGAGGGATGGACATACAAAGGAACCAATAAATAATCTTCTAAACATTTTAGAAACAATCTCATGAAAGAAAAAAAAAGCATTTTAACACATATCTTAGGGTTCATTTCCCTAACATCAACTTATCTGACCTTTACTGCTTGACTCAGATATATACTAGTTGTTGCAAATAAGAAAAGCCATGGGACCTATGTTTATTTAGGCCTCACTTACTTCACTTAATATAATTTTTCCAAGTCTTTCCATTTCCTAACAAATGGGGCAATGTCATTCTTTCTGATGGAGGCACAAAATTTCATTGTGTACCTATATGACATTTTCTTGATCATTCATCTACTGTGGGGCATCTGGGTTGGTTACATATCTTAGCTATGGTAAATAATGCTGCAATAAACATAATTGTGCTGGTAGGTTTAGCGTGGTCTTGTTTGTGATCATTTGGATAAATGCCCAAAGTGGGATTGCTGAGTCATAGGGGGGCTCTATGTGGAGTCTTTGGAGGAACCTCCATAGTGCTTTCCAAAGTGGTTGAACAAGCTTATGCACCCACCAACAATGTCCACATCCTCTAAAATATCTGTTGTTATTAGAGTTCTTGATTATCGCCATTCTAACTGGGATGAGGTGGTATCTCAATGTTGTTTTGATTTGAATTTCTTTTATGGCAAGATGTTGGGAATTTCTTCATGTATCTATTGGCCATCTTTCTTTCCTCTTCAGAGGAGTTTCTCTTTAAGTTTTTAGCCTACTTATTAATTGGCCAGTTGTTTCTTTGAAGATTTGTTGTTCAGGGATTTATTTTTTTGATTTCCAGGTATATTTTAGATATGAGACCCTTGTCCATTATATGGCTAGTGAAGATCATCTTCCAATCCCTGGGCTTTCTATTGATCTTGCTAGCTATGTCCTTTGCCATGCAGAAGCTCTGCAATTTCCCGCAATACCATTTGTCCAACCTTTCTTTAGTTTTTTGTGTTTCTTGGTCTCTGTTAACAAAATGTCATCCTGTGCCAAGGTGACCTAGGGTTTCTTCTATTCGGTCCTGTAATGTATTCAGGGTGTATACTTTGTCTCCGAGGTCTTTGAGCCTCTTGTAGTTGATTCTGGTGCAGGGTGAAATATAAAGTTCTAGATTTATTTTTCTACAAGTAGTTAACCAGTTTTGCCTGAACCATTTACTGAAGAGGCTGTCTTTCTTCCATTCTAATTTTTAGCTCCATTATCGAAGATTAGATGGCTATATGTCTGTAGGTTCATTTCTGGGTTTTCAATTCTATTCCATTTGTCCTGAGGTCCAATGTGCCGGTACCAAGCTGTTTTGATTACTATGGCTTTGTAGTAGAGCTTGAAATTTTGTACTGATATGCCTCCAGCACTGTTGTTTCTGTTAAGGATCGTTTTTGCTATTCGGGTTTTTTTATGTTCCATATGAATTTTTGGATTGCCTCTTCTATTTCCTTCAAGAAGGAGGTAGGAATATTGATAGGTATCGCATTGAATTGGCAGATAGCCTTGGGAAATATTGCCATTTTCTCGATGTTGATATTTCCAATCCAGGAGCATGGGAATTTTTTGCCACCTTCTAAGTTCTGTGTTGATTTCCTTTTTCAGGTTTTTAAAGTTTTCATCATAAAGACCTTTCACTTATTTGGTTAAGTTAACCATGGTATTTTATTTTTTGTGTGTCGGGCTATTACAAATGGAGTTGCTTTCCTAATTTCAGCCACACAATTCTCACTGCTGACATACAGAAAAGCCATTGATTTTTGAGGGTTAATTTTATACGCTGCTATTTTGCCAAAAGTTTTGGATCACCTTGAGTAATTTGGGAGTGGAGTCTATGGGATTCTTTAAATACAAGCTCATGTCATCTGAAAAGAGGGAGAGTTTTACTTCTTCTTTCCCTATTTGAATCCCCTTTATGTTTGCATTTTGTCTTATTGCTCTAGCTAGGCATTCTAATACTAGATTGAAGAACAGTGGGGAGAGTGGACATCCTTGTCTCTTTCCTGATTTTAGAGGAAATGGCTTTATTTTTTCACCATTGAGTATAATACTTAATGTAGGTTTCTCATATACAGCCTTTATTGTATTGAGGAAGGTTCCATAGATTCCTAATTTTTCCAGAACATTAATCATGAATGGGTGTTAGATCTTGTCAATTTTTTTTCTTCATCTATGGAGGTAACCATGTGGTTCTTATCCTTGCTAGTGTTGATGTGATTAATTATGTTAATTGATTTGCATATATTGAACTAGCTTTGCATCCCTGAAATGAAACCTGTTTGATCGTGGTGTATGATTTTTTTGGATGAATTGTTGAGGTTGATTGTCCAAAATTTTGTTGAAAAATATTGCATCAATGTTAATCAAAGAAATGGGTCTATAGTTCTTTTTCTTTGATGAATCCATGCCTGGTTATGGGATGAGGGTTTTTATAGCTTTATAGAATTAATTCGGTAGTGAACTTTCTCTTTCAATTTCATTGAAGAGTTGAAGCAATATTGGTGTGAGTTTTGATTTGAAGGTCTTGTTGAATTCTCTTGTAAAACCATCTGGTCCTTTTCTTAGATGGGAGGCCGCTTATAACTGTTTCTATTTCAATGCTTGATATGGACCTCTTAATATGGCTTAACTCATCTTGGTTTAGTTTCCCCATATTGATATTTGCTAGATAAAGTTCCATTTCTGCTAAGTTCTCAAATTTATGAGCATAAAGGTTTGAGAAGTATTCCCATATAATGTTCTTAGTGTTGGTTGTTTTTGTGGTAATGTTTCTATACTCATCTCTGAGTTTATTCATTTGGGTGTGTTCTCATCTTTTTCTGATAAGGTTTGCTTAGGCTCTGTTTATTTTGTTAATTTTTTCCAAGAACAAACTCTTTGTTTTGTTGATTCTTTCTATGGTCTTTTTGTATTCTAATTAATTTATATTCTGATTTAATTATTTAATTTATTTATTTAATTTAATTTAATTATTTAATTCAATTATTTCTTTCCATCTCCTAGATTGAAGTTTATCTTGCTGCTCTCTTTCAAGGAGGCTCAGAGGTCTCATTAAATTGTTGGTTTCAGATCTCTCCAATTAGTTGATGTAGGAACTCAGACCTATATTTGCCTATGAGTACTGCCTTTGCTATGTCGCATAGGAGCAGTTAATTTGTGTGTACATTTTTGTTGAATATCATGAATACTTGAATTTCATGTCTAATCACTTCCATGACCCACTGGTGGTCCAACAGTGTTGTTCAGCCTCCATTTGTTACAGGACTTTCTTTGGTGGATTTTGGTGTTGAGTTCAAATTTTCTTCCCCGGTGGTCTGAGAGAATGCAAGGTATAATTTCAGTGTTTCTGAATTTGGACAATTTGGCTTTGTGACCTAAAATGCGGTCTATTTTGGGAAATGTTCCATGTGCTGCTCAGAAAAACGTGTATTCTGATGCTGATAGGTGAAATATTCGGTAGATGTCTGTTAAATCTAGTTGATCTATGCAGGTTTTTAGGTATGCGGTTTCTCTGTTGAGTTTTTGCCAAGTTGATCTATCTAGTGGGGAGAGTGGTGTGTTAAAGTCCCCAACATTAATGTCTTTGGACCTATGTGGGATTTGAGGGAAAGTAGTTTTTCTTGAGTAAATTTGGGTGCTCCATTGCTTGGAAAATAGATATTTAGAATTGTAAAATCCTCCTCAAGGAGGGATCCCTTAATTTGTATGTAGCGAGCTTCCTTATCTCTTCTCATTGATTTTAATTTGAAGTCTATTGTATCTGATAGGAGGATTGCAACACCTGCCTGTTTATGGGGGCCTTTTTCTTGGTAGATTTTGTTGCAGCTTTTCACATTGAAAGTGTGTTTGTTTTTATGGGCAAGATGTGACTCCTGAAGGCATCAGATAGAAGGATCTTGCTTTTTAATACAACTAGACAGTCTATGTTGCTGAATTGGAGCATTCATTCCATTAATGTTGAGAGATAGGACTGAGAGGGATTTGGGAGTTCCTGCCATTTTATCCACCTTCTTGGGAGCTGCGAAAACTGGGTTCTTGGATTCTCAGTTTGGGCACAGTTTCTTGGCCTTTATTGTGGTCTTGTTGGGTTTCTATGTGTAGGATATCTTTAAGTATCTTTTTAGGCCTGGCTTCAGAGAGATATATTGTTTCAATTTTTCTTTGCTATGGAAGGTTTTTATTTGTCCTTCAGTTATGAAGGTGAGTTTAGTTGGGTACAGGATTCTTGTTTGATAGTTGTTTCTCTTTACGGCATGGCATACATGATCCCAAGCTCTTCTTGCTGTAGTTGTGCTTAGAAATCTGAGGTGATTCTAATTGGTTTCCTTTTATAGGTGAGTGATCTTTTCTCCTTGCCAGCTTTAAGGATCTTTTCCTTGGTCTGAATTGATCCTTTGAAGATTATATTTTGTTTGTGAGATGTCCTGTTTCGGTCTGGCCTACTTGGACTTCTAAAAGCTTCTTGTATCTGAATAGGCCTATCTTTTTGCATGTTTGGGAAGTTCTCTGTTAGTATCCTGTTAAACAAATTTCCTAGACCATTAACTTCTCTCTCTATGTGTTCCTCTATACCCATTATACTCAAATTAGGCCTTCTGATGATGTCTTCCAAATGTTGAATAGATCTGTCATATTTCTTGGATTTGTCTTGGATGGTTGTATGTTCTTTCTCTTTCATACCTGGGATGTCTTCAATACCTGAGATTTGATCTTCTGCATGGTCTAACCTATTGTCAAGACTTTCTACTTTGTTTTTATTTCTTTTCCTTCTAATTGGTCGGTTTTGATGACTTCAAATTCTGTGTTGGAGTTTTTTTTAGATCTTCTATGAACTTCTTTACTTCCTTAATTTGGTGTTTAGTGTATATTCTCAAATCACTTAGTTGATTTGTTATGCTTTCCTTGGACTGCTATTCCTTCTGTTGGGCTCCATTCAGCATTTCCTTTGTGGTCTCCCTGAGTTCTTTCAGCTCTCTGTTTATGAATTCCTTGAATGCCTCTATTGATTTTAGTCTATTCTCATCCCGATCTCTCAGTTCCTATATTTCTCTTTGATTAGCTTCCTCACGTGCATGCAATTCTTGTAGTTCACTTCGAGTGTTCTCAGCCTGCTCATGCCATTCCTGACTTTCTCTTCATCTGTTCTCAGCCAACTCACACAATTCCTATCTATCTCTTTGACTGATCTCAACCTTCTCACCCAATAACTTTTTTTTCTCTTTTAGTGTTCTCAATGTGCTCACGAAATTCCTGTATCAATCTTTGAGTAGCTTCCTCACGCTCATGACACTCATGTATTGATATTTTTTTGCCTTCCCTCTATCCTTGCCATGCTCACACTGAGACTTTTGCATGTTTTCACTCTATTCATTTACCCTGTTTACCTGAAATGTTTGTAGGCTTTTTGGGAACTCACCTCTGCATTATTTATTATCTGTTCTGTCCCCTGATTGTCATGAGTGGGAGTTGACATCCCCAGACTTGCCATTTTTCTTATGTTTTTCCGGTTTGTTCTGCCAATTTGGCATGAAAGTAACACCAGTTTTGTGCTAGAACACTGTTGTAAGGTAAGCATCAAACAAAATCCATAGTTGCACAGTCAAAAGTCTGCAGATACAATCTACTTCAAGAGATACAATCTATTCAACATCAAACAACTATGTCTTAATTGCCTAAGAACAGCAAAGCAGAATTTTGCAACACAAAATGATTAGGCTTAGCAAGAATGTGGGGAAAAAAAGGATTAGAGGCATATGAGAAGGTGAGGGAGAGTGGACTTAACCAAGTCCTGATTTCAAAGAAGGAAATTGATTGGACAGAATGTTAGAAGAGAGAAAAAAAGAAAAAAGAAAAAGAAAAGAAAGAATAAAGAAAAAAGAAGTAAAAGAAAAGAGGGACAAGAAAAAATGGAAAACCTAAAATTTAAAATTAAAAAGTGAAACCCTTAAAAACTGCAAGTTTGAAGAAATAATATTCAGAGAAGAATGTGGATGGGATAAGAGGAGGGGAGGGATAGAAAGGAGACATGAAAAACTAGAAAAATAAAAAAAATTAAGTATTACATGGGTATAAAGAGGTAATAATGCTATTAAGGATTTTAAGTCTACGAATTTGAATTGAGTAATAAATTTCTGGATTAAGTGTGTACACGTTGGGGGATAAGATCTAATAATTGACGACATGTATATCTGAGGATGAGCAGAACAGCAATTAAGTCATGCAGACAAGAATGAAAGAGAAGAAGTGAAAAAAATGAGAAAAGAAAGGAAGAAAGAAAAAGGATCAAAAGATCAGTAGAGATAAAAAAGCACCCACACATATACACCTAAAATAAAAATTATATGAGGATGAAAAGAAAAAATAATAGAAACAAAATTTAAAAACAATTACAAATTAAAACAATTAAAAATAAGGTGCAAAAAATTTTCTTTTATTTTTCAGAGCGGGGGATGGGAAGATTCTGTATCTCCCTTGTGTTTGTAACCAGTCTCTAGGTGGAGTCTCTGGTCTGCTTGTGGTATTTAGTTTTTCTGTGGCTTGATTGGTAACTTAGTTTAGTTTGGGCAAGCAGAAAAATGTTCTGCTTTACCCAGGATTTTGTGATCCTCCTCCCAGGCTAGTTCAGTGGGAGGGAGATCTGTTTTGAGTATTACAAAAGAGGGAGATGGCTGTTTATTCTAGCTTGGAGATGCTGTGCTGAGGTTAAGTTCTGGGTAGAGTTGAGGCCTTTCAGCAAACAGTAGCTTTTCCCTGAGGGGCTAGCTTGAGACACTCAAAGAGCCCAGCCTGGAGCCATTCTCAGGGTTTATGTTTACAGAATTTCAATTGATTGTATAGGCTGCTGTAGGGAGGGGCAGCCTCTGGCTCTGTTTACCCAGTGAATAAAGGGTGAATATTCCTCTACCTGTGATGGGTGACTTTTTCCAGGGTGGAGTTGAGCCTGGCAAGTCTGGGCAGGTTCCGGTGACCTACTAAATGACTATCTTGTTTTCTCCGAAAGCCTGAGTTGGTGCTAACTGCTCAGCCGGGCCTTTGCCGGTATCAAAGATGGAGATTTCTGGTAGTGGGGTGGGGAAAGGGTGGCTTTCCCTCCTGTGCTATGTCAGGCTTCTACTCATACTGCCAGAATGTTGGTTCCTGGGTCATCTCTGGTCTGTGATCTGCAGGGTGAAGATATTTGCTCCTTCTCAGTTCTTTTTTTTTTAATATCATTTTATTTTATTTTTTTGTGAACATACTGTACAGAGGGGTTACAATTACATGAGCAGGATAATGCGTACATTTCTTATCAGGCATTGCAGCCTCCTCCTTTGTTTACATTTCACAACTCTTCCCAGCCTCCCCCAACCCCCCTCACCTAATCCTCCCGCCGTGCCCCCCCCCCCCCGCACCAAAGTTGTAAAGCTCGTTTTCGACATGACAACTTGTACTTCTCATTGTTGCAACAGGTCCACCTGTATCCTTAAACGACTTGTTTTTCCCATCTCCTCACAAGTATTACTGACATCACTATATATAGTGAAAGCAGAGGTTATACTGTGGTGGAGGGACATACACAGTAACAAAGAGAAAGTCCTATAAATCGGTTAGAAACAAATGCATGAAATTAAAAAACATTAAAATACATATCTAAGGGTTCATTTTCCTAACATCACATTATCTGACCTTTTCTGCTTCACGCATACATATACTAGATATTGCAAATAAGGGAAACCATGTGACCTATGTTTCTTTGGGCCTGGCTTACTTCACTTAATATAATTTTTTTCCAAGTTTTTCCATTTCCTAACAAATGGGGCAATATCACTCTTTCGGATGGAGGCATAGAATTCCATTGTATATATATACCACATTTTCATGGTCCATTCATGTACTGAGGGGCATCTGGGTTGGTTCCAGATCTTAACTATGGTAAATAATACTGAAATAAACATAGTTGTGCTGGTAGCTTTAGTATGGTCTTGTTTGTAAACATTTGGGTAAATGCCCAAAAGTGGGATTGCTGGGACATAGGGGAGCTCTATGTGAAGTCTTTGAGGAACCTCCATACTGCTTTCCAAAGTGGTTTAACAAGTGTACATTCCCACACGAATTATGTAAGGTTCCCTTCTGTCCACATCCCCTCCAGCATCTGTTGTTGTTAGAGTTCTTGATTATTGCCATTCTAACTGGAGTGAGGAGGTATCTCAATGTTGTTTTGATTTGCATTTCTTTTATGGCTAGGGATGTTGAGCATTTCTTCATGTGTCTATTGGCCATCCTTCAGAGAATTGTCTCTTTAAGTCTTTAGCCCACTTATTTATTGGGCAGTTGTTTCATTGAGGATTAGTTGTTGGGGGATTTGATTTATTGGGTTCCAAGTGTATTTTAGATATGAGACCCTTGTCTGTTGTATGGATAATGAAGATCTTCTCCCAATCCATGGGCTTACAATTTATGTTGCTAGCTATGTCCTTTGCCATGCAGAAACTCTGCAACTTCATTCAATCCAATTTGTCCAACTTCTCTTTGATTGTTGTGTTTCCGTGTCTCTATTAAGAAAATTTCGGCCTGAACCAAGGAGACCTAGGGTTTCTCCTATTCCATCGTATTCCATCCTGTAATGTTTCTGAGTGTCTGCTTTGACTCCAAGGTCTTTAATCCATTTGGAGTTAATTCTGGTGCAGGGTGATATATAAGGATCTAGCTTTAGTTTTCTACAAATAGTTAACCAATTTTGCCAGCACCATTTACTGAAGAGGCTGTCATTCTTCCATTCTATTGTTTTAGCTCCATTATCGAAGATTAGATGGTTATAGGTCTGTAGGTTCATTTCTGGGATTTAAATTCTATTCCATTGGTCCTGAGGTCTGTTCTTATGCCAATATCAAACTCCTTTGATTACTATGGCTTTATAGTAGAGTTTGAAATTTGGTGTTGATATTTCTCCAGCAGTGTTCTTTCCGTTGAGCAGCGTTTTTGCTATTCGGGGTCTTTTATTGTTCCATATGAATTTTTGGTTTTCCTCTTCTATTTCCTTGAAGAATGACGTTGGTATTTTGATAGGTATCGCGTTGAATTTGTAGATACCCTTGGGAAGTATTGCCATTTTCACGATGTTAATCTTTCCAATCCAGGAGCATGGGAGTTTTTGCCATTTTCTAAGTTATGTTTTGATTTCCTTTTTCAAGATTTAAAAGTTTTCATCATAGAGGTCCTTTACTTCTTTGGTTAAGTTAATTTCTAGGTATTTTATTTTTTGTGGGGCTATTACAAATGGTGTTGCTTTCGTAATTACCGCCCTACTTTTCTCATTGTTGGCATATAGAAAAGCCATTGATTTTGGGGGGTTAATTTCATACCCTGCTACTTTGCCAAAGTTTTGTATCAGCTTCAGTAATTTGGGAGTGGAGTCTATGGGATGCTTTAAATTCAAGATCATGTTATCTGCAAAAAGGGACAATTTTATTTATTCTTTCCCTATTTGGATCCCCATTACGTCTACATCCTGTCTTATTGCTGTAGCTAGGCATTCTAATACGAGATTGAAGAGAAGTGGAGCGAATGTACATCCTTGTCTTGTTCCTGAGTAAAGAGGAAATGGCTTTATTTTTTCAACATTAACTATAATGCTGGTTGTAGGTTTATCATATACAGCCTTTATGGTATTGAGGAATGTTCCATGGATTCCATGGAGCCTTCATCATAAAAGGGTGGTGGATCTTGTCGAATGCTTTTTCTCCATCTATTGAGATAGCCATGTGGTTCTTATTCTTGCTCGTGATGATGTGTTGAATAATAATAATTGATTTAGGTATATTGAACCAGCTTTGACTCAATGAAATGAATCCTTTTTGATCGTGGTGTATGATTTTTTTGGATGAATTTTTGAAGTCGATTGGCCAAAATTTTGTTGAGAAGTTTGCATCAATGTTCATCAAAGAAATGGGTCTATAGTTATGTTTCTATGATGAGTCCCTGCCTGGTTTAGGGATGAGGGAAATGATGGCTTCATAGAAAGTGTTCAGTGGTGAACTTTCTCTTTCAATTTCATTGAAGAGTTGGAGGAGTATTGGTGTGAGCCCTGCTTTGAAGACCTTGTAAATTCTGCTGTAAAACCATCTGGTCCTGGACTTTTCTTAGCTGGGAGGTTTCTTATTGCTGTTTCTATTGCAATGCTTGATATAGGCCTGTTAAGATGGTTTAACTCATCTTGGTTTAGTTTTGGCATGTCAATATCTGCTAGGAAAAGGTCCATTTCTGTCAAGTTCTCAAACTTATTAACATAAAGTTTTGAGAAGTATTCCCTTATAATGTTTTGAATCTTGGTTGTTTCCGAGGTGATGTTTCCATTCTCACCTCTGAGTTTATTTATTTGGCTGTGTACTCTTCTTTTTCTGATAAGATTTGCTAAAGTTCTGTCAATTTTGTTAATTTTTTCAAAGAATAAACTCTGTTTTGTTGATTCGTTCTATAGCTTTTTTGGATTCTACTTCATTTAATTCTGATTTAATTTTAATTAGATTGGGGTTTATCTTGCTGCTTTTTTTCAAGGAGGTTTACATGTGTCATTAAATTGTTGGTTTCAGATCTCTCCAATTTGTTAATGAAGGAGATAAGAGCTATAAACTTGCCTCTGAGTACTGCCTTTGCTGTTTCGCATTGGACCTGGTAATTTGTGTATTCATTTTTGTTGAATAGCATGAACATTTGAATTTCCTTTCTAATCTCTTCCATGACCCACTCGTGATTCAGCAGTGTGTTGTTCAGCCTCCATATGATACCGGACTTTCTTTGGTGGCTTTTGGTGTTGAGTTCTAATTTTATTCCCTTGTGGTCAGAGAGAATGCAAGGTATAATTTCAATGTTTCTGAATTTAGACAAGTTTGCTTTGTGGCCTGAAATGTGGTCTATTTTAGAAAATGTTCCATGTGCTGCAGAGAAAAACGTGTATTCTGATGCTGCTGGGTGAAATGTTCGGTAGATGTCTGTTAAATCTAGTTGATCTATGCATCTGTTTAGATCTGTAGTTTCTTTGTTGAGATTTTGCCGAGTTGATCTATCTAGTGGGGAGAATGGTGTGTTAAAATCCCCAACAATTAATGTCTTTGGATCTATATGAGATTTGAGGGAAAGTAGTGTTTCTTGGATAAATTTTGGTGCTCCATTGTTTGGCGAATAGATATTTAGAATTTTAATATCCTTCTGAAGCAGAGATCCCTTAATTAGTATGGAGCGACCTTCTTTATCTCTTCTCACGAATTTTAATTTGAAGTCTATTGTATCTAATATTAGGAATGCAACTCCTGCCTGTTTATGTGGGCCGTTTTTTTGGTAGATTTTGCTCCAGCCTTTAACAAGGAAAATGTGTTTGTTTTTACGGGAAAGATGTGACTCCTGCAGACAGCAGATAGAAGGGTCTTGTTTTTTAATCCAACTACACACTGTATGTCGCTTAATTGCAGAGTTAAGTCCGTTAACGTTAAGAGATAGGACTGAGAGTTATTTGGGAGTTCCTGCCATGATATCCACCTTCTTGGGAGCTGCAAAAGCTGGGTTATTCCTATGGTTTTTGGATGCTCAGTTTGGGCACAGTTTCTTGGCCTTTATTGTGGTCTTGCTGGTTTTCTATGTGTAGGATATCTTTAAGTATCTTTTGTAGGCCTGGCTTGGGAGAGATATATTGTTTCAATTTTTCTTGTCTCTGGAAGGTTTTTATTTGGCATTCAGTTATGAAGGAGAGTTTAGCTGGTACAGAATTCTTGTTTGATAGTTGTTTGTTTTTAGGGCATGTCATACATCATTCCAGGCTCTTCTTGCTTTGATTGTCTCTGCTGAGAAATCTGAGTTGATTCTAATTGGTTTCCCTTTATAGGTGATTAATCTTTTCTCCTTGACAGCTTTAAGGATCTTTTCCTTGGTCTGAGTGGATTCTGTGTGGATTATAATGTGATGGTGGGATGTCATATTCTGGTCTGGTCTATTTGGAGGTCTAAAGCTTCTTGTATCTGAATAGGCCTATATTTTTGCATGTTTGAGAAGTTCTCTGCTAGTAGCCTTGGTTACTCTTAGTATCATGCTTGTTTACATTTAGAAGCATTATTTGTTGCTGGGTTATAAGCTGCAAACCCTTGAGTATTAATAAAGTCATTTCCTAAGAGATGAAAGTAACTAAAATGTCAAAGACTTAGCATAATGCAAACTATTTTCTAGCTATATCACAATATGTACGTGTAGATTTTTTCACCATTGTTCCATAGGACCCATTTTTGTTAACTACTTTTTCACCATCTGTTGATCCTATAACATCCTATACCATCCTGGGATTGCTTATCTTTACTGGATTCTCTAATTTATGTTGGAAATTTAGGAAGGAGAAAATATTGGGTCACTGTTTCAGTTTTACCTTATTTTTTATTACCTTAGAAACTGTAAATCAAAATAACACAAATTATCTTTATAATAACAGGAGACAGATTTCATTTCTATATTCTTGTCCTAGCCTTCTACATAACTTTGGTACTTAGCAATCCCCAAATATGAAAATGAAGACAGGGAGCTTCTTGTTTAAATATTATTTAGGAATTCACGACTTCATTAATGCAAGGCCCTTAGTAGTATGTACATCATACATGTGTATAAAGCTGGTGGCAACTTTTTCTTATTCTCAGAAACTAGGACACGTGGTATCCTTGTAGTTGCATCGTGAAAAGGCTGTAGTTGATTTAGCTTACTACACCAAATCTGCTGTAAAATATTTCTACAAGATTATTGTCTTGAATAATCTGTATTTATCATTTACATTTCTAAAGGACAAAAATCTAAAATAAGTCTCACTAGAGTAAAATAGAGCCTCCTACACAGCAAAAATATTTTTCAGGTGATTCTAGTGGAAAAGGCATTTACTTCCTGTTCAGCTTTCCAGAAACTTCAGTATGTTTGTTCTTGTCTTTTCCTTAATCTTCTAATGTAGCATCTTTACATCTTTCTGATGATTCTTACCTAATGATGTCCCTTTCGAACTACAGCTGGGACTTTTGAGTATACTTTCCCCATCTGATAATTATTCAAATTTGTGTTCCTTGGGTAATGAAAGGTGATTATTTTACCAACTTATATATAAAATGTAAATCTACATTTGATTGATTAGATATTTCCGGACTATAGATATTTTAGGAAGGTATTTTACTGCCTACCACAATGAGTGTGTAAGCATTCTTTCTACAGGTTATAACCTGTTACCCTTTCATTAATTTTGAACAACATATTTCTTCAATAAAATATAACTAGAAAAAATTTGGTTCCTGAAAGCATTTAGTCCTGATTGACAATTGTCATTTATTAGAAATCTTAAATATCAGGCAGCAACTCTTGGAGCAGTTCTGGCACTATCACTTTTTGTATATTCTGCTTACAATCTTCTCTTTTCAAGAGCATTTGATTGTTATTATTTTGGAATTATGGTTAATAGTTATTTGACTGCTATTTTAAAAGAATGCACCACTAATACTCCTTCTCGTCTTTTAACTTGTTTATGTGTAATCTATTTCTGAAAGAAACACAGCTATTTGAATTACATGAACTGCTTATAGAAGTGTGGAGAAAAAGAAGAAAAAAAGATGTCCCTGTGTGTATGTCATGTTGAAAATTTACCTAAAAACTATTTTCTTTACATCATATAATTTTCATTTTATTTGGATTCTGATAAAATTTAGCCTCTCAAGTCACACTATGTTAATGCAGTCTTATTTCATGCCTACTAAAAGCAAAAAACAGATTACTATATATTTTAAATATTTTAATTGTTAAAATTAATACTTATTAAAAAACAATATTTTTAAAAAATTAGCCAAGGAAAATTGTTGATTAGATCTTTAGAGTCGTGTTCAGACTCTATTGTTGAAGCCAGAAAGGGAAAAATCATGCTTTTCTTCTTCCTTGAGCCACTCTGATTTATTTCATATATTTCTGAAAGAATAAAATTCTGGCTTTGAAGCCTTTTGCTTGATATCCACAATGTGTCATTCTTTCTTTATTAATAGGAGAATTTGGAGAAAGGATGAGAATTCTCACTAGAAAAAGGAGAAGAGGAAAAGAGAAGCGAGAAATCTAGATATTTCTTTCTCATCTCAATCACAAGTTCTTGATAATGATTGTGGATGTTAGATACAGTGCTCTAGAGTGATTAAACACATTTATAGAAAAAGTTAACCCCTCAAGTGATCACATAGAGAATGCTTATTTATTTAAAAAATGTAATAGCATCATACAGGAAGTGTTATCTATTTACTTAGTACTTGTTTAGTGTTTCTTAAATTCTGATGTGCTGTAGTTATATAAGAATGGTAAGAAATTAACATATTAATATCACATTTTAAAATTCGCTTAATTCTTGCTGTGTTTGAGTTTTGCTTCAATTTTAGATGATATATTCTTCCAGTATATAGTTGAAAAAAGATTCCCTCTGGAAATATGCTATTTTTATCGGTAAGGGTAAAGAAGTTAGCTCTTAGACACATTCAATGGGATAGAAATCTTCCCCTAGAAATAGCCTTTGACCACTTCTGGTTCATTTTTGTAAAACGAAGTAAGTCACATGACTCATCTTGACATTGCAGTGTAGAGGTAAATCTCACCTACAGGAAGCTGATGCAGGACAGACTAATATGCAAGATATGCAATATTTGAGATAAAGACGAAAAAGAATAGAACTATAATACAATCAGTCATACATGCCATCACATGTCTCTGCAGGAAGGTAACTATTATGTACCTTTGCTTCTCAAACTACTGAGATCTTCAAATCATGCCTTTTATGCTTCCATGTTACTGGAATTAGAGAACATCTTAATGCTGAGACAGCATAAAATCTCAAAGAAAGCTGGACTAATCATTTCAATACTACATTTTGTTCTGCTATGACATAAAACCATTTTATAGACAATACTTTAAACTGGTAACTTTTTTTTTCCAGAACTGGACTTTGTTAATATATGTGACTATCCACCAGAATAAATGTATTCATTTATCTGCATTTTGTGCAGACAGCATATTACAGTAGATGTGGAATTCGTCAGTAGCACTTTTTAAAAGTGCCAAAATGTGAACAGGGAGCCAATATACATATGTTTCCAACATCACCTTCTACATTCTCCTTCTTCCTTCCTAGGAAATGCACCCAATCAAAAAAAGGCTTAGATTTTTGGCTCTTGAACTTGAAAGTGGAAGTAGAATGTTATGGATGTCGGAGATTACTTTTTATGTTTTTTATATAATAATGTAACATGCAACATCCATATGAGTCCTACACGTCTTAACACTGTACTTCTTTAGGGATGTGATAGGAATGTTACTCTTTCTGGACTTAGTATTGTTTTCCACTTCCTTTTCTACCACCTAGGCTAAATTATAATACATAGTAATGGAATGAAAAAGTAATGCCATATTAAGAAAGTCATTTAGGGCTCTGGGAATGTGGCTGCATGGTACAGTGTTTGTTTAGAATGCAAGAAATCCTGGGTTCAATTCCTCAGTACCACATAAACAGAAAATAAAATGGTGCTGTGCCTCAAGTGGTAGAGGGCAAGCCTTAAGCAAAAAAAAAAAAAAAAAAAAAAAAAAAAAAAACGAAAAAGAAAAATCTCAGGAAGTGTTCCCTGGCCCTGAGTTCAGCCCCAGGAATGGCAAAACATTCTTTAGCTAGTAAATGCCAAATAAATAACCTATATTTGAATATATAATTGCTCCTTCCAATAATGACTTAACAATAATTCTTAATTCATGTACTTTACCAATATTAGAAGGCTGTGTTGAGAAAAAAAAAAAACATTTTGTTAGTAAGTCACGGCAATTAATGTCAGGAATGTGCTTAGATATCAGGTGAAGATTAATCCTGGAAATTCAAAGATTCCAGGCTTTTGACTGGTTACTGCTAATCACAATGAGAAGGGTCGTCTAAGTGAGAATTGGAAATCTTTTTGGTCAGTATGGCACCAAAAAGGCACCAGCAAATTAATAGTTGTGATAGAAGTGAAGGAATAAATCCAGATGGAAGAAATAAATGAAAATTGTTAGTTGTTTTTTTTTTAAAGAGGTAGCTGAGTAAGAACAGCACCATGCACGTGGTATTCAGGTAAGGAGTAGGTTTATTCTTTGTTCCTGCTGGCACCAGGCCATCTTGGTCCTCCACGTGGTGGGGAAAGGCCTGGGAAAGATTGCTGGGAGATCTGGGAAAGAGAAAGAGCTGGGAGAGAGAGAGCTGGGAAAGAGAAAAGAGCTAGAAAAGAGAGCATCTGGGAAAGAGGTGGGAAAGGGAGAGCTAGGAAAGAGAAGAGAGCTGGGAAAGAGAAGAGCAGGAAAGACCTGAGAAATAGCTAGAAAAGAGCAGAGACAGGGCGTCTGGGCTTGGGCTAGGCCTTATCTAGGGTATGGGCACAGAAAAGTGTGGCCACATCAAATTCAGATTGACCTCAGCGGATGCAGATGTGACCTCTTCCAGGTGTCCTAGTTGCCTAGGTAACACAGGTACTGGATGAAGACTTTGCTGAGAGGAGGGTGGAGTCTGCTAGCCATCCAGGAGCGGACCTTACAATAATAATATCTAAATGATACCAGAAACTCTTCTAGGGAACCATATTTGATAATTGAAGAACTAGTTATGAACCAAGCTTATTCCTCATTACCTTTAGCATTCTATATCACTTAGGCTAGTTCTTAATCTCTGTGTGATAAATTTTATGCCATTCTATGTTGTTCTTTTCTATCTGATCTCCATTGCTTTCTAAAAATCTCAGTCTTTCTATATCTCTCTACTGAAAATTATTTATACTAAGTCCACCGTCACAGACATCAGAAGATGCTAAAATAAGAGTCCAATAGCTCATGAGTCACTAATCTAACAACATGGAAAAGGAGGACATATTTATTGTTACCTCAAATTTTCTGAAAAGCTGAAATGTCATCATTTGATTCAAATTTCCATTATTTGTTTACATGTCATTAAGTACACATAAATACAAATATGAGCTGGGTGCTGGTGGCTCACACTGTCATTCTAGCTACTCAAGAGGTTGAGACCAGAGGATTGTGGTTCAAAGCTAGCCTGGTCAGGAAAGTACATGAGACAATTATCTTCAATTAGCCATCAGAAACCAGGAAGTGGTGCTGTATCTAAACTAGTAGAGCATTCAATTTGAGCTCAAGAGCTGAGGAACAGTGCCCAGGATCAGAGTTCAAGCCCCACGACCAACAAAAAAAGTCAAATTAAGTTTAAGTTTCCCCAAAAGGAAGTACAATGTCAATAGATCTTCCTAAGCAGAAAACAATTTCCAGTATGATTCAGTGCACCTACTTTTGCTGAATTATTTAAGTTATGGCTTCTTTGCTGGATGTATTCTCATCTTTAAAAAATGGTCAATATTACCATTATAATAACCTATATCTAATATTTCTTGGTTCAAAAGAGAAGTCCATAAAGTTGATGTCACTTAGCTTTCTTAATATCTCAGTTCAAAGCCAACCTAGGCAGGAGAATCTGACAAATTCTTACCTCTAATTAAACACCAAAAATCCGGAAGTGGACTTTTGGCTCAAGAAGTAGTATACTAGCTTTTGGGGCAGGTGGGCAGGAAAGACAATTGTTCAGGGACAGAGTGCAGGCTCTGAGTTCAAGCCCCAGAAACAGCACAAACTAAACAAACAAACAAACAAACAAAAAAACCTCACTTATTTCTATGGTACCATCCTTAAAGTACTGGTTTGAAAAGAGGCTCCTTTTGCTGATCATACTCACTGGATCCTGCTTTTGGGAATCCTAATTGATATGGCAAACTCAGGACCAGAATAAAGGAATTGATATCTGACTTTTACAACAAGAGAAACATCTCAGGAGTTAAATATCCATGCATAAGACATTTTAAAACCTCCATGTCTTTTGTTTCTTTGTAGTGGAACATTGAACAACAATGTTATTTCCATTTTTTCTATGTTGGCCTTCAAATGGCATATTGTTTCTTTTGTAATACTCTCAACTAGAAGTCTACAGAAAGTTTTATGAGTAAAGAGCACACTCGAAAAAGTCAGGGACAGAGTTTCCTTCAAGCCTTGGATTATTTTCTTGTACAGTAAAAGGATAGCACAAATTAACTTGAACTTTGTCATTTCTCTATGTTCAATTTCTCTCCTGGGTTCAGTTTCTACTTCCTGTAAAAGTTCCTTCCAATTACTTCAGTAACAATCTATGGTGCTGCTCCAGGCAAAGTGAATGTTTTCTGGCTTCATTGAAATAGCACAAAGACATCTTTGGGCATGAGGTAACACGTGTTTCAAAGAAACTTAGTAACGAGAAAATATGGAATGTACATGGCTTATAAAACATTATCCATGTAGGTATGGACATATAAGACTATGTTAAGTGAAATGAGCCCTAACATAGGGACACAACTTGTTTTTTTCTTTCTTACTATTGTTTTTAATGTATCTAACATATATTATGTGTTTTTTTTTGTTTCTCTTCTATTTTCTTCCTCCATGGTATAACCCGTTTCCACTGTTTGATATCGGTGACCTTGCACATACATTTTTCTAATGTGGGGAGGGGAAGGGAAATAAAATGGTAAAACAAGGATACAGTATGACCTGTTGTAACAATGAGATGAACAACTCACTAATTTGAAAACAAACTTTACAACTTGGGGATAGGAGGGGAGAGTTGGGGTGGTGGGGAGAAAAGGCATGGCAGGGGAAAGACAAAAGAGGAGGTAACAATGCTAGTTAGATAAAGAAGTCATTAACTTACTTATATAGTTCTAACCCTTCTGTCCACCATTTTCACAATAAAAAACATGAAAAAGAAAAATATTATCCTGGAGTACATTAAGTTCAAATTTCCTAAGAGATCTGTAAATAAAGACCAATTTTAGGTGGGAAGAAGGTTCTTAGAAACATTTTTTTCAGTGTTGTGTTGTGCATTATTACCCAAGTGTACATAAGTTAACAGAAGGAGAAACACTAGGAATAGGAGAAAGAGAAGTTCTGTATTTAAGTATAATGGTTCAATACTCTATAGAAGTCTCTGCAAATAAGACAACTTTGAAATAATAAAGCCAAGGCCAGTATGTAGATCTATGGGAGTGACATTGAGAAAGCATTACTACTAAGTGGAACATGAAGGATGAGACCAGTCTCTTTATTCTACTAGCTCTAAATCATGATAGCTAATCATTCAAATTTGTAAAAAGTACAATGGAAGAATAATTCTGGTTCCAAGCAATTCATATATAAGACCATGGACTTAAATGGAAAAAAGGCCATGTCGAGAGAGGAGGAATTATGCTAGCAATGAACTATTGGCAAAGATTACATTTCTTTTTCTTTTCTTTCTTTTTTTTTTGATGGTAGTGGGGCCTGAACTCCGGGCCTGGGCACTGTCCCTCTATTCTTCAGATCAAAACTTTTTCTCTACCTTTGAGCCCCACATCACTTCCAGGTTTCTGGTGGTTAATTAGAGATAAATGCCTCAGAAACTTTCCTTCTCATGCTGGATTTGAACTGCAATCCTCAGATCTCAGCCTCCTAATTAGCTAGGATTATAGGTGTGAACCAGTTGAACCCTGCTTAGGATCACATTTCCAACAGTGTATCCTCAGCATATGTAATGTGTATGTTCATCTATCTTTATATGAACTCGAGTTAAAAATCTGGGAAACAGCTTAGATTTTACAGTGACAAAAATGCTTGTAGTTCAAAAGTTGATACCCCTGGAGAAATAAAACTTAAGAATGTAAAGAAGTTTGGGAAGTCCACTTTACATCTAGCTTGGGCAAAACAGTTTTTGAGACAGTATAATTAACCAGCCAAAAGATGCATTAGAATAATGTCTCAAGTGATGGAATACTAGTTATGAGCAAGATTGCTGAAGAAGAGCTTGAGGATTTTGCATACATATATACATACAAATACTCACATACACACAGATGCACTTATATGTTCAAACACACATATGGAACAACTCTCAGATTCTGTAGACAAGTTAGAAAATATGTCTGGAGTAAAAATAAAATCAAGTAATAATTTTTAATATTAGAAAGTCCTCAAGTGAAATTTCCCCAAAAAACTTGAGAATATTACATAGGTGGGAAAAGAGATAGTAAGAAAATCAAGTCATCATTAATAAAGTGATCGGATCCAGGGAGGAATGAATCAGAGACACCTTCAGGTGCATCTGAAAATGTTCATATCCTGTGTCAAATGTTAGAACATCTTTGAAAATAGTACATAAACAGTTTGAGCCATCACTCTAGTTGAAAATATTAGCGGAGAAGTTCAGAATTGCTAGTCTGTATCTAGATTAAATAAATCAAAAAACTATGGTAGGACAATGTGATACATGACAGGAATTCTAGCACTCATACTAAGACAGGTGATTAGAGAGTGGAATGACATAGTGATACTTTCAGTGGAATAGGTATTATAATTTTGTCACAATAAAACAAACCAAAAATGGAATAAAAAATAAGCCAGAAAGGAATACACATTTGGAAGTTTGGGCTAATTTTGTCAATATATTTTGAGAAGTCAAGTTTTCTATTGAAATGCAACTCATATATAATCCTCAGTTGTGTTTAAATGTCTTCATTACAGAACATTACTAAATGCAAAAGAGCTCAGGATTCCCAACCAAGAACTTGAAAAAGCAACCATCATTCTGTTAGATTCCAATGAAATGATGAAGGATTACAAAATCTTAAGCCTAGAGAAATAGGAAAGTTCATTTACTGTAGGGCTTTGTAGACCTAGCTAAATAAGAATTTAGATTTAAAATAAATATTTTTGTTTGTAATTTAATATTCTATAGGTTATTATGAAATTGTTTTTAAGTAGATAATTTAATTTACAAATTCACAAATGATTCTGGCATTCTATTTGCCTAAAATATTCTTTCAAGTAAGGTATAATTAGAACTTAGTTCACAGTTAATTTCAACAGTTCATAAGTAACATGATAATGTGAATAATCTAGATAAAGTTGACAACAAATTGATGATATTGATTTATAAATTTACCAAAAAAGCAACTTTTTGAGACTTTGATGTAATATGGTATGAAGAGAGTAATTGTGTGACATCTTAACTTCTAGGCTTGGGCACTGTCCCTGAGCATGTTTTTGCTCAAGGCTACTGCTCTACCACTTGAACCTCAGTGCCACTTGTGTCAGGCTTTTCGTGAGCAGTTTATTGGAGGTAAGAATCTAAGGAACCGTCCTTCCTGGGTGGGATTTGAACCAGAGTCTTCAGATCTTAATATTCAGACATTCAGATCTCCTGAATATCTATGATAGATAAAATATATAACTATAAATAATATTTGCAAGTGTTCTGATCTCAAGGATAACACTGGGTGGAAAATGATGCAGCAAAGTTTAGTGTAGTGTTCATTGCACAATACGAAGGGCATCACATTAGCAGAAGTGCACTATTTTTTCACAATAGTTATATGCTTGTCATGTTGTGAATTTAAGGAATTTTAAGGTGCACATTACAAGTTGGAAATTGTTGGTCTAGGATGACTTTATGGTATAAAAACTTGGGATCGACGGTTATAGAAATAATGGCTTACTTTGATGAACAAATGATTACTCTTGAGGAATTAATATAGATACTTCATAGTTTTACCTTCTACCAGACTGTGTATATTTTTTCTGTTGAATTTAAATATGTAACGCCCCACTGAAAACTGCACTTGTTGCAGAATTAAATAAAATGCAAACAGGTACTGTTTTGAATGTCTCTAGTGTGGCATGTTCAGAATTTGAAAATGAGTAGTTAGTACTCATAGGAATGTTGAAGAACACATATACTCTGTCCTCTTATCAATTATTCCGTTTTAAAAGTTAGGAGTTTCAACAGAATTGAACTATTTTTGTTTTAGTATGAGACAATACTAAAACAATATTTTTTTTTCAAAATAATGTCAAGTATATTCTGAAAATATTACATAGTTTGATAATATTAAAGTTGATGAATATCTGATAAAGGGGTAATTAATTCAAATTAGCAGCCAAAAATGTTCATTTCTTAAAAAGGTAATACACATCGAATAATATTTACTATACCAATTCAGTGAAATTATATTTTATACAGCTCATTTTTAATTTAATTTTATTGTCAAGATGATATATAGATGGGATTGCAGTAATTATAAGGTAGTGAATACATAAGTATGTCTCTTTAAATAATAATTATGTAAGTATAAGCGCAACAGAAGGGGACGAGAAGAAAATAACTGACAGCAGATCATTGTCCCAAGATAGAGTAAAAAAGACTTAATCTATAACTTTCAAGTTAAAGAGAGACCAGTAGAATACATCCCATTTAATTTAGGTACATGCAAAATAATTGCTTGGCATTTTCCTACTTTAATGCTCCAAAACCTTTGAAGATTTATAAGAAAAGTTATGTGATTGCCATTGCTTCAACCTGAATACTAACTGTGATGAACTCTTTTTTTTCTCACTTTGCATTTGGAAAATATCCCTAGTTGATGATGATGTGGGTGATTATAGTCAGAGTTATGGGCTTGTTCTTGTACATTTATCTCAGAAGAGGTTAAAGCAGTTCCCCCTCCAAGATATCCACGTACGTTGACTGAATCTGTACTTTGAACACACCCTCACACCTGAGCACATTATTTGAAAATATACTTCAGCATGTCTTGGCACATTCTACTTTGTGCCCTTGTCTTCTTTGCACATTCCTTTTGAGTTCATAGTTGCTCTATTTCTAATTCATCTGTAAAAACTGCTAAGAAAATTGTTCAACTACTACTTCTTCTTTGACATGCCCAGTCTATGTATGAAGGTATATTGTCCATGTTAAGCAATAAGGTAGTGCTCACTGAGAAGAAAAGTTCCATAATATGACCCTGTGTTCACATTAGAGTGTGTAGAATTTAAAGCATTTTAAGACAAACCGTGATATTAGAATTGAAAGGCTCCTTATGGAAATTTTCTGGGAGCTCATTAGTTTTCCCAAGAGAAATATAAATTCCACAAAATCTGGATTAATATTTTTAATGTTACCACTGTGCATGCATCCATATTAAAAATTTGCACAAATAAAGAAACAAAAATAAACTAAACCACAACAGGCAGATTGACTATGTGCTTATAATAAATTATGGAATAGATTTTGGAAGCATTGCAAATTCCTAACCAGTATGAATTAACTTCCTCTCTCCCCACCACTACACACAAATATTTAAGAGTGTGAACAGAATTATTTCAAATAACATACTGTAAATATTACTGCAATATCATGTGTATATCTAAAATTCCCTTGAAAGTAATAGATTCTACATTCTATTGAAATATTAGTTATTTTATTCTAGGAAACTTTTGGAACAATAGATTGTATATCTTTGAAATGAAAAAGGTCAAAAAATAGTAGCATAAAAGTTTTAGAGAAAGTCTGTCTTCAACAATATATATATATATATATATATTATATGAAGAAAGACATATATTTTAGAGATTATTTGTCATCAGAAATATATACATACATCTGAATTTATGTGTAGAACGATGTAAATTATAGTGAAACAAAAATCTTAAAATATAATTAAAATTAAAAAATACATCAAACCAAGTGCCAGTGACTCACGCCTGTAATTTGAGTTATTCTGGGTAATGAGATCTTAGAATTGTGTTCGAAACTAGCCGAGACAGGAAAGTACTTTTTAGGGGCTGGGAAGGTGGCTTAGTGGTAGAGCGCTTGCCTTGCATGCATGAGGCCCTGGGTTCGATTTCTCAGCACCACATAAGCAAAAAGCAAAAAGCTGGAAGTGGCGCTGTGGCTCTAGTGGTCGAGCTCTAACCTTGAGGTGAAGAGCTAAGGGACAGCGCCCAGGCCAGAATTCAGGCCCCACAACAGGACAACCCCCCCCCTCCCCCGCAAAAAAGTACTTGGTAGATTCTTATCTCCATTTAAGCACTAAAAACAGGAGTTACCTCTGTGCCTCAAGTTGTAGAATGCTGGATTTGAGCATAAAAAGGCTGAGGGATAATGCCCAGGCCTGGCAAATAACAACAATAATATATATCACATTAATTTTTTAAAAAAGCACCTTTTAACTGCTGTGAACATTTCTTAGAAACATGAATACATGCTCCTGGAAAATGTTAAGTAAAAACGATAGAATATTTACGCTTATTTTAAAGACATGACTATTTAATTTAAGATATTTAGGTAAGCCGGGTGCTGGTGGCTCACGCCTGTAATCCTAGCTACTCAGGAGGCAGAGATCTGAGGATCGCGGTTCAAAGCCAGCCCGGGCAGGAGAGACCGTGAGACTCCTATCTCCAAAAAACCACCAGAAAACCGGAAGTGGCGCTGTAGCTCAAGTGGTAGAGCGCTCGCCTTGAGCTGAAGAGCTGAGGGACAGCGCTCAGGCCCAGAGTTCAAGCCCCACGACCGACAAAAAAAAAAAAAAAAAAAAAAAAAAAGATATTTAGGTAATGATTAGGAATTAAGAATAATGATAATATATTGGGACTGGTCTTTTATTCTATTTTACTATAGTAATAAAATGATATTTGTAATGATAGTATAAAAATACTCTTGTTTGGTAGTTGAGTTATAATCAGTAATAAACATTTTAAATTGTTTTCCATAGGAAAAAATCATTTTCTTAATGTTATCAATTCTATTGATTTTTTTCTTTTCTTTTTTTCTTTTTTTTCCTTTTCCTCACTTTTTTTAAATTTTATTTTTTATTGTGAACATACTGTACAGAGGGGTTACAATTACATTGGCAAGATAATGAGTACATTTCTTATCAAGCATTGCAGCTTCCTCCTTTGTTTACCCTTCACATCCCTTCCCAGGGTATCAATTCTTTTGTAATGTCAAAACAATTAAAAAAATTACTCCAAGGCTGGTTTGCTCCAAGACTATATTTGTTTTCTTGTTCTAGTTTTTATATGTTGGTAGAAATTAAAATTCCAAAAATTCAATGGATATTGGTATTCAGGAACATCTTCATAGGTACTAATATTGGAGTCTCTTAAGTGGAATTGTTTTATTTCATTTGTTATTTTCACAAATAAATTAAGATGATTATGTATTTTGTTTCTTTTCACTGCTATTGGCTCTTACCTTAAGAATAATTTTTTTCCTAGCAAAGTAGAGAATACAATTGGATTGAGGAAGTAACATATGACTTTCATAGAATGCAGATGCATAGATTTGGGCCTTCTGTTATTTACTAAAAGTTTCTTCCTGAAAAGGTTATCAATGAATTACGAGTGATGCATAATTCCTAGATATTACAGTTATCACATACACTTTTTGATTGAATTATCTCTGTATAAACAAAAAAAAAGGACCAAAAAAACCTCAAAATACACAAAAATCACATCTTTGTTTTAAACACTGTAGTTTACAAAGAATTTTTAGCCAACACTGAAAACATCTTTTTAGGTATTCTGCAATTTGTGTGAAGTATTTTTAACAATAGTTTTCTTTTTTTGCTGACATAAATTCACATCAATATATAATCTCCTTTTATTGTATACATTTTAATGCTTTGGAAGTAAATTGTACAATAATAGGTTTTCTAAGCCTAATTTTCACAAACTTGCATTTCCTCAAATAGAAATGCTGTAAATTTTAGAACAGACATTAAAATAGATATAAAATTCACTTACAGGAATTTGTCCAGCATACATCCTCTATAGTGTGTCATTTTAAATTTGTTTTTAGGGATTATTTCCAGGGTCTCACACATATTATTCAAGTGCACTGTCAATAAACTATATTCCCTGTCCAAACAAGTTTTTTACTTCTCTTTAATACATACAATGAAGTGTAATGGCTGGAGCATATACAATTCTCTTTGACCTTTTAAGGACTTGCAATCTTGCTTGCGAAAATGATCGTAGTATTATACAAATCATTCTCCTATGTAGAGTTTATCATTTTCTCTACAAATGCATTACTATATTTTGTGTCATCTTTTTATATTAGGGTCATACTAGTGAGTTTTCTTTGTCATTTTTCTTAGAAACTAAAGAGGAACTTATTTCATATGCTCCTCTTATTGACTATTAATTTATATATGTTCTTCAAAGAAATATCCTATTTAGGTAAAAATTTACATAGAATTAGAAGATATAAAAATACTTAAGATTCAGTAATATTGTAGCATTAACATTGTAGCATTAACAAATATGTTCCCTGTATCTGTTGGATATGTTTTCACTTCGGTTATAGTATACTTTGAATTATGAAAAGCTATCACTTAATATAATCCAGTTTATTGTTGCTTTTCTTTAGCGACTAATGCTTTCCATGTCAAATTTTTAGAAATCCTTACTGATGCAATGTCATGAAATTTTACATTTATGTTTTATAGGTTTTCACATCTCACATTTAGTTTGATAATCATTTTTTATTTTAAATTTTTGTATAAGGATGGAGGTAGAATGGGTGCCTGAGGCTCATATCTGTAACCCTAATTACTGAGGAGTCTGAGATCTGAGGATCACAGTTTAAAGCCATCCCAGGCCGAAAAGTCCATGAGAATCTTATATCCAATAAACCTCTAGAAAACCAGATCTGGTGCTGTGACTAAAGAGGTAGGGCACTTCTCATTGAGCGGAAGAGCACACAGACAGGGACTAAGCCCAGAGTTCAAGCCCCATGAATGACAAAAATACAAAGCAAAACAAAAAGATTGAGGTAATAGTCTAAGATCATTCTTTAAATCTCGAGAGACAATAGTGTCAATACACCCATTTAAGATTTTATTTTTATTTCATAAAGTCGTAGGATAGTTTTCAAAATCTATTGATCATAAAACTAAGAATTTATTTTGACAAATCTGTTACATTCCTCTATGTATCTGCTCTTAGAGTTGAACTATTTTATCTTCACTACTAAACATGGTAATAAGATTCAAAGCTAGTATGAAGGCTGAAGCTACACCATTTTACAAGATTGTTCTGACTGACCTGTATTCCTTGAATGTACATACGAGTTTATTGAGCAGGTGGACCAATATTCTACAGAGATATCTAGATGTTTGATAGTCACTCATATTTTGTACCTTGGAAAAACACAAGACCCCAGATATTATACATAGAGAAATGTCTTTAGAAAATACTTGAAACAACTAAAATTAGTTTCGGAATGAGTTAAGATTTAGATAATGCTGTATCTGAATGATAACAACTTGAGCTGTACAACAGAGGAGAGTGAGAGGGGAAAGAATGATGGACCACATAGGAGCTATATGTCATTTCTATTGTGTTTCAAAAAAATAGAAAGACCTCAGAGAAAAGAAGGAGAAAAGTAAAGTGTCCTGAGTCAAGTTTCTTTTTAATCCATCGAATAGTTTGGACCAAAGACAGTGAAAAATGGGAAAAAATAAAGTAGAAAATAAAGCACTATATATACCTATTACAATGTAAGGAAATTTAATAGGAATATGATAATAAATTCCCAAATAAATAAGAGAAAGAATAGCTAAACTCTAAAGGGAAAAACAATGAAGATAGAAAAGAAGCAAAGTAAAACCTTTATCAATAACAAACACAAGAGATTGGAAGCGGAAAGGCAGTGGGAATATTCTAAATAACAATAAAAATTGCTAGAGTGGATAGAATATGGATCACATTTTATCATATATAATTTTGAAAAAACATACTAGGAATGAAAGTTTCAAAGTCATGATTTAAAACACTATTTGGATTATAACTAGGCAGTATAGCCCAGTGGTAAAACATTGGCCTAGCATGTGTGAAGCAATGGTGTGATCTCCCAAACATTACAAAGTACACACAAAGAACACACACACAAAAACCACATAAACACACACATACACACCACATACCCACATTTGGAATATTGATATTATCATATTAAACGGAGGAAATTATCACAAATAGTAAAAGTATGTTAATATATGAAATCTTAATATTGCTTGTACAATTTTAAAGTTTACTAGAAATAAAATAATCACAATATACTTGGATTTTAATAGATTAAGTAAATTGAAAATTAATAGAAGACATGAGAATCTTTGCAAATAAGGTTAAATAATAAACATTGTGAAACATGTGTCCTTTTATTTTGACAAATGAGTGATATTACTGGTGTTTTAACTCAAGATTTAGAATATGATAGCGAGATGCCCTATATAACATTAGCAATGGCTATATCTCTAATCATTTCATTCTGAATAGTTTTATAATAAGGTCACAGAGTTTCTCAGTATCTCTCGAATTTCAAACCCTATTTACACTTCCCACCATAGCTAGAAAATGGATGCCACAAATCACAATGCCGAGCTCAAATTTTTTTTTTAATTCAAGAAAAAATATTTCCAAAAAGTGGCCAAGTAATGAAGCCTTTCTTAATAAAGTATGTGCTTCTTGAAAATACAGTAAGGATTTGTTACCTGGACAAATATGTTTATAACTATAAAAAAATAAATTTATTTAAAATCATAGCCATATACAAATTAAGAAAACAATTTTTAAATAGTCACATGTTAAATATTATAAAAGCAAAATACATGTGTTTGAATAATTTACATGTGTAAAATCATGCAAAAATAAATTAACTAATCCTACAACTCTGAAAAAAATGAATTAGCCTAAAAAACAAAAGAAATTATGTAAGCCAAAAATTTGAAATTTAGAAAATAAAATGAAGTGTACTCTTTAGTTGACTTAATTAAGTTTAAACCCTCTGTATATCGATTTTATAATAAAAATGCATTAACAAAGAAAGCAAAAGTACCCATGGATCAATAGCAATAGCAAAAGCATCAGTAGTCCTTCTTTTGAGTGAGCTAAAAAATCGATGGAAGAGATAAGAATGTTCCTTCCCTATGAAATGTACTCATTACTTTACCTTATTTATATAACTGTAACCCCTGTGCACATTACCATTAAAATAATATTAAATTGAAATGAAAAATAAACCAAGTGATATACCAATTAAGAATTCTTAGAGTCCATTGGTTAAAAACGTTGTAAAAACCTGCCCTAAATGCCCAAGGAATATACTTTGATGATACTATTTAAATACTTCAACTTCAGCAGAAAAGCAAAATTTTAAAAACTGTTACAAAGTAAAGTAATAAATCAGAATATATTACTATTAATATTAATCATAAGATGAATTTATAGTGGTAGTCAAATATGTAAGAAATGATGCAATTTGCCATTAATTTGCAATTAATAAGTGAGAAAGAATTTTTTAGGTCTTTTTAAATTATCATAAGATTAATGAAGGAACTGTTCTGTCACATCATATGATAATCAGATGAAGCTGATATTATAGCAAAGAACAGATTGTATTAAGTTTTTGAATGTTCATGTATATACTTATTTTGGTTGTGGGAACTTGTGGGTGTTTCAAATTCGGGTAAAGTTTTCTTGCTAGGCAGGCGTCATATCAGTGGTTAATTTTAGGAGAGGGGTTTCCTTTCCACAAGAACATGCACCTGATCTGTCCTTTTAGCCTTCTCATCATCAATGGCATCCGAGATGAACACCAACTTGTCCAGACTGCTACCTTCACTGGCCTGGATCCACAATCCATCTAATCGTAGTAACTAGATAGTGAAGGATGTTGGAAATGATCCAATGCACCAAGCTATAGATTGAGAAGGAATTTCACTAACCTTTTGGCCTGGGTTCTGTTCTCAAGCCTCTGAAGTATTTAAGAGTACAGATAGGAGCCCCTGTTGCCAAGCAGTAACAGTATAAAGAAATTAGACATATATATGACTTAGGCTTGTGATTATCTCAGGAAATGAATAAAAGAGCAGTGAAGCATAGAGGACAGCCAGAATTTTAACTAGGTACTCAGAGGATGAATAAACTTAAATAGCTACTCGGGAGTCTGAAATCTCATGACCACTGTTCAAAGCCAGTCCAATCATGAAAATACAAGCGATTATCTAAAAAAAAGAAAAAAAAAAAGAAATGGGTGAAGTGGTAGACCACTATCCTTGGGCACAGAATCTGAGGAATAATTCCCAGGCACTATCAAGCCTCAAAAATGATGACTGCATGCATGAGCACATGCACGTGTGCATTTGCATACTCGCATGCGCATGAACACACACACACACACACACACACACACACACACACACACGCACAAATGAGTATTTCAATGTGAAGTTCTTTATTTTTTACCTTTGCTGTACTTTATTTCCCTGTACTGGCTCACAAATTAACAAAATCAGCTAAGGACATATTAACATAAAATTCATCATGTTTCTCTAAAATCTACACTCTTTTTGGAAGCCTGCTTTTATTTGATCCAAAAGTAAATTATTCAGGAAGTCAATTCCTCACACTCAATTTTATAGTATTAGATGATTGCTTAGGTTCTTCCTAGCAATATGATTTTGTGAAATCCTGCATCAAGCAATATATTTCTTTCACTAGAAGTGAAGCCTCTGTCAAACAATTAATAATAGGTTTTTCTCCTCCTGGCATGCATCTGTAGTTATATTATCTTTATATATTTCATGATCTGTGTATGACAAAGACTACCGTGAAAGTAAAAACACCCTTCTCAACGTTTAGCATTTTTTATACCATTCATAGATATGAAGGTGTTTAACTGTTACTGAAATTGCTTTGGAATAAATAATGTTCACCCTGACTATCTTGAGAAAAAAGAATTGGTTTCTCAGCACTTTAGGTAAGAACATCAGGGAAAGAAACAAAATGAAAAGTGAGGAACAACTCAACACATACATTCAAATGAAACAAAACAAGATAAGAAAACACAAATTAATTCAGTACTCAAGAACCTGCAGGAAATGCAAAGATTTTTTAAAAATCAGCTATGAAAAGCTTATGAAAATCCTGACTTCATGGGAGTGCACTGATGTGAGAACAGTGGCTAAAGCCCAGACTAGACAGAAAAAACTGTACAGAATACCATGCACTTGTTATTCTAAATTCCAGGAAGAATAACATAAAGTGGACTGAGGCCAAGATCATACACAAGTAGGAAGCCAGTTTCTATCTGAAAAATTATCAGGATAATTTAGGGCTGGCACATGACAAAGTGGTAAGCACACCCATTTAGGGGGCACAAGACACTGAATTCAAACTGTAATATCAGGAATATTAAAGAAAAAAGTTATGATTGTAAATAATTGGAATAATTGTAACACTTGAGTATTTTAGTGGAGAAAAATCCATTAGAGAGATAGAATGAACCCACTTTCCTATGCTACTTTAGTGATAATGTTTAGTGGTCCTTCAGCCAAAACAGAGTTACCTTGCAAATGAGCATGGATGTGCATTTCGGTGATGGAAATACTCTACTTACACAGATGTAAATTAAATAGATTTTTTTGGGTAGATTGTAGTTCTTGAACTAAGAGCCTGGGTGATGTCCCTGAGCTTTTTCTCTCAAGGCTACCACTCTATTACTTTGAGCCACAGTTCCTATTCTTATTTTCTGTTCGTTGTTTGGAGATAAGAGGCTCATGGACTTTCCTGCCCAGGATGGCTTCAAACCATGTTCATCAGATCTCAGCCTCCCGAGTAACCAGGATCCCAGGCATGAACCATCGAGGTTTTTAATAATTTAGTAAATTGTATAGTTACAGAAGTTATAAATTATCATTGTAACCTGTGTAATATATGTATGTATGTATATATCAATACATATGGGAAGAAATAGTTTAACACATTTTTGAATCTACAGAACATATATGAAATCATCCTTCATTATAATATAATATGGAAACAAAAGTTAATGAGGAGCAAAACAAAGGGAATTGTTACAAGTTTCTTTTTGTTGAGTGAAATATGTATCAGTTTGGAAAAAAACTATCTCTACTTTAACAAAATGGATAATTGCTATTAATTCCAATCCATCTATTAGCCCATATTGTACATCCTCACACATGAGTGTCAAAATCAAACCAAAATTTTTTGTCTGTATTTAACTCACCTGTTATAATTTAGGGGATAGATGACGTAATCAAATAAAGATTAAAATAATAGAAAGTGAGGCTATGAGTTAGAGCTGAAAAAGATTTTAAATATGATAATAGCTAATTAAAATGTGTATTTCTTACTTTTCCTCTGTTGTTATGTCTCTCATTCCCACATTAGGAAAGTACTTAGAAGGTTCTCACTAAATTTATGTAAGTATTAAAAATATATTGAAAGAATATGGGCATAGTGTGGTTTTAGCTTATTGAGACATGTATGGGAGAGTGTGTTTTTGAGGACTTGCAATACGTTGTGATGGAGATAAAAGGAAGGTGTGCTTATTCTAGAAAACTGGCTAGAGGATGGCTCTCAGAATGGTAGTGATGAATTCTTCCAAAAGGTTACAGTAAAATCACTTTCACAACCTTGTTCATTACTGCACTATTCACCACAGCCAAGTTATGGAAACAGCCAAGATGCCCTTTGGCGAAGGGATGGTTGGAGAAAGTGTGTCATATATACACAATTGGATTGCACCTATCCAATTTGAGCACTGTTACATTATTTACAAAGAAAGGGATAGATCTAAAAATATGTTAAGTAAACGAAGTGAGAAGCAGACACACAAAGGACTCATGTTCTGTCGCATATTTGGAAGCCAGAATTTTATGCAAGTTAGACATCAGTATTAACCAAAGTTTTCATTTTTCAGAGCAGTATTTAAAAGGTGTAATTTTTTTTATAAAATTGAACTTTTCATCTAACAAAATGAATACCAGGAAGCTATCACTTGGAAGATGTGAGGGGAAGTCAAAGGGAAGGAATAAAGGGAGTTATGGAGGAAAAAAGTGAAGACATAATATTCAATGCAAATAATATGAAATTAGAAAAAATTAAAGTGGGGTGAGGTTTGGAAGGGTAGGGAAAAGTTATATAAAGATCCATTATAGTTAAAAATTCATTTATTGAATGGAAATTCCCGTATACACCTAGTTAAGATAATAAAAATATGATTAAAAACAATGGAGATATTTGATCTTAAACTGTGTTCTCTTAATCCATGAGTCAATATAATAGTTTCCTCCTCAGAAATTTTCTTTACGGGTATTTTCCTCATAGTGACAGAAAAGTGATCAATGCAATGAATATCAATACATCACATTGCACATATAAAATCACAGTAAAAATGTTAGAATTCATTACATGATAAAATAAGAGGTAGAATTTGCCAAATGCTAATTGATTGTTTTTCCAAGTACTTAACCTATGGTATATAATTGAATCCTCACAATAATTCTATAAAGTGGAACTCCTTACATTTTTAATTCTCAGATGATGATATTGAAGTCTTCAGAGTTGGAATTACTACTACAACATTGCACACATGGTAAGTGTTAGCCTGACGATCATCTCCGACTGTATCAATTAACCTCATTCTCTTTTATGACTAAAATACCAGCACTTAGTTTAAAAATTATAGGAAAATTTCCCGAATTATTGTTTTCACTTTCACAATATTTCACTTTATCTTTGTTAGAAAATAGGGAACTGTAATATGAAAACTCAAAGTTCATAATCAATTACCTCCCTGGTGAAAGGAACTGCTCAAGTATAATATTCTTGATTTCTAGCTCAAAATAGTAGAAATCATATTTTATCCCTTCACTCAACACTGCACTGCCTGGGGACCCTATTTCTGTTTAACACTGTCTTACTGAAAGAATGACCTCCCCAATTCCTGATGGAAAAATACTGCAGGTCTTATGGACAAATCATTTCCACTTTGTAGCTCAACTAAGTTGTTTACCATTCAAGTATTTTGATTGCTTTTTATACCCAACATTTTGAGAGAAAGGTACTACTTCAAAATGCTATTAAACAAGACTGATATAAAAATCACCTTTGACCCCAGATAAATATTTTACCTTTCCTATACTCAAAAATGCACTCTGACCTATCATTAATGTTAGGAATGAGAGGATAAAAAATCATAGACACCAAGACCTAAGTATGAATTAAAGACTCTCCAACTTGTGAATACTATTGGTTTAAAAAGACATGAAGGGATGGAAAGGTGGCTTAGTGGTAGAGTGCTTGTCTTGGATGCATGAAGCCCTGGGTTCGATTATTTAGCAGCACACAAGCATAAAGAAAAAAGTGGAAGTGACGCTGTGGCTCAAGTGGTAAAGCGCTAGAGTGGAGCTTAAGAGCTGAGGAATAATGCCCAGAGTTCATGCCCCACTACCGTACCCCTCCCCCTCAAAATAAAGACATCAATACTACCAATGTTTTTCAAAATTTCTTATGATAATGAAGATTCAATTATAAACTATTAACACTTGAAAATACTCATTTTCATGGTAGTAGAACACAAAACACAAGATTAATCCTAACCATATTAAAAGACATTTATTTATACTACAAATTCACTCTTATAACTACAAAGATTCTAAAAATAACTGAAGCACAGTGACACAAAAATAATTTAACTGCATCATCTACATTCAAAGGACTGTGCTAATAGAAAGCAAAATTATACTAATAATTAAGTTATCCAATTCACTTACATTCTTTTATTCTATTTCTTTTAGTTTCATAAAAACTGGCTTTTCATAAAATGATCCATAAAAGAGCCTATATACACACTTACATTTTCAGATCTTAACAATATTTATTTCAGAAATATCTTTAGCTGTATAGTCAATGAACTAAAATATTACTAAAATATTTAAATGGTTTTCAAAAATTGCAAGACTCGCTCTGGGATGTTATTTATATTGGAAAAGATATTTGAAAAGCCTTATTTGTTAAAGTTGTGATCGTTACTCCCACAAAAGAACTATTAATGAAGGAACATTTGTATTTGTATGTACAAAACAACTTCAAATGCATCCACAATCTGGAGATGACACGTGTTTTTGTTTTTTTTTAAATATATATCTAACAAGCATAGCCACAATACTGATTTTCAGTCAATATGATGCGATATTCAAACCTTAAAAATACGGGGTTTATTATCATAGTGTGAATAGATATGATATTACAAAGAAAGTTATTTTCAACAGAAATTTGGAAAGTGTTTATCCACCTTGAGTTTCACAGAAAAAACCAGAGAGCAATACCTATTTCTTCAAGTCGGTCAAAATCACTCCATGAATATTTCTTAAAAATATAACCAATTTAAGATTTCAAATACATATTTTGTAATGACAGTCATCTTACAGCAATAAATTACTACCTGATTATATGTGTATCTTTTTACCTAACATATATTAAGAACTGAAAATGATCGCTTTTATCTAACTTATGTTGTAAATGCTTTGATTATGATGATGTTATTAACAAATAAAATGTACAGAAGGGTGGTTCCACTGAAATGACAGGACAGAACACTGATAAATAAAACAACATTGCAACACAGTTCTTTTCAGCCTCACCCTGTTCATATTGGCAAGCAACATTGCAACAGCACACACACACACACACACACAGACACAGACACACATAAACACGTATGTGTGCACACGTTCACACACATATACATGCATGCTAAATTCAGGGTTTATTGTACAAAAAAGTTCAAATAAAATATTAGTGATTAGGACAAATGATAATTTGCCTTATTACAAAATAATTCATAATCCAGTCACCATGGTAGTCACATTTCATCTGCCCCTCCACTTGTGACCACTTAATATATTTTAGGTAATTTTTTAGCTAATTCATTCCTTCATTAGTTAAATACTAATACTAGAGCTTGAACTCAGGGCCTAGCTCTGTCCCAGAATTTGTTATGATTTTGTTTTAGTTTTCTGAAGGCTAGCATTTTATTGCTTGTACCACAGCTCCATTTCTAGCTTTTGCTGGTTACTTTCAAACCAGAATCTAATGGACTTTTTTCTTGCTCTGGTTTCAAACCACAATCATCAGATTTCGTCTTTCTGATTAGCCACCAGTGTGGCTCCTACTTTTTCCTATACTTATCTATTGCACATACTTAGATAGCAATTTAATATTGAGAGTATAGAAGCAAGCTGTATAGTGATTATATTGTTCTGTCAGAAATTCAAGTTAGTAATGTAAATTTCTTCTTAAGAACATACACAAAAAATACTTAAGAAGAAATCTGATGATGATGATGATGATGATGATGATGATGATGATGTGTGTGTGTGTGTGTGTGTGTGTGTGTGTGTGTGTGTGTGTGTGTCTGTACTGTTGCAATGTTTCACATGTAAGCACTGTGCAGGGATGTCCAGACATTTACAGTAATTGAGTAAATATCTGCCTTGAGCTACCAACTCATGGACAATGTCTAAGTGTCCACTCTAGGCTTCCCGATGAAGAGGGGTATACTCATCCTCATCCCTAGTATTCATAGGAGTGGCATTTTTGGAAATTAGTCTCCACACTGTAGTAAGCAGCAAGAAAAGCACTCTACCACTGAGCCACTTTCCCAGCCCAAGGATTAAGATTCTTGTTTGTAATTTGGTCATAGCTATATCTCTTTATGTAGGCTACTAAAAATGTATTTACTAATTTCCAGTTAATATATAAATTCTATTTCCATCTCTTTTAACAAATAAAAAATAAAATTGTTTGCTTTGTAAATGGATCAGAAGCATGGATTTTTTGGCTAGCTAGGTGATTGCACATCTCTCTCTCTCTCTCTCTCTCTCTCTCTCTCTCTCTCTCTCTCTCTCTCTCTCTCTCTTTCATGATTCTCAGATACAATATGGTTGCTCCATAATTATCCTAATTTATTTTGCTTTTATATTTTTGGTTGCATCATTTCACTTTCTGCTCTACCATTTAACAAATCAGCACACATAAACAGAACCACAGAAGTTGTTCTGTGGCTCAAGTGGTAGAGCACTTGCCTTGATTTGAAGAGCTCAAGGACGGTGCCCAAACCCAGAGTTCAGGCCCCACAACTAATTTTTTAAAAAAAAGAATCTAAATCCTTGATAATTCTTGGAACAGATCTGACTGAAATCAATTGAATCACACTTTTCCTGCACAATGAAAGAAAAGGTCCAGGCTGGGAAAGCAGCTAGAGAAGGCAGGCAGATTTTATCGGTGACAAAACTTTGTGGAAAATGGTACAGAGGATTACTTACTGGAGATCCACTTGCACTGGAAGCATGATGCTGAACTATTGCTTGCTGATTCTGAACTATTGCTTTGATCATTATATTCTCCAAGAAGAAACAATTAAATTTAATTGATATCAAAGGACTACTAATGCATTTTGACTTCTCATTAAGCATCTTTAATCATCAAAATCACCTGAAGAAAATAGATAGGCCTACTTTTTTTTTTTTTTGGTCTGGTCGTGGGGCCTGAACTCTGGACTGAGCATTGTCCCTCAGCTCTTCAGCTCAAGGCTAGCGCTCTACCACTTGAGCCACAGGGCCACTTCTGGCTTTTTTCTTTTTGCTTATGTGGTGCTGAGGAATCGAACCCAGGGCCTCTGGCATGCAAGGCAAGCGCTCTACCACTGAGCCACCTTCCCAGCCCAGGCCTAATTTTTTTAGATGGAAACAAGTGTTTAAAAAAAAACAAGAATTTAGGTAGTCATACAAAGGACTTCTATTTTACTACTGCATTATACATTTTTTTCTAATGTTGGTTACCAATAAATAATGGATCTATTAGAAAGCTCTTAAAGCTCATATATTGAATAGTAATTTCTCTTACACTATATCTTTGTATTTCCCAAATCATTTACATAGTAGGCTTTGTTTCCTATTTTCTCCTTCTTAGAATAAGCTGCATATGAAGACACCACTGTCCCTCATTTTCAGTCTGTGCATTTTAATACGGAGGAAAATCTTTCCTCTGCTCTCTATCAATTCAGTACTCCTCAGTTACCACAATTTAAAATAGTAAAAATGGAAAAAGAGAAAATAAATCATGGTGAAAAAACATGCAGAAAATTCACCGGATTTTTCTGACCATTTCAACCTACGTGAACTATTGGGGAAATACATGGACACCTCATTCCCACTGGTACTCAAAGTCTCTGGTTAGGCAATTCTGATGAAGACAAGGAACAAGATCAAAACGTGAGGAAGGTATCAATTGCAAGAAAATAATGGAGAAGAATCCATGCAAATTTCTTCTTTGAGATGCTGAAATTAATCGGCTTACTATACTGCCGAGACTACTTTCCAAAAAGGCCACTCATATGTATACTAGAAATGAGGTAAGTATACCCCTCTTCATCGGGAATCCTAGAGTGGACATTTTGACATTGTCCATGAGTTGGTAGCTCAAGGCAGATATTCATGCAAGAATTCTGAATGGCTTGGCACCCCTGCACAGTGCGTATATGTGGAATAATACCAGAATGGATTCTTTCTTACTTCATCATGATGCAGATACCAATCCCCAAACTAAAGGCCTCTTGACCTCCTTAAATATTGTTTCTTGGGATAGAAATAGCAAAGATACGCTGTATCTCCTTCTGTTTAAACATGATTTCAAACCGGACTGAAGAACAACTTGGAAGAAACTGCATTTGATATTGCCAAAAGCATAAGTATGTATCACTAACTCTTTGAAGTTGTGGATGGCTGTACAAATTGTTCTCCTATGTAGTAATGGTTTGGTTAAGTTTCTTAAATTTCAAAAGTGCCAGTCCATCCTTTCTGTCCCTACAAAATATTTTCATAATACAAAATAACAGCAAGATCTTAATTTAAAAATTTATGGATTCCATGTTATTCTTCCACGTGAATTGCCTGACTTTGATGTCAAAATGTATTCAAGAGTTGTTTGTATGCATCTATAATGATTTCTGCAGAGTTTGTGATTTTTTTAATTTTATCTTATCTGTTGAAAAGAATAGTATAGAAATTAAAGGTATTCCTGGTGATTGTCTGAAAAAAGTATCTATGTTTGTATAAAGTCCATAATCTATTTCATTGTCTTCTAGATATAATATTTTGAAGTCTACATTGTTTTATAATATATAGGTTCATTAATAAATGTGTCCTTTCAGATTACATTCCATATAGGAAAAGTTTAAGATTCCTTTTTCCTAAGCCTTTATATTATTTTATTTCTTTGGGATAAAAAGATAATGTTATCTAATTTCAAGTATTTTAAAGGTTATGCTATGTAAGGGCCTTTCGAAGGTGAAAGTTTAATACACTGATGTCAAACTAACCTTTAATTCTATGAATTACAGGTTTTGTTACACTTGTATTTTTCTAATCAACTTTTTAATAACTGTTTTTCATTGCATTTGAAGAATGAAAAATATGGAATAATTCACAAATTTTCATGCCATCCTTGTGCAAGTGCCATGTTAATCTCTGTATTGTAATTTGTGTAGACCTGCTGCTGAAGCATGGAGTATCCTCTAAATTTAAGTAGTTAACGATGTAATCTTTATACTCGCATATATCCTTGGTTGCCTATTTGTACCAAGGAACCTTTATTGTTACTAAAAATGCTATTGATCTTATTTCTCTAAATTTCTTTGTATAGTGGAAAAAACTTATATATTGTTTGGTCGATTGCTCATATTTGCAATTTTTTGTCAATGACTATTTTGACGTTTTCATTTTAAATTTGATCATATTTTGAAGCCTTTATAGCTAAGTTCAAAGGTAATGGCTTTTCAAGTACTTATTTATCAACTGAGTTAGCTTTGTGGAGCTAATGGATTCAAAGTAAGCCTTGCTTAAGAGCTACTTCTAAACTTCTGCAGCTTAAAATTTTCTAAATGAGGTCTCAGTGGTACAAATGTCTTTCTGTCCCTTTACCCTTCTTCCATGTAGGAACAGACCAACCAGAATATCTTACCTGACAGCATAGATTGTCTTACTGGAACAAAACTAATCTTAGTTACAAGGGTTCATAGAGATATGAACACTTCAGACTTAATTCTTCAGAATAGAAGGTATTTTATCAAAATATAATTGTTTATTATTCCTATCATTTCAAAACTAGCTAAAGCCAAGAAGGTAAAAAAAATGTTCATATTCATGTTTACTTAATATCCTGGCCTGTCTACCATCCAACCAGGCAGGAACTTGCACTACTGACTTTCTATCACCAAATATTTCCATAACTCCTGAAAAAGTCCATATGTTTTTCCTCGATATTAGGCCTTAAATTGGTAATGTTTTAATCAAAGAGTTTCCTCTTGCCTCCAGGCTGTAAATTTACAAATGGTAAAGTTTTATGTCTAACTCTACCAAAAACTGAGGTAGAGATAATGGAATAATACTTTAAAACACAGTTGCATTTGATGCCCTAATCACAACGGAACATTGCATAACAATTTCTTCTATTATATATACATATATATTTTATATTTATATGTGCTGATCTTAAATTTCACACAGTGAATCTTACTAGAATTCATTGATAATTTGACAAATAAATTTAAAATTATTCCCATAAATAGATTGGAACATAAATAATTAGGTTTAGAATATATATTAGAATATAAAAAGTATCAATGCAATGTCTTCGGTATAAACTTGTATTACCTTCTAAGTGTTCTTGGTCTTCTGAATTCACATAGTAAAAAAAAAGCAGTATTGTTTTCCTCTAATCTAGAAGAGATTTTACACTGCTGATGTGTTTCTTGTGTTAACTCGCTAGTCCCAAAGTGTTTTTTTTCCATATTTCTGAAGCGTTCTTACTGATTATACCCAAATTTTTGCTGATATGATGCCTAAAAGCTATTATTCTTCTGCAGTACCCATGGGTATGAGGATATCAGGTCCCAGTTACCTGCATCATCAGATAACATGGGCAAGACTTCTCACCTTGGCCCATGCAACATTTTAAGAGAAAGTAATTGAAGACCCATCTCATATTCTCATTTCCTATAATATTTCAGTGCCCCAATTCCTTGCAGGAATTAGCAGTAAGCAATTGTGAAATGTAAGGCAACTCAAAATGAAAGATGAGATCACAAAATATGACAGAAAGTACTGTAGTTCAAACTTTCAATTTACAGATGACCAGCCCATATGAGTAAACAAAATCACAAATGTCACAAGATTATTTTTAATACCCCTCTCCTAATGATGAATGGAAGATTTCAGTCCAGCATAAGTAGGCCGAAAAATAATTCCTGAATGTTAGATCCATAATTGTTCTACCAAGGCTAGGAAATCTTGACTTGGAGTTCAAATATAATTTCGAAAACCATTAATTGAGAAGACCCTTAGTACTTCAAAACACTGGTACTTCAGTAAAACTTGGTTCTGTAGTCTAAAAATGTTGTCATTCTCAAACCAATGATAACATACATTTAATCTCTTGAAAGTATATTCCTTTTCAAATAAACTTTTTATAATCATATTCACCAAAATAACACTTGACAAGTAGATGATAGTGACATTAAGTTTTTCAAGTGTAGGAATCAAGTTACAATAGAGTTGATTTGTTTACCCAGCACTAATGCCAAATAAGTTCAACCATTCAATAAAGTGTAGAAATAGTATCTCGCACCATTTGCGTTGTTCAGTAGGTGCCTTCCAGAAATGTGTTAAATACATCAGCCTCCCATAATTCAAACCCAAATATTAGCTAATAAAGTAAATTTCATCATATAAGAAGGTACATTTTAAAAAGTCACTAATAGTTGCCTTATCATGTGTTGCCTTATCATATATTTTCCCTATCTGTCTAACATAGTAAGAAATATGACTTTAAGTCTTGAATATGAGTACTGATCAGAGATGTGACAAACATAAAATCTGTCTTCTATTGCTATCATATTCACCTACAGTAGTAAATTTTAGTTTTCTTCTTTTTCCAAAATTTATAGGTAGTAGAAAATATCATCCCATGTAAAATAAAATAATCACACACCATTGTACAAAGCCATTTATAAAAACTGGTAGTTAGCTATAAATTCTAAGTGATGTTTACACTTTCTTGTTGACTAAAGATTAATCTTCCAAAACGATGAGAATAAAATCATGTCTTGGTGCTTCACGTCTCCAGTCTTGCAAGTTGTTATTGCAGATGAATGAATTATGGAAATATAAGCTGACATCATTTCAAGTATATGTGGGATTGAAACTCCTTGGAATGTATTAACAGACAGTTTAACAGAACGACTATCAGGAAGTTGAAACCAGAAAGGAATAATAGTAAAGACATAAAATGAATGAAAAATGGAACAAGGGGCAAGTACATCTAGAATACTCAATGTACACATGTAATAAAGGAAGTCCTAAATCTGCAATAAATCTTGGAGAAAGGGTTGGTTGAGAATGATAGAAGGAGTGACTCTGATCCAGGAGCATTGGACAATTAGGTGGACATATTTAATTGTAACACAAATGCACAACCTTTTGAAATTCAGTTAAAAACACAACTACAAACAAAAACACACAAAAATCACAACCAAACAGCAATGCTTAGAGAGTATGTATATGAGCTCACAAAATTTTAAGCAGTTAATGAAGGGCAGTCATGGGAAAACAAACAAAGCTGTCCAAAGGGGGCAGTTTGGGGTAGGGGAGAATCTTGAACAGATTTGAATAGATTGTCAAAGGTTATAAATCACCTACATCGACTGCAAATATTTTCTTCTGTGAGTATTCTCTTTTTTGGGGGGGGGTCCGGTCGTGGGGCCTGAACTCTGGGCCTGGACGCTGTCCCTCAGCTCTTCAGCTCAAGGCTAGCGATCTACCACTTGAGCCACAGCTCCACTTCCGGCTTTTTTCTTTTTGCTTATGTGATGCTAAGGAATCGAACCCAGGGCCTCAGGCATGCAAGGCAAGTGCTCTACCACTGAGCCACTTTCCCAGCCCCCACTCTTTGAGTATTCTTTATCTGAACTGGTTACTCCAGTCCTGAGCTACACTTTATAGCTTGTGAGGATAGAATGGAAGAAACAAGGTCAAGATCCCATTACACCACTGGAGAGAAAACAGTCCTGTATGGGTTCTCTCACCTTTCTACACTACCTTCACTACTCTTTTCTCATACTTTTATTAAAGTAAGTGATTTTGAATTACATCTTCCCTTCTTTTTCAGAGAATTACTGTTTAGTAATTAAATGTCAATTCACAAATTTTGATGTCTTTTTTTTTAAAAGAACTTTGAATTTAAATTCCATTGCACCCTTGTTTCACACAGTGAGAGTATATTTCCTGGGTAAGGACAATTCTCAAGAGAACCTACAGGATTTACAGCAAGGTTTGTGAGGCTTGTTTGTTTACTGTGAAAATGAGCCATATTCACCCACATTGCTCCCTCTCAACTAAGTCTACATGGATTTCTTTGCATGAAAGCCTATTTTCCCAGACAATTTTAAATGTTCTTAATAGGCTAAGTTGTTAAAAAGTTTGAACAATTAAAATTTACCTGTCATAAATTTTAAAGCTCTTTTGAAATTCCTTTATCAGAATCGTGAATTCACCAATTATAATCCCGCCCTTACCAACAAAAAGAGTTAACATGTTGTTTTCATGATATAGTATCCATGAAACTACTATTTTCCAGTGCCTTTGTATGCATATATATGACCATATAAGCTGATGCTGAGCAAAATGAACTCCAAGATATGGAAAAAGAAATACTTATTTGCAGTTGTTGATTTTGATGAACTATGTGATTTCTATTTTCTTTGAGATTTTCCCCTAAGGTTTATCCTCTGCTGTGTTTGATTTTGGTACCCTGTGTATTTTGTATACATTTACCTTAATTAGTTAAGGGAACAGGAACAAAACAAATGGTGAGGCAAAGGACAAAGAGCAAACCAATGCAATAGCAATTCTCACAAGACAATAAGTTGGAAATGTACATTACAACGTCTGAGGGGTATTGTGATGAAGGAAAAACTGTGAGAAAAATGAGAGAGGGTATAACAAGTTTGAAAAGTTATGTATTCAGTACCTTCCAATGGCTGTAACCCCAGTGCACATCACTTTCACATTAAAATTAAATTTAAAAAATAAGCTGATGAAATAAAATTTCACTGTTTTGGTATAGTAAATATTATTCTTTATGTAGTAACTTTTTAAAAATCAGTATTATTTAGCATCTAATTTGAATTAATTACCTCTTCTTTATCAGAGGGTCATCAACTTGAATGATATCCAACTAGAAAATTTTTTCACAATATACTTGCCAATATTTTGAAAATAGAATAAATTTAGTACTTTCTTATACTAAAACAGAAAACAGTTTAATTCTATGGAAACCCATAACTTTTAAAAGTTAATAAGTTGTTAAGAGGACAGAATGTATGTGTTCTTCAAAATTCCTATGACTAATAACTACTCATTTTCAAATTCTGAACATTCCATTCCTGAGAGATTTAAAATATACCTGTTTGCATGTTATGTAATTCTGCAATAGGTGCATTTTCCAATGGGGTGTTACAGACTGAGAAGTGAACAGAGAAAGAGCCACATTCTGATAAAGGATAAAACTATGAAGCATGTTATAATTAATTCTTCAAGAGTAAGCAGTTGTTTGTCAGATTAAGCTATTATTTCTTGACCATCAATCACAAGATTTATGCCATAAAGTCATCCTAGACCACCAGTTTCCAACTTGTAGGGTGCACCTCAAAATTCCCTTAATTCACATCAAGAATAGCTTATCTCCATTGTGAAAATACACTGCACCTCTGCTAATGTGATGCCCTCCGTGTTCTGGAAAGAACACCACTATAAACTGGGTTGCATCATTTTTCCTCCACTGGTATTCTTGGAAATATTATTTATATTTATACTTTTTAAATATCATAGATAATCAGGAGGCTAAGATTGTAAGATTACAGTTAAAAGCCTGTGAAGACTCAGGGTCTAGGTTGAAGGGGCAGAATGATGCAGGCTCCGGCCTCAGGATTATCTGAGGACTGTGTTTTAGTAATAGGAAAGTTCTTGGTATGCCGGGCTAGAGAGGGAAAATGTTCTCTCTCCCTATCTCAAAACACATGTCACAGACTCCTGGGAGCTGAGGAAGTAGCTCTTCTGCTTGCTTAAGCATAGTTGAACAGCTGGTCAAGCATTTTCCTGAGATTGGACAAGTGGTTTGAGCTTGCTCTAAAATAGTTTAGATAATAATATACCAAGACAGGGCTGGGAAGGTGGCTCACTGGTAGAGCGCTTGCCTTGTATGCATGAGGCCCTGAGTTCGATTCCTCAGCACCGCATAAGCAAAAAGAAAAAAGCCGGACGTGGTGATGTCGCTCAAGTGGTAGAGCTCTAGCCTTGAGCTGAAGAGCTGAGGGAAAGCGCCCAGGGCCAGAGTTAAGGCCCCACGATTGGACCCCCAAAAAATAATAATATTCCAAGGCATTGTCTCATAGGTCAAGTAAAAATGTATCTGTTGAAATTTTTGTGTCAATGTCTTCTGACCAAATCTTGGCCACGATCATGCTTGCCTGTCTTTAAATACCCACTAACAATAAATCATACCATGCAGTGGCAATTGTTTCATGCACTCTGCATCCCCTGTGTCCTGGTGATTTCTTTACCCTTACCCAGGGACCCCAAGGCACTAGATGATACAACTGGCACCCAAACAGGGACCCTTCATTGTTGAATTCAGGAAGGGATATTCAGGTAAGTACCTTTAATTACAGGGTGATGGGAAAAGTTAAATCTACTCCGTACTTACATATGCTTAAACATTTACTTGGTGCTTATGGTCTAAATATTTCTTCTTCTGACATAGAAATGTGTATTAATGTAGTTAGGGAATGGAGTCCTTGGTTCCCCGATGAAGGAACATTAGATGTTGATAATTGGAAACGAGTAAATAATGTAGAAAGAGCTGTTCAAGAAGGGGAAAAGATTCCTATTAGATTTTGGTCCACTTGGGCTATTTTACATACCCTTTTTGAAGCTTTGAATAAGGAAAGATTAATAGCAGACTTAAAGAAAGAGGCCACCCCTTCTATTGTAGGTTTACAATTGGAATCTGAGGTTAAGGACACAATAGATAAGGATGCATTGCAATTAACAGAGAAAAAACAAGAGGTAAAAAAGGCTGAAAAGGAACAAACTGAAAGTGTAAATAAAATGTCTGAGCAAATGGAATTGATTTTATCAAAATTACAACATATGGAGTTGGAAATTAGCAGAGTGAAAGGAGAACCTGAAAATGTGAAAGTAAAGCAGCCTTCTCCTTCACTGGCCGATGCAATTTTTACAGCATCATTCCCTCACAAAACAGAGGGCTCAGACCGTGAGTCTGATGATGAAATGCCTATTTTTTCCTTATCCTGTAATTCGACCACCCCCTATGAATGGTATATCTCAACCAGTCAGATATGAAGGTGCTGCTGTTGATGATATTGGTAAACTGAAGAAGGTAGTGATGGTGTATGGTCCTTGTAAGGTCAGCTCCAGGATGGCGGGCTAACGCCACCCTCCTTGCAGCAAAGTCCCCACCCAGTACCTGCATTACCTAGGCAACTGGGACATCTGGAAGAGGTCACATCTGCATCCACTGAGGTCACATCTGAATTTGATGTGGCCACACCTCCTCTGCCCATACCCTACATAAGGCCTAGCCCAGGCCCAGAGGCACTCTCCCACTGCTCTTTTCTAGCTCTCTCACTGTTTTTTCTAGCTCTCTGCTCTCTCTCTCTCTGTTCTCACTGTTCTTTTCTTCCTCTCTGTTCTCTCTCTGCTTTCCCAGTGTTCTTTTCTAGCTCTCAATGCTCTTTTCTAGCTCTCTCTCTTCTCTTTCTTTCCTCTCTTTCTTTCCTCTCTCTTTCCCCGCTCTCTCTTTCCTAGGCCTTCCCGAACCACGTGGAGTGCCAAACTTGCCTGGTCCCAGCAGGTCTACTGTATAAATCTACCCCTTACCTGAATACCACGTGCGTGGTGCTGTTCTTACTCAGCTACCTTTTATTAAAAACCTAAATAAAAGGTGGCATGACTCGGATAAAGGGCTTAAAGTCAGGATAGCTGGGATTTCTCTGTTTTTTTTCCCTCTTTTTACTTTTTCTGTTTGCTTTTCCCTTTTTGCTCTGAGGAATACCCACAGTTCTGATGGCTTTTTGCCAACCCATCTGTCTGCTGAAGACACAGTGCATTGATACCATTGCTGGCCTTCACATCCACGTCCACACCACTTCTCTACTCTGGTAAGTGAAGCTACTCTATGGTTCTCTGTTGCTCTCTCTAGAGGGCTCTGGGGGGATTCGGGACGCTTTGCCTCGTCAGCTCTCCTTCACTCACCAGACTGACTCTCCTACTCATTTAATGGGGTGCTGGGAATCACGCCTGAGCCGTGAAACCCCATTGAAATGTCTCCTGCACTCCCTGGAAAGCTAGAGCGCCTCATTTTTATGCCATTCTCAGATGTAGACAGTTTTGGCTACTGCAATGGTAAATGGTCAGAATTCTGTTTATTTTCAGGCTCTCTTTGCTCTCTCTCTCTGCCATTCATGTCCAAATTTCCCTATCTCTCCCTTTCTTTTTTCTACATTTTGGCTTGTGCCCTGAAGAGTGAGATGCAGGCTGGGTCCCACGGACCCCCTCTAGTTTCTCTCTCAAAGGCTAGCCAATTGTAGTCTTGGTCTATTTGTTCAGGGTATCTTTGCATTTTGTTTTTTTCAGAAATTCGCCATCTTGAGTTTGCCATCTTGGCCACATGGTGGCTTAAGGTTTTGGCCCCATCTGGCCCTTAACCTTCCACCAAACTTACTACTCCATTCAGCTATTCTAAGATGCCTTGCTAGCAATTTGCTTTTTTCACAGGCCCTGGTAAATGAGGCCCAACCATGTGATGTGCTTTGTTAGCAAAGATGTCTAAACATTGTTTTCAAAATTTTAGGTTTTGAGTTTTGCCTTTTTTGTTTTGTGTTGTATATTCTACTGACTATATGGTTTTAAACTACTGGGCATATCTGTGCTAAAATTCTCATCACATCTAATGAGTTTTGTCATTTCAGAATATTTGTTGGCAATTCTTGATAAGCATTTTTGTTTTGTGTTGTGTATTCTACTGACTACATGGTTCTAAAATACTAGGCATATGTGTGCTGAAATTCTCATCACATCTAATGAGTTTTGTCATTTCAGAATATTTGTCTGTCAATTCTTGATAAGAACCAGGTAAGCTGTACTTATTCTACTGGATCTCCTTGTTGCTTTAATTGGAAATAATAAAGGGCTTTTGTGGCAAAGATTGCAGTTTAAAGACAGCCCGGGCTGAAAAATCCCTAAGACTCCATCTCCCAACTAACCTGCAAAGAGCCCGGCTGCAAGCATGGCTCAAGACTCTTATCTCTAAGCAGCCAAACACTGGAAGTGCTATTGTAACTCCAAGTGGTAGAGTAATAGCCTTGAGAAGAAGTGCTGATGGACCATGCCCAGCCCTTGAGTTCAAACCTCCTTGAATACCAACTGGGACAAGCCATCACAGCAATGAGCAGTTAGACACAGCCAGTCTGGGGAACAAGGGAACATGGAGAGGAGTAAGAGGAAATGACACATCAGCTACTTTGTGCCTGCCCTTTCAAAATTAACCAGAGCCAGGAGGTCAGTGGAAGGAAGAAGCCTGCCCATCCAATGTCTATACCTGTCTATGTATTAACTGAACAGGAATTTATATTCTTGCCTTTGTCACCTGACTTCTCTACCTAGTCACCAGATATCAGAAGTAGCTAGGGACATTTCTACAACATTCTCAGCCCCAAGTCCTTCCTCTTGCCATTTATTTGCTCTCTAGTATTTTTTTCCAGCCCCTCAATGCTCATGAGACTTCTCCAGACTTCATCTAAGGACTCACGCCACCAAGGGACCACTGCTGCTCACTGCCTTCTCTGGGAGGGGACCAAATTCCAGCCTTTTACCCCTATTGTCGACCTCCTCTTGTCAGCAGGAAGTAGCCAGAAATAATCCACACCCTATTTTATGATTATTAAAAGCCTGGAATGTAAGGTCTGCTCCAGGATGGCGAAAGACTCCACCCTACTTGCAGCAAAGTCTCCACCCAGTCCCTGCGTTACATAGGCAACTGGGACACCTGAAAGAGGTCACATCTGCATCCACTGAGGTCACATCTGAATTTGATGTGGCCACAACTTTCTCTGCCCATACCCTAGATAAAGGCCTAGCCCAGGCCCAGAGGCGCTCTCTCGCTGCTCTTTTCTAGCTCTCAGTGTCGTATGGTACTATAACATCAGAAGACGGACAGACAGCTGTCCTTAAACCTTATATTATGGAAGTTCCAGTTAACATAATTGGTAGAGATGTACTGGAACAATGGGGAGCTCATATTCAATTTTAACATTTTTAGATGGAGCCCATTGAGATATTATGGAAATCTGAGGAACTTCTTTGGATTCAGCAATGTCCTTTATCTAAAGAAAAATTAGAAGCAACTCATCAATTAGTTGAAGAACAGTTAACCAAAGGACATATTGAGCCTTCTTTGTCACCATGGAATTTTACAATATTTGTTATTTAAAAAAAGTCAGGGAAATGAAGATTGCGGACTGATTTACAAGGAGGGAAAGCATCCATGTACCCTACGAGGTTTTTTCAACCTGGTATACTGTCGCCTGCCATGCTTCGTAAAAGTTGGCCAATAGTAGTAATAGATTTACAACATTGCTTTTTTACCATTCCTGTACATGTAAAAGATTATAAAAGATTTGCCTTTTCTTTATGACAAATAAATCATCAAACCCCTCATCAGCACTTCCAATGGAAGGTGTTGCCCCAAGGAATGATGAATTCTCCAACTATGTGTCAGATATATGTTGATAAGGCCTTAAAACCTGTTAAACAAAAATGGCCTCACATTTATATTTTTCATTATATGGATGATATTTTATTTGCAGGACCAAATGTGACAGAATTAGAAATGGTGTTACAGTGTTTACCCTCTATATTTAAAGATTTTGTATTAATAATAGCACCTTAAAAAATACAAAAAGATATGGAGGTAAAATATTTAGGATTTTTTTTTGTTTTTTTTTTTTTATTGTGAAAATACGGTACAGAGGGGTTACAATTACATGGGCAAGAGAGTGAGTACATTTCTTATCAAGCATTGTAGCCTCCTCCTTAGTTAACCGTTCCCATCCCTTCCCATCTTCCCTCCACCCCACCAAATCCCCGCCCAAGATGTAAAGTTCGTTTTCGACTTGACAACTTGTACTTCTCATTGTTGCAACAGTTCCAAATGTATCCTTATTTAAATGACTTGTTTTTCCCCTTCCATTCCACAAATTATACCGACATCAAATACAGTGAAAGCAGGGGTTATACAGTGGGGGAGTGACATACAAAGCAACAAAGAAATAATCTTATAAATACGTTAGAAACAAAAGCAGGAAATAAAAAAAAACATTTAAATACATATCTTAGAATTCATTCATCTAACATCACCTTGTCTGACCTTTTCTGCTTGACTCATACATATACTAGATATTGCAAATAAGGGAAATCATGGGACGTATGTTTCTTTGGGCTTGGCTTACTTCACTGAATATAATTTTTTTCCAAGTCTTTCCATTTCCTAACAAATGGGGGCAATGTCATCCTCCATGCTCCTGGACTGGAAAGATTAACATCCTGAAAATGACAATACTTCCCAAGGCTATCTACAAATTCAATGTGATACCTATCAAAATTCCAACGTCATTCTTCAAGGAAATAGAAGAGGAAATCCAAAAATTCATATGGAACAATGAAAGACCCAGAATAGCAAAAACGCTCCTCAACAGAAAGAACACTGCTGGAGGAATATCAATACCAAATTTCAAACTCTACTATAAAGCCATAGAAATCAAAACAGCTTGGTACTGGCACAAGAACAGACCTCAGGACCAATGGAATAGAATTGACAACCCAGAAATGAACCTAGAGACATACAGCCATCTAAACTTTGATAAGTGAGCTAAAAAAATAAAATGGAAGAAAGACAGCCTCTTCAGTAAATGGTGCTGGAAAAATTGGTTTACTATATGTAGAAAACTAAAGCTACATCCTTATATATCACCCTGCAAAAGAATCAACTCCAAATGGATCAAAGACCTCGGAGTCAAAGCACACATTCTGAAAACATTACAGGATGGAATAGGAGAAACCCTAGGTCTCCTTGGCGCAGGCCGAATTTTTCTAAATAGAGACACGGAAACAGAAAATATTCAAAGAATGGTTGGACAAATGGGATTGCATGAAGTTGCAGAGCTTCTGCATGGCAAAGGACATAGCTATCAAGATCAGTAGAAAGCCCACGGGTTGGGAGAAGATCTTCACTAGCCATACAATGGACAAGGGTCTCATATTTAAAATATACTTGGAACTCAAAAAATTAAATCCCCCAACAACAAATCCTCAGAGAAACAACTGCCCAATAAATAAGTGGGCTAATTACTTAAAGAGAAACTTCTCTGAAGAAGAAAGAAGGATGGCCAATAGACACATGAAGAAATGCTCAACCTCCCTAGCCATAAAAGAAATGCAAATCCAAACAACATTGAGATACCACCTCACCCCAGTTAGAATGGCTAAAATCAAGTACTCTAATAACCACAGATGCTGGAGGGGATGTGGACAGAAGGGAGCCTTACTTCATTGTTGGTGGGAGTGTAAACTTGTTCATCCACTTTGGAAAGTAATATGGAGTTTCCTCAAAAGACTCCACATCGAGCTCCCCTATGACTCAGCAATCCCACTTTTGGACATTTACCCAAATGTTTACAAATAAGACCACATTAAAGCTACCAGCACAACTATGTTTATTGCAGCATTATTTACCATAGCTAAGATCTGGTACCAACCCAGATGCCCTTCAGTAGATGAATGGATCAAGAAAATGTGGTATATATACACAATGGAATTCTATGTCTCCATCACGATATGTTGTTTGTAGAAAAACAGTGACACCTCAAAAAATATCTTTACGACGTGATCAATTACATACGTTAAATGATTTTCATGTTCCTAGGAAATATCATTTGTCTTAGGAATTCCTACTTACCAATTACATAATTTGCTTTCATTGTTACAATTGGAGCCTGATTTACATAGCAAAAGAACTTTAACTAAGGAAGCTGAAAGAGAAGTACAATTTGTAGAACAGAGAATTAAAAAAATGTTTTTACATCGAGTAACGCTCAATCAACTCATAAATGTATGTATTTTAGACACATGGAAATACCCAACAAGAATTATATGACAAAATGAGATGCCATTAGAATGGATTTATACACATCATAGATTTACAAACAATATTATGCCTTATGAACAACAGTTGGCAATTATTATTCAACAGGTCAGGCAACGGGTATTTACCCTATCAGGGTATGATTTATTTGAAATTATCTTTCCTTTGCCAAAATTCCAACTAAAATATTTGTTAAACCTCTCTGAAACGCTACAAATAGCATTAGTAAATTGTACTGGGCAATTTTCCTATCATTTTCCCAAAGGTAGATTGTGGGATTGCTTGCATAAACAAAAACTTGTCATTAATAATATAATTACCAAGGCCCCTATTTCCACTGCTCTTACCGTTTTTACAGATGGCTCCAAAACAAAAAGTGCTACTGGACAACAAATAAATATTGGGTACAAACAACTTCTTAAGCCTCAGTTCAACAAAATGAACTTTTTGCTATTATTAAGATGTTACAAGGTTTTGTGGGAGATGTTAATATTGTTACTGATTCTGCCTATGCTGTAGGAGTTGTGACTAATATAACTGGAGTTACACATTCATCTAAACCCCAGCTAAACCAACTATTTAAACAATTACAATCTTTACTGCAACAACGTAATGCCAAAGTGTTTGTAACTCATATTAGAGCTCACTCTTCGTTACCTGCTACCTTGTATATGGCAATAATAAGGTATATAAATTAGTTTTGCTTCTGCTAAACAGGATCATGCTCATTTACATACAAATGCTAGCCATTTACATATACATTATAAAATACCTTATTCTCAAGCTAAACAAGTTATAAAAAGGTGTTCTATCTGCAGACCAATGCATTTGAGAGTTGTACCTGCTGGAGTAAATCCTCGTGGATTACAACCTAATCAGCTCTGGCAAATGGATATAATCCATGTATAAGCCTTTGGTCGTTTTTCCTTTGTACATGTTACAATAGATATGTATACCAAATTTGTTTGGGCTTCTGCCTTATGGGAGAAACTGTTAACCACGAAATAGAACACTTATTGGAAGCTTTTGCCATTATGGGAGTGCCTGCCAAAATAAAGACTGATAATGGACCAGCCTATAAAAGTATCAGATTTAAAAGATTTTGTGAACTTTATGATGTGGTACATATTACATATTATGTATGTACATATTACATATTATATATGTGGTACATATTACAACTCCCAAGGACAAGCCATTATTGAACGAGTTCATGGCATACTAAAACAACAAATTAAAAAATTAAAAAGGAGGAAAAGGTTGGATGAGGGTATGGATATTTTGTGGATATCCATGCAAAATCCTAAAATAATTTTATATCAAACTCTTTATGTTCTTAAAATTTTAAACTTACCACAAGGAGATATTTTAACTAGAGCTGAGCGCTATTTTGAACAAATATAAGAAAAACCTCATTTAAATGCTTCTGTATGGATTAAGATTGCATTGGATGCAGAATGGCAACTAGGAACATTATGACATAAGGGGCGAGGATAGGGTTTTGTGTCTACACAGGATGGCAAACAATACTAGCTTCATGCCTGATGGATACAGATGCGGTCCTGTGAGGACAGCCCTGTATCCTTCAAGGAATCGGCCACCAGTTGTGGAAAAAGAACCCTTAGATATGTACTTTAATGCTTTTTTCTTTCAAACATGTGTTTCTAACGCATTTATAAGATTAATTCTTTGTTGCTATGTATGTCCCTCCCCCACAGTATAACCCCTGCTTTCACTATATTTGATTTCACTATGACTTGTGGAGGAGATGGGGAAAAACAAGTCGTTTAAGGATACAGGTGGACCTGTTGCAACAATGAGAAGTACAAGTTGTCATGTCCAAATCGAGCTTTACAACGTCGGTGCAGGGGGCGGGGCAGGGGGGGGAGAAGAATTGGGACTGGTGGGGGGGAGGCTGGGAAGGGATGTGAAGGGTAAACAAAGGAGTAGGCTGCAATGCTTGATAAGAAATGTACACATTATCCTGCACATGTAATTGTAACCCCTCTGTACAGTATGTTCACAAATAAAATAAAATAAAAAATAAAAAAAAGAAATCCCCACTGCCCATCTGGGGGCAGGTTCAAAAGTTGACTGGAGAAGGACAAAAGATGTTACAATTCAATGTTAAACCTGTCACTGCTGAGAACTTGTTCCTGGCCATGTGTGCCCTGCTTACTGTAAACTCTGTCCATGCTAATGCTAATGTAAGTTATTGGGCCTTTGTTCCTAACCCTCCTTTATTGGAACCTGCTGTTTGGGGATATAACCGTCTATACTCTTCCTGCTGTTTTATCTCCTCCTTGGAATAATTTCACATTTTGCAATAAGGATGATGGTAGCTTTTTAAATTTTACTTACTATACTCATTCCTTGCCTGTTGTCTGGGGCCTCCTCCATGTTTAGTAATGAATTGGCAACATTGGGTTTTACCTTGGAAACGCACTTCCAATTCTAAAACACAGTTTCAGCAATTAACTTCTTGGCCATTAATAGTAGCTGGGAAAGTGTCACTGATGGCGAGTTATCCTTACCTATGTGCCCTGATTTTACTTATATTGATTTAAAATATCAGCCTTTTGTGTGGCAAGAGTGTAGAGGAACATTTGGAAAAATGTTCAATAATTTTATTAATTGAGGACCTTTTGGACAGTTTATTAACACATGTTCAGAATGGAATATTACCAGATGTGACTTATCAAATGTTACTAGGATGCCGGAAGCCATTAATGGATCGCTTACTGGAGTTCGATTTATGGCCTGAGGAGATGGAGGCATTGCAGATGCTCTATGGGCTTTCATGGCTGCACCCACTGCTGTTCAGACTCATCTTTGGAAGGTCGCAGCGGCGCTGAAACCCATGATGCTATCAAATGGATCATTTTCAGGGACGGCGAACTCTGAATCCACTTATAATTTTACTTTGTACAAATCTTATGATGCAACTGCTTGTGTAGCTCTGCCTTATGCACTTTTAGTGGGAGAATTTACATTTTCTCCTACTATTTGTTGTTTTAATTAATTGTCGCCTGTGTTCTTGCATTAATTCCTCTCTTAATTTTAATGACAGTATAGTACTATGATATTACAACAAAGAACTCATATTTGGCTCCCTGTTTAATTAGGAAGAGAATGGTCCTAAAATCCTTTGGATAGTGTTGTTATTGAATTTTTTACCAAACTACTAAAATGTACAAAGCGCATGATTGGAGCCATTGTAGCTGTGATCTTAAGCTTAATTGCTACTACCACTGTTGCTGCCATGTCTGGAATTGCCTTACACACTTCCTTACAAATTAGCACTTTGTGGAAGAATGGCACCGGGATTCCCATGAATTGTGGGTCTCCCATGTAGAAATTGATGCTCTATTACAAACAGAGATTAATATTCTTAAACAGACAGTGGGATGGTTAGGACACAAGTTATTGGTTGTGGAAAAACAGTTATTGTTAAAATGTAATTGGAATTTTACTACCTTTTGCATTACTAATGTAAAATATAATAAATCTATACATGATTAGAATGTAATACAGCAGTATTTATCTGGAAATTCTACTGCTGCTCAATTGATTCCTCAGTTACAATTTAATGTACATGAGAATTTTGGTAAACAATTCACAAATGATGATGCTTCTAATATTGCTGATGCACTTATTAAACAATTGGAATGGTTGGATATGAAAGAAATACTACAAAGCATTTCACATATTGCTAGTGGTATGGAAATTATGATTGTTATTATTTTGTTTGCACTTGTACTGTTATATATGATTTTTATGAAACCAATGCAAACATCTATGATAACTCTGTAGAAAGTTTACTTTTAAAACAAAAGAAAAAAGAAGGAAATTGTGAAGACTCAGGGTCTATGTTGAAGGGGCAGAATGATGCAGGCTCCGGCCTCAGGATTATCTGAAGACCGAGCTTGAGTATTAGGAAAGCTCTTGGCATGCCGGGCTAGAGAGGGAAAATGTTCTCTCTTCCTATCTCAAAACACATGTCACAGACTCCTGGGAGCTGAGGAAGTAGCTCTTTTTCTTGCTTAATCATAGATGAACAGCTAGTCAAGCATTTTCCTGACTCGTTTGAGCTTGCACTAAAATAGTTTAGATAATAATATACCAAGACATTGTCTCATAGGTCAAGTAAAAATGTACTTGTTGAAATTTTTGTGTCAATGTCTTCTGACCAAATTTTGGCAAAGATCATGCTTGCTTGTCGTTAAATACCACTAACAATAAAGCACAGCATGTAGTGGCAATTGCTGTTTGCACTCTGCATCCCCAGTGTCCTGGTGATTTTGTTACCCTTACCCAGGGACCCCAATGCACTAGACATTGGCAAAGGCCCACCCAGGCAGGAAGGTTCTCTAGTTTCTTATCTCCAATAAAGTTCTTAGGAAAAGCCAGACACAAGTGAGCTGAGGTTGAAGTGGTAGGGCATGGGCCTTGAGCATAAACAGGCTCAGAGACAGTGTCCAGTCCCCGAATTCAAGCCCTAGGACAAACAAATAAAACAAAAACGAAAATAAAACAAATCCCAAACCTAGCATTTTTCTCACTGTATACAGAGGCACGTAATTAAGGAAATTGCTTCCTGTCTTACATACAGGTAGAAGAAAGAAGGTGTCACACAATTATTCTCTTCATACCATGTTATACCAAAGCCTCAAAAAATCGCCCTTTTTCTAAATTATAAATTAATATCATCCATTTTTTGCCAACTCTGTCTACATTATTCACATTATCATTCACATTATCATTTTATACATGAAGTTTTGGTATTATCTACTAACTGAGTTCTAATTATAACTCTCATGAAAGAATATTCTAGGCAAAGAGCATGCAAGAAACATTTGTAAATTTGTCGATTAAACCCTCGACTTAAAAAGGATTTTGTAGTATCTGATAGAATATGAAATTACAAACAAACCAAAACATTTATTTTAAATCTAAACTCTAATTTAGCAAGATCTACATAGTGCTACATTAGATTAACTTTGCTATTTTTCCAAGCTTAAGCTTTTGTAATCCTTCTTCCTTTCCTTGGAATCTATCAGAATGATGATCACTTACTTTTTCACATTTTGGATGGGAATCATGAGCCATTTTGCATCTAAGAATGTTCATGAATGAAGAGAACATTTCAAACACAACTGAGGATTATATATGAGTTGCATTTCAATAGGAAACATGACTTCTCAAAACATAATGACAAAATTAGCCCAAACTTACAACTTTGTATTCATTTCTTGTTTGGTTTGTTTTATTAAGACAAAATTATAATACCTGGTCCAGGGAAGGTATCACTGTGTAATTCCACTATCTAATCTCCTGTCTTAGTCTGAGTGCTAGAATTCTAGCCTTGTATCACATTGCCCCTCCATCGTTTCTTGGTTTATTTAATCTAGATACAGACTAGCAATTCTGAATTTCTCCAGTAATATTATCCACTATACTGCTCAGAGTGTTCTTGTACTGTTTTCAAAGACGTTCTAACATTTGACACAGGATATGAACATTTTCAGATGCACCTGAAGGAGTCTCTGATTCATTCCTCCATGGACCTGATGACATTAATAATGATTACTTGACTCTATTACTATCTCTGGTCTCTATCTATGTAATATCCTTAAACTTTTTGAAGAAGGTTCACTTGAGGACTTTCTAACATTAAAAATTGCAATATCTAGTATAGGTATGAGTCAAGCGGAAAAGGTCAGATAATGTGATGTTAGGAAAATGAACCCTTAAATATGTATTTTAATGTTTTCGTTCCTTTCATGCATGTGTTTCTAACGCATTTATAAGATTATTTCTTTGTTGCTTTGTATGTCCCTCCCCCACAGTGTAACCCCCGCTTTCACTATATTTGATGTCAGTATAACATGTGGAGGAGATGGGGACAAACAAGTCGTTTAAGGATTCAGGTGGACCTGTTGCAACAATGAGAAGTACAAAATGTCATGTCAAAACCAACTTTACAATGTCGGTGTGGGGGGGGAGGGGGGTATAATTGGGTGGGGGGAGGGGGGAGGCTGGGAAGGGAGGTGAAGGGTAAACAAAGGAGGAGGCTGCAATGCTTGGTAAGAAATGTATGCATTATCCTGCCCATGTAATTGTAGCCCCTCTGTACAGTATGTTCTCAAATAAAATAAAATTAAATTTAAAAAAATTATCATTTGATTCTAGTCTTACTCGGGACATATTTTCTATTGTTTTCTAAATTTTTCCACATATTCTGAGAGTTGCTTAATATGTGTATTTGTGTGTGCACATATAAGTGTCTCTGTATATATGTGTATGATTGTATGTATATATGCAAAAGCCTCAAAATCTTATTCAGCAATCTTGTTCATGACTGGTATTCCAATACTTGAGCCATTCTTCCAATCCAGCATTTGTTTGGTTAATTATAGTTTCTCAAAGACTGTTCTGCCCAGGCTGGATGCAAACTGAACTTCCCAGACACCTTTACATTCTTAGGTTTTATTTCTCCAGGAGTACCAACTTTAAATTACAAACATTTTCGTGAGTGTAAAGGCTAAGCTGTAGCCTAGATTTTTAACTTAAGAATTCATATAAAGATACATGAGCATGCACATTATATATGCTGTGTGTACACTGTTAGAAGTGTGATCCTAAGCTGGATGATGGTGAGATCTTCAGATAGGGTTCAAAGTCAGGCCGGGCAGGAAAGTCCCGGAGACTCTTTTTCCAATTAACTACAAGAAAACTGAAAGTGGCACTGTGGCTCAAGTATAGAATATTAGCCTTGAGCTGAATAGCAGAGGGACAGCTCCCAGGACCAGTGTTCAATTGCCAAGACCACCACCAACAAAAAATACATAAGTAAAGGAAAGAAAATAAATGTGATCTTATCCACCAGTTCATGGCTAGTATAATCCCTGCTCTCTCAGGATGGACTTTTTTTTTCCAATTAAGTCCATGCTCTTATATCTGAGTTGCATTGGAAAGAGAATTATGCTTCCATTCTACTGTCTACAAAGTTGCGTGATTAGCAAGCGTGATTTAGAAAGGGAGTGGCCTCATACTTCCTGTTCCACATACGTGTAATGCTTTCTCTATATCACTCTCAAATCTACATACTGGACATGGCTTTATTGTTTCAACGTGGTATTATTTGTAGAATCTTCTATAGTGCATTGAACCCTTATACTTAAACACAAAACTTCTCTTTCTCCTATTATTGCTATTGTTTCCTTACTGTTATCTCATGAACAGTTGGGAAATAATGCGCAGCACATACATTCACAAAAAAATGATCTGAGAACCTTCTTCCCATTTAAAATTCACCTTAATTTATAGAGAACTTACAAAGTTTGAACTCAATATACTCATGGAAAATGTATTTAAAAGCAATATAATTTTCATATTTTCTCTTTACTAAGCTGTCTCTAAAACACGTGTAACCTCAGATCAGGGTGTCCTTGTGTTATTTCGGTGAAGCAAGAAAACATTCATTATACCTCACGCAGCACCGTAGATTGTTCCTGGAAGTAACTGCTACTGGATGTGGAAACTGATCCCAGGAGAGGAATGGAACATAGAGGATTGACAAAGTTCAAGTTAACTTGTGCTTTCCTTTTTACTGTACAAGAAAATCCCAAGGCTTGAAGGAAACTCTGTCTCCGACTTTTTCGTGTGTGTTTTTACTCATATATAACTTTTCTGTAAACTTCTAATTGAGAATATTACAAAAAGAAATAAAGTGCCATTTTAAGGCCAGCATAGAACAAAAAGAAATAACGTTGTTTTAAACATGTTCTACTGCAGGGACTGCGAAGTTGCCTTAGTGGTAAAGTGCTTGCCTTGCATGCATGAGGCCCAGGTTCGATTCGTCAGCACTATATAAGCAAAAATTAAGCCAGAAGTGGTGCTGTGGCTCAAGTTGTAGAGCGCTAACCTTGAATTGAAGAGCTGAGTGACAGCGCTCAGGCCCAGAGTTCAGGCCCACGACTGGACCCCCCCAAAAACTGTTCTACTGCTAAGAAACAAAGACATGGAGGTTGTAAAGTCTCTTGTCGCTGGTATTTTCACCCCTGAGATGATTCTCTTGTTTCAGCACTCAGTTATCAATTCCTTTAGTTTGGTCCGGAATTCTCCATAGCAATAAGGATTTCAAAAAAGCATCCAGTGAGTATGATCAGCAAAAGGAACCTCTTCTCAGACCAGTACTCCTTTAAGGAAATATTTGTTTTTTTTTTGTTTGCTTGTTTTTTTATTTTGTGTTGGTTATGGGGCTTGAACTCATAGGCTGGATCCTGTCCCTGAACAGTTTTGTTTCCTGCTAACCTGCCCCCAAAGCTAGTACTCTACTGCTTGAACCAAAAATCCACTTGTGGCTTTTTTTTGCTGTGTAATTACAGATAAGAGTTTGACAGACTATCCTGCCAGGGTTGGATTCGAACTAAGCTAGTAAGAAAGCCAAGCGACATCAACTTTATAGACGTCTCTCTTCAAAGAAGAAATATTAGATGTTTATTGTAAAGCTAATATTTGACATTTTTTTCTTTTTTTATTGTGAGAATACCTTACAGAGCAGTTACAATTAAACGGGCAAGATAACGTGTACATTTCTTATCACGCATTGTTGCCTCTTCTTTTTTTCCCCTTCCCAGCCCTTTCCATACTCCCCCTCTCTCCCCATACTATCCTCCCCCCCAACAAAGTTGTAAAGGTCGTTTTTTGACATAAGGACTTGTACATCTCATTGTTGTAATGGGTCCACCTGTATCCCTAAACGATTTGTTTTTAGAGAATATGTCCAGCACAGATTCCATAACATAACTCACCAAATGTAGGTGCACTGAATCATTTTGGAATTAATTTTTTTGCTTGGGAAGATTATTGATCTTGTCATTCCTTCTGGGGAAACTTAAAGTCATATTTTGCCTTTTTGTTGGTTGTGGGGTTTGAATTCTGATCCTGGGCACTGTCCCTCCGCTCTTCAGTTCAAGTTGAGCACACTAACACTTTAGCTACAGCACCACTTCCGGGTTTCTGGTGGTTAATTGAAGATTAGTGTCTCATGGGCTTTCCTGACAAGGCTGGCTTTGAACCACAATCCTCTGGTCTCAACCTCCTGAGTAACTATGATTACAGGTGTAAACCACCAGCACCCATTTCATATTTGCATTTAAGTGCACGGAATGACACTGTGTAAACAAAGAATGAAAATTTTAACCAAATGATGACATTGCAGCTTTTCATAAAAATTGAGGTAGCAGTAAATATGTCGTCCTTTTCCATTTTGTTACATTAATGACTCATGAGCTATGGGACCCTTACATTAGCATCCTGTGACATCTGTATAGGTGTATTTAGTATCAGGAAATGTTCATAGAGAAATATAGAAAGACTGAGATTTTTAGAAAAAAAAGGAGATAAGGTATGAAAGAACAGCATAGAAGGAGATACATTTAGGGAGTTCCGAGAAGATGACAGAGGAGAAGCTGGAGGCAAAACAAGCTCTCCCATAGAAAGCAGTTTTAGAGTTCCAGTGAACAGTCCTAAGCCAGAGAATCACACCAAGTGTGCCATCACAGGACAGAGAGTTAGGCCAGAGAGGGAAATCCAGGCAAGGAGACAGATCTGAGCTCTTGCCAGCAGCTGCTGCTGCGACGGCAGCATTGGCACGGACAGTGGCGGTACCCCCATACCAGAAACAGAGAGAGTCTGGGGACGAAAGAGCCAGACGCAGCAAGTGAGCGGATTCAACTCAACACCAGCAAGAACCGACAAGGAGCAGACATCTTCATCCTGCAGTTCGCAGACCAGACACGGCCCAGGAAGCAAGAAGGCGATAGTAGAAGTCTGACGCCCTCACTCCTTCTCAGGGAGCAGAGGATTGAAGGCCACTCCTCCCCCCACCCCAGTACCAGAGATCTTCATCTTGGATACCGACAAAGCTTGGCGGAGCTGCTAACTCCAACTCAGGCCTTGGAATAAAACTAGCTTCATTTAGCAGGTCACAAGAACTTAAAGGCGTGACCTGCCAGACTCAGATCTACCCAGGGAAAAGTCACCCAGTTCGGGCACCAGACATAGGGGTATCTTTCTTCATCGTGTAATCAGAGCCAGAGGCTGCCCCTCCTTTTAGCAGCTTCAACATCAGTTAACATAAACCCTGAGAGTGGCTCAAGGCTGGGCTCTGTGAGTTTCTCACAAACTAGTCCCTGGGAAAAGCTACTGTTTGCTGAAAAGCCTCAAGTTTACAAAGAACCTAGCCTCATCACAGCATCTCCAAATTTGAGGAAAAAACCGTCTCCCTCTTTTGTGATACTCAAAGCACACCCTGCTCCCATTGAACTAACTTGGGAGGAGGATCGAAAAATCCTGGGTAAAGCAGAGTATTTTTCTGCCTGTCCAAACAAACTGACTTAAGAAACCAACCAAGCCACAGGACCACAAGCAGATCAGAGACTCCAACCAGAGGCTTATTACAGACAGAAGGGAGATAACGGATTTTTCCCAATGCTCCTAAAAAAATCAAAGAATTTTTTTTCATCTTCTTTTTTTTTATACCTTTAACGAAAAAAATTATTTTTCTTTTCTAAAACTTTTTTAATCTTTAATTTTTACCTTTTTGAAAAAACTTATTTTCTTGTAACTTTTTTCACCCTTCTAATCTTTAGTTTAGTTATACATGCGTGTGTGCATTTTTCTTTCTTTCATTTTTCTTCTTTTTATTTTTTTTAATTTTTTTAATTTTAATTTTAATTTTTTGTGAACATACTGTACAGAGGGGTTACAACTACATGGGCAAGATAATGAGTATATTTCCTATCAAGCATTGCAGCCTCCTCCTTTTTTACCCCTCACATCCCTTCCCAGCCTCCCCTGCCCTCCCACCCTATCCCCCCACACTCCGCACTAAAGTTGTAAAGTTCGTTTTTAACATGACAACTTGTACTTCTCATAGATGCATCGGGTCCACCTGTATCCTTAAACGACTTGTTTTTCCACATGTCCTCCACAAATTATACCGACATCAAATATAGTGAAAGCAGGGGTTATACTGTGGGGGAGGGAAAGAAAGAATGACCTTTCCCCATTTGTTAGGAAATGGAATGGCTTGGAAAAAATTATATTAAGTGAAGTAAGCCAAGCCCAAAGAAACATAGGTCCCATGGTTTCCCTTATTTGCAATATCTAGTATATGTATGAGTCAAGCAGGAAAGGTCAGAAAATGTGATGTTAGGAAAATGAATCCTTAGATATGTATTTAAATGTTTGTTTTTCTTTCATGCATTTGTTTCTAACTCATTTATAAGTTTATTTCTTTGTAGCTTTCTTTTTTTTCTTCTTTAAAAAAATTTTCTTTTTGCTTTTTGCTTAGCTCTACTGAACTTCTGATCTTTTTTTTTTCTTCCTTATCCTTCCTACATTTTCCTCAATTTTGTTTTTTATGGGACTTAATTGTTGTTCTGCACATCCTCAGATATACCCGTAGTTGATTATTAGACCCTATCCCCCATTGTGTACACATTTAATCCACAAATTTATTACTCAATTCAAAACTTTTGAGACTTAAATTCCTTAATAGCAATACTACCTCTTTATACCTATATAACATTTTAAGTATTTTTATTTTTAAGTTTTTCACATCTCCTATATATCCCTCCCCTTCTCTCAATATATTCACGTTCTTTGAATAGTTTGCTCTCAATCTGCATATTATTAATTTATATTTTTCTATTTTTTCTGGTCTCTTTTTCTCCCTTTCTCTTTCTTCTTGTTTTCTCTCTCTCTACTTCCATCCTATCCAACCTAATTCCTGCTTTGAGACTAGGACTTAGTTAAGTTAACTCTCCCTGTACCTTCCCACATCACTCTATTCATATTTTTTACCCACATCTCTCCTTAACCTTAATAATTTCTGGTTTACCAAATTCTTCTTTGCGGTTTGTAGCCCATTAATATAGAGTCGTTTGATGTTGAATAGAGGTAACTGTTGAACTAGATTTTATCTGCAGACTGTTGACTATGCAAATTCAGACTTTGGTTGATGCTTGCCTTAAGTTAGTGTTCTAGCACAAAACTGGTGTTATTTTCATCCCAAATGGGCAGAATAAGCCGGAAAACAACAAAAAAATGGCAAGTCCAGGTATCTTAACTCCCACTTCTGATAATCAGGGGACAGAACAGATGATGAATAATCAAGAGGAAAGTTCCCAAATAGCTCTACAAACACTGCTGGCAAACCTGATAAACAAAAAGATTGAAAACATACAAAGAACTCTGTATGAGCGTGATAGGGAGAGAGAGGAGGCAAACAAAAGGACAATGCAAGAAAAGATTGAAAACCCACAAAAACTCTGTATGAGCTTGATAGGTACAGAGAGGAGGCAAACAATAGGTCAATGCAGGAAAAGATTAAATACCTACAAAGGACTCTGTATGAGCGTGATAGGGAGAGAGAGGAGGCAATCCAAAGGTTTATAGAGGAATATCATGAGCGTGAGGAAGCTACTCAAAAACGGATACAGGATTTGCGTGAGCAGCTTGAGAATACTCAAAGAGTAAGGCAGTAATGGCATGAACAGGCTGAGAAGACTCAAAGAGAACTGGAGGAATGGCATGAAAGGGAGGAAGCTAAGAAAAGAGTAATACAGCAATTGAGAGAGCAGGATGAGAATACAGAAAGATCACTAAAGGCATTCATGGGATCCATTAACAAAGAGCTGAGGGAAGTCAGGGACACCACAAAGGGAATGCTGAATGGGACCCAACAGAAGGAATTGGAGTCCAAGTAAACCATAACCAATCAACTAAGTGATTAGAGAATAAACACTGAACATCAAATTAAGGAAGTAAAGAAGTTAATACAAGATCAAAAACAAAGCTTCAACAAAGAATTTGAAGCCATCAAAGCTGACCACTTAGAAGGAAAAGAAATAAAAAGCAAAGTAGAAAGTCTTGACAGCAGTTTAGACCATGCAGAAGATCGAATCTCGGGGATTGAAGATAGCCTAGATATTATAGAGAAAGAACATAAAACCATCCAAGACAAGTCCAAGAAATATAATAGATCTATCCAACACTTGGAAGACACCATCAGAAGGCCTAATCTAAGGATAATGGATGTAGAGGAGCACCTAGAAACAGAAGTTAATGGTCTAGGAAATTTGTTTAACAGGATCCTAGCAGAGAACTTCCCAAACATACAAAAAGATAGGCCTATTCAGATACAAGAAGCTTTTAGAACTCCAAATAGACCAGATCAGAATAGGACACCCCACCTTCACATTATAATCCACACAGGATCAACACAGACAAAGGAAAAGATCCATAAAACTGTGAAGGTGAAAAGATTAATCACTTATAATGAGAAACCAATTAGAATCACCTCAGATTTCTCAGCAGAGACAATCAAATTAAGAAGAGACTGGAATGATGTATGTCAAGCCCTAAAAACAACCATCTATCAACCAAGAATACTGTACCCAGCTAAATTCACCTTCATAACTGAAGGCCAAATAAAAACCTTCCATAGCAAAGAAAAATTGAAACAATACATCTCCACCAAACCAGCCCTACAAAAGATTCTTAAAGATGTCCTACACATAGAAAACCATCAAGACCAAAATAAAATCCAAGAAACTGCACCCAAACTGAGAATCCAAGAACCATTGGAAGAACACAGTTTTCCCAACCCCCAAGAAGATGGATGACATGACAGGAACTGCCAAATACCTCTCAGTCCTATCTCTTAACATTAACCGACTTAACTCTCCAATTAAGCAACATAGACTGTCTAGTTGGATTTAAAAACAAGATCCTTCTATCTGCTGCCTTCAGAAGTCACATCTTGCCCGTAAAAACACACACATTTTCAATGTTAAAGGCTGGAGCAAAATCTACCAAGCAAATGACCCCCATAAACAGGCAGGAGTTGCAATCCTAATATCAGATAAAATAGACTTCAAATTAAAATTTGTGAGAAGAGATAAAGGAGGTCGCTACATACTAATTAAGGGATCTCTACTTCAGGAGGATATTACAATTCTAAATATCTAACAGCCAAACAACGGAGCACCCAAATTTATTCAAGAAACACTACTTTCCCTCAAATCCCACATAGATCCAAAGACATTAATTGTTGGGGATTTTAACACACCAATCTCCACACTAGATAGATCAACTCCGCAAAAACTCAACAGAGAAACTGCAGATATAAACAGCTGCATAGATCAACTAGATTAAACAGACATCTACCGAATATTTCACCCAGCAGCAACAGAATACAAGTTTTTCTCAGCAGGACATGGAACATTTTCTAAAAAAGACCACATTTGAAACCACAAAGCAAACTTGTCCAAATTCAGAAACGTTGAAGTTATACCTTGCATTCTCTCTGACCACAAAGGAATAAAATTAGAATCAAGACCAAAAGCCACCAAAGAAAGTCTGGTAAAACATGGAAGCTGAACAACACACTGCTGAATCAGGAGTGGGTCATGAAGATATTAGAAAGGAAATTCAAGTGTTCATGCTATGTAACAATAATGAGCACACAAATTTCCAGCTCCTCTGGGACACAGCAAAAGCAGTACTCACAGGAAGTTTACAGCTCTGAGCTCCTACATCAACAAATTGGAGAGATCTGAAACCAAAAATTTAATGAGACATCTGAACCTCCTTGAAAAAGAGCAGCATGATAAATCCCAATCCAGTAGATGGAAAGAAATAATTAAAATTAAATCACAATTAAATGTATTAGAATCCAAAAAAACTATAGAAAGAATCAACAAAACAAAGAGTTGGTTCTTCGAAAAAATTAACAAAATTGACAGACCCTTAGCAAATCTTATTAGAAAAGGAAGAGGACACACCCAAATAAATAAACTCAGAGATGAGAATGGAAATATCACCATGGAAACGACCAACATTCAGAACATTATAAGGGAATAATTCTCAAAACTTTATGCTAAATATGTTTGAAAACTTGACAGAAATGGATCTTTTCCTAGAAAATATTGACATGCCAAAATTAAACCAAGATGAGTTAAACCATCTTAACAGGCCCATATCAAGCATTGCAATAGAAACAGCAATAAGAGACCTCCCAGCTAAGAAAAGTCCAGGACCAGAAGTTTTTACAGCGGAATTTTACAAGGCCTTCAAAGCAGGGCTCACACCAATACTACTCCAACTCTTCATTGAAATTGAAAGAGAAAGTTCACTACCGAACACATTCTATGAAGCCATCATAACCCTCATCCCAAACCAGGCAGGGACTCAACAAAGAAAGAGAATTATAGACCCATTTCTTTGATGGACATTGATGCAAAACTTCTCAATAAAATTTTGGCCAATCGACTTCAACAATTCATCCAAAAAATCATACACCACGATCAAACAGGATTCATTTCAGGGATGAAAAGCTGGTTCAATATATGCAAATCAATTAATATTATTCATCACATCAACAGGAGCAAGGATAAGAACGACATGGTTATTTCAATAGTTGCAGAAAAAGCATTCGACAAGATCCAACACCCCTTCATAATGAAGGTTTTGGAAAAATTAGGAAGCCATGGAACATTCCTCAATACAATAAAGGCTGCATATGACAAACTTACAGCCAACATGATACTTAATGGTGAAAAACTAAAGCCATTTCCTCTTAACTCAGGAATAAGTAAAGGATGTCCACGCTCTCCACTTCTCTTCAATCTGTTATTAAAATGTCTAGCTACAGCAATAAGACAAGGTGCAAACATAAAGGGAATCTAAATAGGGAAAGTAGAAATAAAATTCTCCCTCTTTGCAGAAGACATGAACTTTTATTTAAAAATCCCATAGACTCCACTCCAAAATTACTCTAGCTGATTCAAAACTTTGGCAAAGTAGCAGGGTATAAAATTAGTCCCTCAAAATCAATGGCTTTTCTGTATGCCAACAATGAAAAGTGTTTGGCTGAAATTAGGAAAGTAACTCCATTTATAATAGCCCCTCAAAAAATAAAATACCTAGTTATTAACTTAATCAAAGAACTGAAGGACCTCTATGATGAAAACTTTAAAATCTTCACAAAGGAAATCAAAACAGAACTTAGAAATTGGCAAAACCCCCATGCACCTGGATTGGAAAGATTAACATCATGAAAATGACAATACTTCCCAAGGCTATCTACAAATTCAATGTGATACCTATCAAAATTCCAACCTCAAGGAAATAGAGGAGGCAATCCAAAATTTCATATGGAACAATAAAAGACCCCGAATACCAAAAACGCTCCTCAACGGAAAGAACACTGCTGGTGGAATATCAATACCAAATTTCAAACTCTACTCTAAAGCCATGATAATCAATACAGCTTGGTACTGGCATAAGAACAGACCTCAGGAACCATGGAATAGAATTGAAAACCCAGCAATAACCTACAGACCTATAGCCAATTAATCGTTGATAAGGGAGCTAAAATACTAGAACGGAAGAAAGATAGCCTCTTCAGTAAATAGTGCTGGCAATATTGGTTAACTACTTGTAGAAATCTATAACTAGATCCTTAAGTATTACCGTGCATCAGAATCAAGTCCAAATGGATCAAATACCTCAGAGTCAAACAGACACTAAAAACATTACAGGATGGAATAGGAGAAACCCTAGGCATCCATTGCTCAAGCTGAAATTTTCTTAATAGAGACCCAGATACCCAACAAATCAAAGAAAGGTTAGACAAATGGGATTGCATGACGTTTCAGAGCTTCTGCATGGCAAAGGACATAGCTATCAAGATCAATAGAAAGCCCACGGTTTGGGAGAAGATCTTCACTAGCCGTACAACGGACAAGGGCCTCATATGTAAAATATACTTGGAACTCAAAAAATTATACCCCCAACAACAAATCCTCAAAGAAACAACTTCCCAATAAATAAGTGGGCTAAAGACTTGAAGAGAAACTTGTCTGAAGAAGAAAGAAGGATGGCCAATAGACACATGAAGAAATGCTCAACCTCCCTAGCCATAAAAGAAATGCAAATCAAAACAACATTGAGATACCACCTCACTCCAGTTAGAATGGCTATAATCAAGAACTATAACAACAACAGATGCTGGAGTGGATGTGGACAGAAGGGAACCTTACTTCATTTTGGTTGGAGTATAAACTTGTTCAACCACTTTGGAAATCAGCATGGAGGTTTTTGAAAAGACTTCACATAGAGCTCCCCTATAACCCAGCAAAACCACTTCTGGGCACTTACCCAAATGTTTACAAACAAGACCACACTAAACCTGCCAGCACAACTATGTTTATTGCAGCATTATTTACCATAGCTAAGATCTGGAACCAACCCAGATGCCCCTCAGTAGATGAATGGATCAAGTAAATGTGGTATATATACACAATGGAATTCTATGCCTCCATCAGAAAGAATGACATTTCTCCATTTGTTAGGAAATGGAAAGGCTTGGAAAAATTATATTAAGTGAAGTAAACCAGGCCCAAAGAATCATAGGTCCCATGGTTTTCCTTAGTTGCAATATCTCGTATATGTGTGAGTCAAGCATGAAAGGTCAAATAATGTGATGTTAGGAAAATGAACCCTTAAATATGTATTGAAATGTTTTTTTCTTTCCTGCATTTGTTTCTAACTCATTTATAAGATTATTTATTTCTTGCTTTGTTTGTCCCTCTCCCACACTATAAACCCTGCTTTCACTGTATTTGATGTCAGTATAATTTGTGGAGGAGATGGGGGAAAACAAGTCTTTTAAGGATACAGGTGGACCCGATGCAACTATGAGTCATACAGGTTGTCATGTCAAAAACGAACTTTAAAACTTTGTTGCGGGGGTAGGGAGGGATTTGGTAGGGGGGCGGGGGGGGGAACCTGGGAAGGGATGTTAAGAGTAAACAAAGGAGGAGGCTGCACTTTTTGATAAGAAATGTACTCATTATCTTGCCCATTTAATTGTAACCCCTCTGTACAATATGTTCACAAAAAATAAAAATTAAAATTTAAAAAACTAATAAAAAGAAAAAAGAGAAAAAAATGCACACAAGTAAAAAAAAAAAAAGGATTTACATGTATCATGGAGAGATTAAGAACTAGCCTAAGAGATTTAGAATGCTAAAGGCAATGAGGATAAGCCTAGTTGACAACTAGTTCTTCAATAACCAAAAATGGTTCTCTAGACCAGTTTCTGATATACCTTATTTACTATCATTTTTTCCTTCCATCTGGAGTTATTCCTTATTTTCTGTCACAACTATTAATTAGCTTCTGCCTTTTTGATACCAAAACTGATCAAAAAATTTCAAAATCACACTTAGACTACTTTTCACTTTGTGATTCGCAGTGATGACACAAAATCCTGGAATCCTTGAATTTCCAGAATTAATCTTCAGCTGACAATTAAGCACATTCCTGGCATTAATTGCTGTGACTTAATGAACAAAACTTTTTTCAACACAGTATCATAACTTAAGTAAAATACATGAATTAGGGGCTATTATCAGGTGTCATTATGGAAGTAGCAATTATATATTTCAAGTATGTGTTCTTTCTTTTCCATTTACTAATTTTTTGCCAGTCCAGGGGCTTAAACTCAGGGGTAGAGAATTATTCCTGAGCTTTTTTTTTTTTTCTTCAGGGCTAGCACTCTACCACTTGAGGCAAAGCATTCCTTCTAGTGTTTTTCTTTTTTCTGTTTAACTGAGGAATTGAACCCAGGGTCTCATGCATGCTAGGCAAACACCATACCAGGAAGCCACATTCCCAGAGCCCTAAATGACTTTCTTAAGATGGCATTAAATTTTCATTCCATAACTATGTATTATAAGTTTGGCCAGGTGCTAGAAAATGATGTAGAAAGCAATACAATACAATAAGTCCAGTAAGGCTGGATGCACTCAGCCACCTCTACCTTCCTCAACTGCTGGTAGAGTTGTAACTAACAGAGGGAATCCCAGGTGCTCTTAGGCAGCATGGAATGTGGGCCTGGTCACCATTCTTGTATCCCATTGGTCAAAAATAACCATGAAAGAATGGGGATGTGGCCGGAATTCTGTGATGCATCAGCATGGGCGGAGTCAAGAAGATAGCAGCTCCCCCAGCCCTTTTCCCAGGGAACAATGTCCAATACAGTTGGAGATGAGAGGGTGACCTGCTTTAGCTGGATGGCTGCACAGATTCTTCTGTATGTCTGTTTGTTGCCAGACCCGGACCTTGAACTCAGGATCTGGGCACAGTCTGTGCACTGCTTTTGCTCAAGGCTCGCCCTCCACAGTGGAGCCCCGGGCTTCTGGCTTTTTTGGCACTGAAGTTGGAGAGAGGTTCAAGGACTTTCCTGACTAGGATGACTTTGACCATGATCCTCCCTTCACAGCCTTGTAAGTATCAAGGAGGACTGCTGAAAATCACTGGTACCTCTCTAATCATTGGTCTTGCTGATATTCTTGGACAGCCCGGTGAGTACCCTATCCCCAGGTTGAAGTGGTGGGAGCTGGAGCTCACAGTTGGAATCCTGGTCCTGCCACCTCCAAATGGCTGGAGATCCTAAGGAACTCATTCCTATCCATATGATTGAATGGGCAGTTCTTGAATGATTCTAGGATAAAATTATACACAATTCTGTTATAGGACACTGATTTTAGTTAATTCTTTATTAAGCAGTTAAACAATCACATTCATAAAATGGAGGCATAATGAAATGCTTAAGAATTGGGCCTCACATACTGCAAAGGTACCATTTTTCTGCCAGGACTGGGATTGAAACTCAATGTCTTGGTAACTCTGTTGCACTGTGTGGGAATGGGAAGCTGGTCTCCTTAAAGTCAAGAAATTCAGGTCTGTTCCTTATGCCTAAAATAGATCTCCAACACTAGAAAACATCCTATTCATGTACAATTTACATATATGATTTATATTTATATACATACGTTGACTCCATATTGCATTCAGTGTAGTTATTTTATATTTTTTAATTCATGTATTGACCTGTTATTTTATTGACTATTATGGAACATAAAACATTGATTACATTGATTACACAGGATATAGGTCTACATTTGTATTCCACTTCATACCTGACACCCAGGACTTTCACAGAAAAGGAAAACGAGTCACCATCATCTTCTTACTCCACGATTCATTTTTGGGAGTGCTGGCATCTGAACTCAAGACCTACAACCTTCAAGGTTCAATTAATGAATGGGTGAGTGTTAGCATGCCATCCTGGGGCAAATTGAGCTGACAGGCTGTTCCCAGAACCTCAGATCAAGCCCCAGGGGTGACCAAAATAAGAAAAGATTGACATGCAGATGGCAGTACGCTAATAAATATATATCTTTATAGAGTGTCAGAGATGTCTATACATTATTCAGTTATATATTCTACATTCCTTCCAATTCCTGGGTATTAATTATGCCTCCATGTAATTAATGTAATTAGTGTAATGTAATTGTTTTCATCCTTAAACTATTAATGAAATCAGTGTCCTGAAATTATTGCGTTCCTTTAAGTAATAATATTTTTTAATGCTTCATAAATATTAAATAAAATGAATCAGCCTCCTGAAATGATGCTGTCTAATTTTATAGGAGCATCATTCATGATCAACTCATTGAACCTTGACATTGATATTATCATTGATATTATCAACTCATTGTTAATCCTGTGGATGGGTATCATTTTCTTAGTAGTTCCTGCCATTGGTTGGTGTTAGGACAGGGATTCGAAATCAGGGCCTATGTTGCCATGTGGGCCTATGGCATCCCTGATAGTCTGGCAGCCTTCAGCAATGCAAGGTGAAGTACCCTTTGCAACAGTGTCATTCAGGCCCATGAGGGTCACCATGCAAAGAAAGAAAACATAAAATGGCCATATTTTTTCTGTGCATGGCTTTCCCTGCAAGGCCTGGGGATCTAGGATCCCAGGAGGAGCTGTAGATCTAGTGGCTGCAACCCAGCCTAAGGTGATCAAAGCTGAGGCAGAGTTGCCACGACCTGAATTCAAGTGCCATATTGAGAAAAGTAAAATAAAAAAAATTAGCTCCCTGGCTTGCAATTCACGCTGTTTATTCTTCCAGGCTTTGGATTTGAACTCAGGATCTGGGTAAATCTGTAGCAATGTGGATGAAGGGGATGATCACCATATTGAAGATAAGAAAGGTAGGCCTGCCAGGCGCTCATGGCTCACGCCTGTAATCCTAGCTACTCAGGAGGCTGAGATCTGAGGATCGTGGTTCAAAGCCAGCCCGGGTAGAAGAGATCGTGAGACACCTATCTCCATTAAACCACCAGAAAACCGAAAGTGGCGCTGTAGCTCAAGTGGTAGAGAGCTCGCCTTGAGCTGAAGAGCTGAGGGACAGTGCCCAGGCCCAGAGTTCAAGCCCCACGACTGACAAAAAAAAAAAAAAAAAAAAAAAAAAAAAGAAGGAAATGGGTCTATAGTTCTCTTTTTGATGAGACCCTGACTGGTTTTGGGATAAGGGTTATGATGTTTTCATAGAATGAGTTCTAGGTAGTAGTGCACTTTCTCTTTCAGTTTCATTGAAGGGCTATTGCTGTGAGCTCTGCTTTAAAGGCCTTGTAGAATTCTGCTGCAAATCTTTCTGTTCCTGGGCTTTTCTTAGATGGAACTTCTCTTATTGCTGTTTCTATCTCAATGTTTGATATGGGCCTGTTAAAATATTTTAACTCATCTTGGTTTAGTTTCAGCATGTCAATATTTGCCATGAAAAGGTCCATTTCTGCCAAATTCTCAATCTTATTAGCATAGTTTTGATAAGTATTCCCTTTTAATGTTCTGAATCTTGGTTGTTTCTCTGGTGATGTTTCCATTCTCATCTCTGAGTTTATTTATTTGGGTGAGTCTGCTTCTTTTCCTGATAAAATTTGCTAAGGGTCTGTCAATTTTGTTAATTTTGTTGAAGAACCAACTCTTTGTTTTGTTGATTTTTTCTATGGTTTTCTTGGATCCTAATTAATTTAATTCTGATTCAATTTTAATTATTTATTTCCATCTCCTGGATTAGGGTTTATCTTGCTGCTCTTTTTCAAGGAGGTTCAGATGTCTCATTAAATTGTTGGTTTTAGATGTCTCCAATTAGTTGATGTAGGATCTCCAAGCTATAAACTCGCCTCTGAGTACTGTCTTTGCTCTGTCCCAGAAGAGCTGGTAATTTGTGTGCTCATTTTTGTTGAATATCATGAACATTTGAATTTCCTTTCTAATCTCTTCCCTGACCCAGTGATGATTCAACAGTGTGTTATTTAGCCTCCATGTGTTACAGGATTTTCTTTGGTGGTTTTTGGTGTTGAGTTCTAATTTTATTCCCTTGTGGTGTGAGCGGATGCAAGGTATAACTTAAATGTTTCTGAATTTGGACAAGATTGCTTTGTGGTCTATTTTGGAAAATGTTCTATTGCTGCAGAGAAATATACTCATTACTTTGCCCATGTAATCGTAACCCCTTGGTACAGTATTTTCACAATAAATAAAACTTCAAAAAATGTTTATCACTTATTATAACTCAAATACCAAGCGAGAGTTATTTTATATAATCATTACAGATATCATTTTATCACTATCATAAAACAGAATAAAAAGACCAGTCCCAATTATTACCTACCTATCATTATCCTTAATTCCTAATCATTATCTAAATATCTTAAACAATCTAAATAGTCATGTCTTTAACATAAACATAAATATTCTACACTTTTTACTTAAAAATTTCCAGGGGCATGCATTCATGTCTCTAAGAAATGTTCATAGAAGTTAAAAAATATTTTTGTGAAATTAATGTGAGACATGTTGTTGTTGTTCTTGTTTGCAAGTCCTGGGCATTGTCCCTAATGATTTTGTGCTCAAGGCTAGCACTGCACAACTTGAAGCACAGGGCTAATTTCTCTTTTTGAATGGTTAATTGGAGAATACGAATCTAACATATACTTTTCTGTTTGGGCTAGATGTGAAAACAATTGTTAGATCTCAGCCACCAGAGGAGCTAGAATTATAGTCGTGAGGTACCGGCACTTGGTTTGATGATTTTTTTTTTAATTTTAGTTATGTTTTAAGATATTTGTTTCACTATAATGCACATAATTTTATACATAAATTCATATATATATATACATATGATAACAAATTCCCTCTAAAAATATATGATTTTCTACACATAACATTTATACACACACACACACACATATTTCTGAATATATACACTCCCTCTAAAACTTTTATGCTACTATTTTTTACCCTTTTCATTTCAAAGATATAGTCTATTTTTCCAAAAGTTTCCTAGAGTAAAATGACATATTTCAATAGAGAATAGAATATATTATTTTCAAGGTAATTTTAGATATACACATGATGTCATAGTAATATTTATAGTATATTACTTGAAAAAAATCTGTTCCAACCCTGAAATATTTGTGTGTAATGACAGGGAGAAGGGAAGTTAATTCATACTGATTAGAAATGTGCAATGCTTCAAAAATCTGTTCAATAATTTGTTATAATCACAGTCAAGCTACCTGTTATGGTTTAATTTTTTTTTGTTTCTTTATTTATTCAAAAATTTAACATGGATGCATGCACAGTGGTAATATTAAAATTATTAATCAAAATATAAATAATAAAAATCATAGACATATACCAGACTTTCAATAATTAGCACTTATGATGCTAATAATAATTTTGTTGAAGATGATGATGACCAGAGTGACCTTGATAATGGCAATGTTATGATTAAAAAGGAAAAATTTTAGACATCTTTGAATTTAGATTTCCCACATTTAATACATAATAATAAACAGTGTTGGATTACATACAATGAGAATAACAAGAGGAGAGTTTCAATATCAAGAAATAACAATCAGATAATCGGATGAGACAGTAAATCCCTAATGTTATTCTTGCAGTCTATTTAATGTATACTCATTTTCTTGGTGATATTTTTTTCTTATAAATAAAATCGTTTATTTTAACATGTTTATTATCACACATAGATAAAATGTAATAAGCTGAGCGCTTTGTTATCAAATGATCTTGTTTGTTCTAGCCTTGGGAAATTAGGAGAAAGCCTTTTACCACCCACATAACCAGTAGCTTAGTTATATATCCCTAGAAGGTAACAACACATGTCTCAAACATGCTTCACTCATTAGGCAGAAAACACTATGGGGAAAAACATACTTTGTAAAAAGTTGTTTAAGACTAGGTGACCAGTGATGAGTACATGAAACAGACTTGTGTCAAGGGCATAAAAAGGAGTACATAGAAATCATATTAGTGCTGGGCGCCACTGGCTCATACCTGTAATCCTATCTACTCGGGAGGCTGGGATCTGAGGATCACGCTTCAAAGCCCCTCCCCCCAGGCAGGGCTCGATCTCAGGTCCCGGGATGGACCTAACGCTCTATTGGCTCACAGGCTGATGTACTCACCATGACCCATTCATCACTTTGGTTTGCTAGGCCTTGAGTTCAAATCCCAGCACTGTCAAAAGGTGAACACTGATGTGAGAAGCCAAGTGAACCTCCTCTTTTCCTGTGCTGTGAAAGTCCTGATTCTCAGCTAGGAATGGAAGATGCTATATAGGCAACTCTATAGCCATGGAAACAGCTTGACATCCATGTCAGCACAGTTATACCTGCCACCATACTCAGTAAAATACACAATACCTCCATGAATTAGACACAAATTACGGAGAAGTGCACCGAACGCAAGATGCTATTCACACATGTATATCAATAGAGGTCCTATGTTTAAATTATGAATTTATGCCCATCCTGGCCCTCTCTGGTGCTCAATGTCAGGTCCTGGAAATGTTGTAGCTCCTCAGTTGCTCACAGGCCAGTGCCCTCACCTTTACCCTTTCACAAATTGGGCCTGCTAGGTTCTGAGTTCAAATCACAACACTGTCAAAACATGAATCCTGATGTGAGCAGTACATCAGTTCACCTGCTTTCCTGTCCTGTGAAAGTCCTGGGTCTCGTCTAGGATGGACAAGGCATAGGAAACTCTATAGACATGGGAATAGGTTGTTATGAATATCAGCACATTTATATCTGTCATCATACTCAATAAAATACAAAATGCATCTCTGACTAAGAAACACAATAAAATAAATAACTAAACTGAAAGCATGATGCCTTCCACACATGTATGTAAATAGAGATCCTATGTGTAAAATAGGTGGGCTTAGGATTTTTGCCGGTGTTGGGCTTCAATTCAGACACTGGGAGCAGGCCAATGTAGTCTTCAAGGATGATGATCTTCCCCTTCTCCCACAGTGCAACAGAGTTACCCAGACCTGAGTTCAAATCCCAGCTCTGGCAGTAAAATGGGGCAAATACGGAACTAGGGTGTTTCCTTCATAATTTTTTTTAACAGAGTCAGAAGTTGAACTCAAGTCGTGGCAACTCTGCTTCAGTTCCGATCATCTTAGGCTGAAGCCTCTGGACCTACAACACATCATTGGATCCTAGGACCCCAGGGCTTGCAGATAAAAAAATAGCCACGAAGGGGAAAAAAAATTGCAGGAATTTCCACCTGGCGTTTTTATGTTCATTTTCCTTTGCATGGTGACCATGCTGGGTCCGAACTCAGCGGCCTGCAGAGTGAAGGTGACCTGGAGTGGCTGAAGGTCTGCTGGCTCTCGCGGAAGCCCAAGGGTGTCAGGATATCGCAGACCTCAAGGTCAAATCCAGGTCAGCCCCCCTCCATTGAGGGAATGGCGGGAGATTCTGAGATACTCTTTTCCAGCACTTGGAAGGGTCGTGGAATTCGATCAATCTCATCTTTGAATGAGTACTTTCTGCAGGATGCACGTAGGAAATAATAGGCAAGACTCATTGTGTATCGATTATTTTCAATGAAGAGTTGATGAAGCTTGACCATAATCATCACAGTCATGAAATGGAAGCATCAGGAAAGATAAAAAAATCGGTAGTCATGGGGTATATTGGATTCCATCACAGGTCGCCATCTCTCCTACTGTATACAAATATGCATACTACCTTCAGCTTATGAAGGGATGAGTATTGTGCTCTCCCCCTCCCACTCCCGGGCTCAATCTCAGGTGCTGGGAACAGCTTAGTTCCTTATTAGCTCTCAGCATGGTATCCTCACCTTGACCCTTTCTCCTGTTGGGTTTGCTAAGCTGTAAGTTCCAACCTCAACACTGCCAAAAGCGGAATGCAGATGTGAGAATCCAATACGTCCACTTGTTTTCCTGCCCTGTGAAAATTCTCGGTCTCAGCTAGGATGGAGAAGGCTTAAGCAATGTTATAGACATGGGAATTAGTTCTCATCCCTGCCAGCACACTTATGTCTCTCATCATAATCAATACAATACAAAATTCATCCCTGACTAAGACACACAATAAAAAGAATAACTACATTGAACACATGATACATTCCACACATGTATTTAAATAGAGATCCTAGGTGGGCATATGATTTTTGCCAGTGAGGGGGCTTCAATTCAGGCCCTGGGAGCAGACCTGACCATGTAGTCTTCCAGGATGGTGATCTTCCCCTTCACCCACAGTGCTATAGTGTTACCCAGATCTGAGTTGGAATCCCAGCTGTGGCAGAAAAAATGGTGTGAATTCTGAGCTAAAGTGGTTTATTATTTTTTATTTTATTATATTTTTTTTCCAACCAAGCAATTTGAACTCAGTTCATGGCAACTCTGCCTCAGCTTCCATCACTTTAGGCTGATGGGCTGCCATGGACACATAGCCGATCCTGTGATCCTAGGTCCTGAAGCCTTGCAGGAGAAAAAAATACCCTCACTAAAAATAGCCGCAGGATGGATTTTTTTACATTTTATTCCTTTGCATGGTGACCAACCTGGGTCTGAATGACAAGGCTACAAGTTTACTTCACTTTGCATTGGCCAAGGCTAGCAGGCTATCGTGGAAGCCACAGGCCCATATGTCATCGAAGGCCCTGATATTGAATCCTGGTCCTGACACATATCAGTGGGGAGACTTCCCAAGAGACTTGTTCCTATGCACGGGAATAACGATGGAATGTTTGGAAACTCATGATTGAAAAAGTTTCCGCGGGCATCGGTCTAATCTAAAATGGGATGCAATGATCCTAGGACGTTGATTGATCTTAATGAATGGTTTATTAAGCATGAAAACAATACTATTCCTTCAATGGCAGCATAATAAATACCTAAGAGTTGGTAGAAATGTAGTTGATGTAATTGAATCCTAAGTAGATGTCTCTGGAATTCGATACAAATATATATTTATTGGTATACTGCCACCTGCCTATCCATGTATGGTTATTTTGTTCACCTCTGTGGCTCAATCTCAGGGTCTGGGAACTGCCTGGTACCTTTCTTGGCTAGAGGTTGCCGTGTTGACACATTCATTCATGAATTGTGTCTGCTAGGCCCTGAGTTCAGATCCCAGCACTGCAAACAATTGGATTTTGGAATAAGAAGCCAACTGTGACACCTGTTTTCCTTTTCTCTGAGTGTCCTGGCTGTCAGACATGATGGACAACATGTCTACAAATTTAGATACTATGTGATGGGATGTCATCAGTATAATAAATTTAATGCATATCATCACAGTCAATTAACGGTAAATAATTGAATAAAACAAAAATACAATCAATAACCACAACAAACAGGATATGGACTGAACATCTATAGGTAAATAAAAATTCTATCTTTACAATGAATATAAATAGTATGTTTTCCAGGGCTGGGCTGGAATTCAGGCGTAAGGACCAGGCGGGACTTTCTTGTCTTCAAGCATGGTGAGCTTCCCCTTCGTCCACAGTGCTACAGAGTTACCCAGACCCTGATTTCAAATCCAATGCCTGGTAATAAAAAACAGCGTGAATTGCAAGCCAGGGATCTATTTTTTTTTTTTTTTTTTGCAAAGCAAGGTCTTGAACTCAGGTCATGGCAACTCTGCCTCAGCTTCCATCATCCTAGGCTGGGGTGCAGCCACTGGAGCCACAGACGATCCTGGGATCCTAGATATCCAAACCTTGCAAATGGGAAAAATATGCACATAAAAAAAGTGTCAGAGCCGGGTGCCAGTGGCTCACAACTGTAATCCAAGCTACACTGGAGGCTGAGATCTGAAGATCGCAGTTGAAAGCCAGCCCGGGCAGGAAAGTCCATGAGAATCTTATCTCCAATAAACCACTAGAAACCCGGAAGTACTGCTGTGACTCTAGCAGTAGAGTGCTCGCCTTGAGCTGAAGAGAACAGGGACAGTACCCAGGCCCAGAGTTCAAGCCCTATGACCGACAAAAAAAAAAAGTTGCATTATTGCATTTCTTCCTTTGTACCATGACCATCTGGGTCTGAATGACAGGGCTCTAAAGGGTACTTCATCTTGCATTGCTGAAGGCTGGCGGGCTATTGGGGAAGACATAGTCCTGCACAGGAACATAGGTCTAGAGTTCAAATCCAAATCATGACACTTCCAGATAGTGGAAGATCCTAAGAGACTCGTTCCCATCCATAGGAATAACGATGGAATGTTATCAATGTCACAGTTGAATGAGCTAATCATGAATGCTACTCGTATAAAATTAGTTATCATAATTTCAGTAGACAGATTTTATTTAATATGAATCATTAAATGAATACTCGGTCTTACAGGGATACAATAATTTCAGGACCTTGATTTACTTTATAGTTTATTAAGGATTAAAACAATAACATTAATTACATAGAGGCATAATAAATACCCAAGAATTGGTAGAAATGTACTCTATATAACTGAATAATGTGTAGACATCTCTGGCACTCTATAAAGATATATATTTATTAGCATAATGCCATCTACATGTCAATCTGTTCTTATTTTGTCAACCCTAGAGACTTGATCTCAGATCCTGGAAACTGCCTGTCAGCTCAATTTGCCCCTGGATGGGTGCTGACACTTACCCATTCATGAATTTGGCCTTGTAGGCTTTGAGTTCAGACACCAGCACTCCCAAACAATGAATAATGGAGTAAGAAGCTGATGGTGACAGGTTTTCTTTTTCTGTGAAATCCTGGGTAGAATACATATGCAGTGGAATACATATGCAGACCTATATCCTATGTAATCAATGTAATAAATGTTCTATGTGCCATAATAGTCAATAAAATAAATGGCTAATACTTGAATAAAACAAAAAATAAAATGAATAACTACACTAAATGCAATAGTCAATATATGTGTCTAAATATAAATAATTTATATAAAATATACATTACAAAGATGTTTTCTAGTGCTGGGGATCGATTTCAGGCCTAAGGAACAGACTTGAATTTCTTAACTTCACGGAGGTGAGCTTCCCCTTCCCACACAGTGCAACAGAGTTACCCAGACCATGAGTTCCAATCCCAGTCCTGGCAGAAAAAATGGCACCTTCATACTATGTGACACCAAATTCGTAGATATTTCATTATGCCTCCATTTAATTAATATAATTGTTTAAATGATTCATAAAGTGTTAGTTAAAATCGATCAGATTCCTAGGATATAATTGTGTATAATTTTATGCTAGAATCGTTCAAGAAGTCCCCATTCAATCATGACATACATCACATTCCATTGGAATTCATATGGATAAGAATGAATTTCTTAGGATCTCCTGCCATTTGGAAGTGGCAGGAACAGGATTCAAACTGTGGGCTCCAGCTTCAATCAATTAATCCCCAGAATAGGGAACACAAAGGTCTGTCCAAGAACATCAGCAAGACCAATGATTAGGCAGGCACCCGTGGCTCTCAGCAGTCCTCTTTAATGCTTACAAGTCTGTGATAGGAGGATCATGGTCAAAGTCACCCTAGACAGGAAAGTCCTTGAGACCCCAATCCAACTTCAGTGCCAACAAAGCCAGAAGTAGAGCCGTGTGACTCCAGAGGGTGAGGGCTAGCCTTGATCAAAAGCAACTCATGGACTGTGCCCAGATCCTGAGTTAAAGGTCCGGGACTGGCAACAAACAGACTTACAGAACAACCTGTGCAGCCATCCAGCTAAAGCAGGTCACCTTCTTGTCCCCACTGGATTGGACAGAGTTTCCTGGGAGAGTGGCTGCTCTCATCTTGACTCTGCCCATTCTGCCTGCATCACAGTATTCTGGTCACACCCCCATTATTTCATGATTTTTTCTGACCAATGGGATACAAGAATGGCGGCCACAGCCACATTCCACGCTGCCCTGAAGAACCGGGATTCCCTCTGATGGTTGACACCACTACCAGCAGTTGAGGAAGGTAGAGGTGGCTAAGTGGTGAGCAAGAGACTCCAGGCGACTTTGGAGTAGAATACGAAATTGACCTCCTAATCAGTGAGTGGGAGAAGAGAGGATTTCCCAGAGCCTAGGAACGTGGCCAGCCTATCTTTCCCAACTCAGTGCTCAGATGTCTGAAACAACAAGACTCCATGAGAAAACTATGGGGGGCATGAAACTGTGGCCAGAACACCAGTAGAAGAATCCTCCTGACAGACCTGCAACACTCAAGAAAACAAAGAACATGAAAAAGGGAAGGATCCCCAAGGCAAACACCACTGGAGAGCATGATTCAATGGAGGGTCCAGGCCAAAGGTGATGCCCACCACGGGCTTCCCCTGTTTTTGGACACAGTCACAGCCACGAGGTTCCAGAGTGTTAATCCTCCTGATACCACCAAGGATCTGCAGAGGTGCTACCGACATCTGGTGCCCACCCTGGACCCCAGCAAAAGAAGAAACCAGGCACTCTATGCCGAGATCCAATCACTGAAGCAGGAAAAGACAGACCTTCAGGATCAATGGGAAAAAGAGAGGGAGAAGATAGCCCAGGTGCCTGCAGCACCTAAAATAGAGCTATAGATCCACAAGGCACCCATACAGAGTTTGGTTTCGGCAGAAAGCAATTTGCAATCCCGCGTGTGTGCAGCAGGCTACTGATGAACAGAAAGGGAGCACGAAGCTCTCACCAGCTGCCTGCAGGCTGCAGAGCAGTGCATGGCCGAGCTGGAGATGTTGGCTTCTGTGGTCAATGATCACAGAATGAGACTGAAATGTTCTACAGCTGCATGATGTGACCCTTCTGCTCAAGGAAAAGGCCAGAAGCTTCAATGACTTGAAGCAAGTGAACTCAAAGTTATAGGAGAAGCTGGAAGTGCTCTGGACAACAGGAAGAAAGGAATCCGCAAGTTCCAACAAGCACTGGTGGAGCATGAGGTACTGAAGAGACTACTGGACAATGTGAGCTGACTAGTGAGCACAGCGAATCTAGAGAGAGACACCTTCACAGAAGACCTGAGCATTGAGAGGTCCACGTGGAAGGAGGAGGCCCGGCAGCTGACCCATCAGGTGAACCAACTGACAGAGGAGAAGGAGCGAGGGGCGAGGCAGGTGTTCTTCTTAGAGAACAGGCTGGAGGAACCATGGCCCATCTCAGGCCGAGTGGCAGTTGCAAGCCCACGCCTACTGCACGCAGATGGAGTTGAAAAACCGGGAGGAATAACTTCACATCCAGGTCCAGGAAAACCAGAGGCTCCATCTCCAGAACCCGGAGCAGCAGGAGCAATGGTGGAGACTGGAGGAGAAGGCCAAGGATTGGCAGGAGATCCCTGAGACCCCATGACGCGCAAATGTGTGTGACGGACAGCTGGAGGAGCAGCTGGCCCTGCTGTGGGACGCTCTCCACAGGGTGAGCGGTGAGAAGGAGCTCGACAGCATCCTGGAAACAGAGCAGGTGGTGAAGAAACACCTGGGGGAACACCTGGTTCACACAGAGGAGAAGATAGAGGAATGGAAAGAAGTGGCTGAGAGAGAAAGAAAGCCAAGCATCTCATGACCAGCAGGAGCAGTCCCTGGCCCAGCTGCAGGAGCTCAGAACCACCTGTGAGCAGCACACACCTCCAATTAGCAGCTGAGCTCCAAGAAGGATGCCCTGCTGCAGCACCTTAAAGAGGCAGACCCAACTCCTGTAGCAGCTGAAGAAAGTGCATGGCACGAACAACTGGGGAGACCATGTGGTTCCCCCAAAGTGACAGGACACTCTGAAGTGCCTGAAAGCAATCAGACCACAGGAAGAGCGACTGCAGGCCCAGCTGAGCTTCTTCCCTTCCCTGGGGAAGGGGAATTCAAAAACCCTGGAGAAGCAATAGGTGAGGAGTCGAATCCCCCCATAAACATGAACATTGCAGAGGATGGAGACAATCCCCAAACCGAGTGGGACGTGAATTTGTGAGTACTCTTAGTGGCTGAAATCCACAGGGGGAAACTCCTGTAGCAGGAGTGGCAGGCCTGCTGCGGTCACCCGGTTCACCTGGCAGCTCAGTTGCAGAGAAAGCTTGAGCCACAGACCCTCCATCCCATGAGCTGGCACCACAGCCTGTGTGGGGATGGGGAGCGGGACACATGGTCGTCCAAGAAGAAAATCTACTTTGTCCACGACCTTTCTGATGAAATGGACTTCCAGTGTCCAGCGGGTGATCTTCAACATAGATGCAGCCAACTGTCGGCACACATCGCACTGTTGAGGAGTCCCTCATGGCATGTAAAGAGCAGATGTTCATTCGGGCTGAGCTGTGTCAGAAGAAACCTGAGCATGTGTACCAGCTGTCCTAGGAGAAGATGGATAAAAGGAGAGAGCTGCGGGAGCCGCTGTCACTCCTCACAGGGGAAGACATGGATAATGGGCTCCAGATGCCAGCACAGGCTGAGCCTCCTCTCACTGCCACTGCATTGGATGCCTCCAGGCTCCAGGGTGGGCGAAATGAGGGAGGAGCAGAAAGGTTTTGAAGAATTGCCACTTCAACGCAGTGTGGAAACTGCCAGAGGAGAGATCGAGGTTCCCAACCCCATAGAGGACTCCCCCACAAAGCACATCCTGATGCAGCTGCCCCACATCCAGAGCCACCCACAGCTCACAGACTCAGGTGAGGAGCGCTCCCTCCCTTTCTTCGGTAGACTGATGCAGATGATGACTATGTGACATAATGACTCTCCAAAGCCTCAGCAACCACTATAAGTAGGTGGCCAGGTAGCCTTCTCTCAGGCCTCCATCTGCTGGGTCATGGGAAGGGTAAACTGCGGGTCGGGTAGGGCAAAGGCTGCCGGGAGGTTGCCCATATTCAAGGGACATCTTATGGCCTATTGGTGGCCAGGGAAGAGGGCCATGTTATGCTTATCACAAAGAATAAATTGTTTTCAAAGGGAAAACAAGCCTCCAATGAAGATTTGTTGTTCCAGTCCTGGGGATTGAACTCAGGTCTTGGTCACTGTCCCTGAGCTCTTTCTCTCATGGCTAGCACTCTACCACTTGAGCCACAGGGCCGCTTCTTGTTTTCTGATGGTTCATCGATGATAAGAGTCTCACACACATTCCTGCCCAGGCTAGCTTTGAACCGTGATCTTCTAGATCTCAGCTTCCAGAGTAGCTAGGATGACAAGAATGAGCCACCAGTGCCCAGCATTTGAAACCTTTTAAAGGTGTCTTGGCGAGTCTGTAAAAGGATACACAAAGGGCATGGATAGACTTTGACACAATCAAGGAGTTGGGATGGGGAAGGCTGACCTTCTAGCCATTCTGTTCCTCCCCAAAATTAAAGATTCCAGGTGGTGTTGGATGCATCAAACACCTAGGCCAACAGCCACCAGACTCAGTGGGGAAAAGGTAGAGAATACTCAAAGATTGCAGTGTAGAAATCTTTGATTTTCCATGCATGTCCTGTGTGTGTATGTGTGTGTGTGTGTGTGTGTGTGTGTGTGTGTGTGTGTGTGTGTGTGTGTGTGTGTGTGTGTGTGTGTGTGTGTGTGTGTGTGTGTGTGTGAATTCAGGGCCTAGGCTCTATCCCTGAGTTTTCTTGCTCAAGGCTAGTGCTCTGCCACTTGAGCCACAGCCCCACTTGCATTTCGATGGTTAATTTTAGGTAAGTCTCAAGGACTTTCCTGTCCAGGGTGGCTTCAAAGCATGATGGGGGCCCAGGGAAACAGGAGTAAACACAATCCCTATGGTGGGCAACTCCTGCCTACTCGTGGCCACACGTGGAACATGCATCCTGTGCTATCGTGGGGGACTATCCTCCGCTAGAGTTCAAATTGGGGAAGTGACCAGGGCCAACCTGACTTTCAATCACCCTGAGTGCTGATTCCAGAGCAGATCTGTTCCACCCTAGGCCAAGAGAGCTCCAGGAGGCCCTGCTCCCAGGGGCACAAGAAAGTGAGAAGTCAGCTCCAGGCCCAGCTAAGAGCCTTTGCCCATGGGCACCCCAACTTGGCCTTCCTGATTACCATAAGGCCTGTCAAAGAACAACCTAAAAAAAACAAACCAAAATTGGAGCTGTGAATCAAAGTGGTAGAGCTCTAGCATTGAACCAAAGAGCTCAGGGACAGGGACCCAAGCTTTGAGTTCAAGACCCCCAGCTCACCTTCCTCCATAAAACACACATTAGCTAAATGAGAACTAGTAGAATTTGTGAAGTGTTTCTGAAGAATGGTGATACTGAAGAAAGCACCCTAATTCTAATGACAGCTGAACTTGTGACATACAGGTATGTGCTGAATCATTCACAGGTTACTGTTTTCTGGGTCCTTCCCACATAGCATGTTTTTTCTGAGTCTTCAAACACCATGCTGTGTACTGAGTCATCCCAAAGGGTGCTATGTTCTGAGTCCTTGAGAAGAGTGGGCTGTGCTGGGTTTTTCAAAGGGTGCTGTGTGCTTAGTCCATTACACAATGTACTTTATGCTGAGTCCTTCAAAAGTGCTGTGTGCTAATTCATCCCAAATGGTGCTATGTGCTGACCCCATGAGAAGGGAGGGACTGGTGAGTTTTTCAATGGGTGCTGTGGCCCAGTCCTTTACACAGGGTACTTTTGCTGAGGGCTTCAAAGAAGGCTGTGTGCTGAGTTGTCCCAATGGTTGCAATATGCTGCATCCTTGAGAAGAGAAGAATGAGGAGAGTGCTGTCTGCCGAGTCCTGTAGACTGTTTGCTCTGTACTGTCTTTCAAATGGTGCTGTGCTGAGTTCTTCCACAAGGTGTTATGTGCTGAGTCCTTCAAAATTGTGCTATGTGCTGAATTTTTCAAAGGGTGCTGTGCACTGAGTGTTTTACACAGGGTGCTATATACTCAGCCCTTCAAAGTGTGGTGTGTATGGAGTCTTAACCCAGGGTGCTATGTGCTGAGTCCTGGGAAAGAGTGCTACGTGTTGAGTTTTTCAAAGCGTGCCATGCACTGAGAACTATACACTGAGTGCTATGGACTCCTTCCTTCAAAGGGTTCTGTGTGCTCAGTCATCCCAAAGGCTATTATATGCTAAGTCCTTCAAAGGGCACATTGTGCTGAGTCTTTTACTCAGGGTGCTTTGTGCTGTTTTTTGAAGTATGCTGTGTGTTGAGTCATCCCAAAGGGTGCTATGTTCTGAGTCCTTTAGAGGTAGTTTTCCCCAATAATCTCTCTCAGTCTTTCAGTCTCTGTCTCTGTCTCTGTCTCTGTCTCTCTGTCTCTCTCTCTCTCACTCACTGGGTCACTGTGCATGTTCTTGATATGTGTAGTGGAGAGGCTTGGAGGAGAGTCACCTCTAGTGGTGGGGCTGAGGGGAGATTCGATCCCCTGAGCAAGTGCTAGGGTTGGCGGGGAGTGCTGAGCTGATGTGAGGCTGTAATTCCCATGGCCTAGAAGCCTTAGGGCCCAGTCAGGGCTGCTCTTGTGGGAAAGGGTAGGGGGCAGAGCCAAGGGGAAGAGCGTTCTGGGCAGAGGGGAGGAGGAAGCAGGGCCCAGGGGCCACACTGTGGAGGCAGCAGTGGCCAGGGTCTCGCAGGGGTAGGTGCACCTTCGCAGAGGGTGTGTGTCATCCTGCGAAAGGAGTGGAGGTAGAGAGAGAGAGAGCAGAGAGGAGCGAGTACAGGCACGAGGGGAAGTGGCTTCATATGCTCCGTTTGTGGATCAGTAGAAAAATAGCCAAAATGAGAATAAAGGCAACAAATGTACAGCCAAGAAAAATAGAGTTTGAATAAAGGTAGAGTCAATAAAGGTGCAGCCAAGTGTATAGGACGCCTTGAACCAACACCCCCTTCCTGCAGGCATGCTTCCATGAAGCTTATGCTTTGTCTGGCACGATCTCTCATGCAGATTCAGCAGGAGGTGTCATGGCATTTCTTCTTTTTTAAAATTTTTTTAATTGAAGCTCATGAATGTCTCCATGCACAGAAGAGACAAATCTAAAGATCATCCGGAAAATGACTGGAAATGTAAGAATAAGAATTGGGAGAATTGATCTGACAATGGCAATTATAACTATTACACTAATCCAATCCAGAGGATTGAGGGCCTCCTCGTTATGCTTAAATAATGCTTCCAAAGATTGTAAAATTTTTACATCTAAATGAGCTTTACTACCTGCTATAATTTTGTCCTGTAAAGATTCCATAACATGAGAGATATCTTTATCTCTCCAAACTCCTAACAAATGCTTTTTGGTGGCATTCCAATTAAAAGAAAAGTTATATTTTAGAGCAGTAACACAGATATATTTAAAACTAGCATGACATTTAACTGAGAGTTGTGTTTTTAAATTTTGAACTTCCTGACCTATAACCAGAACCACTTCCTCCAGAGCATTTATTTACATTTCTAACTTTTTATCTATAATTTGTTGTTCTGCTAGGGCTAATGAAACATTTTTGCTTAAATCAGTAACAAAACGAGCAGTGTTTACTTCATTTACGAAGGCTGCTGTAGAAATCGCTAGAGCTAATTATTGTTATTAGAGCACTAATTCCTAAAATCAAGGCCTCAACAAAGCATTTTGGCTGCAACATAATATCCAGAATTTTCAGCATTTGTAAAGCAGAATTTTTAAACCAATTGTCATTTTATAGATCTACAGGTAACATTACATATGAAGGTCTTTTTAAAATAAAAATTACAGAATAAGTTTTATCTAGAGAAGAAGTAAGACAATTAGTAAAAATACAATCCTTACAGCTAATATAATAAGATTTTCCTTGATTAATAATGATTAAATTATCTAGTTTTCCAGCTAAAATTCCCATAGGATATCCCACACATGCTCTTACCCCAATTGCAGTACTCTTAGTTTCTTTGTGCTTTTTCAGTAAAATCATGTTTGTTGCTGCAAAAAGTCTGAACAAATCCAGATGAATGCCCATTTTATTGTGAAAGGGAGAGTGACTCACCAAAATGGAAGCCACCCACCCTGGAGTGAGCCATCTTTTCAGGGGTTCCCCATGAGTATCAGGAGCATAGCCATTAAACTTTCCTGAATTATGTTTTAAGTAGGCAGCATAATCATAATCAGGGTTACCAATGGAAAAATCAAAAATACTATCTGGTGCCCCATAGGTTGTAAAAAACAGGCCTTTTGAAATCCACATTCCCACAATTATGGTGAGGTAATTAATACATCCCCAAACTGATCTTTGTCATGATATTTTTGTAGGCAGTTACCTAAATTTTTATTCCTCTTGGGAATGAAAAAGGATTCATTATAAGTATGAAAACCTAATATGCCAATTTCCCACATCAATCTTTTTTTGAACTTTTTATCATTGGATTGATCATCAGTCAAAAAAGTTCTATAGTTTATAGGCAAACACCGGGGATATTTTCTCCTGATTGCGTTATGCAAATTGGAGTGGTATCTGTCATTCCTTCATAATTAATAGTTTGAGAAGTCATATGAGAATTAGAATAGTCCTCCAAACTCCCTAGCAGATCACTATTATTTTTCATTACTTGTATTATATCCTCATCTCCCCCATCCCACGGGATGTAGAAGAGGAGGATTAGGAACATGTGCCCAGTATTGTTCTCCTGAAACAGACACTGCCTGCACAGCAATAATGGCAAGTATAGCAAGAAACTTAATTTAAACAGTGATAGTCTTTCCTGTAGAAACAACAATCTCCTCCGCAGAATGAGTGAGCTTCTTAATTTGTTCCCAGGTTGGTGGTTGGGCTTCTTTTGTTGCCATGGCCTGTTGAGGAGAAAGGTGAAGACTTTTGAGCTTGTGCATCGCCTTCTTCATTTCTTGCTTCTGGGTTTTTATTCGCCTGGGTTTCTCTTATTTTTCTAGGGCACACGAGTCGGGTTTGATTCCAGATGGGTGACTCGGCATCCTGTGGAAACACACATGTATACCCTCTTCCCGAGGTGATTAATACATCTGGCCCTTTCCTGGTGCCTGTGAGCAAATCTTTCCTTTTAACTTTTGGCTGAACTTTAAATCCAATTTCGCTCCAATGTTTTTGCATAAGTGTAAGGTTTTGTTCATTAGTATTAAGGTGATTATTTACAAATATGGTTAAAGCTAAAATTACAGCAATAATTTCCGTCTGTTGCTCTGAAATGTCAGATGCCCTTTTAATAATAGGGAAGTGGTCTGGAATGTATACCACTGAAGTTCCATTTGATGTCCCATCAGTAAAAACTGTTAGAGCTCTTTCTAAAGGTGTTGTTACCACTAATGGAAAAATGGTTTTTACCTCTTCCACAAAATTTAATAAAGGATATTGAGGAACATGAAATTTTATTTGTCCTGTATAATTTAATAATGCTAATCCCCAATTCTCATCATTCTGTAATAATATTTTAATTGTTTTTTATTATAAGGCATAATTATATTATTCATTTCTTTCTCAAATAACTCTCGGGACCTACTCCTTGCCTTGACAATGAGTTGGCTGCACAAATATACATAAGAAGCTATCATTCTTGTCTGACTGTGAGGCAAGTGAAGCCATTCCAGGACTCCATCTTGCGATAAACATCTTTTATGTGTATAAGATGTCTTTAACATTATAAAATCCCAGTCTTTATTATAGTCCAATTGGACCACTTTTGCTTGTTACTTTTCTTCCACCAATGAAATTTTTTCTAACATTATTGGAGTGAATTGTCTCTTAGATTTAGGATTAGAATCCCCTTTTAGGGCTTCAAACAATGGGTGTAATTCTCCTGTTGTAATTTTCAAGTAGGGTCTAACCCAATTTATGTTTCCTAGTAATTTTTAAAAATCATTTAATATTTTTAATTTATCTAGCTTGAAACTCATTTTTGTGACATGATGTATTATATTTCCTAAATAATTTAAAGGTGTATTATGTTGAATTTTATCTGGAACAATAAGCAAACCAAAGTTGGTTAATTGCTCAATGGTTAATTGTTAAAATTTGTTCTGTTAAATGTTTACTTTCAGCAGCTATTAAAATATCATCCATATAATGAATAATATAAGCATTAGAAAATTCTTCCCCAGTTTTTTGTAAAGATTTATCCACAAATTTTTGACACAATATAGGAGAATTTTTCATGCCTTGTGGCAAGACCTTCCACTGATATCTCTGCCAGGGCCTTTTCAAATTACATGAGGGCACATGAAATGCAAATCTTTGAAAATCATTAGGATCCAATTTTATTGAAAAAAATTCCTGAAAATCAATGATTATTATATAATGTCCTTTAGGAATAGCAACAGGAGATGGAAGTCTTGGTTGAAGAGCCTCCATATCATGCATGGTGTTATTAATGGCTCTGAGGTCTTGTAACAACTTCCATTACCCAGATTTCTTTTTAATTACAAAAACTGGAGTATTCCAAGGGCTATTGGATTCCTCTAAATGTCCTTTCTGTAATTGCTCATTTACCAGTTGATCTACAGCCTGTATCTTCTCTTGAGTTAGGGACTACTGATCAACCCACACAGGCTGATGATTTTTCCATGATATTGCATCAGCAAACTTCTCATCAGCGGCCTCTTTGAAAAAATTTGTACACTAAAGGAATCTGCAGTAACTAATTTTAGTTCCATGTTTTGCATAATGTCTCTGCCCCATAATGTAAGGGCAAAGCAGATACAATATAATGTTGAAAGTTTCCAAATCTATTTTCACACTCCCACTTTAAAATTTTTGAACTTTGAGCAACATTGTTAGCCATACCCAATCACATTAATATAGATTCTGTCTTCATAATTGGCCAGGATGAGGGCCCGTCTTTTCCTACAATACATGTTGGGTCTGGCCCTGTGTCCAAGAGACCTTTAATTGGCTTTCTATCCACTTTTATAGTTTTTATGGGTCGGTCCTTAGAAATAGATTGTACCCAGGCCACAGTTTCTGTGGAACTGAAACCTCCTGTACCTCGATCTTCTTTTAGGATTTGATTTGGAAGATGGACATAATTTAAAATTAAGATTTGAGCTTTTTTTTGATCCATATGTATTTGCATATTTTCTTTTAAAGACCTTACCATTACTTTAATTTCCCCTTGATAATCTGCATCATCTACTCCTGGTAATACCTCAAAATTTTCTTATAATTTGAGCTTCTACCAACTATCAAGTCCACAGTTCCTTCAATTACAGGACCATAAACTTGAGTGTTTATTAGCTGAACACCATACATGATAGAGATAATGTAATCTCTTTTTCCTGCCAGATCTAACCCTGCACTTCCTGGAGTAATTCTTGGCAAATCCCATACTGTAAATGGGGAGACAAGGGATTTAATGGATCTGATCCCTTTGGGGATTTTTGTGTAACAGTAGGTGTTTCCCCTCTTTCGTTTACGGGGCTGAGGGAGCACACCTATTCTTGTTTTTTGTCTCCTTTTCTTCTGCTGTTAGAAAAATTCTATCCTTATGATATTTTGATCTACACTCATTTTTCCAATGATTGCGTTTCTTTCATTATGGACAAAGTCCAGGCGCTTTAACCTTTTTATTGTTACTAGGTTTATTTTGCTTTTGTTGACAATCTTTACTCATGTGTCCTGACTGGCCACATGAAAAACAGACCCCATTTCTGGCCTGAGGTCATTTCTTATGTAATATTTGTTCATAAGCACTGAATGGTTCTCCTTTCATTGCTGCAGCATATGCCATTCCTTGAATGACTGCTGGTGAGGCATCTATGCATGCTTTAACATTATCTTGCATTGATCCCGTCAGTAAATGTAAAGTACTTAATACATAACTTTTCATACTGGTTACCTCCTCCCTCATTTTTCTCACAGTTTTCCTTCTCCTCAATACCTCTCAGAAGTTGTTATGTACATTTCTCATATATTGTCTTGTGAGCATTGCTATTGCATTGGTTTGCCCTTTGTCTTTTTTCTCACTATTTTGTTTTTCCTCTTCCATTCCCTAATTAAGGTAAATGTATACACAAAATACAGGGTATCAAAATCAAATACAATAGAGGATAAACCATACGGAGAAAACCCAAAAGAAAATAGAAATCACATACTACATTAAAAACAGCAACCGCAAGCAAAAAGCCTCTGTTTCCATATCTTGGAGTTCATTTTGCTCTGCATCAGCTTATATGGTAATATATATGCATAACAAAGCCACTGGAAAAGAATAGTTGTATGGATACTATATCATGAAAACAACGTTAACTGTTTCTGATGGTAAAGGTGGAATTAGGATTGGTGAAATTGCGATTCTGATAAACTAATCTCAAAAGAGTTTTACAATTATGACAGGTAAATTTTAATTCTTCAAGATTTTTAACAACTTAGCCTATTAAGAAAATTTAAAATTGCCTGGGAAAGAGGCTTTCATGCAAAGAAATCCATGGAGACTTAGTGGAGAGAGAGCAATGTGGGTGAAGATGGCTCATTAAACTAAACTAAACAAACAAACAAACCAATAAACCTCAGAAAACTTGCTGGGAATCCTGTAGGTTCCCTTGAAAATGTCCTTACCCAGGAAATATACTTTCAGTTTGTAAAACAATGTTGTAGTGGAATTTAAATTCAAAGTTCTTTAAAGAAAAAGACATGAAAATTTGTGATTTGACCTTTAATTACCAAACTGTAATTCTCTGAAAAATATATTTTGAGTCAAAATATTTAGAGAGAAAGTGCCCTGCACAATGAATGAATGTATTAGGTTTATATTATTCTGTTTGTAATTCTTTCCACACTGTCTTTGCACATGAAGCACTGAAACGCAGAAAAAAAAATCTAATAGGATAATTCAAACCAATGATTTCAAATTTCTAAGAAGCTCACAAAAAATAATATCCTTATTAAGATGAGATAGTGAACACTTCTCTTATTACATAAGCCACAAATTTTGGGATCAGAAAAGAATTGAGGAAATGGAAAAGGTAACAAAACTCTTCTTAGAAGCTCTAGCTAAACATATTGGCTTCAACAGTGGAGAGAGGACAAAACTTTATGATATAGATTCTCTTAATATTTTAGCTACCTAAAGTGATTTTACAGAGCCTATTTGGCTCACTACGATGCAGAACAGTTTGAATGAAGACATGAAAATAAATTCCACATCCGAATGAGGCAACTTAAAAGAGTTTTAAACGAGAAAACATGAACATGGAGCAATGGGGGAGGCCTTATAGTCCTTCAGCTTCCCTAAACTTGAAGCCAAGAAGCCGTGATTAATTGGAAATCAGGAAAGAGCTAAGAGGAGGACATAGAAGTAGGACATAGAAGCATTGTGCTTTGTAACAGACACTCATCCAAGGTATGGGTGATTTAACTCTATTCTCCTCGATACATCTTGTTGAACAAATGCAAGACCAAGAGAAAAATAATCAATTGAAATAATTTTGCAAAGAATAACTTCACTTTTCCTGATATTTTATCTAAGGAGAGACTTAAGAGAAAAGATAAAAAGTGGAGTATACTTTGGTTTCGTCAAAGCATCTTGTTACCAAAATATATTTTTGAGGTTAGAAACGATTGCACCAAAAAGTGGACTACTTATTTTTGTGGGCAATTTAGACACAAAAAGACTTTCAAGGTAAAAAAAAAAAGAAAAAAGTAAAAAAGTATAGCCAAATATTTGTGATCACGGCTTCTTGGACTGGTTTTTTGGAGACAAAGTTTACATTAGAGTTTTTCCTCATTAACATAGAAGTTGGGTATTCATGACAACCAAATTCAAGGGGGAAGTTTAATGGACTCGCTAGGAAAGTACATAGAAAATCCTAAAGTGGTGCTGTAGCTCAATAGGTAGAGTGCTTGCCTTGAGCTGAAGAGCACAGGGACAGCAGACAGGCCCAGAGTTCCAGTCCCACGACCAACAAAATTAGTAACAGAAACTGAGAAAATCTTGATCGTTCATCTTATATAATGGGTGGGAGTAGAAGGGTAAGAAGAAATCTAAATGGTTCTACATCTGTGGCCAGGCAAATGTGTTAGTGATATTCTTGGTGATAAGGATTACAAGTGAAAATGATGGATTTAGGGAAAAAAACTCTCTGATAGTTCTAAAGTTTATATTAAACAGAGGCAAAGATTGATCTCTTTAGATATCATCAAAATATCCATGACCATGAATATGAAAAAGAATGATAAAATTGGGGGCATTATTAAAGGGAAGAGGAAAAGAAAAGTTATGACATAAGTGTAGCAATGTGAGCACCAATGTTGACAAGATTGGAAGAAAGAGATAAGGAAACAAGAAAGTAATAAAAACAGATTTACAGAAGTAAAGAAAGGAAAGAATTCGCAGGAAGAAATGGTCAAAACTGTTACAAAGACATTGAAGGAAATATGCTATTTGGATTTGAAAACTAAAAGGACATAGACAAATTCAATAAGAACAATGTTTTGGTGAACTGGTAGAGATGTAAGTAGTATTGATGAAATTTTGAGATATGAATGTGAAGCCATAAAATTCTAGATCCATGAATTCAACAGATCTTTTTTTATTTTAAATGTTGGGAACAAATGCTTTTATCCTGACCTTAGGAGTATTATACAGATGTAACTGTCTGTGAATATTTTTGAAGACTATTTAACCAGGAGATTATGGATTGAACTATAGCACAGACAAACCTAATTTGCTCTACAGTTCCAATGAGTGACCCATGTATCTACATCACTTTGCGATTTTACTGAAATATCGTTAGATAGGTTTGGTCATCTTATCAGGCTATTCATTATAAATGTAAGACAAGTAATACCAAGTATAGGTTGAACATACAGTTTTACTGATGTTACTGAAGACTCCGCAAATTGATTCTTCTTTAGAATAGAAAATGCCTCAAAAGCCATTGATACGTCATAACTGCCATACACTCTATTTAAATATAATTCTTTTTAGGGATATCTCCATGCTGAAATAACCTTCTCAATGAAACTGCCACACATTCTTATATGTAGGAAGTGCTCTTATAAACTTCAAGCTTTTATTGGATGGAAGAGTTCAGACATTACCATCACCACAAGGATTAAATGTCTAAAAAGAAAAGACATTTTTAATGCCTTTCTTTCATTTTCTGATACACATATGCATGTAGGGAAGGATTCTGATATAACAATAATACAATGGTGACTTGTAATAACACAACATCTAGGATCTAGTGTTAATTCAGTTACTTACTAATTAGCTCCAAACTGTGTGGATATTTATATTTCTCCTGGGTAAACTAATGAGCTCCAAGAAAATGTCCCTAAGAGCCTTTCAATTCAAATACCACTGTTTGTCTCAAAATGCCTTAAATTCTACATCTTCAAATGTTGGCATACAGTTATATTGTGGAACTTTTCTCCTCAGAGAGTAAGTACTACCCTATTGCTTAACATGGACAAAGTACCTTCATAAATAGACTGTGTGTTTGCAAACAAGAAGTGGTAGCTGAACAATATTTTTAGCAGTTTGTACAGATGAAATGGAAATAGAGCAATCAAAAGGAACATTCAAAAAAGACAAAGGCACAAAATAGAATATGCCAATTAAATGCTGACGTACAATTTCAAATAATGTGCTCAGGTGTGAGGGTGTGTTCAAAGTACACCGTCAGACAATATAGTTGGATATCTTGAGAAAAAACTACATTAAACTATCATGGAATTATCATACAAGTAGAAACCTGTTACGCTGACTCTCTAATCAGTTACAGCATCAGCAATTTAGGGAGTATTTTCCAAGAGCATACTGAGAAAAAGAGGGCTCATCACAACTAGTGTTCAGGTTGAACACTAGTTATAAGTCTTATAAGTCTTCATTTATTTTAGAGCATTAAAGTGGGAAAAAGCCAAATAAATATTTTGCATGTATCTAAATTAAGTGGGACGTATTATATTGGTCTCTCTTTAACTTGGAAGTTATAGGTTATGTCTTTCTATACTCTAAGTTGGGACAATGATCTGCTTTCAGTTATTTTCTTCTCTTCCCCTTCTTTTGCCCTTCCACTTAAAGAGACATACTTGAGCTTGCATTTCTAATTTCAAAATTATCTGAATTTCTCCATACTTCTCGCAGCCTCCTATATCTTTCTCAAGGGAATATCTTCTTACTGCCATTTTTTATCCCATATGATAATGGATATGTTCTTGTCTAATTCAGTGCAAGATACACATTAGACTCATCCAGATATCTCAACACTTGTAGCACCATAAAATCTTATCTTACTTAGAAATCAAGATTTTAGTATGTCTGGGGAGCTGACATCTGTCATTTTTGAATGACCATAATTAATACTTACATGCAAGCAGGTTTTATACCAATATGCCTCTCAGTAGATCAATGAATCGGCATGTCCATTGAGGCGCTGTGGGCTGTGGCAGGGACAAGGAAGAAAAATGGTTGGCTACCCTCGGTTATTAATCCTTGGCCCCGGGGCTGGCAGGATAGAGAGTTTCCCTGCATAGGATAAGCATTTTTATAGGAATTCCTTTATTGTCTATTTTTAATCTACACACTCTTGCACAGTGCTTTCCTTTTTACATTTATGGCAAATTCCTGGTCTTCTCTTGTTAACATCAGTAGCCTTTTTACAATTCTTCTTTACATGTCCCGTTTGACCACATCCAAAACATTTTAGATTAGATGGTTTGTAATGCATGCCAGGTAGTGAGCATAGTTTCAGCAAACCACTGAATACGCCGGGATTCGGATGTAATTTCTTTACATGCCCTTATATGTAGTTACATCCCCAGATTCTTTAATAGGCAATAGGGCTCGTCTACAGTCCTCATTAGCATTCTCATAAGCCAACATGCCCAGTAGTTGTTGCAGTACAGCCTTGCCCACAACAGTATGTTCCAAGGTCAGTGTCAATCATGATAAAAATTTAACATAGGGTTTATTAGGTTTTTGAATTACTTTAGTCCAGGAGCCATAATGCTCTCCTGCCAGCCGAATCCTCCCCCATGCCTCAATACCAATGTCTCGTAACTGCTCATGGATCTCTTCAGGAGAGTTCACTTGCATATGAGCATCTGCATATTGTTCTGTCCCACTCAACATGGGACAGGTTATGACCTGCAGGTGTGGATTATTGCTCTGTGCATTTTGTCTAGTCCTTTCTGTATATAACTCAGTAAACCAGATTTGCCATTGTAGGTATTCAGGTTCCGTAAGCAAGGCTCTACAAAGCATCTTCCAATCCTCAGGAACAAAATTATTATAATGTCGCTGATGCGCATTAAGCAATTCCTTAACATAATGAGACTGAGGACCATACATCACTGCCTTCTTTAGTTTACCAATATCATCGACAGCAACACCGTCATATCTGGCTGGTTGAGCAATACCATTCATAGGAGGTGGTCAAATTACAGGATAAGAAAAAATAGGCATTTCATCATCAAATTCACTGTCTGAGCCTTCTGTTTTGTGAGGGAGTGACGCGGTAAAAATTACTTCAGCAAGCAGAGGAGCCGAAGGCTGTTTTACTTTCACTTTCTCAGATTCTCCTTTCACTCTGCTAATTTCTAACTCCATATGTTGTAATCTTGATAAAATCAACTCCATTTGCTCAGACATTCTATTTATGCTTTCAGTTTGTTCCTTTTCAGCTTTCTTTACCTCTGTTTTTTTCTCTGTTAATTGTGATGCAGCCTTATCTATTGTGTCCTTGACTTCAGAGTCCAATATAAAATCTACAATAGAAGGCGTGACCTCTTTCTTTAAGTCCACTATTAATCTTTTCTCATTTAAAGCTTTAAAAATGCTATTTAAAATAGCCCAAATGGACCGAAATCTAGCAGGAATCCTTTCCCCTTCTCGAACAGCTCTTTCTACATTATACTTTACTCATTTCTAATTATCAACATCTAACGTCCCTTTGTCGGGGAATCAAGGATTCCATTCCCTAACTACATTAATACACATTTCTATGTCAAAAGAAGAAATAGTTACACCATAAGCAGCAAGTAAATATTTTAGCATATGTAAGTATGGAGTAGACTTAACTTGTCCCATCACCATGTAATTAAAAGTACTTACCTGAATATCCCTTCCTGTATTCATCACTGCAGGGTTCCTGTTTGGGTGCCAATTGTCAACGTCTCAGGCATTGGGGTCCCTGGGTAAGGGTCGCAAAATCACCAGGACACAGGGGTTGCAGAGTGCAAATAGCAATTGCCACTGCATGCTGTGTTTTATTGCTAGTGGGTATTTAAGGACAAGCAAGTATTATCTTTGCCAAGATTTAGTCAGGAGACATTCACACAAAGAATTTCAACAGATACAATTTTGCTTAAACTATGTGATAAGTCTTTGTACATTTTTATCTAAACTATTTTAGAGAAAGCTCAAACCACTTCCCCATACTCAGGAAAATGCTTGACTAGCTGTTCGTCTATGCTTAAGTAAGCAGAAGAGCTACTTCCTCAGCTCCCAAGAGTCTGACAAGAGCTTTGAGATAGAGAGAACATGTTCCCTCTATCGCCTGGCATGCCAAGAGCTTTCCACATACACAAACACAGTCCTCAGATAATCCTGAGGCCGGAGCCTACATCATTCTGCCCCTCCAACACAGACCATGAGGCTTCACACAGATTGTCTCACCTACTCTTCTATTACTTTAAGCAAAAACAAAGCAAAGCAAAGCAAACAAAATAGACTTTATGGTTAATTATGCTGCTATTAAAGATTCCAGGCAGAATTATACTGTTAAATGATGATAGTAAATATGTTTTGTAGATACTCATCTCACATGTGTCACAAAAATATCCATGCATTCATAACTAGAAACTTTGAAGTTAAAGTTTATTAATGAGGTGAGTTTCATTAGGTAGCCAATAAAGAGAACACCACACAGTATTCAGTCAGGTAAAGAAGTTTATTTACTGAACTGCTGCCCATGCCATAAATGGTGGAAATGCATGTTAAAAAAATGGAGCGACCCAACCTCGGGCAAGGATGTATCTATGTGAAAGACCAGATGAGGTGTGGCAGTTTGGGGGAAACTCTGGCCACACTCGATCTGGATGTGACTTCAATTTCCGGGACTCAACTCTGGTCAGATGGAAAGTGCGACCAGAGGCTGACCAGGTTGTGACTTAACAGGATCTGGAGGTGGCTGCCTCCAGGTGTGCCAGACACTAGGCAACACATAAAGGTTTCAAACTTAGCCAAGAATTGGGAAGGTGATTGTATAGGGTCTGCATGACCTGAGGCAGACCTAACAACAAACAAAGGTAGTACCTCTGACATATGACTCCTGACTCCAAACAATTCGTTCTCAGTCATTTTCTTTCTTTCTTTTTCTTTCTTTCTTTCTTTCTTTCTTTCTTTCTTTCTTTCTTTCTTTCTTTCTTTCTTTCTTTCTTTCTTTCTTTCTTTCTTTCTTTCTTTCTTTCTTCCTTCCTTCCTTCCCTTCTTTTATCCCTCCCCCTCTCTCTCTTTTGTTTTTTTAGTTGGTCGTGGGGCTTGAACTCTTGGCTTGGGCACTTTCCCTCAGCTTTTGAGCTCAAATCGGTCGTTCTACTGCTTGAGCCAGAGTGCCACTTCTGGTTTTTGAGTGGTTTATTGGAGATAAGGTTTTCACGGACTTTTCTGCCCAGGCTGGCTTTGAATTGCAATCCTCAGATCTCAGCCTCCTGAATAGCTAGGATTACAGGTGTGGTCCACCGGTGCACAGGTCTCTCTCTATCTCTCCTTTCTTTCACTCACCCTCCCACCCTCCCCTAAGTAGGTATTCTCAACTCTCAAATAATGAACACTTGCTGAGTTGAACACACAAGCTGGGAGAGCAGCTCAATTGGCACATGTGAAATTTATTTAATGCTTTCTTATACCTCTACCACAGGTCACTGGAATGAAATAATGAACACTAAGCAGCATGGCATCTCAAGCCATGTGTAGGAGGAAAGCAAGCACGCTCACTGCATTCTGTGAGGTCCACCCTGGGAAGGTGGGGAAGACTTCTCCCTCCTCTTACTAAATCTCAGCCCAGTTTCTGCATTAGTAGAGGTGACTGCCTCCAAGAGTCCTAGTTACTCAAGTGACACAGGTACTAGACAGAGACTTAGCCTCTTGTGGTGCTGAGATTAATGGCATGATTAACATGATCCACTAGTTTGTTGAGATTGGAACTTCTTACATTTTTGGTTAGGCTATGTTCAAATTGTGATCTATTCATTTCTGATTGCTAACCATGATTATAGATGTGAACCAGCACATCAGACCATTCAAAGTTCTTTATCCCACATGGAAGACATGAAGTTTATTTTTACCAAATGACATACAAGTTGACAGACAGCGAAAGTAAGTCCTTAATTCTGGTCAAGATGTGTTATTAATGAAAAACAAAATTACTTAGCAAAATATCTCACTACTCTGATTATACTTTCAAACTTAACCTACACTTTAATATCAAATCACCTATATTAGCCAATGATTCACTCAAATTACCTGTAATCATTTATGTCTGTCCTATCTTCTAGAAGTAGGGAGAACTGGAGCTCACACAATTAACTAAAGAGGTAGAATTTGAGGGGATCACAGTTCTGAATCAGTCTAGGAAGTAAAGTATCACCCACATCAACCTACTAGGTAGGGATATTGGAATGCAATCATGAACCCTGCTTTTTGGACTGGGTGCAAAAATTGCTACTCTATGATTAAAGTAACTTAAACAAGAAAGGATTGGTGGAGTTACTCCAGTGGTGGAATACTTGTCTGGCAAACACAACATCAAAACTCAAATCAACTTCCTAAAGTTAAAATAAGAGAAGGAAAGAAAGAACAACTCATACTGAGCATGTGATCAATGTAACGATTTACACTAAATTATTGTAGTTATAAATGCCATCATTCATTTCTAGGAGCACACACATTTTGTATTAAGACTAGATGAAAAAATAACAACATGTATATAAATCTTTGGTTAAACACAGGTCTAGTTTACACTTAAATTCGCATGTGCCGTGGTGCTGCAGGATTGTAAATGTTTATGGAAGTCCATCTTTTTTATTAACTTGACATGATGAAATTACCTAACCATACATCACCTAACAGTTAACTGGAGAGATACTGCTGATACATGCATACATATATATATATATATATATATATATATATATATACATATATATATATATATATATATATATATATATATGTGTGTGTGTGTGTGTATATATGTATATATACATCACATGTATGCATTTATATATTAAATAACATGTAAATAAAAATTAAAAAATTGTAATGAATAAATTAATTGCACAGATAAATTTCCTAAACTATTACTTTACATGAACCAGTTTATGTCTTAAAGTCCCTAATGCTATATCACATTTACATGGTTGCTGATCCCCTTCAGCTTTTTTATGATATTGTTTTTCAGGTGAGAAGCCTGCCAATATATATACTTTTATGACATTCCTTTCTTTAGAAAATGAATAGTACATTATGTGATCTGGCTCTTTATGTATCATCAAAATATTTTTTTTATAATTTCAAGTACATATTGTCTTAGATCTTACTCATTCTCTTCAAATAGTACCTATGGGAAGGAGAAAATGAAGGGTAATTCTGTTACTTTGGGAGTTTCTGTTATTAATAACTGCAATGAATATGAAAATTAAACTCTGAAATTATTTAGAGATGTAACTTGAATTTTACCCTTCTACACACTCATGTTACTCCCTCAACTAAATCACAGAACCTAAAATAAGTAACATTTTCAGCTGGAGGCCAGTGGCTTATGCCTGTAATCCTAGCTACTCAGGAGCTGAGATCTGAGGATAGTAGTTAAAAGTTAGTCCTGGAAGGAAATCCATGACACTCTTCCTTCCAATTAACCACCAGAAAACCAGAAGTGGCAATGTGTCTCAAGTGGTAATGTGCTAGCCTTGATCTGAAGAGCCTAGGGACAGCACCCAGACCGAAAATTGAAGCCCCTTGACCAAGAAAATCAAAAAGGAAAAAAAGGGGGGAAAAAGTAATATTTTAAAGCTAATTTGCATATATACACAAAATTTGTCTTGAAATAAAGCTATAACAGCCCCTGGACTGGCAAAGAAAGAGATTAACGTGAAATTGCCTTCAGTAATCATTTAGACGATCTATACTGAGGACAGACTACTAGAACTCACATTACTAATTGAAGAGGTAGAATTTGAGAGGATCAAAGATCAGAACCCGTTTTCAAGGAAAGTGATAAGAGTCTCATATCATCCTAAAGGTTCGCATGTTGGAATGCATTTGTGATCACCTCTGCTTGGCAGACACAGCTGAGGAACTTAGCCTGTGTTCAGCCCTCAGCAAAATGGATAACCTATGAACAAAGTAAATAAATCGAAAAAGGATTATTCTAATTGTAGAATACTTGTTCAGCAAACAAGATATGTAAATTTATACTTATTTCTTAAAAGAGGAAAAAAAGGAAGAAAGAAAGAAAGAAAGAAAGAAAGAAAGAAAGAAAGAAAGAAAGAAAGAAAGAAAGAAAGAAAGAAAGAAAGAAAGAAAGAAAGAAAGAAAGATAGAAAAGAAAGAGAGGACGGAGTTCCGGGAAGATGGCGGAGGAGAAGCTGGAATCTGAACAAGCTCTCGCATAGAAAGTAGTTTTAGAGTTCCAGTAAACAGTCCTAAGCCAGAGAATCACACCAAGTGTGCCATCACAGGACAGAGAGTTAGACAAGACAGGGGAAGCCAAGGAAACGCATCAGCTGCCGCTCCGGCGGCGGGGTCGCGGCGGCAACCACCGCCGCGGAGTCATACCTGAGACACAGAGAGCCGGGGACGAAGGAGCCAGAAGCAGTGGACGAGCGGATTCTACTCAACACCAACAAGAACCGACAAGGAGCGAACATCTTCATCCTGCAGTTTGCAGACCAGAGGCGACCCAGGATCCAAGACTCGGCGTGAGTACAAGCCCGAAGTCCTCACTCCTCAGGGAGCAGAGGAGGGAAGGCCAACCCTCCCCCCCCAGCACCTGTGATCTCCATCTTGGATACCGACAAAGCTCGGAGGAGCTGCTAGCTCCAGCTCAGGCCTTGGAATAAAATGAGTCATTTAGCAGGTCACAAGAACTTAACGGTGAAGTGACCTGCCAGACTCAGCTCCATCCAGGGAAAAGTCACCCAGCTCAGGCGCCAGCCATCGGAGTGCCTTGCCTCACTGGGTAACCAGAGCCAGAGGCTGCCCCTCCCTCTAGCAGCCACCACAATCAATTGAAAAACAGAAACTCTGAGAATGGCTCCAGGCTGGGCGCTGTGAGCTTTATCACAAAATAGCCCCAGGGAAAAGCTACTGTTTGTTGAAAGGCCTCAACTCTACCCAGAACCTAGCCTCATCACCACATCCCCCTCTTTTGTGACTCTCAAAGCAGACCACCCTCCCAGAAAACTAACCTGGGAGGGGGATCTCAAAATCTTGGGTAAAGCAGAGCATTTTTCTGCCTCTTCCAACCAACCAACTTAAGAAACCAATCAAGCCACAGGACCTCAAGCTGACCAGAGACTCCAACAAGAGACTGGTTGCAGACAAAAGGGAGATACAGGATTCTTCCCACTCCTCCCCCCCCAAAAAAAAATGATCAAAAGACTTTTTTTTTCTTTTTCTTTTTTTTTTCTTCTTCTTCTTTTCTTTTTTTTGCTTGTTTTTTGTTTTTTGTTACCTTATATATATATACATATATATATATATATGTATATATATATATATAAATTTTTTTCCCTTCTAAAACTTTTATTAATCTTTAATTTTTGCCTCTTCTGAAAAAATAATTGTTTTCCAGTAACTTTTATTTTCTCATCTTATAATTTTTATTTTAGGAATACGTGAATGAGAGCTTTCCTTTCTTTTCTTGTCTTCTTTCTCTTTTTCTTTCTTTCTTAATTATCTTTTTGTTTTTTATCTAGCTCTACTGAACTTTTGATCTTTTCTTCTCCCTTTCCCATCCTTAAAGCTTTTCACATCTCCTCTATGTCCCTCCCCTTCTCTGAACATATTCACATTCCTCTCTAAATAGACGGTCTTTTAACCTCTAAAATAACATTAATTTTTACGTTTCTATTCTTTTTCTGGTCTCTCTTTATTCCCCATTCCGTCTCTTCTTTTTCTCTCTCTCTCTACTTGCATCCTACCCAACCCATTTCCTGCACTGTGATTAGGACATAGTTAACTCTCCCTGTGCCTCCCCACACCAATCTATTCCTATTTTTTACCCACATCTCTCCCTAATCCTAATAATTTCTGGTTTGCCAAATTCTTTTCTGCGGTTCGAAGTCCTTTAACATATAGTCATTTGATTTTCAATAGATGTATCTGTTGAACTAGATTGTATCTGTAGACTATTGACTGTACAAATGCAAACTTTGGTTGATGGTTGCCTTAAGATAGTGTTCTAGCACAAAACTGGTGCAATCTTTATCTCAAATGGGCCGAGTAAGCCGGAAAAACACAAGAAAAATGGCAAATTCGGGTATCTCAATTCCCAACCTGGATAATCAGGGATTAGAACAGATAAAGAATAATCCAGAGGAGAGTTCCCAAATAGCTCTACAAACACTAATAGCAAACATGATAAATGAGAAGTTTGACAATGTACAAAGGACTCTGTATGAGTGTGATAGGGAGAGAGAGGAGGCATCCCAGAAGTTTATACAGGAATATCATAAGCGTGAGGAAGCTTCTCAAAAACTGATACAGGATTTGCATGAACAAATTGAGAATACTCAAAGAGAAAGGGAGGAATGGCGTGAGCAGGCAGAGAACACTCAAAGAGAACTGCAGGAATCCCACAGAAGGGAGGAAACTAATCAAAGAGTAATTCACGAATTAAGAGACCAGGTAGAGAATACACAAAGATCACTAAAGGCATTCATGGAATCCATTAACAAAGAGCTGAAGGAAGTCAGGGAGACCACAAAGGGAATGCTGAATGGAACCCAACAGAAGGAATGGCAGTCCAAAGAAACCATAACCAATCAACTAAGTGATTTGAGAACAAACACTGAACACCAAATTAAGGAAGTAAAGAAATTCATACAAGACCTAAAACAGAGCTTCAACAAAGAACTTGAAGCCATCAAAGCTGACCAATTAGAAGGAAAAGAGATAAAAAACAAAGTAGAGAGTCTTGACAGCAGGTTAGACCATGCAGAAGATCGAATCTCAGGGATTGAAGACAGCATAGATATTATAGAGAAAGAACATACAACCATCCAAGACAAGTCCAAGAAATATGATGGGTCTATCCAACACCTGGAAGACACCATCAGAAGGCCCAATCTAAGGATAATGGGTGTAGAGGAGCACCTAGAAACAGAAGTTAATGGTCTAGGAAATTTGTTTAACAGGATCCTAGCAGAGAACTGCCCAAACATACAAAAAGATAGGCCTATTCAGATACAAGAAGCTTTTAGAACTCCAAATAGACCAGACCAGAATAGGACATCCCACTGTCACATTATAATCCACACAGGATCAACCCAGACCAAGGAAAAGATCCTTAAAGCTCTCAAGGAGAAAAGGTTAATCACCTATAAAGGGAAACCAATTAGAATTACCTCAGTTTCTCACCAGAGACAATCAAAGCAAGAAGAGCATGGAATGACGTATGCCATGCCCTAAAAACAAACAACTATCAACCAAGAATACTGTACCCAGCTAAACTCTCCTCCATAACTGAAGGCCAAATAAAAACCTTCCATAGCAAAGAAAAATTGAAACAATACATCTCCACCAAACCAGCCCTACAAAAGATTCTTAAAGATGTCCTACACATAGAAAACCACAAGAACGCAACAAAGGCCAAGAAACTGCACCCAAACTGAGAATCCAAGAACCTTAGGAAGAACCCAGTTTTCACAGCCCCCAAGAAGGTGGATAACATGGCAGGAACTCCCAAATACCTCTCAGTCCTATCTCTTAAGGTTAACGGACTGAACTCTCCAAATAAGCGACATAGACTGTCTAGTTGGATTAAAAAACAAGACCCTTCTATCTGCTTCCTGCAGGAGTCACATCTTGCCCCTAAAAACAAACATATTTTCAAGGTTAAAGGCTGGAACAAAATCTACCAAGCAAACGGCCCTCATAAACAGGCGGGAGTTGCAATCCTAATATCAGATAAAATAGACTTCAAATTAAAATTCGTGAGAAGAGATAAAGAAGGTCGCTACATACTAATTAAAGAATCTCTCCTTCAGGAGGATATTACAATTTTAAATATCTATTCGCCAAACAATGGAGCACCCAAATTTATCAAAGAAACACTACTTTCCCTCAAATCCCATATAGATCCAAAGACATTAATTGTTGGGGATTTTAACACACCACTCTCCCCACTAGATAGATCAACTCGGCAAAAACTCAACAGAGAAACCGCAGATCTAAACAGCTGCATAGATTAACTAGACTTAACAGACGTTTACCGAACATTTCACCCAGCAGCATCAGAATACACGTTCTTCTCAGCAGCACATGGAACGTTTTCTAAAATAGACCACATTTTAGGCCACAAAGCAAACTTGTCTAAATTCAGAAACATTGAAGTTATACCTTGCATTCTCTCTGACCACAAGGGAATAAAATTAGAACTCAACACCAAAAGCTACCAAAGAAAGCCCGGTATAACATGGAGGCTAAACAACACACTGCTGAATAATGAGTGGGTCATGGAAGAGATTAGAAAGGAAATTCAAATGTTCATGCTATTCAACAAAAATGAACACACAAATTACCAGCTCCTCTGGAACACAGCAAAGACAGTACTCAGAGGCAAGTTTATAGCTCTGAGCTCCTACATCAACAAATTGGAGAGATCTGAAACTAACAATTTAATGACACATGTAAACCTCCTTGAAAAAGAGCAGCAAGATAAACCCCAATCCAGTAGACGGAAAGAAATAATCAAAATTAAATCAGAATTAAATGAATTAGAATCCAAAAAAACTATTGAAAGAATCAACAAAACAAAGAGTTGGTTCTTCGAAAAACTTAACAAAATTGACAGACCCTTAGCAAACCTTATCAGAAAAAGGAGAGAACACACCCAAATTAATAAACTCAGAGATGAGAATGGAAACATCACCACAGAAAAAACCAAGATTCAGAACATTATAAGGGAATATTTCTCAAAACTTTATGCTAATAAGTTTGAGAACTTGACAGAAATGGACCTTTTCCTAGCAAATATTGACATGCCAAAACTAAACCAAGATGAGTTAAACCAGCTTAACAGGCCCATATCAAGCATTGAAATAGAAACAGCAATAAGAGACCTCCCAGCTAAGAAAAGTCCAGGACCAGAGAGTTTTACAGCAGAATTTTACAAGGCCTTCAAAGCAGAGTTCACACCAATACTCCTCCAACTCTTCAATGAAATTGAAAGAGAAAGTTCACTACCGAACACATTCTATGAAGCCATCATAACCCTCATCCCAAAACCAGGCAGGGACTCATCAAAGAAAGAGAACTATAGACCCATTTCTTTGATGAACATTGATGCAAAACTTCTCAACAAAATTTTGGCCAATTGACTTCAACAATTCATCCAAAAAATCATACACCATGATCAAACAGGATTCATTTCAGGGATGCAAAGGTGGTTCAATATACGAAAATCAATTAATATTATTCATCACATCAAACGGAGCAAGAATAAGAACCACATGGTTATCACAATAGATGCAGAAAAAGCATTTGACAAGATCCAACACCCCTTTATGATGAAGGTTCTGGAAAAATTAGGAATCCATGGAACATTCCTCAATACAATAAAGGCTGTATATGACAAACCTACAGCCAGCATTATACTCAATGGTGAAAAACTAAAGCCATTTCCTCTTAACTCAGGAACAAGACAAGGATGCCCACTCTCTCCACTTCTCTTCAATCTGGTATTAGAATGCCTAGCTACAGAAATAAAACAAGATGCAGACATAAAGGGGATCCAAATAGGGAAAGAAGAAATAAAACTCTCCCTCTTTGCAGATGACATGATCTTGTATTTAAAGAATCCCATAGACTCCACTCCCAAATTACTCAAGCTGATTCAAAACTTTGGCAAAGTAGCAGGTTATAAAATTAACCCCCCAAAATCAATGGCTTTTCTATATGCCAACAATGAGAAAAGTGTGGCTGAAATTAGGAAAGCAACTCCATTTGTAATAGCCCCACAAAAAATAAAATACCTAGGAATTAACTTAACCAAAGAAGTAAAGGACCTCTATAATGAAAACTTTAAAATCTTGAAAAAGGAAATCAACACAGAACTTAAAAAATGGCAAAACCTCCCATGCTCCTGGATTGGCAAGATTAACATCGTGAAAATGGCAATACTTCCCAAGGCTATCTACAAATTCAATGCGATACCTATCAAAATTCCACCCTCATTCTTCAAGGAAATAGAAGAGGCAATCCAAAAATTCATATGGAATAATAAAAGACCCCGAATAGCAAAAACGCTCCTCAACGGAAAGAACACTGCTGGAGGAATATCAATACCAAATTTCAAACTCTACTATAAAGCCATAGTAATCAAAACAGCTTGGTATTGGCGTAAGAACAGACCTCAGGACCAATGGAATAGAATTGAAAACCCAGAAATGAACCTACAGACCTATAGCCATCTAATCTTCGATAAGGAAACTAAAACAATAGAATGGAAGAAAGACAGCCTCTTCAGTAAATGGTGCTGGCAAATTTGGTTAACTACATGTAGAAAACTAAAGCTACATCCTTATATATCACCCTGCACCAGAATCAACTCCAAATGGATCAAAGACCTTGAACTCAAAGCAGACACTCTGAAAACATTACAGGATGGAATAGGAGAAACCCAAGGCCTCCTTGGCTCAGGTCGAAATTTTCTGAATAGAGACCCGGAAGCACAACAAATCAAAGAAAGGTTGGACAAATGGGATTGCATAAGATTGCAGAGCTTCTGCAGGGCAAATGACATAGCTGGCAAGATCAATATAAAGCCCACCGATTGGGAGAAGATCTTTACTAGCCATACAACGGACAAGGGTCTCATATCTAAAATATACTTGGAACTCAAAAAATTAAACCACCCAACAACAAATCCTCAAAGAAACAACTGCCCAATAAATAAGTGGGCGAAAGACTTAAAGAGAAGCTTCTCTGAAGAAGAAAGAAGGATGGCCAATAGACACATGAAGAAATGTTCAACATCCCTAGCCATAAAAGAAATGCAAATCAAAACAACATTGAGATATCACCTCACTCCAGTTAGAACAGCAAAAATCAAGAACTCTAACAACAACAGATGCTGGAGGGGATGTGGACAGAAAGGAACCTTACTTCATTGTTGGTGGGAATGTAAACTTGTTCATCCACTTTGGAAAGCAGTATGGAGGTTCCTCAAAAGACTTCACATAGATCTCCCCTATGATCCAGCAATGCCACTTTTGGGCATTTACCCAAATGTTTACAAACAAGACCACACTAAAGCTACCAGCACAACTATGTTTATTGCAGCATTATTTACCATAGGTAAGATATGGAACCAACCCAGATGCCCCTCAGTAGATGAATGGATCAAGAAAATGTGGTATATATACACAATGGAATTCTATGCCTCCATCAGAAAGAATGACATTTCCCCATTTGTTAGGAAATGGAAAGGTTTGGAAAAAATTATATTAAGTGAAGTAAGCCAGGCCCAAAGAAGCATAGGTCCCATGGTTTCCCTTATTTGCAATATCTAGTATAGGTATGAGTCAAGCAGAAAAGGTCAGATAATGTGATGTTAGGAAAATGAACCCTTAAATATGTATTTTAATGTTTTCGTTTCTTTCATGCATGTGTTTCTAACGCATTTATAAGATTATTTCTTTGTTGCTTTGTATGTCCCTCCCCCACAGTGTAACCCCTGCTTTCACTATATTTGATGTCAGTATAACATGTGGAGGAGATGGGGACAAACAAGTCGTTTAAGGAGTCAGGTGGACCTGTTGCAACAATGAGAAGTACAAAATGTCATGTCAAAACCAGCTTTACAATGTCGGTGTAGGGGGGGGGGGTATAATTGGGTGGGGGGAGGGGGTAAAGTTGGGTGGGGGGAGGGGGGAGGCGGGGAAGGGAAGTGAAGGGTAAACAAAGGAGGAGGCTGCAATGCTTGGTAAGAAATGTATGCATTATCCTGCCCATGTAATTGTAGCCCCTCTGTTCAGTATGTTCTCAAATAAAATAAAATACAATTAAAAAAAAAACGAAAAGAAAGAGAAAGAAAGAAGAAAGAAAGGAAAAGTAAAGAAAGAAAGGGTGGAAGAAAGAAAGGGAAATGTATAGGTATAAATAAAAACCTCAGCATGCCTTAGATGTTAACAATGACACTAAATCATTTGAGCTATAAATGCCATCATTTAATTCTGGGCAGGGATATTTTGTATCAAGCCTGAAAAAACCATAGCATACCACATACAAACCTTGGGTTAAATACAGGTCTGCCTTACACAAGTGGACCAATAGGAATGAATGTCTAGTGCTGTTGCAGGTATGTTAAGGTGTGTGGGAGTTTATCCTCCTGATGATCTTGCAATGATGAAATTGACTAACTACACAACTACTTTGGCAGATCCCTGCTGAAACCTTTATTAAGTCACAGGTTAACAAAGAACAATATATACAATGAAATATATTGAACAACCAGGCATTGTGACCAAAATTATTTTTACCTGATTCAGTGTATTTTTACATTCTATATCACATGTACAAGTTCATCATTCCCTTCTGTCTCATTATGTTGTCTTTCCTTGGTTTTGTTTTGTTTTCAGAACCATGGTATAAGAGAGTATTTCTTATATTTTTGTCTTCTAGTCTTCAGAAAATCTGCAGTTAAATATGCTTAAGTTCCTTTCATTAGAAAATTTAAACCACAGTGGGTAGGGTCTTCATCATGATTTTGTTATGATCTCAAATACGTTTATATTTCTGGCATTCTACCTGTATAATCTCACTTTAATCTGTTCCAATGGGCACTTTAATGGAAGGAGGAAATTCAAAGTGGATTGTGGTAGAGAATTTCTGTTACTAAAAACTCTGGTACATAGTAAAGTAAGCAAATCCAAAATTATTCATTAGAAAGATGTTTTGAAAGTCATTTTATTACATCTTAATACTCTTTCCTCAACCAAACCAGAGGATTTAAAATAACTAAAATTTTTAAGTTAATGGACACAAATGTGCACAAAAATTCTAGAAATATTAAAAATGATCACTCATGAAACCTTACGGATACTTCACAGAATGTTTTCCAGTTAGAGGAATCATCTTCACACATTTTCACACAATTTGTATCTGCCTGGTAACAGAACCCCAAACTAGACTAAGGCATCTAATAGCTATCTAATTTTTGTTGTCTATTGGCAATACTGCTTCTTATCATATTGATTAGTATGAATCCTGTGACCATTATAAAATCACATTCGTAATAAAAGTTCCTAGGTGGAACTTCAAGGATGAGGTGGTGTGGGGTTTCTGGTGGTGCCCTGTCTATTTCAAGGGAGGAGTTGCTATTGGCACAGCCTCTGTGGTAGAGCTGGGTGGGGCTTTGTGTGTGAAAGCCAGTCTGTGTAGGGCTTTGAGACAGCAGGGAGGGGAGAGGAAAGACTTGGCTTGTTAGGAGCAGGGTCTCTTGTGGAGTAGGTGGGACTTTAGGATGGAGACTGGCAGGTGGATGGGGTTTCAGTGGAAGAAGGCAGGGTCACTGGGGAGGAGCCTGTTTGGGGCAGAGCTTTGAAAAGGAAGTACAAGGCTACAAAGGAGGAGGTTACTTAGAGGAGGGTTGTGGTGTAGCACTGTGAAATCTGGTGGGATATGTAGGGTGAGGTTTCCCATAAGGCAGGGAAGAGAATGAAGGCAAGAGGCTCACAAAAGATGGGGATTCTGGTGCAGGAATGCAGAGCTATGAGGGAGAGGCTTTTCAGGGTCTGTGAGAGGGCATAGCGGTGCTGGGAAGAAGTGGGCAAGGAACGGGCGTGGTTTCTGGTGGAGAATGGCAGGCCTTTGGGAAGTGTGTTAGGGTGGAGGTGGGGTTTCTGGCAGAGCAGGATGTAATAACAATGTATGGAGGAATTTTTCAGGACCAGAGCTTTGTGAGAAAAGGGATAGGATCCAGTGGACTAGACTAGTTAGGACAGGGTTTCTGGTGTAGCCAGTCACCACTTCAAAAAGAGTAGTAAGGTTGGGTGGAGATTTCAGTTTTGCAAGGTAGGACATTAGACTTTGGACAGGGTTTCCAGTGGGGCAAGGCAACCTTCAAAAAGGGAGTATGAAGGGACAGGGATTTACAGTTGAGCCTGGTGAGGCTTCCAGAGGGAAGCCAACAGATGCAGTGGTTTGAAGTGGAACAATGTGGGTGTCGAGAGATGGGATAGTGTGGTTGGGGTTGTCTAGTGGGGGTTTTCTAGAGCAGGTCAGGGCTTGGAGCCATGGGGTTAATTGGAAGAGAGACTTTGAAAAGTAGTGGAAGGTCGACAAAGGTGTAGGGTAATTATGGACAGGGTAATTGGTTGAGTAGGATGTGGATCTGTGGGAGGATCCAATAAGGGGAGGATTCATCTCGGGAACAATGCAGCCACCATTGAGTGAGTCCATATGGGAGGTAGAGAAGCCTGTGGTGGAGCAGGGATGGCTTTCCAGGCAGGAGATGGGCTGTGTGAGAAGCTTCTGGTCAACTAAGACGGGCTACAAGGGCAGTTATAGAGAGGTGGAGTATTTTTAGTTTAGCATGAAGGGCTTTGTGGGAAGAGGTGTGTTCAGGGCTGGGTTTGAGACATTAGGCCACTAAGAAGTAGACTAATTATGGATGAAACAAGGAGGGGTCGAGGGAGAAGTCTGGTTGGGAGTGGGGTATGAAAGGGACAAGAGGAGATTGGAAGTAATAGAATATGTGAGCAATGGGACTATGAGTGAATAGAATATTTAGGGACGGGGTATCTGGTGGATGAAGTTAAGATTAGAGGGAGGAGCCCCATGTAAGCGGGATTCTTGGTGCAGCAAGGCAGATCATAGGAGGAGATATGGATGTGGCCTGGTTTCTGGTGGTGCAGAGCAGGGATTCCAGGAAGGGGTGGAGTGGAAGAAGGCTTTCCCTATAGCAGGAGTAGGACTTCCAGGAAGGATTCTGGTTGCAGTCAGTCCTTTGAAAGTTTATAGCAGGACTACCAGGGGGTAGGTTAGTTAAGGTTGGGTTCTTTATGAACGAGGCTGACTGGAAGTGCGTTTCCAGTGGATCCAGTCAAGTTTTATGGGAAGGGGAGATAAGAAAGGGACAAGACTTAGTGAAGAGTGGGGCTACAAAAAATAAGCAATTACTCTAATAGGAACACCATCTTCAGTCAGTGTAGAATTATATTACTTTCATGTTTGTGAGAGATATTGGTGAAAGTAAGCAATTAATAATTCCTTTCTAGTGAAATATTTCTTTATTCCAGTTGAGTGAAAATAAAACCACAGGTCACATCAGGCTCATAGGCTGCCAGTAGACTAAGACACATGAAACACAGCACTTGATTCCCCAGCACAACCTTTAAGGACTACACATAAAATTTTTAAAATATCTCACTTGGTCATAATGGACCCTCTATTATCTTAAAATTGTGAATGAATAGAATTTTTACTCTGACTGTTTTAGAAATCCTAAAACTAAGTAAGTGATAATGTTTTAACTTTATATGATATTGGGAAATATACTAAAATAATTAGGAAAATATAAAATTATACACAGAATGTTTGTTGTCCAGCATCAATTTTAATCTAAAGAATTCAAAACCAGAAAATTGCCATATAGTGAGATTGCAGCATGGTTTCTTTTCAGTCAACAAAATGGTGACTTAAGGAATGTGCCTTCATCATTGATGCATCGATGTTAAAACATATCTAAAAATGTGAAGCACTACACAGACACTGAAGAAGATCAGAAGGATCTGTGAAATGAAGTTAGAATAAAATTAATGACTAATTGCAGTAAGAATTGATCTTCACTAGGCCCATAAATATTTTCCAGAAGAAAGGACTACATTGAAAAATAAACAAAACAGTGAAAAGTAAGCAGGCAGGCAGACCTTGAAGTAAACATTATCCAATGAACAACATCTACTGAAGCATGATTGCAATAATCTTTTACCTAAGTTACAGTACTGATCTATGTTCTTCCCTTATGCCACATAACAAAGCCATGAAGATGCAGTAATAATTTTCAAAACAGTAGACTTTACAGAAGGAATTCAATGAATGTATTTCTAGGAAGTAAAGATAGATGTCTGAGATAAAGAGTAAAGCAAATATCCCCAATTTTTAGCCCTTCGAGGTGAGAGGGGTACAATCTGAAGCACAAGGAGAATGAACAGAAGTACAGTAATGCATACCAGGAGTTCCCAAGATGCAATGATGAATGTAACAGGGGAGGAAATCAACATGAGCGTCACAGGACTTAGCACTGGAGAGTAGAGAGAAGAACAGTGAAAATCCATGGAAAATTACAAAGGATGCCCTTGCATATTTGGCAGAAGTGTGCATTGCATGGCATTGAGGTCTAAAATATGAGGAGGTATTATAGGAAAATATTTGTGCCCATATGGTGCCTCAAGAAATGGTAAACTTATGATTTACAGGACATTGAATAATTATAAAGGTCCTGCTTCAGTATTGCAGAGTTAAACCTTGATAAATTCTGTTTTTAAACACGTAACACCCTATAACATCAAGACAAGAAGATTCAAATTATATATAAGTGACTTGACTGCAACAATAGAGTTCGAAACATCAAATCCATAATGTGCATGCAAAAGGATTACATTATTAAGGTAATCTTTAAACAACACACATTTTATGTGAATAGTCCTGATTATAAATGATTTGTTTTCCATACAGATTTTGGATGCAAAAAAGCAACAAAAACAAAACAAAACAAAGCAAATGACACTTGGCAATAGAGCTAGATGCCAGTATCTCATCTCATGAGGCTGAGATTGGAAGATCATGGTTCACAGATGGCTGGGGTAGCAATCCACGAGACATTTATGCTCAATTGTTCATTCAAACACAGAATGAAACCTTAGTTAAAATAGTACAGATTCAGCCAGTCATGAGTGAAAAAAAAAACAAGCAAGATTTTTAGGCTCTGAGTCAAGTTTCATTACTGCACACACACACACACACACACACACACACACACACAAGGAAGGGAATGGGAGAGGAGGATGGAGAGAAAAAAGCGAACATGAAGAGTGTAAAAAATGAACCTATCTGCCAGGACTATACTAAGCATATATTAATTAATAAAAATGAGGGAAACCTCATTTTCTTTGAGTCTGGCTTCCTTCACATAATGATTTTTTTTCCAAGTATTTCCATTTTCTTAAAAAAGGGGCTGTGTCATTCCTTTTGATAGAACCATGAAATTCCACTGTGTATATATAGGACATTTTCCTGATCCATTCATCTATTGAGGGGCATGTGGATTGGTTCCATATCTTAGATATGGTAATAATGCTGCAAAAACATACTTGTGCTGGTAGTTTTAGTGTTTTATTTTTGGAGTCCGGTCGTGGGGCATGAACTCTGGGCATGGGCGCTGTCCCTCAGCTTGTCATCTCAAGTTTAGTGCTCTACCATTTGAGCCACAGTGCCACTTCTGGCTTTTTTCTTTTTGCTTAAGAATTATTTTTACTTAACAATTGAACCCAGTGCCTCTTGCATGCAAAGCAAACACTACCACTTAGCCACCTTCCCAGCACGAGAGAGGATTTTTTAACTTATTTTCTACAAGTAAATTAATATTAGGCAAAGCTAATGAAAATAATTACTTATTTACTCTTCAGAGAATGAGAATAATACTCCTGGATATCTTGGAGGAAAAGACTTCAGACTCATTACAACTGATGCCTTGCATTGAAATTACAGGCTAAACTTTCTTCTTCATGAAACAAAACCTTCAGTTCTTTCATATTAGAATTATAAAATCATAATACCTGCATGTTGATTTGTTTTCCTCTGCTATTTTCAATTCCATTCTTCATCCATTAGCAAACTAGAGACAATTTCGACAAATGCCCTTATCTCTTTCTTCCAATCTTGTCCACACTGGTGCTCACATTGCTACACTTATATCATAACTTTTCTTTTCCTCTTCCCTTTAATATTGCCCATAATTTTATCATTGTTTTTCATATTCATGGTCATGGATATTTTGATGATACCTAAACAGATCAATCTTTGCATCTGTTTAATATAAACTTTAGAACTATCAGAGAGTTTTTTTCCCTAAATCCATCATTTTCACCTGTAATCCTTATCACCACCAAGAATATCACTAACACATTTGCCGGGCCATAGATGTAGAATCCTTTAGATTTCTTCTTACCCTTCTACTCCCACCCATTATATAAGATGAATGATCAAGATGTTTTCAGTTTCTGTTACTAATTTGATTTCTTTTTTGTTTGTTTGTTTGTTTTTGTTGGTCGTGGGACTGGAACTCTGGGCCTTTGTGCTGTCCCTGTGCACTACAGGTCCAGGCGAGCACTCTACCTCTTGAGCTACAGCACCAATTTCGGGTTTTCTAGTGGTTTTCATTGGAGATCAGAGTCTCATGTACTTTTCTGCCCGGGCTGGCTTTGAACTGTGATCCTCAGATCTCAGCCTCCTTTGTAGATAGGATTACAGGCATGAGCCACTGGCGCCCAGCACTAATATGATTTCTATGTACTCCTTTTTATGCCCCTGACACAAGTCTGTTTCAGGTAGTCTTAAACAACTTTTTATAAAATATGTTGTTCCCCATAGTCTTTTCATATTGGTACTCTCAATCAACAAATTACTGCTCCTTGTAAGTATGCAGAGGGAAGAGCTCAGACACAAATTCTAGTATCATTACTTACTCACTACATTAACTGTTGGCCTTACATTTCTCAGCTGTAAATGGATGTAATCTACCAGAAATATTGAAGAATACATTTGCTTACTCCTAGAGCAAGAAAAAAGAAAAGTGAAGAGTCCTTACATTTTCCACCTTAGCTCACAAATAAGGAAAGTGTCAAATTCAGTTTGTTAGTATAAAGTCACAAATTGTTTCATGCAGAAATAAAATAAAGTTTACCTCCTGGCTCTAAGGGTTGTGTCCTTTTAAGGCAACTACAGATATGTAAGTGGTATTATGTAAATTGGTTCATGTGTGTACATTTGTATTGAAGAACATACTCAACATATCATTGGAAAGCATTGGTTATTGAATAGTATCTATATGAGAATGTTACTTGAACTAATCACACTAAGTTGAAAATTAATCTTAGTCCATCGAAATTTTCTTATTGCTTTATGTGTTGTCAAGTGTTCTTCATAAATTTATACATAGATTTTCTTCAGTGAACTGGATAGAAACTAAAACTGACCAAGGATTTCTGCCTAATGAGTGAACCATGCGTGAGGCATGTGTTGTCACCTTCTAGGTATATATAACTAAGCCACTGGCTATGTGGGTGGTGAAAGGCTTTCTCATAAGTTCCCAAGGCTTGAACAAACGAGATCATTTGATAACAAAGCACTCAGCTTATTACATTTTATCTATGTGGGATAATAACCATGTGAAAATAAACCATTTTATTTATAAACAAACAATACCACCAAGAAAAGTGAGTATACATTAGAGAGACTGTAAGAATAACATTAGGGATTTACTGTCTCATCTGATTATCTGATTGTATTTCTTGATATTGAAACTCTCCTCTTGTTATTGTATATAATACAACACTGTTTATTATTATGTATTCAATGTGGGAAATCTAGCTTCAAAGATGACTAAAAATTTTTCCTTTTCAATCATAACATTGTCATTATCAGCGTCACTCTGGTCATCATCATCTTCAACAAAATTATTGTTAGTATCATAAGTGCTAATTATTGAAAGTCGGGTATGTGTCTATGATTTTGTATTATTTTTATTTCGATTAATACTTTAAATATTACCACTTTGCATGCATCCATGTTAAATTTTTGAATAAATAAATAAATAAACTAAACCATAACAGGTAGCTTGATTAGGTGATTATAACAAATTATTGAACAGATTTTGAAGCATTGCACATTTCTAACCAGTATGAATTAACTTCCTCTCTCCCTGTCATTACACACAAATACTTAAGGGTTTGAACAGAATTTTTTCAAGTAATATACTATAAATATTACTACAACATCATGTGTATATCTAAAATTACCTTGAAAATAATATATTCTACTTTCTATTGAAATATTAGTCATTTTAGTCTAGGAAACTTTTGGAAAAACAGACTATATATCATTGAAATGAAAAGGGTAAAAAATAGTAGCATAGAAGTTTTAGAGAGAGTGTATGTATTCAGAAATGTGTGTGTGTGTGTGTGTGTGTGTTTGTGTGTGTGAATAAATGTTATGTGTAGGAAGTCATACATTTTTAGAGGGAATTGGTCATCATATATATGTATTTATTTATTTATTTATGTATAGAATTATGTGCATTAAAGTGAAACAAACATCCTAAACATTATTAAAATTTAAAATTTCATCGAACCAGGTGCCGGTAACTCACGCCTATAATTCTAGCTCCTCTGGCAGCTGAGATCTAACAATTGATTTCCCATGTAGCCCCGACAGAATAGTACATGTTAGATTCTTATCTCCAATTAACCATTCAAAACCAGAAATTAGCCCTGTGCTTCAAGTTGTGCAGTGCTGGCTTTGAGGGCAAAAAAGCTTAGGGACAATTCCCAGGACTTGCAAACAACAACAACAACAACAACAACAACAACAACATGTCTCACAATTTCACAAAAGCATTTTTAACTGCTGTGAACATTTCTTACAAACATGAATATATGCCCTTGAAAATTTTACGTAAAAAGGATAGAATATTTATGTCTATGTTAAAGACATGACTATTTAGATTATTTAATGTATTTAGGTAATGATTAGGAATTAAGAATTATGCTAGGTAGGTAATAATTGGGACTGGTCTTTTATTCTGTTGTATGATAGTTATAAAATGATACCTGTAATGATTATATAAAATTACTCTTGCTTGGTATTTGAATTATAATAAGTGATAAACATTTTTGAAGTTGTTTTGTGAAAATACTGTACCAAGGGGTTATGATTACATGGGCAAGGTAATGAGTATATTTCTTTATAAACATTGTTGCTTCCTTCTTTGTTTCCTATTCCCATTCCTTTCACCTCCCCCCACACTGATCCCTACTGCCTCCCTCCCACATACCCCGGCCAAAGTTGTAAAGTTCATTTTTCGACATAACAAAAAAAAACTTCAGATTTCACTGTATTTGTTGTTGGTATAATTTGTAGAGGGGAATGGAAAAAACAAATTGTTTAAATACGAATACAGGTGGAACCATTGCAGCTGTGAAATGTACGAGTCGTTACGTTGAAAAATGAACTTTACAACTTTGGTGGGGGGAAGAGAATTGGGTAAGGGGAGTCTAGGAAGTGATGGGATGGGTAAACAAAGGAGGAGGCAACAATGTTTGATAAGAAATGTACTCATTATCTTGTCCATGTAATTGTAAACAATCTGTATGGCATTTTCACAATAAAAAAAATACCTCCAAGTCCTATTTGTCAACATTACCGGATTTAACTATCCAATTAAAGACATAGACTGTCTAGTTGTATTAAAAAGCAAAATCCTTCTATCTGCTGCCTTCAGGAGTCACACCCTGCCCATAAAAACAAACACATTTTGAAAGTGAAAGACTGGAACAAAATCTACCAAGCAAATGACACCCATAAACAGGTGGGATTTGTAATCCTAATATCAGATAAAATAGACTTCAAATTAAAATTAGTGAGAAGAGAAAAAGAGGGTCGCTACATACTAATTAAAGGATTGCTCATTCAGGAGGATATTACAATTCTAAATATCTATTTACCAAACAATGGAGCATGTAAATTTATCCAAGAAACACTACTTTCCCTCAAAGCTCACATAGATCAAAAGACATTAATTGTTGGGAATTTTAACACATCACTATGCCTACTAGATAGATCAACTCCGCAAAAACTCAATAAACTGCACATCTAAACAACTGCAAGGATCAACTAGATTTAACAGGTATCTAACGAATATTTCACCCAGCAGTATCAAAATACACGTTTGTCTCAGCAGCACATAGAACATTTTCAAAAACTGACCACATTTTAGGTCACAAAACAAAAGTCCAAATTCAGAAACATTGAAGTTATACCTTGCATTCTCTCAGACCACAGGAAATAAAATTAGATTCCAATGCCAAAAGCCAAAGTCCTGTAACACATGAAGGCTGAATAACATACTGTTGAATCACGAGTAAGTCATGTAAGAGATTAGAAAGGAAATTCAATTGTTCATGATATTCAACAAAAACGAACACACAAATTACCAGCTCCTCTGGGACACAGAAAAGGAAGTACTCAGAGGCAAGTTGGAGATACATGAAACCAACAATTTAATGACACATCTGAACCTCCTTGAAAAAGAGCAGCAAGATAAACACCAATCCAGTAGATGGAAAGAAATAATTAAAATTAAATAAGAATTAAATGAATTAGATTCCCCCCCCCCAAAAAAAAACGTAGAAAGAATCAACAAAGCAAAGAGTTGGTTCTTCGAAAACATTAAAAAAATTGACAGACCCTTAACAAATCTTATCAGAAAAAGAAGAAAACTCACCCAAATAAATAAACTCAGAGTTGAGAATGAACATCACCAAAGAATCAACCAAGATTCAGAACATTATAAGGGAATACTTCTCAAAACTATGCTAATACGTTTGAGAACTTGGCAGAAATGGACCTTTTTATAGCAAATATCAACATGCAGAAATTATTCCAAGATGAGTTAAACTATTATAACAGGCCCTTATCAAGCATTAAGATAGAAACTGCAATAAGAGAAGTCCTATCTAAAAAAAAAAATCCCAAGACCAGACAGATTTACATCAGAATTCTACAAGGCCTTCAAAGCAGAGCTCACACCAATACTACTCCAACTCTTCAATGAAATTGAAAGAGAAAGTTCACTACAGAACTTATTCAATGAGGCCATCAAAACCCTCATCCTCAAACCAGGCAGGAACTTATCAAAAAAGAGAAGTTTAAACACATTTCTTTGATGAACTTTGATGCAAAACTTCTAAACAAAATTTTGGTCAATTGACTTCAACAATTCATCCAAAAATTAATACACCACGATCAAACAGGATTCATTTCAGGGATGCAAAGTTGGGTCAATATATGCAAATCAATTAATATAATACATCGCAACAACAAGAGCAAGGATAAGAACCATATGGTTATCTCAATTTTTTGAGAAAAAGCATTTGACAACATCCAACAAACCCTTTATGATGAAGGCTCTGGAAAAATTAGGAAACCAGGGAACATTCCTCAATAGAATAAAGGTTGTATATGACATAACTACAGCCAACATTAAACTTAATGGTGAAAAACTAAAGCCATTTTCTCTTAAATCAAGAAGGGGACAACGGATTTCTGGGTCATTGGGAAGCTCTATGTCGAGTCTTTGAGGAACCTCCATATTACTTTCCAAAGTGGTTGAACAAATTTACACTCCCAACAACAATGCAGTAATGTTCCCTTCTCTCCACATCCCCTCATGCATCTGTTGTTATTAGAGTTCTTGATTTTAGCCATTCTAACTAGAGTGAGGTGATATCTCAATGTTGTTTTGATTTGCATTTTTTTATTGCAACGGAGGCATTTTTGATGTGTGTATTGGCCATCCTTCTTTCCTCTTCAGAGAAGTTTCTCTTTAAAGCTTTAGCCCACTTATTTATTGGGCAGTTGTTTCTTTGAAGATTTGTGGTTGGGGGATTTAATTTTTTGAGTTCCAGGTATATTTTAGATTTGAGACCCTTTTCCGTTGTATGGCTAGGGAAGGTCTTCTCCCAATCCGTGGGCTTTCTATTGATCTTGCTAGCTATGACCTTTGCCATGCAGAAGCTCTGCATTTTCATGCAATCCCATTTTTCCAACCTTTCTTTGATTTGTTGTGTTTCTGTGTCTCTATTAAGAAAATTTCAGCCTATGCGCTATTTACCCAAATGTTCACAAACAAGACCACACTAAAGCTACCAGCATGTATATGTTTATTGTAGCATTATTTACTATAGGTAAGATATGGAACTGACCAGATGCCCCTCAGTAGATGAATGGGTCAAGAAAATGTGGTATATATAAACTAAGGAATTCTATGCCTCCATCACAATGAATGACATTGCCCAGTTTGTTAGGAAATGGAATGGCTTGGAAAAGATTATATTAAGTGAAGTAAGTCAGGCCCAAAGAAACATAGGTCATATGGTTTCCCTTATTACCAATATCTAGGTATATGTCAAGCAGAAAAGGTCAGATAATTTGATATTAAGGAAATGAACCCTAAGATATGTATACAAATGTTATTTTTTCTTTCATGCGATTGTTTCTAACACATTTGCAAGATTATTTCTTTGTTGCTTTGTTCCCTCCCCCACAGTATATCCCCTCCTTTCACTGTATTTGATATCAGTAAAATTGTGGAAGGGGAAAAACAGATCATTTAAGTAGGGATACAGGTGGAGCCTTTGCAACAATGAGATTAATGTCGTGATGTCAAAAATGAACTTTACAACTTTGATGCGGGGCGCGGGGGGGGGGCGAGAATTGGGTGGGGGTGGGGGAGAATGAGAAGGGATGGGAAGGGGAAATAAAGGAGGAGACTACAATGCTTGATAAGAAATGTATTCATTATCTTGCCCATGTAATTGTAACCCCTTTGTATAATAAAAGAAGGGGACAAGGATGTCCACTCTCTCCAGTTTTTTTTAATTTAGTATTAGAATGCCAAGCTACAACATTAAAACAAGGTGCAAACATACAATCCACTCCCAAATTACTCATAGTGATTCGAAACTTAGGCAAAATAGCCAGTTATAAAATTAACCCTGAAAGACCATGGCTTTTCTCTAATCCAACAATGAGAAAAGTGTGGCGGAAACCAGGAAAACAATTCCATCTATAATAGCCCCGCCAAAATAAATTACCTAGGAATTAACCAAAAAGTGACGGACTTTTATGATGGAAACTTTTTTGATTTTGTCAGCCATGGGTCTTGAACTCTGGGCCTGGGTGCTCTCCCACAGGTCTTCAGCTCAAGGGGAGAGCTCTATCACTTGAGCACAGAACCACTTCTGGTTTTCTAGTGGTTTATTGGAGATAAGAATCTCACGGTCTTTCCTCCCTGGCTAGCTTTGAACCATGATCCTCAGATCTCAGCCTCCTGAGTAGCTAGGATTACAGGCGTGAGACATCAGTGCCCAGCTGATGAAAACTTTAATAACCTGAAACAGAAAATCAAAACACTACTTAGAAAGTGGAAAAATCTCCCATGCTCCTGGATTGGAAGGATCCACATCGTGAAAATGGCAATACTTGCCAAGGCTGTCTACAAATTCAATGTTATACCTATCAATATTCCAACCTCATTCTTCAAGGAAATAGAAGAGGCAATCCAAAAATTCATATGGAACAATAAAAGACCCCGAATAGCAAAAATGATCAAAAACAGAAAGAAAAGTGATAGAAGAATATCAATACCAAATTTCAAACTCTACTACACCACCATTGTAATCAAAACAGCTTGATACTGACACAAGAACAGACTTCAGGACCAATGGAATATAATTGAAAATCCAGAAATGAACCTACAGCCCTATAGCCATCTAATCTTCGATAAGGGAACTAAAAATTGGAATGGAAGAAAGACAGCCTCTTCAGTAAATGGTGCTGGCAAAATTGGTTAATCACTTGTAGCAATCTAAAACTAGATCCTTATATATCACCATGCAAAAGAATCAACTCCAAAAGATCAAAGATCTGGAGTCAAAGCAGACACTCTGAAAATATTACAGGATGGAATTGGAGAAACTATAAGGCTCCTTGTTACAGGCCGAAATTTTCTTAAAAGAGACCCAGAAACACAACAAATCAAAGAAAGGTTGGACAAATGGGATTGCATGAAAATGCAATTTCTTCATGGCAAAGGATGAAGCTAGCAAGAACAATAGAAAGCCCACGGATTGGGAGAAGATCTTCACTAGCCATAGAACAGACAAGGTTCTCATATCTAAAATATACCTGGAACGCAAAAAATTAAATCCCCTACCAACAAATCTTCACAGAAACAACTGCCCAATAAATAAGTGGGCTAAAACCTTAAAGAGAAACTTCTCTAAAAAGGAAAGAAGGATGGCCAGTAGACACATGAAGTAATGCTCAACCTCCCTAGCTATAAAATAAATGCAAATCAAAACAACATTCAGATTACACTTCACCCCAATTATGTCTATAATCAAGAACTCTAACAACAGATTCTGGATGGTATGTGGACAGAAGGGAACCCTACTGCATTGTTGTTGGGCATGTAAAGTTGTTCAACCACTTTGGAAAGTAGTATGGAGATTCCTCAAAAGACTCCACATAGAACTTCCCTATTTCCCAGCAATCACACTTCTGAACATTTATCCAAATGATACAAACATGATTACTTTAAAGCTACCAGCACGACTGTGTTTATTGCAACATTATTTACCATAGGTAAGATATGAAACCAACCCAGATGCCCCTCAGTAGATGAATGGATCAAGAAAATGTGGTATATATACAAAATGTAATTCTATGCCTCTATCAGAAAGAATGACATTGCTCCATTTCTTAGGAAATTGAACGACTTGGAAAAAATTTAATTAAGTGAGGTAAGCCAGGCCCAATTAAACATAGGTCCCATGGTTTCCCTTATTTGCAATAACGTATATTTGTGAGACAAGCAGAAACCGTCAGATAAGTTGATATTAGGTGAAATGAACCCCAATATAAGTATTCAAATGTTTTTTTCTTTCTTGTGATTGTTTCTAACATTTATAAGATGATTTCTTTGTTAATTTGTATGTCCCTCCCCCACAGTATAACCCCTGTTTTCACGGTATTTAATGTTGGTATAATTTGTGGAGGGGAAGGGAAAAAAACAAATCGTTTAAATAGGGATACGGATGGACCCATTGCAACAATGAGCTATACAAGTCATTATGTTGAAAAATGAACTTTACAACTTTGGCCGGGGGGGGCGGCGGGGTAGGGGAACACGTGGTGGGGGGATGAGAATGGATGTGGAAGGGTAACTGTAGAGGAGGCAACAATGCTTGATAAGAAATGTACTCGTTACTTTGCTCATGTACTTGTAAAACCTCTGTACAGTATTTTCACAATTGAAAAAATGTGCTATTCAGAAAAAAATATACAGAATTAGGGGCTAGGAAGGTGGCTTAATTGCAGAGCACTTCCCTTGCATTCTTGAGGCCCTGTGTTCAATTCCTTGGCACCACATAAGCAAAAAGAAAAAATTAGCCAATGTCACTGTGGCTCAAGTGGTAGAGCACTAGCCTTGAGCTAAAGAGCTGAGAGACAGCTCCCAGGCCCAGAGTTCAAGCCCAATGGCTGGACTCTCAAAGTAATATATAGAGATAATTATAAGATATAAAAATACTTAAGACTCAGGATCATTGTAGCATTAACAAATGTGTGCCCTCTATCTGTTGGATATATTTTCACTTCTGTTATAGTGTCCTTTGAATTATGAAAGGTTATCATTTGATGTTATCCGATTCATTCCTGCTTTACTTTAGCCACAAATGAGCATCCTGAGCATCTAGGATAACAGGCATGACATATTGGTGCATGTTTGTCTTTCAATATTTTAAGGGGTTTCCTCTTTCCTTTGAATTCAAACATTGTCCTGTCAGTAATTCTGCACATTTTCAGACTGTTGTTCTCAAAGATGATAAGCATCTGTTTGATGGGTAATTGTCCTGTTCATTGTGTTTAACATAGTTTTCATTGTTTCTATTGATTTGCCCTTCCTAATTATTTCATATGATGATTAGAATATTTAATATATAGTCTTCAGGTTTGCCTCTATGGAAATTGTAGAAGTCATGTCAAAAGAATGTTTTAAAAGATTCTTATAGAGACAGCATTGAGAACTTTATACATAAAAACAATTTTTAGTTGGACAAACAACTCTTGAATCCATTTTGACATCAAAGTCAGGCAATTGACGTGGAAAATACCATGGAATCCATGAATTTTTAAATTAAGATATTGCTGTTATTTTGTATAATGAAAATATTTTGTAGGGACACAAAGGATGGACTGGCACTTTTGAAATGTAAGAAACTTAACCAAACCATTACTACGTAGGAGAACAAATAGTACAGCCTTCCATAACTTCAAAGAGGTAGTGATTCATACTTATCCTTTTGGCAATATCAAATGCAGTTTCTTCCAACTTGTTCCTCAGACCCGGTTTGATACAATGGTTCAACAGTAGGAGATACAGCATATCTTGCCTATTTCTATTCCCAGCAGCAACATACAAGGTGGGGTCAAGAGGCCTTTAGTTTGGGGATTGTTATCTGCATCATGATGAAGTAAGAAAGCATCCATTCTGGTATTATTCAACATATAAGCACTGTGCAGGAGTGCCAAGCCATTCAAAGTTATTGCATGAATATCTGCCTTGAGCTACCAACGCATGGACAATGTCTAAATGTCCACTCTAGGCTTCCCAATGAAGAGGGGTATACTTACCTCATCCTAGTATACATATGCGGCCTTTTTGCAAAGTAGTCTAAGCACTGTAGTAAACCGATTAATTTTGGCATCCCAAAGAATAAATTTGCATGGAAACTTCTCCATTATTTTCTTGCAATTGATACCATTCCTCACGTTTTCATCTTGTTCCTTGTCTTTATCAGAATTGCCTAACCAGAGATTTTGAATACCAGTGGGAATGAGATGTCCATGTATTTCCCCAATAATTCACATTGGTTGAAATGGTCAGAAAAATCCGGTGAATTTTCTGCATATGTTTTTTCACCATGATTTATTTTCTCTTTTTCCATTTTTACTATTTTAAATTATCTAACTGGAGAGTAGTGAATTGATAGAGAGCAGAGGAAAGATTTTCCTCCGTATTCAAATGCACAGACTGAAAATGAGGACCAGTGGTGTCTTCATGTGTAGCTTATTCTAGGTATGAGAAAATAGAAACATTGCCTTCTACCTAAATGATTTGGGAAATACCATGATATAGTATAAGAGAACTTACTATTCAATATATGAGCTTTAAGAGCTTTCTAATAGATCCATTATTTATTGGTACCGAACATTAGAAAAAAATGTATAATGCAGTAGTAAAATAGAAGTCCTTTGCGTGACTACTTTAATTCCTTGTTTTTTTAAAGACACTTGTTTTCATCTAAAAAAGTAGGCCTATCTATTGTCTTCAGGTGATTTTGATGATTGAAGATGCTTAATGAGAAGTCAACATGTATTAGTAGTCCTTTGTATCAATTAAATTTCATTTTTTCTTCTTGGATAATATAATGATCAAAGCAATAGTTCAGAATCAGCAAACAATAGTTCAGCATCATAATTCCAATGCAAGTGGATCACCAGTAAGTAATCCTCGATACTATTTTCCACAAAGTTTTGTCACAGATAAAATCTGCCTGCCTTTTCTAGCTGCTTTCCTAGCCTGGACCTTTTCTTTCACTGTGCAGGAAAAGTGTGATTCAAATGATTTCAGTCAGATCTGTTCCTAGAATTAACAAGGAATTAGATTCATTTTTTAAAAATTAGTTGTGGGGTCTGGACTCTGGGCTGAGGCACAGTCCTAGAGCTCTTCAAATCAAGGCAAACGCTCTACCACTTGAGCCACAAAATCACTTCTATGGTTCTGTTTATGTGGTGCTGATTTGGGAAATGGCAGAGCAGATAGTGAAATGATGCAACCAAAAATATAAAAGGAAAATAAATTAGGATAATTATGGAGCAACCATATAGTCTATGAGAATCATGAAAGAGAGAGAGGAAGAGAGAGACACAGATGTGCAATCACCTAGCTAGCCACAAAATCCATGCTTCTGATCAATTTACAAAGCAAACAATTTTATTTTTTATTTGTTAAAAAAGATGGAAGTAGAATTTATGTATTTACTGGAATTAAGTAAATATATTTTTAGTAGCCTACATAAAGAGACATAGCTTTGACCAAATTACAGACAAGAATCTTAATCCTTGGGTTGGGAAGGTGGCTCAGTGGTAGAGTGCTTTTCTTGCAGTTTACTACAGTGCGGAGACAACTTTCCAAACAGGCCCCTCATATGAATAGTAGGGATGAACTTGAGTATACCCTTCTTCATTGGGAAGCCTAGAGTGGACACTTAGACATTGTCTATGAGTTGGTAGCTCAAGGCAGATATTCACACGATTACTGTGAATGTCTGGACACCCCTGCACAGTGCTTACATGTGAAACATATTACAACAACAAACACACACACACACACACACACACACATCATATTTCTAATTAAGTATTTTTTGTGTATGGTCTTAAGAAGAAATTTACATTAGTAACTTAATTTCTGACAGAAAAATATAATCACTATATATCTTGCTTTTATACTTTCAATATTAAAATTGCTATCTAAGTATGTGCAATAAATAAGTATAGGAAAAAGTAAGAGCCACACTGGTGGCTCATGTCTTTATTCCTAGCTAATCAGAAAGACGAAATCTGATGATTGTGATTTGAAACCAGAGCAAGAAAAAAAGTCCATTAGATTCTGGTTTGAAAGTAACCAGCAAAAGCTAGAAATGGAGCTGTGGTGCAAGCAGTAACATGCTAGCCTTGAGAAAACTAAAACAAAAAAATAACAAATTCTGGGACAGAGCTAGGCCCTGAGTTCACGCTCTAGTATTAGTATTAAACTAATGAAGGAATGAATTAGTTAATCAATTACCTAAAATAAATTAAGTGGTCACATGTGGAGGGGCAGGTAAAATGTAACAACCATGGTGACTGGATTATGTATTATTTTGTAATGGGGCAAATTATCATTTGTCCTAATCACTAATATTTTATTTGAACTTTTTTGTACAATAAACCCTGAATTTGGCATGCGTGTATATGTGTGTACATTTGCACACATGTGTGTTTATGTGTGTGTGTGTGTGTGCTGTTGCAATATTGCTTGCCAATATGAACAGGTTGAGGCTGAAAAGAGGTGTGTTGCAATGTTTTTTATTTATCAGTGTTGTGTTCTGTCATTTCAGTGGAAACACCCTTCTGTACATTTTATTTGTTTATAACATCATCATAATCAAAGCATTTACAACATTATGTTAGATAAAAGAGATCATTTTCAGCACTTAGTATATGTTAGGTAAAAGATACACATATAATTAGGCAATAAGTTATTGCTGTAAGCTGACTGTCAGTACAAAATATTTATTTGACCTCTTAAATTGGTTATATATTTTTTATTTTATTTTATTTTATTTGACAACATACTGTACAGAGGGGTTACAATTACATGGGCAGGATAATGCATACATTTCTTACCAAGCATTGCAGCCTCCTCCTTGTTTACCCTTCAGCTCCCTTCACAGCCTCCCCCTTCCCCCCCCCCACACCGACATTGTAAATCTGGTTTTGACATGACATTTTGTACTTCTCATTGTTGCAACAAGTCCACCTGAATCCTTAAACGATTTGTTTGTCCCCATCTCCTCCACATGTTATACTGACATCAAATATAGTGAAAGGGGGGGTTACACTGTGGGGGAGGGACATACAAAGGAACAAAGAAATAATCTTATAAATGCGTTAGAAACACATGCATGAAAGAAATGAAAACATTAAAATACATATTTAAGTGTTCGTTTTCCTAACATCACATTATCTGTCCTTTTCCGCTTGACTCAGACATATACTAGATATTGAAAATAAGGGAAACCATGGGACCTATGTTTATTTGAGCTTGGCTTACTTCACTTAATTTAAATTTTTCCAAGCCTTTCCATTTCCTAACAAATGTGGAAATGTCATTTTTTCTGATGGAGGCATAGAATTCCATTGTGTATATATACCACATTTTCTTGATCCATTCATCTACTGAGGGGCATCTGGGTTGGTTCCAGATGTTAGCTATAGTAAATAATACTGCAATAAACATAGTTGTGCTGGTAGCTTTAGTGTGTTCTTTTTTGTAAACATTAGGGTAAATGCCCAAAAGTTTGATTGATGGGTCATAGGGGAATTCTATGTGAAGTCTTTTGAGGAACCTCCATACTGCTTTCCAAAGTGGTTGAACAAGTTTACATTCTATCCAACAATGAAGTAAGGTTCCTTACTGTCCACATCCCCTCCAGCATCTGTTGTTGTTAGAGTTCTTGATTTTTGCTGTTCTAACTGGGTGAGGTGATATCTCAATGTTGTTTTGAGTTGCATTTCTTTTATGGCTAGGGATGTTGAACATTTCTTCATGTGTCTATTGGCCATCCTTCTTTCTCCTTCAGAGAAGCTTCTCTTTAAGTCTTTCGCCCACTTATTTATTGGGCAGTTGTTTCTTTGAGGATTTGTTGTTGGGTGGTTTAATTTTTTGACTTCCAAGTATATTTTGGATATGAGACCCTTGTCCGTTGTATGGCTAATAAAGATCTTCTTCCAATCCGTGGGCTTTCTATTGATCTTGCTAGCTAGGTCATTTGCCCTGCAGAAGCTCTGAAACCTAAGGCAATCCAATTTGTCCAACCTTTCTTTGATTTGTTGTGTTTCCGGGTCTCTATTGAAAAAATTTTGGCCTGAGCCAAGGAGGCCTAGGGTTTCTCCTATTCCATCCTGTAATGTTTTCAGAGTGTCTGCTTTGAGTTCAAGGTCTTTGATCCATTTGGAGTTGATTCTGGTGCAGGGTGATATATAAGGATCTAACTTAAGTTTTGTACATGTAGTTAACCAATTTTGCCAGCACCATTTACTGAAGAGGCTGTCTTTCTTCCATTCTATTGTTTTAGCTTCCTTATCGAAGATTAGATGGCTATAGGTCTGTAGGTTCATTTCTGGGTTTTCAATTCTATTCCATTGGTCCTGAGGTCTGTTCTTATCCCAATACCAAGCTGTTTTGATTATTATGGCTTTATAGTAGAGTTTGAAATTTGGTATTGATATTCCTCCAGCAGTGTTCTTTCCGTTGAGGAGCGTTTTTGCTATTCGGGGTCTTTTATTGTTCTATATGAATTTTTGGATTGCCTCCTCTATTTCCTTGAAGACTGAGGGTGGAATTTTGATAGGTATTGCGTTGAATTTGTAGATAGCCTTGGGAAGTATTGCCATTTTCACGATGTTAATCTTGCCAGTCCAGGTGCATGGAAGTTTTTGCCATTTGTTAAGTTCTGTGTTGATTTCCTTTTTAAGATTTTAATGTTTTCATCATAGAGGTCCTTCACTTCTTTAGTTAAGTTAATTCCTAGGTATTTTATTTTTTGTGGGGTTATTACAAATGGAGTTGCTTTCCTAATTTCAGCCACACTTTTCTCATTGTTGGCATACAGAAAAGCCATTGATTTTTGAGGTTTAATTTTATACCCTGCTATTTTGCCAAAGTTTTGAATCAGCTTCAGTAATGTGGGAGTGGAGTTTATGGGATTCTTTAAATACAAGGTCATGTCATCTGCAAGGAGGGAGTGTTTTATTTCTTCTTTCCCTATTTGGATCCCCTTTATGTCTGCATCTTGTCTTCTTGCTGTAGCTAGGTATTCTAATACTAAATTGAAGAGAAGTGGAGAGAGTGGGCATCCTTGTCTTGTTCCTGATTCAAGAGGAAATGGCTTTAGTTTTTCACCATTGAGTATAATGCTGGCTGTAGGTTTGTCATTTACAGCGATTATTGTATTGAGGAATGTTCCATGGATTACTAATTTTTCCAAAACCTTCATTATAAAGGGGTTTTGGATTTTGTCGAATGCTTTTCCTGCATCTATTGAGATAACCATGTGGTTCTTATTCTTGCTCCTGTTAATGTGATGAAAAATGTTAATTGATTTGTGTATATTGAACCAGCTTTGCATCCCTTAAATGAATCCTGTTTGATAGTGGTGTATGATTTTTTGGATGATTTGTTGAAGTCGGTTGGCCAATATTTTGTTGAGAAGTTTTGCATCAAGGTTCATCAAAGAAATGGGTCTATAGTTCTCTTTCTTTGATGAGTCCCTGCTTGGTTTTGGGATGAGGGTTATGATGGCTTCATAGAATGAGTACGGTAGTGAGCTTTCTCTTTCAATTTCCTTGAAGAGTTGGAGGAGAATTGGTTTGAGCTCTGCTTTGAAGGCCTTGTAAAATTCCGCTGTAAAACCATCTGGTCCTGGACTTTTCTTAGCTAGGAGGTCTCTTATTGCAGTTTCTATTTCAATGCTTGATATGGGCCTGTTAAGATAGTTTAACTCATCTTGGTTTAGTTTTGGCATGTCAATATTTGCTAAGAAGAGGTCCATTTCTATCAAGTTGTCAAACTTATTAGCATAAAGTTTTGAGAAATATTCCCTTATAATGTTCTGAATCTTGGTTGTTTTCGTGGTGATGTTTCCATTCTCATCTCTGAGTTTACTAATTTGGGTGTGTTCTCTTCTTTTTCTGATAAGATTTGATAAGGGTCTGTCAATTTTGTTAATTATTTTGAAAAACCAACTCTTTGTTTTGTTGATTCTTTCTATAGTTTTTTTTTTGGATTCTAATTCATTTAATTCTGATTTAATTTTGATTATTTCTTTCCGTCTACTGGATTGGGGTTTATCTTGCTGCTCTTTTTCAAGGAGGTTTACATGTGTCATTAAATTGTTAGTTTCAGATCTCTCCAATTTGTTGATGTAGGAGCTCAGAGCTATAAACTTGCCTCTGAGTACTGCCTTTGCTGTGTCCCAGAGGAGCTGGTAATTTGTGTGTTCATTTTTGTTGAATAGCATGAACATTTGAATTTCCTTTCTAATCTCTTCCATGACCCATTTCTGATTCAGCAGTGTGTTGTTCAGCCTCCATGTGATACCAGACTTTCTTTGGTGGCTTTTGGTGTTGAGTTCTAATTTTATTCCCTTGTGGTCAGAGAGAATGCAAGGTATAATTTCATTGTTTTTGAATTTAGACAAGTTTGCTTTGTGGATTAAAATGTGGTCTATTTTAGCAAACGTTCCATGTGCTGCTGAGGAGAACGTGTATTCTGATGCTGCTGGATGAAATGTTCGGTAGATATCTGTTAAGTCTAGTTGATCTATGCAGCTGTTTAGATCTGCGGTTTCTCTCTTGAGTTTTTGCCGAGTTGATCTCGCTAGTGGGGAGAGTGATGTGTTAAAATCCCCAACAATTAATGTCTTTGGATCTATATGGGATTTGAGGGAAAGTAGTGTTTCTTTTATAAATTTGGGTGCTCCATTGTTTCGCAAGTAGATATTTAGAATTGTAATATCCTCCTGAAGGAGAGATACTTTAATTAGTATGTAGCGACCTTCTTTATCTCTTCTCACGAATTTTAATTTGAAGTCTATTTTATTTGATATTAGGATTGCAACTCCCGCCAGTTTATGAGGGCCGTTTGCTTGGTAGATTTTATTCCAGCCTTTAACATCGAAAATGTGTTTGTTTTTATAAGCAAGATGTGACTCCTGCAGGCAGCAGATAGAACGGTCTTGTTTTTTAATCCAACTAGACAGTCTATGTCGCTTAATTGGAGAGTTCAGTCCGTTAACCTTAAGAGATAGGACTGAGAGGTATTTGGGAGTTCCTGACATGTTATCTACCTTCTTGGGGGCTGCGAAAACTGGGTTCTTCTTATGGTTCTTGGATTCTCAAGTTGGGTGCTGTTTCTTGGTCTTTGTTGTGGTCTTGTTCGTTTTCTATGTGTAGGACATCTTTTAGAATCTTTTGTAGGGCTGGTTTGGTGGAGATGTATTGTTTCAATTTTTCTTTGCTGTGGAAGGTTTTTATTTGGCCTTCTGTTATGAAGGAGAGTTTTGCTGGGTATAGAATTCTTGGTTGATATTTGTTTGTTTTTAGGGCATGGCATACATCATTCCAGGCTCTTCTTGCTTTGATTTTCTCTGCTGAGGAATCTGAGGTGATTCTAATAGGTTTCCCTTTGTAGGTGATTACCCTTTTCTCCTTGACAGCTTTAAGAATCTTTTCCTTGTTCTGAGTTGATCCTGTGTGGATTATAATGTGACAGTGGGATGTCCCATTTTGGTCTGGTCTTTTTGGGGTTCTAAAGGCTTCTTGTATCTGAATAGGCCTAACTTTTTGCATGTTTGGGAAGTTCTCTGCTAGGATCCTGTTAAACAAATTTCCTAGACCATTAACTTCTGTTTCTAGGTGCTCCTCTACACCCATTATCCTTAGATTAGGCCTTCTGATGGTGTCTTCCAGGTGTTGGATAGATCTATCATATTTCTTGGACTTGTTTTGGATGGTTGTATGTTCTTTCTCTATAATATCTAGGCTGTCTTCAGTCCCTGAGATTCGATCTTCTGCATGGTCTAACCTGATGTCAAGACTCTGTACTTTGTTTTTTATCTCTTTTCCTTCTTATTGGTCAGCTTTGATGGCTTCAAGTTCTTTGTTGAAGCTCTGTTTTAGGTCTTGTATGAATCTCTTTACTTCCTTAATTTGGTGTTCAGTGTTTGTCCTCAAATCACTTAGTTGATTGGTTATGGTTTCTTTGGACTCCCATTCCTTCTGTTGGGTTCCATTCAGCTTTCCCTTTGTGGTCTCCCTGACTTCCTTCAGCTTTTGTTAATGGATTCCATGAATACCTTTAGTGATCTTTGTGTGTTCTCTACCTGGTCTCTCAATTCCTGTATTATTCTTTGATTAGCTTCCTCACGTTCGTGGGATTCCTGCAGTTCTCTTTGAATGTTCTCTGCCTGTCATGCCATTCCTCCCTTTCTCTTTGAGTATTCTCAATTTGTTCACGCAAATCCTGTATCAGTTTTTGAGTAGCTTCCTCACGCTTATGATATTCCTGTATAAACTTCTGGGATGCCTCCTCTCTCTCCCTATCACGCTCATACAGAGTTCTTTGTACGTTGTCAAAATTCTCATTTATCATGTTTGCCAGTAGTGTTTGTAGAGCTATTTGGGAACTCTCCTCTGGATTATTCATTATCTGTTCTAATTCCTGATTATCAAGATTGGGAATTGAGTTACACGAATTTGCCATTTTTTTTTGTGTTTTTCCGGCTTACTCTGCCCATTTGAGATGAAGATAGCACCAGTTTTCTGCTGGAACACTATCTTAAGGCAACCATCAACCAAAGTTTGCATTTGTACAGTCAATATTCTACAGATACAATCTAGTTCAACAGATACATCTATTCAATATCAAACAACTATAGGTTAATGGACTTCGAACCGCAGAAAAGAATAATGAAAACCAGAAATTATTATGGTTAGGGAGAGATGTGGGTAAAAAGTAGGAATAGATTGGTGTGGGGAGGCACAGGGAGTTTAATTGGTTATATTTTTAAGAAATACTCATGGAGTAATTTTGACCGACTTGACCAAATAGTTATTACTCTTTGATTATTTCTGGGAAACTCAAGGTGGATAAACTCTTTCCGGATTTCTGTTGAAAACAACTTTCTTTGTAAAATCGTATCTATTCACACTAAGATAATAAACCCCGTATTTTTAAGGTTTGAATATGGCATCCTATTGACTGAAAATCAGTATTGTGGTTTTGCTTGTTAGATATATATATTTTAAATAAAACCAAAAACATGTGTCACCTCCAGATTGTGGATGCATTTGAAGTTGTTTTGTCCATACATAGATTTCTTCATTAATAGTTCTTTTATGGGAGTAACTATCACAACTTTAACAAATAAGGGTTTTTGAATATCTTTTCCAATATAAATAACATCCCAGAGTGAGTCTTGCAATTTCTGAAAACCATTTAACTATTCTAGTATTATTTTATTTCATTGACTATACAACTAAAGACATTTCTGAAATAAATATTGTTAAGATCTGAAAATGTAAGTGGGTATATAGGCTTTTGATGCATCATTTTATGAAAAGCCAGTTTTAAGAAACTAAAAGAAATAGAATAAAAGAATGTAAGTGAATTGGGTAACCTAATTATTAGTATAATTTTGCTTTCTATTAGCACAGTCCTTTGAATGTAGATGATGCAGTTAAATTATTTTTTGTGTCACTGTGCTTTATTTATTGTAAGAATCTTTGTAGTTATAAAAGTGAATTTGTAGTATAAATAAAGGCATTTTAAAATGATTAGGATTAATCTTGTGTTTTGTGTTCTACTTCCATGAAAATGAGTTATTTTCAAGTGTTAATAGTTTATAATTGAATTTTCAGTATCATAAGAAATTTTGAAATAATTTGGTAGTATTGATGTCTTTTTTTAGGGGGCAGGGTCCAGTTGTGGTGCCTGAACTCTGGGTGCTGTCCCTCAGCTCTTCAGCTCAAGTCTAGCGCTCTATCACTTGAGCCAGAGCGTCACTTCCAGCTTTTTTCTTTTTTCTTGGGTGGTGCTGAGGAATTGAACCAAGGGCCTCATGCATGCAAGGCAAGCGCTTTACCACTAAACCACCTTCCCAGACCTTCATGTCTTTTTATACCAATAGTAGTTCACAAGTTGGAGAGTCATACTTAGATCTTGGTGTCTATGATTTTTAACCTCTCATTCCTAACATTAATGATAGGTCAGAGTGCATTTTTGGGTATAGGAAAAGTAAAATATTTATCTAGGGTTAAAAGTGATTTTTATATCAGTCTTGCTTTAATAACATTTCTCTCAAAATCTTGGGTATAAAAAGAAATCAAAATACTTCTTATGGTAAACAACTTAGTTGAGCTACAATGTGGAAATGATTGGTCCATAAGACCTGCAGAATGTTTCCATCAGGAATTGGGGAGGTCATTCTTTCAGTAAGACAGTGTTAAACAGAGATAGGTTCCCCAGGCCGTGCACTGTTGAGTGACCAGATATAATATGATTTCTACTATTTTTAGCTAGATATCAAGAATGTTATACTATAGCAGTTCCTTTCACCAGGGAGGTATGCATTGATTATGAATTTTGAGTTTTCATATTACAGTTCCCTATTTTCTAACAAAGATAAAGTGAAATATTATGAGTGTACACAATAATTATGGGAAATTTTCCTAGAATTAGTAGACTAAGTGCTGGTATTTTAGTCATAAAATAGTATGAGGTTAATTGATACAGTGGGAGATGAACCACAGGCTAACACTTACCATGTGTGCAATGTTGTACTGGTAATTCTAACTCTGAAGACTTCAATATTATCATCTGAGAATTAAAAATGTATAGAGCTCCACTTTATGCAATTATTGTGAGGATTAAATTATATACAATAGGTAAAGTACTTGGAAAAACAATCAATTAGCATTTGGCAAATTCTACCGCTTGTTTTATCATGTGACGAATTCTAACATTTTTACTGTGATTTTATATGTGCAATGTTATGTATTGATATTCATTGTATTGATCACTTTTCTGTCACTATGAGGAAAATACCTTCAAAGAAAATTTCTGAGGACGAAACTATTATATTGACTCATGGTTTAAGAGAATACAGTTTAAGATCAAATACCTCCATTATTTTCAATTATATTTTTATTATCTTAACTAGTTGTACATGGAAATTTCCATTGAAAAAGTGAGTTTTTTAAGTATAATGGATCTTTATATAACTTTTCCCTACCCTTGCAAACCTCACCGAATTTTTATTTTTTCTAGTTTCATATTATTTGCATTGAATATAATGTCTTCACTCTTACTCCATAACTCTCTTTATTCTTTCCCTTTGACTTCCCCTCACATCTTCCAAGTGATAGTTTTCTTGTATTCATTTTGTTGGATTAAAAGTTCAATTTTGTAAGAAATTACACCTTTTAAATACTGCTGTGAAAAATGAAAGCTTTGGTTAATACTGTTGTTTAACTTGCATAAAATTCTGGCTTCCAAGTACAAGACAGAACATGGTCCTTTCTGTGTCTGGCTCTGACTTCGTTTACTTAACATGTTTTTAGATCTATCCATTGCTTTGCAAATAATGTAACAGTCCTCATAATGGATAGGTGCAATCCAATTGTGTATATATGACACACTTTCTCCAACCATCCCTTCGCCAAAGGGCATCTTGGCTGTTTCCATAACTTGGCTCTGGTGAATAGTGCAGTAATGAACATGGTTGTGAAAGTTATTTTACTGTAACTTTTTGGAAGAATTCATCACTATCTTTCTGGGAGCAATCCTCTAGCCAGTTTTCCAGAACAAACACATCCTTCCCTTTATCTCCATCACAACGTATTGCAAGTCCTCAAAAACACACTAACCCATACAGTTCTCAATAAGCTAAGACCACACTGTGCCCATATTCTTTCAATACATTTTTAATAATTACATAAATTTAGTGAGAACCTTCTATGTACTTTCCTAATGTGGGAATGAGAGACATAACAACAGAGGAAAAAGTAAGAAATATGCATTTTAATAAGCTATTATCATATTTAAAATCTTTTTCAGCTCTAACTCATAGACTTACTTACTATTATTTTATTCTTTATTTGATTACTTCATCTATCCCCTAAATTATAAGAGACGAGTTAAATACAGACAAAAAGTGTGGTTTGATTTTGACACTCATGTGTGAGGATGCACAACATGGGCAAATAGATGGATTGGAATTAATAGCAATTACGCATTTTGTTAAAATAGAGATGGTTTTCCCAAACGGATTCATATTTCATTCAACAAAAAACCTGTAACAATTCCCTTTGTTTTGTTCCTCATTTACTTTTGTTTCCATTTTCTTTTATAATGAAAGATTATTTCATATATGTACTGTAGATACAAAAATATGTTAAACTATTTCAATCCGTATGTATTGATATATACATACATACATATATTACACAGGTTACAATGATAATTTATAACTTCTGTAACTATACAATTTACTAAATTATTAAAAACATCGAGGGCTCATGCCTGGAATTCTGGTTACTCGGGAGGCTGAGATCTGATGAACATGGTGTAAAGCCATCCTGGGCAGGAAAGTCCATGAGCCTCTTATCTCCACACAACCAACAGAAAATGAGAATTGGAACTGTGGCTCAAAGTAATAGACGGGAAGCCTTGAGAAAAAAAGCTCAGGGACATCACCTAGCCTCTTAGTTAAAGTCCTACAATCTACCCAAAAAATCTATTTAATTTACACCTTTGTAAGTAGAGTATTTCCATCACCCAAGTGCACATCCATGCTCATTTGCAAGGTAACTCTGTTTTGTCTGAAGTACCACTAAAGAATATCACTTAAGTACAAAGCATTGGAACGTGGGTTCATTCTATATCTTTCATGGATTTTTCTCAACTCAAATACTCAATTGTTATAATTATTCCAATTATTTAAAATCATAGCTTTTTTTCTTTAATACCCCTAATATTACAGTTTGAATTCAGTGTCTTGTGCCCCCTAAATGGGTGTTCTTACCACTTTTTCATGTGCCAGCCCTAAACTGTCCTGATTATTTAAACTGGCTTCCTACTGTGTATGATTTTGGCCCCCGTCCATTTGATGTTATTCTTCCTTGAATTTAGAATAATAAGTACATGGTATTATGTACAGATCTTTCTGTCTAGTCTGGGCTTTAGCCACTGTTCTCACAACAGTGCACTTCCATGTCGTCAGGATTTTCATAAGCTTGTCATAGCTGATTATTTTTAAATCTTTGCATTTCCTGCAGGTTTTTGAGTACTGAATTAATTTGTGTTTTCTTGTCTTGTTTTGTTTCATTTGAATGTATGTGTTGAGTTGTTCCTGAATTTTCCTTTTGTTTCTTTCCCTCAAGTTCTTACCTAAAGTGCTGAGAAACCAATTCTTCTTTCTCAAGATAGTCAGGAGGAACCTTATTTATTCCAAACAATTTCAGTGACATTTAAACACCTTCATATCCATGAATGATATAAAAATGCTAAGCGCTGAGAAGGGTGTTTTTACTTTCATGGTAGTCTTTGTCATACAAAGATCTTGAAATATATGAAGATAATATAAGTACAGATGCATGTCAGGAGGAGAAGAACCTATTATTAATTGTTTGACAGAGGCTTCCCTTCTAGTGAAAGAAATATATTGCTTGATGCAGGATTTCACAAAATCACATTGCTAGGAAGAACCTAAGCAATCACCTAATACTATGGACTTAAGAGTGATGAATTGACATCCTGAATAATTTACTTTGGGGTGAAATAAAAGCAGGCTTCCAAAAAGAGAGTAGATTTTAGAGAAACATGTTGAATTTTATGTAAATAGGTCCTTAGCTGATTTTGTTAATTTGTGAACTAATACAGGGAAATAAAGTACAGCAAGGTAAAAAATTAAAGAACTTCACATTGAAATACTAATTTGTGTGTGTGTGTGTGTGTGTGTGTGTGTGTGTGTGTTCATGTGCATGCGAGTATGCAAACGCACATGTGCATGTGCTTATGCATGTATTCGTCATTCTTGAGGCTTGATAGTCCCTGGCAACTATTCCTCAGCTTCTGTGCCCAAGGATAGTGGGCTACCACTTCAGCCACTTCTGTTTTTTTTTTTAAATAATCACTTGTATATTAATGATTGGATTAGCTTTGAACCCTGGTCATCAGATCTCAGATTCCTGAGTAGCTAGATAAGCTTATTCAGCCTCTGAGTAGCTAATCAAAATTCTGCCTGTCCTCTATGCTTCACTGCTCTTTTATTCATTTCCTGAGGTAATCACAAGCCTAAGTCTTATATATGTCTAATTGTTTTAAAAATACTGTTACTGCTTCGCACCAGGGATTGCCCTTTATACTCTTAACTACTTAGGAGGCTTGAGAATAGAAGCCAGGACAAAAGTTTAGTGGAATTCCTTCTCAATCTATAGGTGGGTGCATTCGATCATTTCCACCATCCTTCACTATCTAGTTACTATGATTGGAAGGACTGGGGATCCAGGCCAGTCAAGGTTGCAGGCTAGACAAGTTGGTGTTCATCTCAGATGCCATTGATGATGGGAAGGCTAAAAGGAGAGATCAGGTGCAAGTTCTTGTGGAAAGGAAACACCTATTCTAAAATTAGCCAATGATATGACTCCGGCCTAGCTAGAAAAATACACCCAGACTTGAAATACCCACAATTTCCCACAACCAAAATAAGTATATATGTGAACATTCAAAAACTTAGTACTTTAAAATACATATCTAAGTGTTCATTCTCTTAACATCACATTATCTGACCTTTTCCGCTGGACTCACACATATACTAGATATTGCAAATAAAGGAAACCATGGGACCTATGTTTCTTTGGGCCTAGCTTACTTCACTTAATATAATTTTTTCCAAGTTTTTCCATTTCCTAACAAATGGTTTTTTTCTTTCATGCATGTGTTTCTAACACATTTATAAGATTACATATTTGTTGCTTTGTATGTCCCTCCCCCACAGTATAACCCCTGCTTTCACTATATTTGATGTCAGTATAACTTGTGGAGGAGATGGGGAAAAACAAGTCATTTAAGGATACAGGTGGACCTGTTGCAACAATGAGAAGTACAAGTTGTCATGTCCAAAACGAGCTTTACAACGTCGGTGCGGGAGGGGGGGAGGTGAAGGATTGGGATTGGGATTGGTAGGGGGGAGGCTGGGAAGGGATGTGAAGGGTAAACAAAGGAGGAGGCTGCAATGCTTGGTAAGAAAGGTATGAATTATCCTGCCCATGTAATTGTAACCCCTCTGTACAGTATGTTCACAAATAAAATTAAATTAAATTAAAAAAACTTAGTACAATCTGTTCTTTGCTCTAATATCAGCTTTATCTGATTATCATATGATGTGAAAGAATAGTTTCTTCATTAAACTTATGATAATTTAAAAAGACCTAGAAAATTCTTTCTCACTTATTAAGTGCAAATGAATGGCAAATCGCCTCATTTCTTACATATTTGACTACCACTATAAATTCATCTTATGATTATTACTAATAATAATATATTCTGATTTACTACTTTACTTTTTAACAGTTTTTAAACTTTTTGTTTTTCTGCTGCAGTTGAAGTATTTAAATAGTATCATCAAAGTATATTCCTTGGGTATTTAGGGCAGTATTTTATAAAGTTTTTAACCAATGGCTTCTAAGAATTCTCAACTGGTATATCATTTGGTTAATTTTTCATTTCAGTTTAATTTTATTTTAATGGTAATGTACACAGGGGCTACAGGTACACGAATAAGGTAATGAGTACATTTCTTAGGGAAGGAACTTTGTTATCTCTTCCATTGATTTTTTATTACACTCAAAACAAGAACTAGTGATGCTTTTGCTGTTGCTAATGGTCCATGGGTACTTTTGCTTTCTTTCTTAATGCAATTTTATTATAAAATTGATATAAAGAGGATTTACACTTAATTAAGTCAACTTAAGAGTACACTTCATTTTACTTTCTAAATTTCAAATTTTTGGCTTGAATGTTTTCTTTTGTCTCTTTAGGGTAATTCATTTTTTTCAGAGTTGTAGAATTAGTTTATTTATTTTTGCATGATTTTTACACATGTAAATTATTCACACAAATATATTTTGCTTTTATAATATTTAACATGTGACTATTTAAAAATTGTTTTCTTAATTTTTATATGGTTAATGATTTGAAATAAATTTATATTCTTATAGTTATGAACATATTTGTCCAGGTAACAAATACTGTATTTTCAAGAAGCACATAATGTATTAAGAAAGGCTTCATTGGGCTGGGATGGTGGCTCAGTGGTAGAGCGCTTGCCTCGAATGCATGAGGCCCTGGCTTCGATTCCTCAGCACCACATAAGCAAACAGAAAAAAGCCGGAAGTGGCGCTGTGGCTCAAGTGGTAGAGCGCTAGCCTTGAGCTGAAGTGCTGAGAGACAATGCCCAGACCCAGAGTTCAGGCTCCACGACTAGACCACCCCCCCCCAAAAAAAAGGCTTCATAACTTGGTCACTTTTTGGAAGTATTTTTACTTGAATTAAAAAAAGTTTGAACTCAGCATGGTGATTTGTAACATCCATTTTCTAGCTATGGTGGGAAGTGTAAATATGGTTTGTAATTCAGGAGATACTGAGAAACTATGTCACCTTATTATAAAACTATTCAGAGTGAATTGATTAGAGATATAGTCATCGCTAGTGTTATATAGGGCACCTCCCTATCATATTCTAAATCTTGGGTTAAAACACCAGTAACATCAATCTTTTGTCAAAATAAAAGGACACATGTTTCAAAATGTTAATTATTTAAACTTAATTGCAAATATTCTCTTTTCTTCTATTAATTTTCAATTTACCTAATCTATTAAAATCCAAGTATATTGTGATTATTTTATTTCTACTAAACTTTTAAATAGTATGAGCAATATTATGATTTCATATATTAACATACTTTTACTATTTGTGATAATTTCCACCCTTTAATATGATAATATCAATATTCCAAATGTGTGTATGTGGTGTATATGTGCGTGTTTATGTGGTTTTTGTGTGTGTGTGCTTTGTGTGTACTTTGTAATGCTTGGGAGATAACACCATTGCTTCACATATGCAAAGCCAATGGTTTACCACTGAGCAATACTGCCTAGTTATAATGCAAATAGTGTTTTAAACCATGAGTTTCAAGCTTTCATTCCTAGTATGCTTTTTCAAAATTATATATGATAAAATGTGATCCATATTCTATCCACGCTAACAATTTTTATTGTTACATAGAATATTCCCACTGCCTTTCCACTTCCAAACTCTTGTGTTTGTTATTGATAAAGGTTTTACTTTGCTTCTTTTCTCTCTTCATTGTTTTTCCCTTTAGAGTTTAGCTAATCTTTCTCTTATTTCTTTGCGAATTAATTATCATATTCCTATTACAATTTCCTTACATTGTAACAGGTATATACAATGCTTTATTTTCTATTTTATTTTTTCCCATTTTCACTGACTTTTGGTCCAGACTATTTGATGGATTAAAAAGAAACTTGACTCAGGACACTTTACTTTTCTCCTTATTTTCTCTGAATTCTTTCTGTTTTTTGAAACACAAGAGCAATGACATATACCTCCTATGTGGTCCATCATTCTTTCCCCTCTCACTTTCCTCTGTTGTACAGCTCAAGTTGTTATCATTCAGATTTATTATGCTACAGCATTATCTAAATCTTAACTCATTCCTAAATTAATTTTAGTTGTTTCAAGTATTCTCTAAAGACATTTCTCTATATATAATATCTGGGATCTTGTGTTTTTCCAAGGTACAAAATATGAGTGACTATCTCTGTAGAATATTGGTCCACCTGCTCAATAAACTCGTATGTAAATTCAAGGAATACATGTCAGTCAGAACAATCTTGTAAAATTGTGTAGCTTCAGGCTTCATACTAGCTTTGAATCTTTTTACCATATTTAGTAGTGAAGACAACATAGTTCTACTACAAGACCAGACACATAGAAGAATGTAATATTTGTCAAAAATAAATTCTCAGTTTTATGGTAAAAAGATTTTGAAAACTGTCCTATGATTTTATGAAATAAAATAGAATCTTCCATGGGTATATTGGCACTATTGTCTCTCGAGATTTAAAGAATGATCTTAGACTACTACCTCAATCCATTTTTGTTTTGTTTTGTTTTTTGTCATTCATGGGGCTTGAACTCTGGTCTTAGGCGCTGTCCGTGTGCTCTTCTGCTCAACGCGAGTGCCCTACCACTTGAGTCACAGCACCAGATCTGGTTTTTCTAGTGGTTTATTGGATATAAGAGTCTCATGGACGTTCCTGCCCGGGCTGGCTTTAAACTGTGATCCTCAGATCTCAGGATTTACTGATAATGAGCCTCAGGCACCTGTCCTACCTCCAGCGTTATACAAAAATTTAAACTAAAAAGTGATTATCAAACTAAATGTGAGATGTGAAAACCTATAAAACATAAATGTAAAATTTCATGACATTGCATCAGTAAAGGTTTCTAAAAATTTGACATGGAAAGCATTAGTGGCTAACGAAAAGCAAGAATAAACTGGATTTTATTAAGCAATAGCCGTTCATAATTCAAAGGAGACTATAACTGAAGTGAAAACATATCCAACAGATACAGGGAACATATTTGTTAATGCTACAATGATTCTGAATAGTAAGTATTTTTATATCTTCTAATGCTATATAAATTTTCTCTGAATAGGCTATTTCTTTGAAGAACATATGTAAATTAATAGTGAATAGGAGCAGCATTTGAAATAAGTTCCTCTTTATTATCTAAGAAAAAAGACAAAGAAAACTCACTAGTATTACCTTAATATAAAAAGATGCACAAAATATAGTAATGCATTTGTGGAGAAATTGATAACCTCTACATAGCAGAATGATTTGTATAATACTGCGATCCTTTTAGCAAGCAAGATTTCAAGTCTTCAAAAGGTCAAAGAGAATTGTATATGATAGAGCCATTAAACTTCTATATATGTATTAAAGAGAAGTAAAAAACTTGTTTGGACAGGGAATGTAGTTCATTGACAGTGCACTTGAATAACATGTGTGAGATCCTGGAAATAATCCCCAAAAACAAAATTGAAAAGACACAGTATAGAGGATGTATGCTGGACAAATTCCTATAAGTGAATTTTATATCTATTTTAATGTATGTTCTAAAATTTACAGCACTTCTATTTGAGGAAATGCACGTTTGTGAAAATTAGGCATGGAAAACTTATTATTGTACAATTTACTTCCAAAGCACTAAAATGTATATAAGAAAAGGAGATTATATATTGCATGTGATTTTTATTGCAGGAAAAAAAGAAAACTATTGTTAAAAATACTTCACACAAATTGCAGAATACCTAAAAAGATGTTTTCAGTGTTGGCTAAAAATTCTTTGTAAACTACAGGGTTTAAAACAAAGATGTGATTTCTTTGTATTTTGAGTTTTTTGGTACGTTTTTTTTTTTTAGTTTATACAGAGATACCTCAATCAAAAAGTGTATGTGATAACTGTAATATCTAGGAATTATGCATCACTTATAATTAATTGATAACCTTTTCTGGAAGAAACTTTTAGCAAATTACAGAAGACCCAAATCCATGCATCTGCATTCTATGAAAGTCATATATTACTTCCTCAATCCAATTGCTTTTTTCTACTTTGCTAAGAAAAAAAAATATTCTCAAGGTAAGAGCCAATAGCAGTGAAAAGAAACAAAATACATAATCATCTTGATTTCTTTGTGAAAATAACAAATTAAATAAAACAATTCCACTTAAGCGATTCCAATATTAGTATCTATGAAGATGTTCCTGTGGCTACATGGTTTAGTGAGACCTTTTCACAGAATAAGCTGACAAAAGGACCCAGGGCTGAGTTGAAGACCTGTGGGTGTACACACCCACCCACCCACCCACCACACACACACACACACACACACACACACACACACACACACACGCACACACACACACACACATGCGCGTGCGTGCACACACACACATACACACGCACACACACACATTTCCCAGTTAGAGCAAGTAGAATGTCTGTTTTCCCAGTAACATGTCTGAGTTACTGTCCTATGTGTTTGGATGTATCATCAACTTACCTAATTTTAATAAATGACACCCTTTTCATTATTATTTAATCCTGGTTACAAGACATATTTTCATGCAGAAAATTGAGTTTGTTCTCAAAATCATGACTGTCTTCATTTGTAAGAATGAAATAATTGTGCCTTTAATTCATTAGTTCATTAATTATAAAAGTAACCCTAGCCCTAGAACTGGTTGCCTTTGGATTCAAAAAGCCACACAAATACATTAGATTTTACTCCTCCTATCTTTGTTTCAACTCATCTTTCTTAATATAGTTTGTAGTTTTAATCAATATCTTGCCATTTTCCTAACCTGAACCCTAACTGGAACATTTAGGCTAACCATCACATTAATCATACCCTAATCCTAATATTATTAGCAGTTTCCTATTTCATATTCATCCTAATACTAACTTGACTTGTTATTCGAAGAGTTACTTCCAGTTTGACCCTAAATTTTCCATTTGCCTAATGTTAAAACTAAGCCTAGCTGGAACTGTAACCTAACTTTCCACCTAATGAGAGTCCAATATTAATGTTTAAGAAAAATCCTCTAGTTTTTATTCATTCTATCGAAAACTCCAATTTGCACTATGGAAATGAGTTTCAATTTGCTCTAATTCCGAAAAATTTCCTAACTCTACTTCTAAAGTTTTCTTGTTCCCTAACCTGTTACTTGTCATCAAATTCTATTATCGTTAAAAATACTGTATTATCCATTGATCTACCTTTCCTAAACCACTGTATCCTAAAACAGTTTCAGATTTACTTACCACCAAGTCCATTACTTAAACCTAACACTCATCTTAAACCTGGCTGGAAAACTCTCGTTAATCATTACAAGAATGATCACAGAGAAATAAATACAATGATCATGCTCTAGTTACTATTCAGCCTGACATTTTTGCTTCTTTCTCTTAGTGAAAACTAAATTTTATTTAAAAATTCCTATTCATAACACTAATCATAATCAGAACAAAATACTGACCCTGATCTTAATCCCAATTATAATCAATACTAACACTCACACAAGTACACTAGTTTTTCACTCTCCTAACTTGATTCAAATAAGCCTTACAATTTTTTTCCAATATCTTAGTCATTTTCTAACCCTAACTTAATCTTAACTGGAAAACTGAGAATAAACATAAGCCTAATTGCAAGTAAATTCTAATATTAGTAGCAATATTCTATCTGACATTCACTCTAATTCTTACCAGGCTTATTCTAAAATTTGCCTTCAATTTGAGCCCCATTTTTGTTCCTCCTTCACTCTAACCCTAACCATGGATGGAATCCTAACCATAACCTTGACACTAATGCTAACCCAATTCTAAAATTTATGAAAAATGATCATTTTGTATTCTCCTAACTGAAATTCCACTTGTAATTCTCGAAATTAATTGCAAGTTTTCCTAAACCCTACAGATTTTCTCATTCTTATCTCTGAACCTATCTTATTCCATAAGAGGAATCATTGTACCCATTGATCTCAAATCCTAATATAATGAAATACATTGTACTTCCATTATCCCAGCATTTCCTGAATTCCTAGAACCTAAAATAAATTCAAATTTACCTAACATTTTTTCCCATTTCTTTTTTTTTATCTTTTTGTTGGTCGTGGAGCTTCATCTCTGGTCTTAGATCCTATCCCTGAGTTCTAGGCATGGGGACGATCTCTGGGTTCTATGGCTCAAGGTGTGTACTTTGCCACTTGAGCCACATCACCACTTTCTGGTTTCTGGTGCTTAATTGGAGATAAAATATCACAGACTTTCCTGCTAAGCTGGCTTTGAACTCTGATCCTCAGAAATCAGCTTCCTGAGTAGCTAGGTAAATAGGCATGAGCCACCAGTTTAATCCTTTTCTTTACTCTATCCTCAACCCCTTTAAGCAGAAACCTAATGCTAATCACAATCTGAATTAAAACCGAATGATTAATGTAAGGAAAATTGTCTATATTTAATCAATCACACATTTTTTTGCTTCTACTTCTTAGTCGAAAACTAAATTTTACCCTAAAGCTTGTCCTTCCCTAACCCTAACCAGAACTAAAACAGTAACTTACACTTTAAACCAAATTATATCTGAATGTTTAAAGTAACACCGACACTGGTTTTCATTCATTGTAACTTTGATGTTATTCATTCTTCTTAAAATATGCTGCAGTTTTACACAATATCTTACATCTTAACCCGAACTCTAACTGCAACACCTTACCTAATCCTAAGCCTACATATAACCAAATTATAATGTTAATAGCAAGCTTCTATTTCACATTTATCCTATCTCTTGCTCAGCGTGTAGGTCTAAAATTTAATTGCATTTTGAACCTAAACAACAACAATAACAATAATAATATATAAAATAAAAATAAATAAATAAAATAAATAATAATAATTGTTATTATTATTATTTTAATTGTGAAAATACCGTACAGAGGGGTTACAATTACATGGGCAAGGTAATGAGTACACAAGCATTTTTGCCTCCTCCTTTGTTTCCCCTTCCCATCCCTTCCCATCTCCACCCTTCAGCCAAAGTTATAAAGTTCACTTTTCGACATAACGTCTTGTACATCTCATTGTTGCAATGGGTCCACCGTATCCCTAAAATTATGCAGCAAAATATCTCTAAGACATATATTTTTCAATAAGATGTTTCAATCCTTAGATAAAGTTCATTTTACTTTCATATAAAGTTATCTCCAAAAATAAATTCTGCAACTAACCTAATGTATGTTTTCTTGCACAAAATGCTGTGACGTCTTGTTATGTGATTTTAATTCTATTTTACATTTGTGACATAATCCCTACTTAGATTTGTTACAAAGTTCTGTAATTATACAAATCATGCTTGTACACACTAATTTGAATACTTTAATATTCAAGGAAAATTGTATTTTTTCCTGTCTCCCACAGGGAAGGATGAGGTGCTGAAGTACATGGAATGGAAATTTGCAACTTGAAGATGGGATCATGAGCACTTTTTACTTGGCTGAATAAGAATTCTTGTTTCTACAGTACATTCTTACCAATAATCACACAGGGAAAGCCACAAACTTTGAAGTTCATATGAAGGAATTACATTCCCAAAAGATGTGGCAACCCTGCTCAAAAGTTCAATCTTATTACTTGTTCTTTTTGCTTGCTGGCTGATTTATTTCTCTATCATATGTTTCATATTGTTAAGTATATTAGTAATTCAGCTGTCAGTACATGGCAGGAGACTCCTGAAATCACAGCTATTGCTGTGTAATATTGAGAAGAGAGGAAAAAAATTATATTGATCTCCAGTTCCTAACTTTGGCCTTCAATATACTAATTAATAGTCAAAACAATCACCTAAGATGTTAGTTTATTTTACCTTTTTAATTAGATATTAAGCAAGTGTTTATCACAATAAAAAGTGATAGTGCTATCAGAGCTCTGATATGAGCACCTTCTCCCTAACAAGTAATGCTATATGGACTGTAAATATGGAAGCCACAATAAAATTCTCTCTCTCTCTCTCTCTCTCTCTCTCTCTCTCTCTCTCTCTCTCTCTCTCTCTCTCTCTCTCTCTCTCTCTCTCTCTCTCTCCACACACACACACACACACACACACACACACACACACACACACACAGCTGCCACCTAGACAAATGAGACATCAGTTACATTTTTTTGTAATTATAGTTGATTTATGTTTCCTCCATAGGTTTTTCTTTGCTTAAGCATCTTGCCTGGACCTGTATCTTTCCCTGAAATCAAGTACATTCAAGTCAAACTCCATGAATTCATAATACTACTCGAAAATACTCAGATGTATTGGATCTCTAGACCAATGAAAACACCCACCTTTTTATTTTAGTAGAAATTGACATCATGAAATTAGAGGAATATTGATCAAGTAAGGAGGTAAGAGAACAGGAGTATGTGGGAAAATGTATGTGAGAGATACAAAATCAACTTCTGTAGGCTCATGTATTGAAAACTTGTCATCCTATATTGAAACCTCAATGTACATATACATTTTTCCAGTTACTTTGCTTACCTATCACTTCTGATCACAAATCCTCTTATGAATGTTCATAGTGTCTTTGAATAAATCACAAAAATAATATAAACTTTGTATTGACTAGTCATTTTCTTAAAATGAGTGATATTTATGAACACAATATTTTGGTGCCTTTAAGTAAATTGAGAATTGATGTGGTAGTTCTTGTGTCTAATTTACGTAACCAATAGATTGTTTGTTTATGAACATGTGCATTGGACTTTTTTATTTTTACATATAAAGTAGTGCTCAAGAGTTTACTTTAAATTGATAATGGGGTGGAGTCTTCCTATTCCAAACTTTATATTTACTTCAGTAAACGTATTAGAAACACATGATGTTTACCGGAGCAATATAAAATATGAGAACATATTTCTAAAGAGATTGGATTTATTGATTAAAACATAGAAAAGAGTAAAATAGGTTCCTTGCTTGAGATTTCATAAATTTCATATGAATGTAGCTCAAGATGAGAATCAGATAAATTCATATTAATATTACTGAGATTTACATCACAATATAAGCAATATAGATATTTTTAAGGAATTGGTCATTCAAAGCCATAGGTAACTCATGGATGAAGAATTGAATTGAAAATAGCAGAGGAAAACAATTCAACATGCAGCTAGTATGATTTTATAATGCTAATATGAAAGAAATGGAGCTTTTGCTTTTCTGAAGAAGAAAGTTTAGACAGTAATTTCAATGTAAGGCATCAGTCATAATGAGTCTAATGTCTTTTCCTCCAAGATATCCAAGAGTACTATACTCATCCTCTGAAATGTAAATAAGTAATAATTTTAATTAGCTTTTGTTAATATTAATTTAATTGTGTAGCAAAAAGTTAAAATATTTGCTCTCTTTCCTTCAATATAATAACATACATTTCATACTTTACTGTCTCTTCATACAAGCCTGAAATCACTACTTCAAAGTAACACACACAGAAAAACAAAAATAACCTAAACAACAATCACAAATCCTAAATTATGTGAAAAAATTCCACAATGAAAATAGATAAATCTGGGCTGGGAAGGTGGCTCAGTAGTAAAGCGCTTGTCTTGCATGCCTGAAGCCCTGGGTTCAATTCCTCAGCACCACATAAGCAAAAAGAAAAAAAAAATGGAAGTGTCACTGTGGCTCAAGTTGTAGAGTGCTAGCCTTGAGCTGAAAAGCTGAGGGACAGCATACTGGCCCAGCGTTCAAGCCCCATGTCTGGATCCCCCCCCCAAAATGATATAAATAAATAAATAAAGTAAATAAATAAATAAATAAATAAATAAATCAGGATGAAGAAAAACAACGACAGAAGATTACCCTAGCTCTCTCTAATGAAACAGAGATTTAGAGTCCTAGCAGGTACTCCAGTTCTAGAGGGTCACACTAAGTCAGCTATAATTACATATAGATATACATTTCGAAAGAAGAGTTTGTACTGTCTTCAGAAGAAAACAGAAATCTATGAAAAGTTACCCAGCCAGGTAGGTGACTGTTGTGACTGTGTTGGCCAACATATTCAAAAGCACATCTGCAGTGTGGAAATAGAGCAACATTGAAAAAGCAGGAACAGAAATGTGCATTACAGAAGGCCACATCCATATACAGAGACAATTCACCATACCACTGGACAGTGTGAACTGTGGCTGGAACCACAAGTATTAACATCACAACATCTCACCACAACTAGTTTCTACTCCTACACTTAATGGTCTAGACAAAAACCTAATTCCAGAAAAGCAAATCACAACAGAAAACCAACACCTGGCAAAGCAACCAAGAAAACAGAGAGTCATGTATTAAGATCATAGATCCCCCAAGAGAAAATCTCCAAATGGAAAGAATAAATCAGAAAAATACAAGAAAAATGATGTCAAGGTAGTGTAAATCACATTGTAAATAACCAGACATTGGAACAGACAATCAAGGACCTTGAAGATAGTTATCAAAATACATTACAAATACTGCTGAAAAATGTGATTAAAGGAAAGATAGAAAACCTCTACAAGGAAATTTTTGAACAAGATGAGGCCAACCAAAGTTTAGCAAAATAATTCATGTAGACTACAAACAGAAAGATAAAAAATACTGAGAAGGCAAGGGAGTCCAAGAAAAAATAGATGCCTAGTTAAAAGATATGAGAGATGACACAGCTATGAAAACCACCCTTGTTACTCCCCACCCAAAGAAAATACGTACAAAACGTCCATACATTACCTAAAACAAAGCTTTAATAAAGCGATAGAACCAATAAAAATGACCAAAATTAGAAGACGGGGAAATCCAAAACAAAGTAGAAAGTCTCCACAGCAAATAGATGACATAGAAGATAATCTCATGGTCAAAGACAGAATAGGTCTAACAGGAAAGAGGAGATAATCATTTAGAACAAATCCAAGAAATAAGAAAAGATCTTGCCTGAACTTCAAGACTCAGAAGATCAAATTTCAGGGAGATAGGTATCAAGAAAAAGAAGAGGAGGAAACTAAATTGATGGGAAACATATTACATAATTCTAGCAGAGAACATGACAAACATCCAAAGAGATAGACTCATTTAGAGAAGAGAAGCCTTTAGAACACCAAACATAATTCTAGAACTGAAAAATGCACCACCACATCATAATCCATTAGAGGATCATTAAAGATCAAGGAAAGGATTCTTAAAGTTGCCAGCGCGAAAAGACGGAGTATGTATGAAGAATATACAGTCAGAATAAATAGATTTCTTAGCTGATATGGTAAAAAGGAGAGCCTGGCATGATATATGACAAACATTAAGGGTAAATAACTACCAATCACGAATATGGTCCCAAGCCAACCTCTCCTTTACATTTAAAGGATATATAAAAATATTTCATGACAAAGAAAACTTGAAACAATGTATCTCAACCAAATCAGCAGGATAATAGTTAATCAAATATATCCAACATAGAGAAGATCAAGAAGAATAGGACCTGGTTTTATAAAATTCTCCCTACCAAAGAACAAGGTAAATATATTAGCAGTAGATGAGGCACAGCTTCTAACAGCAGAGGTATAACATAGTAGGACTTATCAGATATTTCTCAGTCTTAACTCTCAATATCAATGGATTTAAATATCCAAATAGAAGACATAGATTAGATAGTAGTATCAAAAAAGACACATCCATCTTGTATATTCAAGAGACACATTTTATTGAGAAAAACAAACTCATACTCAAACTAAAAGGATAGAAGTAAAATTTTCAAGCAAATGGACACCATAAACAGGCCACAGTAGAATTACTAACATAAGATAAAATATAATTCAAATTAAAATTAGTAGGAAGAGACATTACATATTGATAAAGGCAACTCTCCATTAGGAGATATAGCCAGTCTAAATATAAATGACCTGAATCCTTGAGCATCCCACTTCATCAACCAAATTCTACTTAACCAAAAAAGATATCTCAACACATCATTCCCATCTATGGATTGGTTATCCAGGAAAAACTCAACGAAGAAACTGCAGACCTAAATAACTTCATTGACCACCAAGCCCTAACAGACATCTACAGAATATATATTCAGCGTCAGAATATACATTCTTCACAGCAGCTCATGGAAGATTCTCCAGAACAGAACATATCTATGTCACACAGAAATTCTGTCCAAATTGAAAGAAAAATTATTTGAATACCCAAATCTTATCAGACCATAACAGAATAAACTTAGAATTAAACAGCTAAAGCCAAAAAAAATTGTCATACTCCTGAAGAGTGAACAAAAAGTTGCTGAATGACCAGTGTGACACTGAAGGGATTAGAATGGAAATCTGAACTTTTCTAGAATTCAACAAAAATGAACACACAAAATACCAGCTCCTCTGGTATTTGCAGTAATTACAGGAAGATTTATAGCTCAGAGTGCCTACATCAATAATTGGGGAAATCGAGAGTTCCGGGAAGATGGCGGAGGAGAAGCTGGAATCTGAACAAGCTCTCACATAGAAAGCAGCTTTAGAGTTCCAGTGAACAGTCCTAAGGCAGAGAATCACACCAAGTGTGCCATCACAGGACAGAGAGTTAGACAAGAGAGGGGAAGCCAAGGCAAGTGGTCGCCAGCAGCCGCCACGGCGGCGGCAGCGGCGACAGGGTCGCAAGCGGCAGAGACCACAGCCGGGGGCCATACCTGAGCGCTCACACAGAGAGTCCGGGACGAAGGAGCCAGACGCAGCAGGCGAGCGGATTCTACTCAACACCAGCAAGAACCAACAAAGAGCGGACATCTTCACCCTGCAGCTTGCAGACCAGAGACGACCCAGGATCCAAGATTCGGCACCAGAGACGACCCAGGACCCAAGACTCGGCGTGAGTACAAGCCCGACATCCTCACTCCTCAGGGAGCAGAGGAAGGAAGGCCACCCCTCCCCCCCCCAGCACCAGTGATCTCCATCTTGGATACCGACAAAGCTCGGAGTTGCTGCTAGCTCCAGCTCAGGCCTTGGAATAAAATGAGTCATTTAGCAGGTCACAAGAACTTAACGCCGAAGTGACCTGCCAGACTCAGCTCCATCCAGGGAAAAGTCACCCAGCACAGGCGCCAGCCTAGCCTCACTGGGTAACCAGAGCCAGAGGCTGCCCCTCCCTCTAGCAGCCACCACAATCAATTGAAAAACAGAAACCCTGAGAATGGCTCCAGGCTGGGCGCTGTGAGTTATCACAAAATAGCCCCAGGGAAAAGCTACTGTTTGCTGAAAGGCCTCAACTCCACCCAGAACCTAGCCTCATCACCACATCCCCCTCTTTTGTGACTCTCAAAGCAGACCACCCTCCCAGAAAACTAACCTGGGAGGGGGATCTCAAAATCTTGGGTAAAGCAGAGCATTTTTCTGCCTCTTCCAACCAACCGACTTAAGAAACCAGTCAAGCCACAGGACCTCAAGCTGACCAGAGACTCCAAGAGACTGGTTGCAGACAAAAGGGAGATACAGGATTCTTCCCACTCCTCCCCCCCCAAAAAAAAAAAAAAAATCAAAAGACTTTTTTTTTTTTTTTTTTCTTCTTTTTTTTTTTTTTCTTTTTTTTTTTTTCTCTTTTTTTCTTCTTCTTCTTTTCTTTTTTTTGCTTGTTTTTTGTTTTTTGTTACCTTATATATATATATATATATATATATGTATATAAATTTTTTTCCCTTCTAAAACTTTTATCAATCTTTAATTTTTGTCTCTTCTGAAAAAATAATTGTTTTCCAGTAACTTTTTTTTTCTCATCTTATAATTTTTATTTCAGAATTACGTGAATGAGAGTTTTCCTTTCTTTTCTTGTCTTCTTTCTCTTTTTCCTTCTTTCTTAATTATCTTTTTGTTTTTTATCTAGCTCTACTGAACTTCTGATCTTTTCTTCTCCCTTAAAGCGTTTCACATCTCCTCAATGTCCCTCCCCTTCTCTGAACATATTCACATTCCTCTCTAAATAGACGGTCTTTTAACCTCTATAATAACATTAATTTTTACGTTTCTATTCTTTTTCTGGTCTCTCTTTATTCCCCTTTCTGTCTCTTCTTTTTCTCTCTCTCTCTACTTGCATCCTACCCAACCCATTTCCTGCACTGTGAGTAGGACATAGTTAACTCTCCTTGTGCCTCCCCACACCAATCCATTCCTATTTTTTACCCACATCTCTCACTAATCCTAATAATTTCTGGTTTTCCAAATTCTTTTCTGCGGTTCGAAGTCCTTTATCATATAGTCGTTTGATGTTGAATAGATGTATCTGTTGAACTAGATTGTATCTGTAGACTATTGACTGTACAAATGCAAACTTTGGTTGATGGTTGCCTTAAGATAGTGTTCTAGCACAAAACTGGTGCAATCTTTATCTCAAATGGGCCGAGTAAGCAGGAAAAACACAAGAAAAATGGCAAATTCGGGTATCTCAATTCCCAACCTTGATAATCAGGGATTAGAACAGATAAAGAATAACCCAGAGGAGAGTTCCCAAATAGCTCTACAAACACTAATAGCAAACATGATAAATGAGAAGTTTGACAATGTACAAAGGACTCTGTATGAGCGTGATAGGGAGAGAGAGGAGGCATCCCAGAAGTTTATACAGGAATATCATAAGCGTGAGGAAACTTCTCAAAAACTGATACAGGATTTGCATGAACAACTTGAGAATACTCAAAGAGAAAGGGAGGAATGGCGTGAGCAGGCAGAGAACACTCAAAGAGAACTGCAGGAATCCCACAGAAGGGAGGAAACTAATCAAAGAGTAATTCACGAATTAAGAGACCAGGTAGAGAATACACAAAGATCACTAAAGACATTCATGGAATCCATTAACAAAGAGCTGAAGGAAGTCAGGGAGACCACAAAGGGAATGTTGAATGGAACCCAACAGAAGGAATGGGAGTCCAAAGAAACCATAACCAATCAACTAAGTGATTTGAGAACAAACACTGAACACCAAATTAAGGAAGTAAAGAAATTCATACAAGACCTAAAACAGAGCTTCAACAAAGAACTTGAAGCCATCAAAGCTGACCAATTAGAAGGAAAAGAGATAAAAAACAAAGTAGAGAGTCTTGACAGCAGGTTAGACCAGGCAGAAGATCGAATCTCAGGGATTGAAGACAGCCTAGATATTATAGAGAAAGAACATACAACCATCCAAGACAAGTCCAAGAAATATGATAGGTCTATCCAACACCTGGAGGACACCATCAGAAGGCCCAATTTAAGGATAATGGGTGTAGAGGAGCACCTAGAAACAGAAGTTAATGGTCTAGGAAATTTGTTTAACAGGATCCTTGCAGAGAACTTCCCAAACATACAAAAAGATAGGCCTATTCAGATACAAGAAGCTTTTAGAACCCCAAATAGACCAGACCAGAATAGGACATCCCACCGTCACATTATAATCCACACAGGATCAACCCAGACCAAGGAAAAGATCCTTAAAGCTGTCAAGGAGAAAAGATTAATCACCTATAAAGGGAAACCAATTAGAATTACCTCAGATTTCTCAGCAGAGACAATCAAAGCAAGAAGAGCCTGGAATGACGTATGCCATGCCCTAAAAACAAACAACTATCAACCAAGAATACTGTACCCAGCTAAACTCTCCTTCATAACTGAAGGCCAAATAAAAACCTTCCATAGCAAAGAAAAATTGAAACAATACATCTCCACCAAACCAGCCCTGCAAAAGATTCTTAAAGATGTCCTACACATAGAAAACCAACAAGAACGCAACAAAGGCCAAGAAACTGCACACAAACTGAGAATCCAAGAACCTTAGGAAGAACCCAGTTTTCACAGCCCCCAAGAAGGTGGATAACATGGCAGGAACTCCCAAATACCTCTCAGTCCTATCTCTTAACGTTAATGGACTGAACTCTCCAATTAAGCGACATAGACTGTCTAGTTGGATTAAAAAACAAGACCCTTCTATCTGCTGCCTGCAGGAGTCACATCTTGCCCGTAAAAACAAACATATTTTCAAGGTTAAAGGCTGGAACAAAATCTACCAAGCAAACGGCCCTCATAAACAGGCGGGAGTTGCAATCCTAATATCAGATAAAATAGACTTCAAATTAAAATTCGTGAGAAGAGATAAAGAAGGTCGCTACATACTAATTAAAGGATCTCTCCTTCAGGAGGATATTACAATTCTAAATATCTATTCGCCAAACAATGGAGCACCCAAATTTATCAAAGAAACACTACTTTCCCTCAAATCCCAGATAGATCCAAACACATTAATCGTTGGGGATTTTAACACACCACTCTCCCCACTAGATAGATCAACTCGGCAAAAACTCAACAGAGAAACCGCAGATCTAAACAGCTGCATAGATCAACTAGACTTAACAGACATTTACCGAACATTTCACCCAGCAGCATCAGAATACACGTTCTTCTCAGCAGCACATGGAACGTTTTCTAAAATAGACCACATTTTAGGCCACAAAGCAAACTTGTCTAAATTCAGAAACATTGAAGTTATACCTTGCATTCTCTCTGACCACAAGGGAATAAAATTAGAACTCAACACCAAAAGCCACCAAAGAAAGTCCGGTATCACATGGAGGCTGAACAACACACTGCTGAATCATGAGTGGGTCATGGAAGAGATTAGAAAGGAAATTCAAATGTTCATGCTATTCAACAAAAATGAGCACACAAATTACCAGCTCCTCTGGGACACAGCAAAGGCAGTACTCAGAGGCAAGTTTATAGCTCTGAGCTCCTACATCAACAAATTGGAGAGATCGGAAACTAACAATTTAATGACACATCTAAACCTCCTTGAAAAAGAGCAGCAAGATAAACCCCAATCCAGTAGACGGAAAGAAATAATCAAAATTAAATCAGAATTAAATGAATTAGAATCCAAAAAAACTATAGAAAGAATCAACAAAACAAAGAGTTGGTTCTTCGAAAAACTTAACAAAATTGACAGACCCTTAGCAAACCTTATCAGAAAAAGGAGAGAGCACACCCAAATTAATAAACTCAGAGATGAGAATGGAAACATCACCACGGAAACAACCAAGATTCAGAACATTATAAGGGAATACTTCTCAAAACTTTATGCTAATAAGTTTGAGAACTTGACAGAAATGGACCTTTTCCTAGCAAATATTGACATGCCAAAACTAAACCAAGATGAGTTAAACCAGCTTAACAGGCCCATATCAAGCATTGAAATAGAAACAGCAATAAGAGACCTCCCAGCTAAGAAAAGTCCAGGACCAGATGGTTTTACAGCGGAATTTTACAAGGCCTTCAAAGCAGACCTCACACCAATACTCCTCCAACTCTTCAATGAAATTGAAAGAGAAAGCTCACTACCAAACACATTCTATGAAGCCATCATAACCCTCATCCCAAAACCAGGCAGGGATTCATCAAAGAAAGAAAACTATAGACCCATTTCTTTGATGAACATTGATGCAAAACTTCTCAACAAAATTTTGGCCAATCGACTTCAACAATTCATCCAAAAAATCATACACCATGATCAAACAGGATTCATTTCAGGGATGCAAAGCTGGTTCAATATACGCAAATCAATTAATATTATTCATCACATCAACAGGAGCAAGAATAAGAACCACATGGTTATCTCAATAGATGCAGAAAAAGCATTTGACAAGATCCAACACCCCTTTATGATGAAGGTTCTGGAAAAATTAGGAATCCATGGAACATTCCTCAATACAATAAAGGCTGTATATGACAAACCTACAGCCAGCATTATACTCAATGGTGAAAAACTAAAGCCATTTCCTCTTAACTCAGGAACAAGACAAGGATGCCCACTCTCTCCACTTCTCTTCAATCTAGTATTAGAATGCCTAGCTACAGCAATAAGGCAAGATGCAGACATAAAGGGGATCCAAATAGGGAAAGAAGAAATAAAACTTTCCCTCTTTGCAGATGACATGATCTTGTATTTAAAGAATCCCATAGACTCCACTCCCAAATTACTCAAGCTGATTCAAAACTTTGGCAAAGTAGCAGGTTATAAAATTAACCCCCAAAAATCAATGGCTTTTCTATATGCCAACAATGAGAAAAGTGTGGCTGAAATTAGGAAAGCAACTCCATTTGTAATAGCCCCACAAAAAATAAAATACCTAGGAATTAACTTAACCAAAGAAGTGAAAGACCTCTATGATGAAAACTTTAAAATCTTGAAAAAGGAAATCAACACAGAACTTAAAAAATGGCAAAACCTCCCATGCTCCTGGATTGGCAAGATTAACATCGTGAAAATGGCAATACTTCCCAAGGCTATCTACAAATTCAACGCGATACCTATCAAAATTCCACCCTCATTCTTCAAGGAAATAGAGGAGGCAATCCAAAAATTCATATGGAACAATAAAAGACCCCGAATAGCAAAAACGCTCCTCAACGGAAAGAACACTGCTGGAGGAATATCAATACCAAATTTCAAACTCTACTATAAAGCCATAGTAATCAAAACAGCTTGGTATTGGCATAAGAACAGACCTCAGGACCAATGGAATAGAATTGAAAACCCAGAAATGAACCTACAGACCTATAGCCATCTAATCTTCGATAAGGAAGCTAAAACAATAGAATGGAAGAAAGACAGCCTCTTCAGTAAATGGTGCTGGCAAAATTGGTTAACTACATGTAGAAAACTAAAGCTAGATCCTTATATATCACCCTGCACCAGAATCAACTCCAAATGGATCAAAGACCTTGAACTCAAAGCAGACACTCTGAAAACATTACAGGATGGAATAGGAGAAACCCTAGGTCTCCTTGGCTCAGGTCGAAATTTTCTGAATAGAGACCCGGAAGCACAACAAATCAAAGAAAGGTTGGACAAATGGGATTGCATAAGATTGCAGAGCTTCTGCAGGGCAAATGACATAGCTGGCAAGATCAATAGAAAGCCCACCGATTGGGAGAAGATCTTTACTAGCCATACAACGGACAAAGGTCTCATATCTAAAATATACTTGGAACTCAAAAAATTAAACCACCCAACAACAAATCCTCAAAGAAACAACTGCCCAATAAATAAGTGGGCGAAAGACTTAAAGAGAAGCTTCTCTGAAGAAGAAAGAAGGATGGCCAATAGACACATGAAGAAATGTTCAACATCCCTAGCCATAAAAGAAATGCAAATCAAAACAACATTGAGATATCACCTCACTCCAGTTAGAACAGCAAAAATCAAGAACTCTAATAACAACAGATGCTGGAGGGGATGTGGACAGAAAGGAACCTTACTTCATTGTTGGTGGGAATGTAAACTTGTTCAACCACTTTGGAAAGCAGTATGGAGGTTCCTCAAAAGACTTCACATAGATCTCCCCTATGATCCAGCAATCCCACTTTTGGGCATTTACCCAAATGTTTACAAACAAGACCACACTAAAGCTACCAGCACAACTATGTTTATTGCAGCATTATTTACCATAGCTAAGATATGGAACCAACCCAGATGCCCCTCAGTAGATGAATGGATCAAGAAAATGTGGTATATATACACAATGGAATTCTATGCCTCCATCAGAAAGAATGACATTTCCCCATTTGTTAGGAAATGGAAAGGTTTGGAAAAAATTATATTAAGTGAAGTAAGCCAGGCCCAAAGAAGCATAGGTCCCATGGTTTCCCTTATTTGCAATATCTAGTATAGGTATGAGTCAAGCGGAAAAGGCCAGATAATGTGATGTTAGGAAAATGAACCCTTAATTATGTATTTTAATGTTTTCGTTTCTTTCATGCATGTATTTTAATGCATTTATAAGATTATTTCTTTGTTGCTTTGTATGTCCCTCCCCCACAGTGTAACCCCCGCTTTCACTATATTTGATGTCAGTATATCATGTGGAGGAGATGGGGACAAACAAATCGTTTAAGGATTCAGGTGGACCTGTTGCAACAATGAGAAGTACAAAATGTCATGTCAAAACCAGCTTTACAATTTCGGTGTGGGGGGGGAGGGGGGTATAATTGGTTGGGGGGAGGGGGGTAAAATTGGGTGGGGGGAGGGGGGAGGCAGGGAAGGGAAGTGAAGGGTAAACAAAGGAGGAGGCTGCAATGCTTGGTAAGAAATGTAAGCATTATTCTGCCCATGTAATTGTAGCCCCTCTGTACAGTATGTTCTCAAATAAAATAAAATACAATTAAAAAAAAAAAAAATAATTGGGGAAATCTCCAATGAATATTTTAATTATGTATCTCAAGCTCCTTGAAAACAGGAAGAAGCCCCAAACCCAAAGCAGTAGACAGAAACAAAAAATTTAAATGAGAAATAAATAAATATAGTCAAAATAAAACGTAGAAAGAATCAACAAATCAGAATTGTTTTTTTAAATAAATGAACAGACTTGGCAGACCCATAACAAATCTGACTAAGAATAGAATTTATATAGATAGATAGATAAAAAGCACGAAGATTGGGTGAAGAACTTTAGTTACTCTGCAATGCACAATTGCCTCATATCTCAAATATATTTAGAGCCCCAAAAATTAACTCATCAAAAAAAATTCTCAAAGAAACAACAAATCTCTTAATAAATGGGCTAAAGATTTAAAGAGAGACCTCTCTGAAGAAGAAATATGCATGGCCAATAGACACATGATGAAATATGCAAAATTTCTAGCCATAAAAGAAATGCAAATCAAAGCAACATTGACATTCCACCTCACCACAGTTAGAATGACCATTATGAAGAAAATTAATAATAACAGATGCTGGACTGGTGGAGATGTGGCCCAAAAGGAAAATTACTACACTATTGGTCAAAATGTAAAGTTGTTCAAATACTCTGTAATGAAATATAGAAGTTCCTCAATAGAGCTCCCCTATCACCCATCAATGATGGATCAAGAAAACGTCATATATATTCACAACAAAACTCTATGCTTCTGTCAGAATGAATGACATTGACCATTAGTAAGAAAATAGAGTCACTTGGAAAACATAGTAAGTCAAACAAGCCAGATCCAAAGAATCATAGGCTAGAGATTTGCACTCATTTGGAAAAACTAGAATATGTCTAGGATATTCAAAATAGCTCAATAACAACGTGAATATCAGCGTATAAAATGATGCTTATCGAAATGAGCTCCAAGAAATGGATACAAGATGATTGTATAGTGAACAGTTTTTAGTTATTTCTATTTAGTTTTTACCCTTTTTATTCCCTGTAGTCATTTTTTTTTATTTCTGTAACCATTGTTTTATACCTAAATTAATGTGATTTGGGGAAGGAAGGGAAATCACAGAAATGGTTGGACAAAGATTAACCAAAGCAACAGTAATATACACTACACCCTATGTTAGAAATAAACTTTATAACTTTGGGGTGTAGGATGTCAGGGTTGGGGGAAGGAGGAAAAAATGAGGAAGGGGAAACATTGTTAAAAATGTAGTTATTACTTATGTAACAGTAAGCCAACCCTAAGTATATCACATTCATGATATAAAATCCAAAAAAAAAAAAAATAAGAGAACTCCCCCAAATAGAGAAAATTAGAGACCAAAATGAGACAACACAACAGATACAAGCAAAATTAAAAATGTTATAAGAGAGTACTTTGAAAACCTTATGCCAATCACCTGGAGAATCCTGGAGAGATTGATGCTTTCCTATACTCGATCTGAACCAAGAAGTAACACATAAGAAGTAATGAAAATTTAATGTCAATAAACCATATCCCATTCCAGAAAAATCTAGGACTCAATGAATTTATCATGAAATTAAGGCCTGCAAAGAACTTACAATACTCAGATCTAACTCTGCAATGGAATAGAAAGGGAAATGGAATTTTCAAAACACATTCTTTGAGGCTAGAAATTAGACTCTTCCCCAAATCACATAAGAACTCACCAAAGTAAGAGAAATATAAACCCAAATCTTTGATAAGCATTGATGCAGAACTTATTAATAAAATTCTCACCAAGCAATTTAAGGAACTAACAAAAAATCATATGGTGTGATCAAATAGGATTCATTTTTCATACAATTGGATTCAATATACTTGTCAATAAATATAATAAAAACCATCAGCAGAAGCAGGAACAAGAAACACATGAACCTCTATAGGGGTATAGAAATAGCTTTTAACAAGCTCGAATACCACTTTATGGTTCAAAGGTCTGAGAAGCTAGGAATGCAAGGAACATTACTCAATATAATACATAGTATGTATATAACAGAGATAATTAGCCTTTACCTAACAGTGGAAGCATGAAAACATTAACATCAGGAATGAGACAAGAATGTCCTCTCTCTCTACTACTCTTCAATATGGTAGTGGACTTTCTAGCAAGAGCAATATACAAGAGAAAAACATAAAGCAGATACAAACAGGGAAGAAGTAAAACTATCCCTTGTTACAGATGAAATGACCTTGTATTTAAAGGACCCTATAGCTTCCTCCCTCAAGTTAATAAAGTTGATGCTAACCTTCAGCAAAACCCATAAGAATCAGTAGTTTTTCTGACCAAAAATGGGAAACTCCAGGCTGAAATCCAAAAAACAACCTCACATGTATTAACCTCAAAATCAAATCAAACCTAAACAAAACCAAACAACAACAACTAAACTAGGAATTAATTAATTTAACTAAAAGTGTGAAGGACCTCTAGTCTAAAAACATTAAAAATCTAAAAAGGGAAATTGAAGGAGATTCAAGGAAATGGAAAGTCTTTCAATGTTCAATGTTGGAAGAATTAACATTTTGAAAACTGAAATAGTGCCCCTAAACAATTGGCAATGCAATACTCATCAAAATCCCAACAATATTCTTCAATGAATTTGAGAAAGCAATTCAAATTTAATATGGAATTACAAAATTACAGATGAAACAGAAGGCTTAGAAATGAGCCTATAGTCATGGGCCTATAGTCATCTTACACACACACACACACACACACACACACACACAATGTAATTCTATTCACCCATCGGAAAGGATGACTTTTCATCAGTCTTAAGGAAAATGAAAGGCTTGGGAAAATTATAATAAGAGAAAAGAGAAAGGAATGCAGACGCAGAACAATGTAGGTTTCATGGATTCATTCATTTATGGTAGCTAGAAAGTGCCCACAAATCTACAAGTAAACAATACATATTCTACCTTATCCCAGTTAGAATGGTCATTATCAAGAAAACTAACAATAGCAATTGCTGGCATGGATGTAGCCAATTGGAAACTCTATTATACTGTTGGTGTGAAATTAAACTTGTTCAACCACTGTTTAAAGCAATACCGAGTTCCCTAAAAAGATTAAACATAGATCTCCCTTGAGACCCAGTAATTCCCCTCTTGGGTAGTAATCCAATAAATAACAATCTCACATGAAAGGCTACCAGTTTAACCATGTTCATTGCCCAGGCCCAGAGTTCAAGGACTGGAAAAAAAAGTTACCGCTGCTGGTATTTGTTTCCACAAATAAGAACTGTTTGACAAAAGATACCAAATCATTCTATTTGCAGTAGCTAGCATAGGACTTAGAGGTAATGGGTGATAAAATGGCTTCTTTGTTGAATATTAGGAAAAGATGCAGGCAGTCCAAGAAAAGAGAGATTTGTTGTTGCTGTTGTTGGTCCAGGGGCTTGAATTCCTGGCTTGGGCACTGGCCCTGAGCTATTCAACTCAAGGTGAGTGCTGTATTTCTTGAGCCACAGTTCCACTTCTGGTTTTCTGGTGGTTAAATGGAGAAAAGATTCTCAAGGACTTTCCTGCCAAGGCTCTCTTTGAACCACAGTCCTCAGATCTCCGCTTCCTGAATAGCTAGGATTTCAGCTGTGAGCCACTGGCACTAGGATAATAATCGGGGATTTTTAGAAAAGAAAATGCACCTTTTCACTTGTGTCTAGACCTCAGATATCACAATTAGAACACTTCACCTTCAACTCATTTCATCAGACATTTATATTTTTTTTCTTTTTGTTCATGTAGGAACACTGCAGTCAATATCAACTCAGCTTTGGAACTGGATCAATTGTAGGGCAATTGCTAACACCTAAATCAAGAACTGTTACATCAAAACAAGTGAGACCCTCTTTTGGAATATTTGTTTTCTCTTTTTATTACAAATCTTTGCTTGATTACTTCCTAATGTGATATTGGACCTCCTAACAGAGTGATGACATTTTCGTTCTTTTCAGCTTTCTCCCACATGTAGTCAAATATTTAAGAATTCAAAGATGTCCATTGAAAATTCATTAAGCTGACCTCTAAGGAAATGTGCATTTCTCGATTTTGGTCTGTTGTCTTGTTCTTACAAGCACAGGCTTTTTTTGGTGTATTAGTTCTACAAGGAATTCTACTTTCTAAACTTTGTGTGATCAATTTTAGTCTCTCTGATCCGTCTTTCTGACCTTCTCTCTGGAGCCTCATTTCAGTCTGCCTCATAAAAACTATATTATTTATCAACAAAATGACTGTCAGCTTCTGGTTTTTTTTTTTGCCTGACTTCATGTAGGCTGTGATAGCAGCCCTGACTGAGTTTTTGTTTGTTTGTTTTGTGTGGTTTTTTTTTTTTTTTTTGTTTTAGAGTTCTAGGATTACTATTCAAGATAGTAGATTCTCAGGGTCCCAGTGATCCCCTGACCTAGATTCAATGGTTTTTTCTCCTAAAGATAGAAAGAACAGCTGACTAAATTCCTGCTTTAATTTTCTCAAAATGAGGCAATCTGACATCCTTGCAAAGGCATCAATAATCCTCTGTAACAACTTACAGAAATATTCTATCAAGGTGGCTTTTCAAGGTTGACTGAAAAAATTTCATTTCCAAGTCACCAACATAAAGCAGATCATATTCCTCGTAGCAGACTTTTTGAAGGAAGGTTCCCCTTCCTTCCTTCTCTTATGATACATCAAACCATAATATTCTACAGTTGTGACCAGCCTGCAGCACATTTTCCCAAGAATATTTTGTAGTGTAAAGAAGACCAACTATCAAAATAAAGGTAAAAATACTTGTCTACTACAGACTAATTTATCTTGCTTATATCTGTTGTTATTTTCATTACTTCAAACACAGGGATAATTATATTGGAATTAGACAAGTGGGAAAGGAATAATGGAATAGACATTCAGTTTACTTTCATATATCCAATATAATACACTTAACCCCTTAAGGAAAATTAAATCCAACTGTAGAAACAATGTCAGAATTATAAAATAAGCCTCAATATGAATAATCTGGCACACATACACCATCATCTACTCAGAAATTCAGTCTCTCTATAAATATTTATTTGGTACAAGATAGTAAAAATTTAATTAATGAATATGACTTCTAAGTATCATCTGAAATACCCCTCGTGTATATAATTGTATATACTTTTTAGATGTCACCTAGAAAGGAATTTAACATGCATGTAGAAATCAAATTTCCACAACTTAAGTGAGATTAGAGGAGTCATACACTCCTGTATTGTGTAGTGTGAATTTTACTACAGTGCTGAACCTTTCCATGTAATACCAAGAGCCATGTGCAATAATTTATTATTTGATGTTAAGATGAGTGCTGAGTGTAGGATACACTTTGAATTAATACACTAATTCACACAAATGAAACAATGATGATATATTGTTTGTTTAAAATCTAATGCTTCTCAATTTTACAATTCATGAAATATATTATTAAAATTAGTTTCCCTTTTTCTTTTCTAGAGATGCAGAAATTAAAATCATCTATTAAAAATTCAATATTAAGAAATAAGTAATAAATATATTAATATCAAAATGATATACTATTAAACTGTGATTTGAATTATAGTTCTAACAAATTGTAATGTAAACAGCATTTAGTAGAATTATGGGTAATACTTTTTAAACTTACCAGCTTGTTATTGTTTCCTAATTGTGTCATTTGTTATTCTTGGTCCAAGTCATCTATTCACCTTAATTGTTTAGTTTTCTATTTTATCTCTATTGGTTTGCTGATTATACATTTTGTTTTTCTTTTATAGTGACTTACATGAGGATGAAAATCTGTATCCTAGTTTATTACTTCCTATGTTAAAGTCAAATTGCTGCTCTCCACAGCTGTTCTACACTTCTTTGTATAGTACAGAATTTCCCCTAGTCCCATCGACTGTATTGATGCTCTCATATATTTTATTTTATTTTATTTTTATTTAAATTTTATTGTCAAGGTAATGTACCGAGGGATTATAGTTACATAAGTAAGGTAATGAATTCATTTCTTTTCTAACGTTACCCCTTCACCCATTTTTCTCCCTCTTCCCTCCCAACGCAACTCCCAAGATTATATCCAACATATTGTTTTGTATCACTGTTGCATTAGTTCCCCCTTCGTCCTTTGTCTCACCATTTTGTTTTTTTTCATTTCTCTTCCCAGGTTCAGATCAACATATTTACAATACCCAGGGTATCAAAATCAAATACAGTGACTACAGGGGATAAACCATAGGTGGGAAAACACAAAATGATAAAAATAAATCACCTAGTACATTAAGAACAACAACAACAAAGAACATGTCTTGGAGTTCATTTCACTTAGAATCACCTTATACAGTCATATTTACATAGCTATTCTGCTCATCTACTAAGATTATCCTTGATGTACACAATAATGCTCCACTATTACTCAGTAATCCCACTTCTGGGCATTTAACCAGGTGACCACAAACAAGGCCACACTAAAGCTACCAGAACAATTATGTTTATCACAGTAATATTTACCATAGCTAAAATATGGCATCTAATTTGAATTACCCTTTCTTTATCATAGGGTAATCAACTTGAATGAGATCCAACTATACAATATTTTCACAATATACTTGTCATTATTTTGAAGAACACATATTTTATTATTGTCTCATAGTAAAACAGAAAACAGTTTAATTCAATTGAAAGTTCTAACTTTCAAAACTGTATAATTGTTAACAGGACAGAATATATGTATTCTTCAAAATTCCTGTAACTACTAACTATTCATTTTCAAATTCTGAACATTTCTTTCCAGAGACATTAAAAACAGTACCTGTTGGCATGTTATTTATTTCTGCAATAGATGCAGTTTCCAATGAGGTGTTACGTATTGATAAGTCAACAGAAAATATAGCCAAATTTTAGTAGAGGATAAAACTATGAAGTATTTATAAAAATTAATTCCTCAAAAGTAAACATTTGTTCATCAGAATAAGCTATTATTTCTATGACCATCAATCCCAAGCTTTTATGCCATAAAGTCATCCCACGCCAACAGTTTCCATCTTCTAAGGTGCACCTTAAAATTCCCTTAATTTACATCATGAATAGCTTATGATTATTGTGAAAAAATTCTACACTTCTACTAATATGATGCCTTCCTATTGTGGAAAGAACACTACACTAAACTTTGCTGCAACATTCCCCCCCTGCCCCGCCCCCCCCACCAGTGGTATTCTTGAAATCAAAACACTTGCAAATATTATTTATATTTATATTTTTTAAACTATCATAGATATTCAGGAGGCTAAGATCTGAAGATTATGGTTCAAAGCCCACTGAGGCAGGAAGGTTCCTTAGATTCTTATCTCCAATAAACTCAGGAAAAGACAGACACGTGGTTCTGAGGTTGAAGTGGTATATAGCATGAGCCTTGAGCACAAACAGGCTCAGAGCACAAACAGGCCAGACACAGAGTTCAAACTCTAGGACAACATAAATAAAATAAAATAAAACAAGCGCCAACTCTAGCATTTTTCTCATTGTATACAGAGGCAAATAATTAAAGAAATTGCTTAATGTGTTAGGAGTAGATAGAAGAACCAAGATGTCACACATTTACTCTCTTCACAACATGATACACCAAAGCCTCAAAAAATTGCTTTTTCTAAATTCATAAATTAATATCATCCATTTGTTGGCAACTCTGTCTAGAATATTCACATTATTTTATACATGAATTCTTGGAATTATCTATTAACTAAATTTTAACTATACCTTGCTTGAAAGAATATTTTAGGCAAATAGAATGTCAGAATCATTTGTGAATTTGTCAATTAAACCCTCTACATAAAAAGAATTTTGTAGTATCCTATAGAATATGAAATTACAAACAAAACCAAAATATTAATTTTAAATATAAATTCTAACATAGCAAGCTCTAGAAAATCATACATTAGATGAACTTTGCAATTACTCCAGGCTTAAACTGTTGCAATCTGTCATCATTTCTTTGGAATCCAACAGAATGATGCTTATTTTTTCAAATTTTTGGTTGGAACCATGAGCCATTATCCATCTAGGAATGTTATGTAATGAAGAGAGATTAAAAACACAACTGAGTATTATTTTTAAGAATTTTTATTTTTTTGTTTTTCATGTCTCCTTTCTATCCTTCCCCTTCTCTCATCCTATTCTTTTCTTCTCTCAATATCATCTTTAAACTTACATAATTTTCATGGGTTTCACTTTTTAAATTTTAATTTTTGTTTTTCCAATTTCCTTGTTTTTTTTTTAAAATCTCTCTCCTATCATTCTGTCCATTCCATTTCCCTTTCTGAGATTAGGACTCGGTTAAATTCTCTCTTCTTTTACCTTCCCAAATCCCTCTACTCCTATTTTTCCCCTCATTTTCCCCTAAACCTAATAATTTCTGGTTTGCCAAATTCTTTGCTCTTCTCATCCAATTAATCCATAGTTGTGTGATGTTGAACAGATTGTATGTATTGAATTAGATTGTATCTGCAGCAACTATAGGACTTTGGTTGATCCTTGCCTCAAAATAGAGTTCTAGCACAAGACTGGTGACTTGCATTTCAATAAGAAACTTGACTTCTAAAAAGATAATGACAAAATTAGCCCAAACATCCAACCTTGTATACCTTTCTTGTTGTTTAGTATGTTTCATTGAGACAAAATTATACTACCTGGTCCAGGGAAGGTATCACTATGTAATTCCACTCTCTAACTTCCTGTCTTAGTCTGAATGCTAGAATTCCAGGCTTTTGTCACATTGCCCTGCCATAATTTGTTGGTTTATTTAATCCAGAAAGAGACTAGCAATTCTGAATTTCTCCAATGATCTTATCCAATAGACTGACTGCTCAGACTGTTTATGTACAATTTGCAAAGATGTTCTAACATTTGACACAGGATATGAACATTTTCAGATGCACCTGCATGGGTCTCTGGTTCATTCCTCCATGGATCTGATCCATTTAATCATGATTATATAACTCTCTTACTATCTCTGTTCCCTACCTATGTAAAGGTCTCAAACGTTTTTGAGGAATGTTCACTTGAGGACTTTTTAATATTAGAAAATGTCATTTAATCTAATCTTACTCAGGACATATTTTCTATTGTTTTCTAACTTTTCTACATATTCTGAGAGTTGATTCATTTGTGTATTTGTGTGTGCACATATAAGTGCCTCTGTTTGTATGTATATGTTTGAATGTATGTATGCAAAAGCCTCAAGCTCTTATTGAGCAATCTCAATCATGACTGATATTCCATCTCTTGAACGATTCTTCCAATGCAGCTTTGGCTGGCTAATTATAGATAGTGTCTCAAACACTGTTCTTCCCAGGCTGGATGCAAACTGAACTTCCCAGACTCTTTTACCTCCTTAGGTTTTATTTTTCCAGCAGTATCAACTTTAAAACTAGAAATATTCTTGTTAGTGTGAACTCAAAACTCTAGCCCAGATTTTTAACTTAAGAATTCATATAAACATAGGTGAACAAACACATTACATTTCCTGAGTATATACTGTTAGAAATGTGAGCTTAAGCCATGTGCCATTGTCTCATGCCAATAATCCTAGCTACTCAGGAGGCTGTGATCTGAGGATTCGAGTTCAAATCCGGCACGAGTAGGAAAGATTCTGAGGCATTTATCTCCAATTAACCACCAGAAAACTGGAAGTGGTGCTGTGGCTCAAGTGGTAGATCATTAGCCTTGAGCTGAAGAGCGGAAAGACATCGCCCAGGCCCAGAATTCAAGCCCCCTATTTGCATTAACATAGAACAGTAAGAAAAAAAACAAGAAAAAGAAATGGCCTATTTTTCCAGTTAATTCCATGATCTCTAACTTGCTTTGGAACCAGAATCATTCTTCCATTCTATGTTTAAAAATTTGATTGATTAGCTACCATGATTTAGAGCTAAAGGATGAAAGAGAATGGACTCATCCTTCATGTTGCATGTAGTAGTAGTGCTTTCTCTGTATCCATCCCATAGTTCTACATACTGGCCTTGGCTTTATTGTTTCAAAGTTGTCTTCTATAGTATATTGAACCATTATATTTAAACACAGAACTATTCTTTCTCCTATTATACCTGTTGTTTCTTCTACTGTTAACTTATGTACACTTGGGAAATAATGCACAACACACACTAGCAAAAAAACAAGCAAAAAAACGAACAAACAACAACAAAAATAAACGTTTCTGAGAAATATATTCCCACTAAAAATTGGCCTTCATTTATGGAGTACTGATGAAATTTGAACTTAATATACTCCTGTATAATCTTTTTTTTCATATTTTTATTATAAAAATAGTGTAAGAGGGCTTAGAGTTACATAAGTAAAGTAATGAGAACATTTCCTATCAAGCATTCTTAGCTCCTCTTTTGTTTTTCCTCTGCTATCCCTTCTTTCCCCATCTCCCCAACTCTCCCCTCCACTCCCGAACTTGTAAAGTTCGTTTTCTACATAGTGTCTTTTTCATCTCACTGTTACAATGGGTCATACTGTACCTTTGTTTCAGCATTTTGTTTTTTCCCTTCCCCTCCCCATATTAGAAAAATGTATATACAAGATGCAGGGCACTGACATCAAATCTAGTGAAAACAGGGATTATATCATGGGGGAAGAGCATAGAAGAGAAAGAAAAAAATCACATAGTACATTTTAGATACATTAAAAACAATAGCAAGCAAGAAAAAATGTATGTTGTGTAACTATCTTGGGGTTCATTTCACTTAACATCATCTTATATACCATATGTGAATGGATAAAGATTTTGTATACCATTTAAATTCCATATTTTGTCTTTACTAAATTTTCTCTGAAACACGTGTTACATGTCCGAAGATGTCTTTGTGCTATTTCAATGAAGCCAGAAAACATTCATTTTACCTCGAGCAGCACCACAGATTGTTACTGGAAGTTAAGTGAAAGGAACTGTTATTTCAAGTGGAAACTGATCCCAAGAGAGGAATTGAACATAGAGAAATGACATAGTTTCAGTTAATTTGTGCTGTCCTTTTTACTGTACAAGAAAATATTCTAAGGATTGAAAGAAACTCTGTCCCTGAATTGTTCGAGTGGTTTATTTACCCATATAAAACTGTACCATGAAGCCACATTCCTAGAGCTCTAAGTAACTTTCTTAAGATGGCATTACTTTTTCATTCTGTTACTACGTATTATAATTCAGGCCATGTGATAGAAAGAAGTGGAACACAATACTAAGTCCAGGAAGGCTGACATTCCTATCGCATCACTAAGGAAATATAGTGTTAAGACCTGCAAGACTCATAGGGCTGTTACATGTGAAATTATTACATAAAACATCATTAACAGTCATCTCTGACACCCATAATATTCTGCATCCATTTACAATCTGAAGAGCCAAATATCTAAGCCTTTGTATTGATTGGGTATGTTTCCTAGGAAGGAAGAAGGAGGATGTGGAAGGTGATGGTGGAATAATATGTATATTGGCTCCCTGTCCACATTTTCTGCATTTTTTAAAAGTGCTACTGATAAACTCTCATTTACATCTAATTGACTATGCAATCTGCACAAGATGCAGACATATGAAGGCATTTATTCTGGTGGATAGTCACAATGTTTAACAAATTCCATTTCTGGAAAAAAAAACATACTAGATAAGAAAGTATAAAGTATTGTCTATAAAATGCTTTCTTCTCCTAGCAGAACAAAAAGTAATATTGAAATAACTACTCCAGGATTCTTTGAGATTTAATGTTGTCTCAGTATCAAATGTTCTCTAATTCCTTGTCCTTGGCTAATTTTTTAAAACAGTTTTTTTAATAAATAGAAATTTTTAAAAATAATTTTAAATAAATAGTGATTTGTTGTTTGCTTTTGGCAGGCATGAAATAAGACTGTATTAACATTGTGTGAATTGAGAGGCTAAATTTTTATCAGAATCTAAACATAATGAAAAATAGATGATTTTAAGGCAAATAGCTTATATGTTGTTCAAATTTAATGACAGGATAGCTGGTTATAGAGGAAAGAATGCTAAACAGCAAAATACCTTCCCAATATATCTATCATCCCAAAATATCTAATTCCTCAAACGTAGATTTACATATATATATAATATATTATATATATAAAATCACCTTTCATCACCCAAGGAATGCCAATTTGAATAATTATCAGATGGGAGAAACATACTCAAATAGCTGCTTAAAAGTCCCACCTGTATTTCGAAAGGGACATGATAAGGTAAGAACCAGCACAAAGATGTAAAGAAGCTACATCAGAAGATAAAGGTAAAGACAACATTCCAGATTCTGAAGTTTCTGGAAAGTGGAAGGGGAAGTAAATGCCTTTCCACTAAAATCATCTGAAAGTATTTCAGCTCTGTCAGTGGTTCGATTTTAATCTAGTGGGACTTCTTTTAGAGTTCTGTCCTTTAGAACTGTAAAATTATAAATACAGATGGTACAATCCACTTAACTAGTAGAAATTTGTTACAGCATATTTAGTTTAGTAAACTAACTCAACTACTGCCTTTTCCTGATGCAAATACAGGGACAGCATATGTCCTTGTTTCTGAGAATAAGAAAAAGTTGCCACTGGTGATGTACACATGTATGATGTACATACTACTAAGGGTCTTGCATTAATGAAGTCTGGAAATACTAAACAATATCTAAATAAGAAGCTCCGTATCTTTATTTTCACATTTGTGGATCACTAAGTACCAAAGTTATGTAGAAGGCTAGGGTAAGACGATGGAAATGAAATATGTCTCCTAATATTATAAAAAAATAATTTATGACATTTTGAGCTACACATTCTTTTTTGGGGGGGTCCAGTTGTGGGGCCTGATCTCTGGGCCTGGGCACTGTCCCTCAGCTCTTCAGCTCAAGGCTAGAGCTATTTGAGCCACAGCACCACTTCTGGCTTTTTTCATTTTGCTTATGTGGTGATGAGGAATCAAACTCAGGGCCTCAGGCTTGCAAGGCAAGCACTCTACCACTGAGCCATCATCCCAGCCCCTTGAGCTACACTTTCTAAAGTAATAAAAAAAATAAGGTAAAACAGAAACAGGAACTCAATTTTCCATTTTTCCTAACATTCCAACAGAAATTAGAGAATCCAGTAAAGATATAGCAATCCCAGGATGTTATAGAATCACTAGATGGTGAAAAAGAAGATAACAAAAATGAATTTCCTGATACAATGGGAAACAAAATCTGAAACTTCAGATTGTGATATAGCTAGAAAGTAGTTTCCACTAGGCCGTCTTTGATATTTTAGGTTTGTTTACACAGCAACATTCCTCTCAGGAAATGATTTTATTAATACTCAAGGGTTTGCAGCTTATAACCCAGCAACAAATAATGCTTCTAAATGTAAACAAATATGATACTAGGAGTAACCAAGGCTACTTCCATTGCTATAGCTGATTAATAAGAATGATCTGGGGAATAGTCAGTCTTGAACTTTTTCAAACCTTTCTTCTTCTCGAACATGAGAAGTCCAAGGCAAGATATGTAAAACATTATCAGACGATTTTTAAGTGTTTTATTGTTCAAACTAAAGGAGGTACATTTTCACATTTTGGGGGCCTGACTTTCAAAGAGACAGACCCTCACAATTACTTTATAGACAAAAGTTTACTGCTTTGGATTAGATGTTTTCTAGCCTTTCGGTTTTGCTGTCTATTATTTTGACAATTACATTGAAAAACATGATAAATCTATCATGTGTATGTTGGATTGTTCAAAGTCAAGCCGTCTCCAAACAAAGTGAAAATACTATACAAAGGGGTTACAATTACATGGGCAAGATAATGAGTACATTTATAATCAGGCATTGTAGCCTACGCATTTGTTTTCCCTTCCCACCCCTTCCAATCTTCCCCCCCCCACAAAGTCTTCCCCCGCAACCCCACACCAAAATTGTAAAGTTCGTTTTCGACATAACGACTTGTACATCTCATTATTTTTTTTCCTTCTAATTGGTCAGCTTTGATGGCTTAAAATTCTTTGTTGAAGCTTTGTTTTAGATCTTGTATGAACTTCTTTACTTCCTTAATTTGGTGTTCAGTGTTTATTCTCAAATCACTTAGTTGATCAGTTATGGTTTCCTTGAACACCCATTCCTTCTGTTGAGTTCCATTCAGCATTCCCTTTGTGGTCTCCCTGACTTTCTTTAGCTCTTTGGTAATGGATTCCATGAATGACTTTAGTGATTTTGTGTATTCTCATCCTGCTCTCTCAATTCCTGTATTACTCTTTGATTAGCTTCCTCACCTTCACACAATACTTGAAGTTCTCTTTGAGTGTTCTCAGCCTGCTCACGCCATTCCTGCCTTTCTCTTTGAATGTTCTAAAGCTGCTCATACAATTGCTGTATCAGTTTTTGAGTAGCTTCCTCATGCTCATGATATTCCTGTATTCACCTTTGGTTTGCCTCCTCTCTCTCCCTATCACGCTCATACAGAGTCCTTTTTGAGTTTTCAGTCTTTTAATTTACCATGTTTACCAACAATGTTTGTAGAGCTATTTGGGAAGTCTGCTCTGGATTATTCAGTATCTGTTCTGTCCCTTGATTATCATGAGTGGGAGTTGAGATACCAGGACATGCCATTTTTCTGGCTTACTCTGCCCATTTGGGATGAAATTAACACCAGTTTTGTGCTAGAACACTGTATTAAGGCAAGCATCAACCAAAATCTGTAGTTGCACAGTCAAAAGTCCTCAGATACAATCTAGTTCAACATGAAACAACTATATATTAATGGGCTACGAACCGCAAAGAAGAATTAGGCAAACCAGAAATTATTAGTTTTAGGGAGAGATGTGGATAAAATTAGGAATAGAGGGATGTGGGAAGGCCCAGGGAGAGTTAACTTAACTAAGTCCTAATCTCAAAGCCAGAAATAGGTTGGATAGAATGAAAGTAGGGAGATAGAGAAAAAGAATAAAGAGAAAGAGAAAAAAGAGACAAGAAAAAATCGAAAAGAAAAAAATTAAAAATTAAAATTGCCATGCTTAAAAATTATGCAAATTGAAAACAAAATGCTGTGAGAGGAACGTGGATAAAATGAGAGAAGGGGAAGAATATAAAGGAGATGTGAAAAACTTACAAAAAAATGCTTAAAATATTATATAGGTATAAAGAAGTAGTACTGCTATTAAGGAATTTAAGTCTAAGAGGTTTGAATTGAGTCATAAATTTCTGGATTAAGTGTGTACACAATGGGGATAAGGTCTAATAATCGACTATGGGTACATCTGAGGATGTGCAGAACATCAATTAAGTCACACAAAGAATAACGAAAGAGAAGAAAGGTTGAAAAGAATGAGAAAGAAAAAAAAAGATCAAAAGTTCAGTAGAGCTAAACAAAAAACAAAAAAAAAAAAATTAAAAGAAAAAAGAAAGAAAAATGCACACACACATATACACCTAAAATAAAAATTGTAAGAGGAAGCAAAAAAAGTTACTATAAAATAATTTTTAAACTTAAAAATTAAAAAAAAAAGTTTTAGAAAAAAAATTTTATACAATGTACCAAAAAAAAGTTCTTGACTTTTTTTTTTTGGGGGGGGGGGGGGCAGGATAGGAAGATCCTGTATCTTCCGTTTGTCCATAACCACTCTCTTGTTGGAGTGTCTGGTCTGCTTGTGGTGTTTGATTTTCTTGTGACTTGGTTGGTTTCTTAAGTCAGACTGTTTGAGCAGACCTAAAAATGCTTTGCTTTACCCAGGATTTTGTGTTCTTCCACCCAGGCTAGTTTAATGGGAGGGAGATCTGCTTTGAGTATCAGAAAAGAGGGAGATGGCTGTTTGGTTTGGAAATGCTGTGATGAGGCTAGGTTCTGGGTAGAGTTGAGGCCTTTCAGCAAACAGTAGCATTTCACAGAGGGGCTAGCTTGTGAGACACTCACAGAGTCCAGCCTGGAGCCATACTCAGGGTTTATGTTTACTGACTTTCCATTGATTGACAAGGCTGCTGTATGGAGGTGAAGCCCCTGGCTCTGTTTACCCAGTGAAGAAAGCCACTCCTTGGGCTGGTGGCACCGGCTGGGTGACTTTTCCCTGGGTGGAGCTGAGTGTGGCAGGTCAGGTTATGATCTTGTAACCTGCTAAATGACTCTACTTTTCTTCCAAGGCCTGAGTTGGAGCTAGCTGCTCAGCTGGGCTTTTTTCAGTATCAAAGATGGAGATCTCCAGTAGTGTGGGGGGATGGGTGGCTTTCCCTCCTCTGCTCCCTGAGAAGGAGTGAGGATGTGAGACTTCCTGTGTCCTCTCTAGTCTGCGAACTGCAGGATGAAGATGTCTGCTCCTTTTCGGTTCTTGCTGGTATTGAGTAGAATCCGTTCGCCCACCGTGTCTGGCTCCTTCATTTAGGACTCTCTGTCCTGCAGGTATGGCGGCTATGGCTGCCCTCACTACAGCTCCAGCTGCAGCCGCGGCTGCTGGCAAGTGCTCAGATCTATCCCCTTGCCTGGATTTTCCCTCTCTGGCCTAACTCTCTGTACTGTGATGGCAGACTTGGTATGATTCTCTGGCTTAGGATTCTTCACTGGAACACTAAAACTGCTTTCTATGCGAGAACTTGTTTAGCCTCCAGCTTCTCCTCTGCCATCTTCCTGGAACTCCTCCAAACAAAGATTTCTGTTCCCTTCTTTACTTCTAATTAAAGTTGAATTATTGCTCTTTAAATGATGACAAAACGTGTTACTTTAACGAATATTCTCATTGCATCACGTGAAGACAGTAGTGTCTGTGATTGCTTTTTAAATTGTTTCCAAGTATTTTCTTCCACTATTTTAATTGTTGCCTTTGTTCTGGTCTTCTAATCAGGAACACAGAGTTACACAAAAAGATCTTCTAAAGATATAGGATGTTAGGCAGAAAAAAAATATATGTATAATTAAAGATTTTCATCTCTTAAGATACTGAAAAGCTCAGGAGACATCTTGCTGTTACTGGCATGGTTATGATGACTTGAATGTTTTGGTTCTTAAATTAAGTGAAATGTATGTAAAATGTTACAGTTGTTCCAATGATTATAACTTATACTTTTCTGCTCCAATGAGACCAAACTTCTGTCAAGGTTGGAGGGCATATCGATTTTCTGGTAGAAGTGTTAATGTTAGAAAGCCAAGGGAGATTCCTAAAACAGCACTGCCTTTCACGAATCAGTTCATTATACTTATGGCATATAAGTATATAAACATACAAATATGAATTGAGTGAGAAATGTCTGATTTACACAATTGATTCAGTGTCAACTAAAAGCAGAAAACACTTCTTGACATTTATAAAAACTAGTATATCTAGTGAGGATTAAAAAAAATTTAGAATATATATTTTAACGTTTATGTCAAATTATTTGTTTATTTTTCACTGTTTATTTTTAATTGTTGTCAGTCGTGGTGCTTGAAATCAGTGCCTGGACATTGTCCCTCAGCTCTTCATCTCAAGACTCATGCTCTACAACTTGAACCACTGCCAGTTTTCTGGTGGCTCATTGATGATAAGTGTCTAACAGACTTTCCTGCCTAGGTTGGCTTTGAACCAAGATTCTCAGTTCTCAGACTCCTTAGCAGATAGGGTTGCAAACATGATCCACTGGCTCCTCGCTACACTATTATTATTTACACATTTATGAAGAATGGAGAGGTAATCACATTCATTTATATGTTGTGTCATGACCAAGCTATATCATATTCATTAATATCTGTATGTAACAATCCTTTTTAGTGAGACTTCTAAAAATCTTATCTTTTGGCAGTGATGAAATATCTCTTCTTAAGTATAATCACTTTGCTTATTGTACTATACAATTAATATATTTACTTTTAGTCTTGAAGTCTGTTAATTAAACTTATATAAAACAAGAAATTAATATGAAAGAAATTCATGGTTCTATTACTTGCTTTAGGAAAACAATTATGCCTGTTGTTTTCAATTATATTTCTGTGGGAATGTGTAAAATTCATTGATTTAACTATTAAAATCGATAAGTTACATTATATCAAGTTGACTCAAACTTGAATGTGAAAAATTGCACACTTAACCCAAATATACCTACACTTTCTTCTACCACATATTAAAATACCAGTAAAGCAAAGCTTGGTTAGCAGCTCATGTGTAGAATCCTAGAAACTCAGTATCCTAAGACCTGAAGATTTTGGTTTAATGCCAGTCTAAGGAGACAAAAATGTGAAAACTTATCTCCAATTGTCCAGCAAGAAGGAGAAGTTGAGTATATGGATCAAGGAATAGAATGTCGTCAGCCATGAGCAAAAAATGCAAGGGAGACTATTAAAAATTGAGTTCAAACTTTAAAAATGGCATATACACACAAAACAACAAAAAAGTAGTATGAACATGAATAATGATGTCAAAATAGTAGAAAAGATCATGAAAAATATTGTGTAAACATCTGGAAGACAGAAATCATTTGACAGGGTTTTAATTCATGAGAGGGAAAAGTCGCAGTCTCATTTGTACAATCTCATTGTACTGATTGTGTTGAAACCTGGCTAATGGGTAACCCGTGAAGGAGTAGATTGGATGACCTGACATAGCAGACATTGCCAGTAATTATGCACCAGGTCACTCTGGTGAAAACTAAAATTGTGCTTGTTAATTTAAATAAAACCTCATGAAAGAGAGTGTTTGGTTCACATATATAAGGATCTTTATTTTGAGGCTTCAGACCAGTGCTTTTGTTTATCACCACTCCTGCTTTACCTTCACTCCCTTGTACATCTAAACCTTACTAAACTGCACCAAGGGCTATCTCTGTCTTAGCATTAGTTGCTATCATTCTAATCCCCACCAGAAAACTCTTTTATTCATGCAAACCTACAATAAATAACCTAGTTAGAAAAAAGAGTAAGGATTTAGCATTGGCTGAGGCTCTCATCTCTAGGTTTGTTCCCTAATAAATCTGTGCTATACTATCACTTTTGTCTCCATGGCTTTTGAGTCAGACAAGTGATTGATTTGGTTTGATGTACTCCAATTTATCCAGACTTACTTTGGAAGATTCAACCTGTGCCAAGGAGCCCTCGTGTTTCCCCTAACTCTTCCTGTAACATTCTCAAGTATCTAGACATTGAGGTCTTCGATCCATTTGGAATCGATTCTGGTGCAGGAGGATATATAAGGAACTAAATTCATTTTTCTGTGTACAGCCAATTCAACTGGCACACTTTTTTGAAGAGGCTGTTTTTCTACCCTCCTGTGATTCTGGCTTCCTTATCAAAGATTATGTTCCCATAGGAGTGGATTCATTTCTGGGCCTTCAATTCTGTTGTATTGATGGAATTCTGTGCTTTCATTGAAAGAATGGCATTACACCATTCCGTAGGAAATTGAAAGAATGGAAATTAGCTAGATTTAAATAAATATATGTTGCATGTTTTCCTCATTTGTAATAACAAGATATGTCCATAAATCTACAAATTATCCAATAGATAATAAAGACAAATAATTAAAATTGGACATGATTAACTAACAGCACTGTAAGCATTCACATGGCAAGAACAACGGAAGCTATTCTTAGGAGAGAATCAAAATGGCTCAATAGCTATGTGCATATGACCATATAAAGTGATGATTATTGCAATGAACTCTAAGAATCAATAATACAAGTGAAATACATATATCTGTATATAATTTTAATAGATGTCATAAAATTAACCGACTTCTCTGTAATCTTAAAAGCAAAATTTTAAGTTCAGAAGATAAAATTGAGCAAAGTTTTCAACACATATACTAAAATACATAGGGGAAAATGTAAGAGAGAAAAGATAAGATGAAAATTAGAGTAGCTATCTATTGAAGAATTCATAAACATTTTCCAAAACTATACAAGAGAGTTGGGGTACAGCTCAGTCGTAGGACTAGACTAATATATACAAAGACATGGATTCAATATCCAAGAAGGCCAAATAATAAGCTAATAAATAGCAACAATAAAATAATTCTTTGAAATAAATACTTTCATATTAGAGAGGCCTGATTCCTACCAGTAAGGAAAAAATACTTTCAATTCTTGTATCCAATGACATGAAATTACAAGAATGAAGAGGAAATGGTTTTCCTTATCTATCCTTTCCTTTCCTTTTCTGCTTTCTTCTTTTCTTTTTTCCTTTGGCACTACTGGTGCATGAAGCTAAAGCTCTGACACTTTAGATTATTTTTCAGAGGATATCTTGCTTTTGGCCAAGCCTCCCTTGAGCAATAATCTCTTAACTATGGATTCCAAAAACGTGAGATAACAGGGAAATTACACTATATCTAGCTTTCTTTGTTTTGTTGTCTCTCACGAATTTATTATTAGATCTGGCTCTGGATATCAGTCTTCTAAAATTCTGCCTTCTAATTAGCAAGGTATACTTCATCTCAGGTTGGACTCAGACAATTTTTCAATGTAAACATTCAATATTGACTTCTGTTTTCTAGATATCATTAAATTCAATCAAGGTTAGATCTTTATGATGTTATAAGAAGAACACAGAGAAAAAATACAATCCTCAACAGAAAGAGCAGTGCTGGAAGAATACCAATACCAAATTTCAAACATCACCATAAAGCCATAGTAAAAAAAACAGCTTGGTACTGGCATAAGAACAGACCTCAGGACCAATGGAATAGAATTGAAAACCCAGAAATGAACCTACAGACCTATAGCCATGTAGTCTTCCATAAGGGAGCTAAAAAATAGAATGGAAGAAAGACAGCCTCTTCAGTGCATGATGCTGGCAAAATTGGTTAACTACTTGTAGAAAACTAATGCACCAGAATCAACTCCAAATGGATGAAAGTCCTCGGAGTCAAAGGAGACACTCTGAAAACATTTCAGGATGGAATAGGAGAAAACCTAGGTCTCCTTGGCACGGGCTGAAATTTTCTTAATAGAGACCCAGAAACACAAGAAATCAAAGAAAGAAAGGTTGGACAAAGGGGATTGCATGAAATTGCAGAGCTTCTGCGTGGCAAAGGTCATAGTTAGCAATAACAATAGAAAGCCCACGGATTGGGAGAAGATCTTCACTAGCCATACAACGGACAAGGGTCTCATATCTAAAATATACCTGGAACTCAAAAAATTAAATCCCCCAACAACAAATCTTCAAAGAAACCACTGCCCAATAAATAATTCGGCTAAACACGTGAAGAGAAACTTCTCTGAAGAGGAAAGAAGGATGGCCAATAGACACATGAAGAAATGCTCAACCTCTCTAGCCATTAAAGAAACGCAAATCAATACAAAATTGAGATAACACCTCATCTCAGTTAGAATGGCTATAATCAAGAACTCTAAGAACAACAGATGATGGAGGGGATGTGGACAGAAGGGAACCTTACTGCATTGTTGGTGGGAGTATAAATTTGTTCAACCACTTTCGAAAGTAGTATGGAGGTTCCATAAATGACTCCACATAGAGCTCCCCTATGACTTAGCAATCCCACATTTGGGCATTTACCCAAATGTTCACAAAAAAGACCACACTAAAGATATCAGCACGACTATGTTTATTGAAGCCTTATTTACCATAGCTAAGATATGGAACCAACCCAGATGCCTCTCAGTAGATGAATGGATCAAGAAAATGTGGTATATATACACAATGGAATTCTATGCCTCCATCAGAAAGAATGACATTTCCCCATTTGTTAGGAAATGGAAAGATTTGGAATAAATTATATTAAGTGAAGTAAGCCAGTCCCAAAGAAACATAGGTCCCATGGTTTCCCTTATTTTCCATAACTAATATATGTCTGTCAAGCAGAAAAATCAGATAAGTTGATGTTAGGGAAATGAACCCTAAGATAAAGATTCAAATGTTATTTTTCTTTCACGCAATTGTTTCTAACACATTTATAAGATTATTTCTTTGTTGCTTTGTATTTGCCTCCCCCATGGTATAACCCATGTTTTCATTGTATTTGATGTTGTTATAATTTGTACAGGAGAAGGGAAAAAACAAATCGATTAAATAGGGATACAGGTGGACCCATTGATAGAATGAGATATACAAGTCGTTATGTCGAAAACGAACTTTACAAATGTGGTGGTGTGGACCAGGGTTGGTTCAGGGGGGAGAGGGAGGATAGATGGGAAGGGGAAACAAAGGAGGAGGCTACAATGCTTGATAAGAAATGTACTCAACCTCTTGTGCATGTAATTGTAACCTTCTGTACAGTGTTTTCACAATAAAAAAACACAAATAAAAGAACACAGAGAAATCCCTTGAATATTTTCCAGTTTATTTATATATTTCTAGTATGACATCACAAGTAGTACACTAATACTTCACAAGTACCTTATACAGACTTCAGTTATTTAAATTATTTTGTGTAAATATTAATTCTATCATAGTTTTATCAATTCTATATGAATATACCATATTTACAGATATGTTTCTTACCAAAAATAAGTCTGTCTCGTTCTTCACTTTTATAATTAAAAACACTACTTCTCTTTGTTCCAACCGAAACCTGTTTTATCCTGGCAACCAACGCATTTTTTTCCTCTGATTTCTGGATCATGTAATAAATAAGCTTTTAGGATTGCCTTCTTATCTTTGGTAGATTATTCTCAGGTATTGGATGCCTTAATATTGTATTGTGTTCACTCGAGTTGCTTTTTGTTTCTGTCATTATAAAATTTAGCATAATTTGTTTCCCATTCACCTAAAGAAAGCCTGAATTGATTTCCATTTTTTTGACTAAAGGAAATAATGCCTCTGTGTTTTGGCCTTTGGGTGAATGTTACATTTCATTTCTATGAGAAAATGCGTGAAGAGATCAATTCCTGTGCTATACTGTGAGTGGTTGCATATTTTATATTCTAGGAACCTGACAAAATTTGTTCAGAAGTGGATTTACTTTTTGACATCCGGCCAGTTTCCAGTTTCTCTGCTTCTTGATAGCATTTAGTATGGTCATTATTGTATTATGGGAAGTTATTCTCATACATGTTTTATGATGCAATTTTAGTTTCAATGTACATTTATTTGATGACTGATGATGTTTTTCTTGTGCTTATTTTCCACAAGATGTATTGTTTTTGTTTGTAATTGATGTTCTTTTTTAACATTAGGTTTTGAGAGTTCTAGGCAGAGTCTAGACTTCAGTCATTCTTCAGGTATAGGATTTGCAAATATTTTATCCTTGACTATGGGTACCCTTATCATCATTATATTCATCATCATCATCTACATCATCATCACTGTTAGTACTACTATTATTAATTTTGTACATGTACGTATCCTCTTGGGGTTTGACCTCAGGGTCCTTGAGATTTCTAGCAATTTGTTAACAATTTACCATTTGACTCATGCCAAACTTCTGCCTTTTTTTTGCCATTAATCAGAGGTACGATTCTCAGGGACTTCATTTTGTAGGCTGCCTTCAAATAGCAATACTCAAATCACAGCCTCCCAAGTAGCTAGGATGAGATACATGAGCCCCCTACTCCCAACTTCTATTCATTACTTGCATATGAGCATTCACAGACTAAACTATTTTACACATTTATTGATTTCTACTACATCAAGCTTTCTTTTCCTATAATTTTAATGCCAAATTTAAGAATTCTTCATTTCAAAAATTGTCAAGACATCTTTCTGTGCTTTACATTTACATCACTATCTTTGTTTTATATGCCACGTTTTAATCCTGATTGAAGTTAATATTTGAATAAATTATGTTTAAATCAATGTTCACTTTTTAATTCTCCCCAATACTCTCTACCCTATCACCACTTATTAAGGAGAATGTCATTCCATAAATGTTTGGATTTACACTCATTAAATTTACCTTGATAATATGTATGTGGCTCTAATCTGGTGCCCTACAGACCCATTGAGTTGTATAGTCTCTCCTCTACAATTTGTATAACAATTTTACACTAACAGTGTTAATATTGTACAGAGATATATATTCCAATTTATTTTTCTTTGTCAATGAGTCAAAAAGTGCTGATCAAGTGTTTTCAAAAATTGTCATAAAATTATAAATAAAACTGTGAAACTGGGTACTGGTGGCTCATGCTTATATTCCTAGCTGCATAAGAGGCTGAGATCTGAAAATTACTGTTCAAAGCCAGCTGGAACAGGAATGTGTGTGTGAATCTGATCTCCAATTAACCACCAGAAAACCAGAAGTGACACAGTTGCTCAATGGGTAGAGGCCTCACTTTGAGCTGAAGAGCTGAGAGACAGTGCCCAGGCCAGATTTCAAGCCCCATGAATGACCAAAAATAGAGTTGTGAGGGACAATTAATATCTTTGTTCAATTATATCCTCCAATCCACAAAAACTCTATGTCTCCATTTATTTAGATTTTTGCTTTTATATTCAGCATTGTATAATTTTCAATGACAGTGGGTGAATAGCACTGAAATACATTTTGACGATGTGTGAAGCTAGCACAAAGATATTCTAAGAAAACAGTTGAAAATTAAGGGGCATTGTTAATGGAGAAAGACAGAAAAGGTTAATAAGGCCCTTGATCAATATGTGAGTGTAAAATATTTCAGTAAGATTACTTCTTACAAATAATATACACCAACTAATAAATACCTTCCAAAGGCATTGGTATTCAAGTATGACATAAATGATATAAACAGATTTTGTGTTGAAATGAAAGAAAGATAGATGAGAAAACGTAGCAATTGTGTAAATTAAGAAATTTGGTCAATAATTTGAGGGCTCATGGCTCACTGGATTAAAAGTCTGTTGGTATCTAAGATAATACTTAAATGTTATACATGAGCCTATCTTTAGACTGCCTAAATCTATTGTTTTTGAGTCAGTATTCTTTTTGCTGTTGTTGTTTACATGGACTTACTTTGGAAACACTAATATTACATGGGAGAAATGTGTAAAATAGAGTACATTATCTAATTATATGAGGTTTTTAAATTGGCCCATCTGTAGAGGTAGAATATGAAATAATTGCTGCTCAAGTGGAGGGTAAGTTGAAATTATGACAGGAAATGACTACTAATACATATTGGAGTATTTTGAGAGGGTAGTGATGATAAAATGTTCTAGAACTGAAGGTGATATTCATAGTCCAACTCTTTAACTTTCTAAGAATTGTACTTTATTGAAGAAATACAAATTTCATTTACTTTAACCTCAGGAAAAATTTTAGATTAGTAGTGGGTGAATATGAGTGATAATTTAGAATTTAATATCACACAATTTTCAAAGGTATAGGTTTAGTATGTTGATGAATAAGAATATCAATAAAATATGATGTGATATATCCTCTGAGTGACTACATATGACATTGTGAATCAGTGAATATTCTACAAAATTATGTAAATTGCAGGATGAAATAGAATTGAGAGGGATGAGAGATAATGATCATCAAGATGCAGTATATTGGACTGGGAATGTGGCTTAATGTAGACTTAGTGGTATTGTTTTATATGCATGTGTATACTTGTGTAATACCCTCAATGGGCATGTCAATATGTTATTATATGTTATTGTAAAATGTTTTGCTATGTATATTCCTGTACATGTGTCTCATGGGACATATGTTGAAATATATTTTGTATATAAAGTTATGATTCAAAATGTTGTATCATAGCGGCAACTTTATGTGTAATATCTAAAAGATTGCCTCTATGTTTAATAAACTGACAAGATTACTTTAAGTGCCAAGAAACAATGTATAAGGATTCCAATTTCTACATAGTGGTTGTGCAGTGCTCTCTTATTGTTTCTTTTTCCGCTAATCACTATATGTATCCAATATCTAGGTATGTTTTGACCTTTCAATATGTTCTTTGGTTGTTTGTATATTAGTATAGAGATACTTATTTGGATTTTTTGCTATATGTTACTTCCCCAGCCCTTGGCCCCTCTATAGAAGATTGGTAAGGGTCCAGGTCTTGCAGATTCCTCTTGCAGGTCCCATAGGGCACCTTACCTCCCCCCAATATGGGTAGTAGGGTGGGGGCCTAGGACTGGCAAGGGCACCCAAGTCATAGGGGGTAACATTCACCCTCGTTTTGACTTCTACTGTGCATGTCTTGCTGCGTTCTTGGTGGAATTTGACCCATTCCATTTCTTTCATACTTCCCAAGTCCTCCTTTACTCCTTCTAGGCCTAATGCTGCCTCCTTCTCCTTCTTCTGTGAAATAGCATTACCCATACTAAGGGTTTCACGTACCATGAGAGAGCGTTTAGCTTCAGCCAGTATCTTTTCCTTTCGAGCCCCACGTTGTGAGCCAGATGTCGGGTCTTTGTCTCTCCCACGAAAGACGGATGGGGTCCAAGGAAAGGTTAGTGCGGCCGCTTGCCTGTTCCCCAGCCTCTCTTAGCCCAAGAGACAATCAGACACAGCGGGAATTCAAGTCAAGCAAGGACTCTTATTAACACAGAGCAAGCCCTTTCTAAAGCAAAAGACTGCGTGGGAGAGGAGGAAATGGAACCAACCAATCACTGTAAAGGACACACCTTATCATGCACCTAAGCTTCCACAAGCTGTTTACACACTGAACTTAAACAAATCAGGCTCTGCCCACTCAACTTCCCCTCAGGACAATCTTTGATGCCTGTGTGCCCACACTGTCCTCATAAGTCTTGTGTCGTGCCCTTTATGAACTCATAATCTGTTTTAAACCTTATAATATTTCAGTTATGATATGTGATATCAGAAATCCACTGTGACATCATGACCATTGTGACATCATACAGACAGACATCATGAACACTTTGATATCATAATCCTCCTAGGACTTCAACAAATTTGCAAGGACACCTGCCTTTGTAGATACCACAATCCATTCGTGAACTCATATTCTCTGTGATTTCATGACAAATGAGAAACTTTATGCCATTTGGATATCAACAACCAATTATGACATCATAGACCTACTGTGACTCATTACCTGTATGGCATCACCAACTAATTATGACATCAAAACTTTTGTGATGTCACAATATGACATGATGGTCATGACATCTGTCAGTGTGATGTCACAGTTGTCATGATGTCAGTGGATTTCTGATATTTCATGTTACAGAAATATGAGGTTGAAAAATAATGAGGGCAGAAAGGTCTAAGATATCACAATGTTCACAAAACACAAAAGTTATGAGGACAGATGTTAGTGATATCACATTGTGTTAGTGATATCACAATGGCACTGTGATATCACAATGTGATTATGACTTCAAAATGGTTATGTAGGTTATGTAGGCACAAAAATGTGTTTCTGATATCAACTCTCATGCCACATTTGAAATACAATGAAATCACAGAATAAGCATTCACAATGTGTCTATGATGTCACAATGAGAATTGTTGTCATAATGGGATTATGTCATTGAGTTTGGTGATATCACAATGAGTTGATGCTCTCATAATGAAATGTGATGTCACACTGTTGAGGATGTCACAAACACTTTTTGATGTTATAATGGCAGGTCTGATCTCAACTTTCAGTTAACAACAAGGATATGGGTACACAAAGGGACTGTGCTGTTGAAAAGGGCATGGATTTTTCAAAGGAGCTAAGAGGTCATAATAGATTTGAGATGTCACAATGGAATCATGATGTCACAATGACAATATTGTCACAATGTATTTGTGATGTTGTGCTGCTGATGATGTCAAAATGGGTTTGTGATGTCACAACGAGTTTGTAATATAACAATCAAATTTCCAATTTCAATAGCTACTAGTTCACAAGGAGGATACTGTAATAATCAGCAGGGCCCCAATAATCTATAGGGTCAGATAATCAGCCAGGCATCATCTCCTGGGCAGCTGGAAAGGACAAAGTATGCCACCAAAGAAGGTGGGGCATTCTGTGGGAGGGGCTGGTGCATTAATCATCAGGTGTTTAGCTGTTAAGAAGTGATTGGGCTGTAGGCAGTTTGGGATGTGACAGTTGAAAGCTGTTAGGCAGTTGGAGTAGAGAAGGGTTACAGACTTTATATAATCTACTTGTTCAGAGAAATAGAAGGAAAGAGAAAAAAGGAAAAGTCCTGGAAGGAAGGAAGTGGTGTGATAGCAGAAGGGGAAAGAACTTTGGAGGAGAGGAAGTGGAGGGGGGGGCAGGAGGTGAAGGATGGCAACTGGCGACCCAGGCAAAGCAGTTCAGACATGTGGGGAGTGGAGAGGCCTGAAGAGAAGAAGGAACTGGTAGAAGGGAAAAATGTAAAGACATCGAAGGATGTATAGTTCTATAGCCAAGGAGAGACAAAGGGAAGGGGGAAAAAGGCTTGCCCTCCCCTTTGTTTGGAGCTTTGGCTAACATAATTTTGGGGGTTGGTGGTTTGGAGAACATTTATATGTTAAATGTGTCTCGATGGATTCTCTTGAACTACAGAGTTCCTAGTTTTCAGAAATCCCATCGAGATAATCCATTTGGATAGCATCAGGCCTTGTCCCAAGGGAAAAATCCTCATAGGTGAAACTGTCAACCCTCAGCGTTAAGAGTCTACCTCGAGTGTTTGTCTCCAGAGGACCAACATTGACAAAAGTCATTTAGGTTCCTTTAGGGGTGCCTCTAGGAAAACTTGCCAGTCTGTTTTGGGGACCCCCTCTGGAGGTTATTTGTGGCTTCTGGGAACTCCTTGAGAGGTCATGTAGGGCTTCCTTGGGAAGCAATCTGGAACCTCATCAAATGTACATCTGCGACGTCCTTGAGAATCCATCTGAAACCTACCCTGGAGGTCATCTGGGGCCTTCTCCAGGGGCCATCTTGGACTTTCTCCAGAGGTCATCTGGGGCTTCCTCAGGAGGCAACCCGAGAACTCTTCAAAAATAGGCTTTAGGACTTCCTTAAGAGGCAATCTAGGACCACCAACTGAGGTCATCTGGAACTTCTTTGGGAGGTCAGCTTGGGTTACCTTGATGAGAAATGTATGATCGTCTTCAGAAATCATCTGGGACTTCCTTGAGAAGCCATATAGGACCTTCTCTTGAGGTCATGTGTGGCTTTCTCAAGAGGGTTATCTGGACCTTCCTCTGGGGTTCACATATAGCTCTTTGAGTGGTCATCTGGGAGCTATTAGAGAGGTAATGTCAGCCTCATTGAGAGGACATATTGGACCCCCTTTGGAGGTCATCTGACACTTCCTTGGGGAGTTTTTTGTAACCTCCATGAGAGATTATCTAGGGCCTCCTAGGGACGACATATGTGACATTTTCCAGGGGTCATCTGCGGCCTCCTCAAGAGGCAATCTGGGACATTCTCTATGTCATCTGGGACCTCTTATAGTGGTCAACATTGAGACGTATGGGACATGTAAATTAAGCGTCTGTGGCTATTGGTCTGTTTGTGTATGCTGATAGATTTACGTGTGTTCTGTATGCAACTCTGTTTGCTCCTTTCCTCAGGATTGGAGAACAAGGTCATATCCAAGTTGCCATATCCAAAAAATATTCTCCCCCAGGGTTATAGAGTCCCTCAGAGGAAGATGCAATGATGTACTCTCTCCTATTCTTTGCCATCAGCACCTGTCATGTTAAGTCATCCTATACCAAAAGTGGTTACTTTTATCAGCCTGAGGTGGTACAATGTGGTGTGTTACCATTATTACCCTTGAAAGAGGAACATGGAGGAGATGGGGGTGCAGGACCCCATTTGAATATATGTTCCCTTTATAACTAGTGACCTGTATAACTGGAAACAGCAAACTCCAACCTTTTCAGAAAAAAAAAAATACAGGGGCTCATTATTTCATTAGAGACAGTAATTTTCACACACAAGCACATCCAGAATGAGTGTCAACAAATTTTATAGGTGCTTTTCACCTGGTAGAAAAGGGAATGAATCCTGCTTGGAGATTTGAAAGTAGTACTTGGACCAGACAGTAGCCCCAATATTAAACCAGACCATTTGGAGCAAGTCTTTCCACAGACTTAGCCAAGCTGAGAATAACAGTGATCGAGGTATGGAAGTGCTTACCTATTATTGCTAGGTTTGATTAGCAGGGATATTGCAGTGGCTAGAAAGCCAATTCATCAAACTAAGGTGATTGAGATGGTACAATTTCCCAGTGAGTACCCTAATGCTTTTCTGGAACTTCTCCAAGAAGACTATAGGACATAGAGGCCTATAGATTTTGAAGCCCTAGAGAATCAAAGAGCCCTAAATATGGCCTTTATTACACAGTCAGCCCCAGATATTAGAAGAAAGCTTCAAAAGTTAGAAAATTTTGAGAGAAAGGTGTATTCTAAGTTGGAAGTGGTTACCCAGTAGGTGTTTGATAACAGAGATACCCTGGATAAAAAAGACTCTAAGATTTGGGCATTTACCCAAATGTTTACAAACAAGACCACACTAAAGCTACCAGCACAACTATGTTTAATGCAGCATTATTTACCATAGTTAAGATATGGAACCAACCCAGATGCCCTTCAGTAGATGAATGGATCAAGAAAATGTGGTATAAATACACAATGGAATTCTATGCCCCCATCAAAAATAATGACATTGCCCCATTTGTTAGGAAATGGAAAAACTTGGAAAAAATTATATTAAGTGAAGTAAGCCAGGCCCATAGAAACATAGGTCCCATGGTTTCCCTTATTAGCAATATCTAGTATATGTATGTGTCAAGTGGAAAAGGTCAGATAATGTGATGTTAGGAAAATGAACTCTTAGTTATATATTTTAATGTTTTTTCTTTCATGCATGTGTTTCTAACGCATTTATAAGATTATTTCTTTGTTGCTTTGTATGGCCCTGCCCCACAGTATAACCCCCACTTTCACTATATGTGATGTGTGTATAACTTGTGGAGGTGATCGGGAAAAACAGGTCGTTTAAGGATACAGGTGGACCTGTTGCAGCAATGAGAAGTACAAGTTGTCATGTTGAAAACGAGCTTTAAAATGTCGGTGTGGGTAGGGGGAGGATAATTGGATGGGGGGAGATGGGGGAGGCTGGGAAGGGATGTTAATGGTAAACAAAGGAGGAGGCTGCAATGCTTGGTAAGAAATGTATGCATTATCCTGCCCATGTAATTGTAACCCTCTGTACATTATGTTCACCAATAAAGTAAAATAAAATAAAATTTAAAAAAGAAGACTCTAAGAAAGGGGGTTGAGTTTTGATAGGAGCACCAGAATAGGGATCAAGGAACCCTTATTGCAAGCAAAATGGACATTGGGAAAAGGAATGCCCAAGGAGGAGAAAGATAGAAAACGACAGGTTATGTAATCCCATTAAACACCTGGAATATGTGTTCATAGCTCTGGAGTAACATGCAAAGGAGCTTGGGGCTCGGAATTCCAGCTGTGTTCAATTTAAAAAGTAGCCCTCTGAACTTAAGAAGAAATGTGGCAAAGAAAAATTCACACACTTCTATCTCAAAACACGGGCTTATAAAAGACTGATTCTCCAATATGTGCCAGTCAAAAGCAACCGAGAGGTTAAAAGCACATAGAAGCACATTGAAAAAAACAGAGAATAATTTGACGTGAAGAAAATATTTAAAGATATAAACTTGTGAGTGTCAAAAATGAGAAGAAAATCCTCAAAAGGAACCTAGAAAACACTCAGAATCAAATCAAATTCAAGTTCATTAGTCTGGATGAGTATGAGGCAAATTAGGGGATCACAGGCCAACAGAAGCACAAGACAGCAATACTGCCATCCTTGCTAACCACAAGAGAGGCAAAGAAGATATCCTGATGCTGCATTAAGAAATCGTGGACATGAAAAAGGATCTGGGCCTGATATAAGAATGTATTAGCCTGAAGTACATCAGTTATAAGCTTTGAAGAGTGTCACCAGAAATTCAAAGCAGTAGAGAAAGAAGGAAAGAATAGTTAGCAGAGAAGACGGGGAAGTGCTGTGTCATAGAAGATGAGGCCAAGAAAAGTAAACAGGAAAATATCAGGCTCAAGAAAGAGATTATTACTCTTCAGAAAGAGTTAAAGGACCACATGCTCTGATAGGGAATGCTGGGGAAAGGAAAGAGCATAAGGAAGAAAAACAGAACAGCTATACAAACAGTTGAAAGATCTGTCACAAAAATACACTGAAGTGGAAAACTAGAAAGAGAAACTACTAGAGTAAAAATTCCAAAAGAATGCTGAGATCTTCATTATAAATGTAATGCAGAAGCATCGTGTCCCAATGGAACAAGTGGAGGTGGGAAAAATACCTCGCAATTACACCTTTGCCAACTTAAGGGGGGAGCTGAAGAGCATGCAAAGGTGTTGTGAGAAGGAGCAGCAACCAAGAGCTTAAAAGTACAGTCAAAGGAACTCTCCTGTGACCCTGCCAAAACAGTTAGAGGTTAAGGAGCACATTGAGAAAGAGAGTGGGATCTTGAAAGCAAGTTTGAGAGAAAAGGAGGAGAATAAAATGGAAGAAGTCTCCAAGGTTCAGAGTACTGTACAGGAAGTAAAGAACCTAGAGACCATAAGATACAGGGAAGCATCTGAGCTGATCAGGTAACTTGGGAGATCACTCTAAAACCAGTGGGGTCTCTAGAGCTACTAGTCGTTAAAATTAATGGAACAAGCAAAAACAGTTGTAATATGTGTACAAGTGTTGACACTGAACTTGTAAAAAATTCATACAGGCTCAAGCTTTCTGTCAGTTTACGTGTAGATATTTGCACCCTGGTAAATTTTCCAAGGCTACTACCAAAAACTCTTCTGAAAACCAGTGGGGCATTAGCCTGAAAATACTTTGTAAGGTTTGTAGGTAATTTCCAATAGGTAAATGCTGAAAAGTTGGAACCTATGGAAAGAATTCATACGTGAGGAACCTCAGATGGTGAATTTGGGAAAGTGGACTTCACAGAGGTAAAGCCTGGAAAGTATGGGTATTGGTATCTATTAGTAATAGTGGACACTTTTTCAGGCTGAGCTGAGGCATGTAATAATTCCTTGATTTGGCTTACCCTTAGCTGTGGGGTCCAAAGATGGCCCTGCATTCATGGCCCAAGTTCTCAATTATAAACTCACACTCTAGGAATAAATTAGAAGTTACAATCCATTTATAGAACTCAGAGTTCAAGGCATTAGAAAGAATGGATATGCCCTCAAAGAAAACTAACTAAATTAAATACAAAGACTGTCCATGGCTAGGTGAGCCTCCTCCACTTTGCTGTCCTTCGACCAAGATGTAGCCCTTATGTTAAAGGATTTAATCCCTTTGAAATATTTTTGGGTGGACCACCCCCTTTAGTTCCTAAATTTAGGAAGGCTATATTAACAGAAATATCTATCTACAATCTGCAGGCTTTACAACATATTCTTTTATGGACCTATCCTTTGGTAACCAAGGCCCACCGGCCACCTAAGAAAAACTCCACCTGAAGGGGAGGGGCCAAGATGGCTATGGAACAGCAGGGAAACACCACATTTATCCCCAACGAAATACAGAGTTTGGATTCAATGGTCCATTTCTGCAAGTGACCCACAAAAAAAGGCGATTACTCAGAGAGATACCGGAAGTGAAAAAAGAAAAGTGAAAAACCTACACAGACAGTAAAATAAGAAGACCCTTTCCCCAACCCTTGTTGGTGATGGGGATCCCCGCTGAGCAGCTTAAGTGGTGGAGTTTTGTGCCAGGTTGATTTAGTGGCCTGCCTCTGGACCCTCCGAGGACCACACTCCCACAAGCATCCTAAGCTTCACAGACTTCCCAGGTCCAGTGACAACCCAGAGAATACAAACCGAAACCTCAGAAGAGCCGGCATGAAGATTCCCCTCACCCTCCCTGACATGGCGCCTCTGCCTGGCTGGTGAAAGCAGTCCAACCCAGTCAGGAGCAGCAGCAGCTGTCAGCAGTGGGGAAACACCCTAGACTCACAGTGTGGCACCTCTGTCCTGCTGGTTTAAACAGCCTAGCCTAACCTGTAGCAGCAGCAACAGCTGGCAGTAGTGGCAAACCATCCAGACTCTGGGCACAATGCCTCTTGGCACTAGCCCAAAGGAATAGCCCAGAGCATCCTGGTGCGACTGTAATAACTGGCACGGGGACAGCTGCAGTGAACAACTGCAGAGCCATGGTGCTTTGTGCCTCTCCATACTGGCCCACATAAGCAACCCAGCCCAGCATGAGGCAACAGCACTGGTTAACGCCTGACTCCTGGTGGGTTGGAGGGCCTCTCCATATCAGCTTTCATGAGCAGCCCATCACAGCCCATGGTGGCAAAGGTGGTGAACAACCCCAGACATGATGCATGGTGTGGTGATGAACAACCCCAGAAAAGCTTTCCTCCCTGGTCTGGCTTTGAACCTGAATACACAGATCTGAGCCTCTTGAGTAGCTACAATTACAGGCATTTACACCAGCAGGGTCTAACTCTTGCCAACCCCTACATTTTTTCTACAATAGATCACTTTTTAGTTCATGCAAGGAATTTAAGCAACTACAAGAGGATTGACGTAATACCCTGTATTCTATCTGACCATAGTGCAATCAAACTGGTTCTCAATAACAAGGCATAAATTAGAAAAAGCTTAAACACATGGAAATTAAACTGCACTATGTTGAACAATACGTGGGTCACAGAAGAAGTTAAAAAAGAAATTAAAAAGTTCCTACAATTCAGTGAAAATGAAGAAACATAACAAAGAAATCTGTGGGACCCAGTGAAAGCAATCCTGAGGGGCAAATGTATTGCTCTCAGTACACATATCAAGAAAAAAGAGACCAAGTAAACAACCTTATGATACAACTAAAACTGCTAGAGAAACAAGAAAAAATTGAACCTAAAATTGCTAGCCAGAAAGAGATAACCGAAATAAGAGCTGAAGTTAATGAGATAAAGACTGAGAAAATTATAAATAAATTAATACAACAAAAAAATGTTTATAAGAAAAAAATCAATAAGACTGATGGACCACTGGCAAGATAAACTAACAAAATAAGAGAGGAGACCCAAATCAATATTATAAGAGATACCACAGGAAAAATTACAACAAACATCCAAGACATCCAAACAATCATAAGGAAATAATTCCAGACATTACTTACAAAGAAAGGAAAACCTAGCAGACATGGATGAATTTCTACACAAATACAAATTGCTATTTGCCCTTTCCTGGTGGGGGCAGCAGTTCAGTAAATAAAATTCTTTCCTGACTTAATTGTGTATGGTATTCTCTTCATAGGCTACCGAATGAAACCTACCTATTTAACATTCCTTACATATGATGCTGTAACTCAGATGGGGTTTTTGAGTTGGAAATGTTAGAATTTCCTAACCGCTCCTTTTCTGTGAACTAAACTGCCCTGAGACACCACGGGAGACTTTTCACCAATACCATTGCTGGCCTTCACATCCACGTCCACACCACATCTGTTCTCTGGTGAGTGAAACTATTCTCTATGTCTCTCTGTTGCTCAATCTCTGTTCAGATGTGGCACCATGCCAGAGAGTTCCTATGGCCTTCAGTGGAAAGGCTGGTCGCCCCCGAACCCGAGGTGGCTTGGTTATGGGGTCTTGGCCATTTCTCTCTACAGTGTTCTAGGGGAAGTAGGGACATGGCTTCTGCCCGGTCAGCTCTCCTTCACTCACCAGACTGACTCTCCTACACATTTAATGGGGTGCTACGAGTCATGCCCGAGCCATGAAACCCCTTGAAATGCCTCAGGCGCTCCCTGGGTAGCCAGAGCACCTAATTTTTTTATGCTTTTCTCATATTTAGACAATTTTTGCCTCAGCAATGGTAAATGATCAGAAGTCTGTTCACTGTCAGGATCTCTTTGCTCTCTGCTAATCATGTCCAACTTTCTATATCTCTCCCTTTCTTTTCTACAACTATTTGTATTATGCCATGAAGGGTGCGACATGGGCTGGGCCCAGGGGACCCATTCTACTTTCCCTCTAAAAGGCTTGATTTTTTGTTCAGGGTTCCTTTGCATTTTTTTTTTTTGAAATTTGCCATCTTGAGTTCGCCATCTTGGCCAAATGGTGGGTGAAGGATTTGGCTCCCTCCAATCCTTACACTTCCACCAAGCTTTCTTCTCCTCCATCCATCTATTCAAATGTGCCTTGCTAACATGTTGCTCTTTTCACAGACTGGTAACTGACGCCCAACCATCTGATGTGCTTTGTTAGCAAAGATGTCTAAACATTGTTGTCTAAAATTATTAGGATTTGAGTTTTGCCTTTTTTATTTTGTGTTATTTAGGCTAGTACTGACTAAGTGATTCCAAAATATTGGGCATGTCTGTGCTAAGATTTTCCCAGCTAACAAGTTTTGTCATTGCAGAATATTTGGTCAATACTTGATAAGGACCAGATAAGTTCTACATATTCTATTTGATCTCCTTGTTGCTTTAATTGGAAATATCAAAGGGTTTTCATGACAAAAGTTGCAATTCAAATCTAGCCTGGGCTGAAAAATCCCTAAGACTCTATCTCCCAACTAACCTGCAAAGAGCCAGGCTGGAAGCTTGGCTCAACCCTCTTATCTCCAACCAGAAAACACTGCACGAGTTTCTATAACTCAAAGTGGTAGAGTGCTAGCCTTGAGCAGAAGTGCTCAGGGACAGTGCCCAGGAATCGAGTTCAAAATCCCTTGAATACCAGCTGGGACAAACCATCCCACCAATGACACTTAGAATCAGCCAGTCTGCAGAACAAAGGAACATGTAAAGGAGTAGGAGGAGATGATACCACATCAGCCACTTTGTGCCTGCCCTTTCAAAATTAACCAGAGCAGGGAGGACAATAGAAGTAAGAAGACTGCACATCTAATGTCCATACCTATCTACCTTTCAATTGGACAGGAATTTATATTCTTGCCTTTGTCACTTGACTTCTTCTCTACCTATTTGCCAGATGTCAGAAATAGCTAGGGACATTTCTACCAACATTTTCAGCCCCAAGTCCTTCCTCTTGCCATTTATTTGCGCTCTAGTATTTTTAAGTCCTTCAATGCCTCGTGAGACTTCTTCATACTTCATACAAGAGACTTGCCTCCTCCAGACTTCATCAAAGGACTCATTGCCCAAGTGAAAGCTGTGGCCTGTTGCCTTCTCTCAGAGGGGATCTCATTTCAGCCTTTTACCCCTACTGTTGATACCCCTTGCAAACAGGAAATAGCCAGAGAGAATCTTCACCTTTTTTCATAATTATCAAAAGGCTGGAATGTAAGGTCTGAACAGGAACACCTCCCTCCTTCTTGGCTAAGATTCCGCCCAATATCTGTTACATAGGTAACTAGCAGACCTGGAAGGAGTAACCTTCCCCTCCTGCTAGATCACATCCTGGGCCACCTCTGGTCACAAGCCTCCCATCTGACCTTAAGAGAGTCCCAGACCCTAAGGTCACATGGAGATCCAGTGTGGCCACACTTTTCCCCACCTGGCCACACTTCTTCCTTTCCCTAGCCTAGGTAAGTCCTGGCCCAGAGGTGGATTGCCCCCCTTCCTTTTAAGTCATGCTTCTCCACTATACGTGGTGTAGGAAGCAGTTCAGTAAATAAACTATTTTTCTGCCTGAAAAATAAGAAAAACAAATTGCCCAAACAGAACCAAGAAGAAAGAAATAAATTAAACATGTCAATTACCTACAATGAGATAGTAGACATAATCAGAAATCTTCCAACAAGAAAATCCCAAGACCTGATGGATTCACTACAGAATTCTATAAGACCTCAAGCTCTTCAGAGAAATAGAAACAGAGGGAGTAATCCCAAACTCATTCTATGAAGCCAATATAACATTCATCCCCAAACCAAGCAAAGACCCAACAAAAAAGAACTACACACCAATCTGTTGGATTAAGACAGATACAAAGCCCCTCAATAAAATTGCAGCCAACAGAATCCAGAAACATTTCAAAAAAATCATACATTATGACCAAGAGAGTTTCATTCCAGAGATGCAGGTATAGTTTAACATATGTAAATCAATAAATCTAATCCATCACATCAACAGATCCAAGGTCAAGAACCACATGATTATCTCCATTGATGAAGAAAAGTCTTTTGATAAAATTCAGCACTCATTTATGTTAAACACTATGGAAAAAATAGGAATAGAAGGAACATTTCATAAGATAATAAAAGCCTTACCTGGCACATCAAAGGCCAATATTTTACTTAATAGGGAAAAATTTCAACCAATTCCCCTAAAAACAGGAACAAGGCAAGGATACCCACTCTATCTACTCACTTCTTCAATATAGTTCTGGAATTCTTAGCCAGAGTAATAAGGCAAGAAAAAGACATTAAAGGGATCCACATAGGACAGGAAGAAGATAAAGTATCTCTTTTTGCAGATGGCATTATTTTATAAATTACCAATCCCTAAAGCTCCATCCCCAAACTCTTAGAACTTATAAAACAATTTGGGAAAAAGCAGGATACAAAATTAACTCACAGAAATCAAGCGCCTTTCTGTATAGTAACAATGTACAAATAGAAAGGGAAATCAAAGAAACAACCCCATTCCAATAACCTCAAAATAAAAAGTATCTAGGAATTAGCCTAACTACAGATATAGAGGGTCTGTTTCATGAAAACTACAAAAGCCTTAAAAAAAGGAAACATAGAGATTACCAGGAAATGGGAAGAAATGGGAAAAAATATTTACCAGCAATATAACAGACAAGTGTGTAATATCCATTATATTATAATATCCATTATATTATATATGGTGAAGTCAAGAAACTAACTCTTCACAAGCCTAACAAACCAATATTGAAATGGTCAAGGAAGCTAAAGAAAGACTTATCAGAAGAAGAGATAAAAACGGCAAAGAAATACATGAGGAAATGTTCATCATCCCTGGCTGTAAGGGAAATGCAAATAAAAACAACTCTGAGATACCACCTTACCCCAGTGAGAATGGCCCACATCCTAAATTCAGCCAATGACAAATGCTGGAAGGGATACAAAGAAAGAAACATTACTGCATTGCTAGTGGGAATGTATACTAATACCACCACTTTGGAAACCAGTCTGGAGGTATCTAAGAAAGCTAAATATCGACCTTCCTATGATCTGGCCAAACCACTCCTAGATATCTACTCTGAACAACAGGAACCAGTATGCAAAGACACACACACACACACACACACACACACACACACACACACACACACACACACACACACACACACACACACACACACACACACACACAGGTCTTTGATTATTGCAGCACTGTTCACAATAGCCAAGATTTGGAAACAACCCAGATGAGCCATATGTGATAAATGGATCCAAAAATTGTGGGGATTATATACAATAGAATACCATGTAGCCTTTAGAAAGGACAAAATGATGGTATTTGCAGGGAAATAGATGGAACTAGAACAAATTACTTGAGTGAGGTAAGCCAAGAACAATGAGACAAAAGGCATAGGGTCTACAAGATACGTGGACGCTAAAGCCAAAATGCAAGAAGGTATGACAAAGTAAACAGAACTCGAGAAACAACGGACAGCCACTCCTTTTGTTGTATCACCATTAATGACTACATGTTCTTGACTATGTAGACGGTAGAAATATGCACCCAATGTAGGGAAGCCAGGAAGAGGAACACAATAAGTGGGAAATGGAACAACATACAACAAAGGAGCCCATCAGCTGCACTGGACATAGAAGAAAAATAACTAAGCAACCGAAACACAGTAATGAGAAGAGATGAATGAGAGGGAAAGAAGGCAAGAGGGAATAGCCTACATTAAGCAAAAGGAAAAAATGTAAATATCACCTGAGGTGGGAAAAATAATTTGGATTGTAAAAGCTCATAGAATTAACAAACTTTGGACCATGATAACAATAATTTGGCTTGTCAAGGTTGAAATGTGTTTGTGACTTTAACTAAGTATCACAATTCCATCATACTGTGAAATATATGTAATCACCTACCTCAATTTTTACAAAAATGTGTGGGAATGGAAGGGTTAGGAGGGATGAGTGACAATGTTGTCAGACACCTTGTATTTGTGTACTGTTTTGTAGAATGGGAACTTCTTTGTACAACTACTTAAAGATAATAATCATAAAAAGTATTTAAAAATAAACATTAGGATGAAAATAAAAATTTCAAATATAAAATAAGAAATTAAATCCAGTTGGAAGGAAAATTTCTTTGAGGACAGTAGTTTAGTTTATTCTTCTTTTTTTTTTTTTTTTTTGGTCGGTCGTGGGGCTTGAACTCTGGGCCTGGGCGCTGTCCTTCAGCTCTTCAGCTCAAGGCGAGCGCTCTACCACTTGAGCTACAGCGCCACTTCTGCTTTTCTGGTGGTTTATTGGAGATAGGAGTCTCAAGGTCTTTCCTGCCCGGGCTGGCTTTGAACGGCGATCGTCAGATCTCAGCTTCCTGAGTAGCTAGGATTTCAGTCGTGAGCTACCAGCGCCCGGCAAGTTTAGTTTATTCTATAGCAAGTCTCACTTCAGAAATAAATTAAAAAACTAGACCCCAGGTAAGTGAAATAAACTAAGAAATGGAGTTGAAAAAAGAAAATAGGAAACTCCACCCACTCTTTCTTGCCTGGACAGCTGGTGTGGGTAAAAATTCATCATGCTCATGAATTGAAACCGAAGTGGCTAGGACCTTACTTGGTGGTGCTTACTTCACAGTCGCCTACTGAAGTAGCACGAAAACAGCATTGGATCCATCAGTCTCAAGTGGAATAGGTAGTGGACCAATATTCAGAGAAGGCTGCAAGATGGACCGTTAAGGATATGACTTACTACGTGTTAATTAGTGCTAACTAGTGTGTTTCTATAATTTACTTGTTTTCTATTAAATTTACCTTGTAAGCCTGTTCACTGGGTGGAGAGAAGGGAATTTTTAGGATTTGGTAAGAAGGAATCAAGGAGTTGATTGGACATGAAAAAACAGTGGGGGATATATAAAGCTGCATGGTCCTAATAATGAGCAGGGCCCACTAATCAATGTTGCCCCATGACTTGGCCCACTGAAGTGCATGGGGCATGCCACACAAGTGAACATTGCATGCTGCTAGAGGGGGTAAGATGTCATCCTCACATGATGAGCTGTGAAGAATTGATTGGGGAACAGGCAGTTTGTGAAGTGATGGTTGAAAACTGTTAGGTAGGAGACCCACTGGAGTGATGGAGGGGTTCAACCTATATATTGGCTATATGGTCAGAGCAATGGAATTGGAGAAAATCAAGGAATGACCTGCAAGGAAGGAAGTGGTGAGACAGCAGGAGGGGAAAGACCTGGGAGAAGAGGAATTTGAGGGAGAACAGGAGGGGAAGGAAGCCAATTGGCCACCTGTCCAGAGAAGTGTAGTTGAGAGGCCTGAAGAGAAGAAAGAAGTGATGGAAAGGAAAAAGGGAAATGCAGGAAAAGTCTATAAAGAAGGAGGGAATAAGGGAAAAGGATAAAGCCTTACATATTGAAGTTTGGAGGGTAGAAATGATAATTTGGGGGGGTTGGTGTTTTGCAAACCAATTAACTATGCCTATTGGACATCTGAGGTTTGGTGGTTGGGGTTGGGCTGTCACTGAGTGTACAGCCCAGGACACGGTAAATGCAGGCCCATTTCTAGTGTAAATAAAGTTATCTTCAATGTGCCTCATTGGATTGTCTTGTGTTTTATGCATCATAAGTGTGCAAGTTCACAAGTTAATAGGCTCAAAGACCACGAGTTTTGTAAAATGTTATGACGTAATAATAGGTTTGAAAAACCTAAAGAAACAGTGATATCACAATGGCAACATGATATCACAATATCGAGTGATAATAATATTTTGATGTTATACTTAGTTGGTGATGCTATAATGGTGATGAGGTCACAATAGGTTTATGATGTTACAATATTTACAATAGGTTTTTTTTATTGTGAAAATACTGTACAGAGGGGTTACAATTACAGGGAAACGATAATGAGTACATTTCTTATCATGCATTGTAGCGTTCTCCTTTCTTTCCCATTCCCATCCATTCCCATACATACCTGGCAGGGGAAATATCACGATCACACAATAGGCTTATGAAGATAGTTATGATGTCAGTTATGATGTCAGTTCCACCCAGAAGAAAGTCACCCAGCCCAGGCAGTAAAAACTCCGCCCACAGAAGAGTGACTTTTTCACCAGGTAAACACAGCCAGAGACCGCCTCTCCCTACAACAGCCTAGACAAACAATTGAAATTCAGTAAACATAAAGCCCTAGAAAAGCTCCAAGCTGAGCTCTGTGCGTGTCTCAGGAGTTAGCCACTCAGGGTAAAGCTACTGTTTTCTGAAAGACCTCAACCATACCCAGAAACTAGGTGCATCACAGCATCTCCAAACTAGAGGAAACAGCCATCTCCCTGTTTTGTGATCCTCTAAGCAGATATCCCTCCCACTGAACTAGCATGGGAGGAGGATCAAAAAACATGCCTAACACAAAGCAGTTTCTGCCTGCCCAAACAGACAAGAAACCAATCAAGCCATAGAAAAACCAAACACGACAAGCAGACCCGAGACTCTAACAAGAGACTCGTTATGGACACAGGGGAGTTACAGGGTCTTCCCATTCACCCCCGAAAAAAAAACAAAAAATCAAGGAACTCTTTTTTGAAACTTGTCTTAAATTTTTATTTATTTATTTTATTTATTTATTTATTATTTTCATTTAATTTATTTTATTTGTGAACATACTGTACAGAGGGGTTACAATTACATGGGCAGGATAATGCATAGATTTCTTACCAAGCATTGCAGCCTCCTCCTTTGTTTACCCTTCACATCCCTTCCCAGCCTCCCTCTAACCCCCACCCAATCATTCCCCCATACACACATACCGACGTTGTAAAGCTCGTTTTGGACATGACAACTTGTACTTCTCATTGTTGGAACAGGTCCACCTGTATCCTTAAACGACTTGTTTTTCCCCATCTCCTCCACAGGTTATACTGACATCAAATATAGTAAAAGCCGTGGGTATTTTGTGAGGGAGGGACATAAAAAGCAACAAAGAAATAATCTTACAAATGCAGGAGAAACACATGCATGAAAGAAAACAACAATAAAATACATATCTAAGCGTTCATTTTCCTAACATAACATTATCTGACCTTTTCCGCTTGACACATACATATACTAGATATTGCTAATAAGGGAAACCATGGGACCTATGTTTCTATGGGCCTGGCTTACTTCACTTAATATAATTTATTCCAAGTCTTTCCATTTCCTAACAAATGGGGAAATGTCATTCTTTCTGATGGAGGCATAGAATTCCATTGTGTATATATACCACATTTTCTTGATCCATTCATCTACCGAGGGTCATCTGGGTTGGTTACATATCTTAGCTATGATAAATAATGCTGCAATAAACATAGTTGTGCTGGTAGCTTTAGTGTGGTCTTGTTTGTAAACGTTTGAGTAAATGCCCAAAAGTGGTTTTGCTGGGTCATAGGGGAGCTCTCTGTGAAGTCTTTTGAGGAACATCCATACTGCTTTCCAAAGTGATTGAACAAGTTTACATTCCCACCAACAATGAAGTAACGTTCCCTACTGTCCACAACCCCTACAGGATCTGTTGTCAGAGTTCTTAATTTTTGCCATTCTAACTGGAGTGAGGTGGTATTTCAATGTTGTTTTGATTTGCATTTCTTTTATGGCTAGGGAGTTTGAGCATTTCTTCATGAGTCTATTGGCCATACTTCTTTCTTGTTCAGAGAATTTTCTCTTTCCTTTGCCATGCAGAAGCTCTGCAACTTCATGCAATCCCAATTGTCCAACCTTTCTTTGATTTATCGTGTTTCCGGGTTTCTATTCAAAGAATTTCGGCCTGAGCCAAGTAGACCTAGGGTTTCTCCTATTCCATCCTGTAATGTTTTCAGAGTGCCTGCTTTGACTTCGAGACCTTTGATCCATTTGGATTTGATTCTGGTGTAGGGTGATACATAAGGATCTAGCTTTAGGTTTCTACATGTAGTTAACCAATTTTGCCAGCACCATTTACTGAAGAGGCTGTCTTTCTTCCATTCTATTTCTTTAGCTCCCTTATCCAAGATTAGATGGCTATAGGTCTGTAGGTTCATTTCTGGGTTTTCAATTCTATTCAATTGGTCCTGAGGTCTTATGCCAATACCAAGCTGTTTTGATTACTATGGCTTTATAGTAGAGTTTGAAATTTGGTATTGATATTCCTCCAGGAGTGTGTTTTCCGTTGAGGAGCGTTTTTGCTATTCGGGGTCTTTTATTGTTACATATGAATTTATGGATTGCCTCGTCTATTGCCTTGAAGAATGACGTTGGAATTTTGACTGGTATCACACTGAATTTGTAGATAACATTGGGAAGTATTGCCATTTTCATGATGTTAATCTTTCCTATCCAGGAGCATGGGAGGTTTAACCATTTTTTAAGTTCTGTGTTGATTTCCTTTTTCAAGATTTTGAAGTTTTCATCATTGAGGTCCTTCACTTCTTTGGTTAAGTTAATTCCAGGGAATTTTATTTTTCGTGGGACTATTGCAAATGGAGTTATTTTCCTAATTTCAGCCACACTTTTCTCATTGTTGGCATAGAGAAAAGTCATTGATTTGGGGTGGTTAATTTTATACCTGTATACTTTGCCAAAATTTTGAATCAGCATGAGGAATTTTGCAGTGGAGTCTATGGGATTCTTTAAATACAAGATCATTTCGTCTTCAAAGAGTGAGAGTTTTATTTCTTCTTTCCCTATTTGGTTACCCTTTATGTCTGCATCTTGTCTTATTGCTGTAGCTAGGCATTCTAATACTAGATTGAAGAGAAGTGGAGAGCGTTGACATTCTTGTCTTGTTCCTGAGTTAAGAGGAAATGGCTTTAGTTTTTCACCATTAAGTATAATGCTGGCTGTAGGTTTGTCATATACAGTCTTTATTGTATTGAGGAATGTTCCAGGGATTCCTAATTTTTCGGAAACCTTCATCATAAAGTGGGGTTGGATCTTGTCGAATGCTTTTCTACATCTATTGAGATAACCATGTGGTTCTTATTCTTGCTCCTGTTGATGTGATAAATAATACTAATTGATTTGCGTATATTGAACCAGCTTTTCATCCCTGAAATGAATCTTGTTTGATCGTGGTGTATGATTTTTTGGATGATTTCTTGAAGTCGATTGTCCAAAAACTTGCCTCTGAGTACTGCCTTTGCTGTGGCCCAGAGGAGCTGGTAGTTTGTGTGTTCATTTTTGTTGAATAGCATGAACATTTTAATTTCCTTTCTAATCTCTTCCATGACCCACTCATGATTCAGCAGTGTGTTGTTCAGCCTGAATGTGATACTAGACTTTCTTTGGTGGCTTTTGTTGTTGAGTTCTAATTTTATTCTCTTCGGGTCAGAGAGAATGCAAGGTATGACTTCAATGTTTCTGAATTTAGACAGGTTTGCTTTGTGGCCTAAAATGTGGTGTATTTTAGAAAATGTTCCATGTGCCGCTGAGAAAAACATGTATTCTGATGCTGTTGGGTGAAATGTTCAGTAGACATCTGTTAAATCTAGTTGATCTATGCAGCTGTTTATGTCTGCGTTTTCTCTGTTGAGTTTTTGGCCAGTTGATCTATCTAGTGGGGAGAGTGGTGTGTTAAAATCCCCAACAATTAATGTCTTTGAATCTATATGGGATTTGAGGGAAAGTAGTGTTTCTTGGAAAAATTTGGGTGCTCCACTGTTTGTCGAGTAGATATTTAAAATTGTAATATCCTACTGAAGGAGCGATCCCTTAATTAGTATGTTGCGACCTTCTATATCTCTTCTCACAAATTTTAATTTGAAGTCTATTTTATCTGATATTAGGATTGCAACTCCTGCCTGTTTATGGGGGCCATTTGCCTGGTAAATTTTGCTCCAGCCTTTAACATTGAGAATGTGTTTGTTTTTAGGAGCAAGATGTCACTCCTTAAGGAATCAGAAAGAAGGGTCTTGTTTTTTAATCCAACTAGACAGTCTATGTCGCTTAATTGGAGAGTTCAGTCCGTTAACGTTAAGAGAAAGGACTGAGAGGTATTTGGGAGTTATTGCCATGTTATCTACCTTCTTGGGGGCTGCGAAACCTGGGTTCTTCCTATGGTTCTTGGATTCTCAGTTTGGTTGGTGTTTCTTGGCCTTTGTTGTGGTCTTTTTGGTTTTCTATGTGTAGGACATCTTTAAGAATCTTTTGTAGGGCTGGTTTGGTGGAGATGTATTGTTCCAATTTTTCTTTGCTATGGAATGTTTTTATTTGGCCTTCAGTTATGAAGGAGAATTTAGCTGGGTACAGTATTCTTGGTTGATAGTTGTTTGTTATTATGGCATGGCATACATCATTCCAGGCTCTTCTTGCCATGATTGTCTCTGCTGAGAAATCTGAGGTGATTCTAATTGGTTTCCCTTTATAGGTGATTAATCTTTTCTCCTTGACAGCTTTAAGGATCTTTTCCTTGGTCTGTGTTGATCCTGTGTGGATTATAATGTGACGGTGGGATGTCCTATTCTTCTCCGGTCTGTTTGGAGTTCTAAATCTTCTTGTATCTCAATAGGCCTATATTTTTGCATGTTTGGGAAGTTCTCTGCGAGGATCCTGTTCAACAAATATACTAGGCCATTAACTTCTGTTTCTAGGTGCTCCTCTACACCCATTACCCTTAGATTAGGCCTTCTGATGGTGTCTTCCAAGTTTTGGATAGATGTATCATATTTCTTGGACTTGTCTTGGATGGTTGTATGTTCTTTCTCTATAATATCTAGGCTGTCTTCAATCCCTGAGATTCGATATTCTGTATGGTCTAACCTGCTGTCAAGACTTTCTACTTTGTTTTTATCTCTTTTCCTTCTAATTGGTCAGCTTTGATGGCTTCAAATTCTTTGTTGAAGCTTTGTTTTAGATCTTGTATGAACTTCTTTACCTCCTTAATTTGATGTTCAGTGTTTGTTCTCAAATCACTTAGTTGATTGGTTATGATTTTCTTTGACTCCCATTCCTCCTGTTGTGTTCCATTCAGCATTCCCTTTGTGGACTCCCTCACTTACTTCAGCTCTTTGCTAATGGATTCCATGTATACCTTTAGTGATCTTTGTGTATTCTCTTCCTGTTTTCTCAATTCCTCTATTACTCTTTGATTAGCTTCCTCCCGTTCGTGGGATTCCTGTCGTTCTCTTTGAGTGTTCTCAGCCTCCTCACGCCATTCCTGCCTTTCTATTTGAGTATTCTCAAGCTGCTCAAGCAAATCCTATATCAATTTTTACGTAGCTTCCTCACGCTTATGATATTCCTTTATAAACTTTTGGATTGCCTCCTCTCTGTCCCTATCACGCTCATACAGAGTCATTTGTATGCTTTCAATCTTTTCATTTATCATGTTTGCCATCAGTGTTTGTAGAGCTATTTGGGAATTCTCCTCTGGATTATTCATTATCTGTTCTTTCTCGATTATCAAGATTGGGAATCAAGATACCTGGATTTGCCATTTTTCTTGTGTTTTTCCGGCTTACTCTGCCCATTTGAGATGAAAATACCACCAGTTTTGTGCTAGAACACTATCTTAAGGCAAGTATCAACCCAAGTCTGAATTTGCACAGTGAATAGTCTACATATACAATCTAGTTCAACAGATACATCTATTCAACATCAAACAACTATATGTTAATGGGCTATGAACCGCAAAGAAGAATTTGGAAGACCAGAAATTATTAGGGTTAGGGAGAGATGTGGGTAAAAAATAGGAATAGATAGATGTGGGAAGGCTCAGGGAGAGTTAACTAAGTCCTAATCCCAAAGCAGGAAATTGGTTGGGTAGGATGAAATTATAGATGGAATAAAAAAAGAAGAAAGTGAAAGGGAAAAGAAAAGAGACCAGAAAAAATAGAAAAGTAAAAATTAATAAAATAATGTAGAACGATAACAATCTATTTAGAGAATAACGTGAATATATTGAGAGAAGGGGAGGGATAAAAGGAGATGTGAAAAACTTAAAAATAAAAATGCTTCAAATATAATATAGGTATAAAGAGGTAGTACTGCTATTAAGGAATTTAAGTCTTAACGGTTTTGAATTGAGTGATAAATTTGTGGATTGAGTGTGTACACAATGGGGGATAGGGTCTAATAGTCAACTACGGGTTTATCTGAGGATGTGCAGGACAAGAATTAAGTCACATAAAGAACAACAGAGAGGAGAAGGTGAAAAGGATAAAAAAGGAAGAAAAAAAGATGAAAAGTTCAGTAGAGCTAAACAAAAATCAAAATGATAATTAAAAAAGAATAAAAAAAGAGAAAGAAATCAAAAAGGAGAAAGAATAACATACACTCACTTATCCCTAAAATAAAAATTATAAGAGAAAAAAAGTTACTGGAAAACATTTTTTTTCAAAAAATGCAAAAATTAAAGATTAAGAAAAGTTTTAGAAAAGAAAAAAATTTTATATAAGGTACCAAAAAAAATTAAAGAAGAAGAAGAAGAAGAAGAAGAAGAAGAAGAAGAAGAAGAAGAAGAAGAAGAAGAAGAAGAAGAAGAAGAAGAAGAAGAAGAAGAAGAAGAAGAAAAGTTTTTTTGATTTTTTGGGGGAGGGTTGGGAAAAATCCTGTATCTCCCTTGTGTCTGTAACCAGCCTCTTGTTGGAGTCTCTGGTCTGCTTGTGGTCCTGTGGCTTGGTTGGTTTCTTAAGTCAGTTTGTTCGAACAGGCAGAAAAATGCTCTGCTTTACCCAGGATTTGACAATCCTCCTCCCTGGCTAGTTCATTGGGAGATAGATCTGCTTTGATTATCAGAAAAGAGGGGCCTGCAGTGATGTGGCTAAGTTCTGGGTAGAGCTGAGGCTTTTCAACTGACGGTAGCTTTTCCCAGGGGCTAGTTTGTGAAAAACTCAAAGAGCCCAGCCTGGAGCCATTCTCAGTGTTTCTGTTTACTGATTTTCAATTGATTGTCAAGACTGCTAGAGGGAGGGGCAGCTTCTGGCTCTGATTACCGAGTGAAGAAAGCCACTCCTAGGGCTGATGCCCTAACTGGGTGACTTTTCCCTGGGTGGAGCTTAGTCTGGCAGGTCATGTTGCCATTAAGTTCTTGTGACCTGCTAAATGACTTGTATTATTCCAAGGCCTGGGTTGGAGCTATAGCTCCTCTGAGCTTTGTAGGTACCCAAGATGGAGATCTCTGGTGCTGGGGGGGGAGGGGTGGCCTTCCTTCCTCTGCTCTTTGAGAAGGAGTGAGGACGTCAGGCTTCTACTCACGCTGAGTCTTGGTTCCTGGGTCGTCTCTGGTCTGTGAACTGTAGGATGATGATGTCCGCTCCTTGTTGGTTCTTGTTGGTGTTGAGTAGAATCCGTTTGCCCGCTGAGTCTGGCTCCTTCATCCCGGACACTCTGTGGCTCAGGTATGGCTCCTGCGCTCGCCCGCTGCCGCCACAGCTGCTGCCATGGTGGCAGCTGCTGGGAAGAGCTCAGAAGTGTCTCCTTGCCTGGGTTTCCCCTCTCTGGCCTAGCTATCTGTCCTGTGATGGCACACTTCGTGTTATTCTCTGGCTTAGAACTGTTCACTGGAACTCTAAAACTGCTTTTTATGCGAGAGCTTGCTTAGATTCCAGCTTCACCTAGGCCATCTTCCCGGAACCTTCTATTTGTATATTTTTATCTAAACTATTTTAGAGCAAGCTCAAACCACTTCCTCGTAATCATGAAAATGCTTGACAAGCTGTTCTTCTATGCTTAAGTAAACAGAAGAGCTACATCCTCAGCTCCCAGGAGTCTGACATGAGCTTTGAGATAAAGAGAGAGAACATGTTCCCTCTCTATTCGGGCATGCCAAGAGCGTTCCACATACACAAACACAGTCCTCAGATAATCCTGAGGCCGGAACCTGCATCATTCTGCTCCTCCAACACAGACCCTGAGTCTTCACACAGATTGTCTCACCAACTCTTCTATTATTTTAAGCAAAAACAAACAAAGCAAAGCAAACAAAATAGACTTTATGGTTAATTAAGCTGCTATTAAAGATTCCAGGCAGAATTATACTGTTAAATGATGTTAATAAATGTTTTGTAGATATTGATCTCACATGTGTCACTAAAATATCCATGGATTCAAAACTAGAAACTCTGAAGTATAAAGTATATTAATTAGGTGAGTTTCATTAGGTAGCCAATGAAGAGAACACCATACGGTATTCAGTCAGGTAAAGAAGCTTATTTACTGAATTGATACCTATGCCATACATGGTGGAAAGGCATGTAAAAAAAATGGGGCCACCCAACCTCGGGCAAGGATGTATCTATGTGAAGGACCGGACCAGATGATGTGTGGCAGTTTGGGGGTAACGCTGGCCACACTGGATATGGATGTGACTTCAAGTTCCAGGACTCACCTCTGGTCAGATGGAAAGTGCGACCAGAGGCTGACCAGATTATGACTTAACAGGATGGGGAGATGGATGCCTCCAGGTGTGCCAGATACTAGGCAACACATAAAGGGCTGAAACTTAGCTAAGAAGTGGGAAGGTGTCTGCATAGGGTCTGCATGACCTGGGGCAGACTTAACACCAAAAACAGGTAGTAACTCTGACATATGACTCCTGACTCCAAACAATTCATTCTCAATTATTTTCTTTCTTTCTTTCTTTCTTTCTTTCTTTCTTTCTTTCTTTCTTTCTTTCTTTCTTTCTTTCTTTCTTTCTTTCTTTCTTTCTTTCTTTCTTTCTTTCTTCCTTTCTTCCCTCCTTTCTTTTCTCCCTCCCCCTCTCTCTCTTTTGTTTTTTTGGTCGGTCGTGGGGTTTGAACTCTGGGCTTGGGCATTGTCCCTCAGCTCTTGAGCTCAAGGCCAGTGCTCTACCACCTGAGCCACAGCGCCACTTGTGGATTTGAGTGGTTTTTTGGAGATAAGGTTTTCATGGACTTTCTTGCCCAGGCTGGTTTTGAACTGCAGTCCTCAGATCTCAGCCTCCTGAGTAGCTAGGATTACAGGTGTGAGCCACTGGCACCTAGCTCTCTCTCTCTTTCACTCACCCTCCCTCTCTACCCTACCTCAGTATTCTCAACTCTCAAATAATGAACACTTGCTTAGTTGAACTCACTGGCTAGGAGAGCAGCTCAATTGACATATGTGAAATTTATTTAATGTTTCCTTATTCCTCTACCACAGGTCACTGGAATCAAATAATGAACACTCTGTAGCATGGCATCTCAAGCCATTTGGAGGAGGAAAGCATGCAGGCTCATTGCATTCTCTGAGGTCCACCCTGGGAAGTTGGGGAAGATTCCTCCCTCCTCTTGTTAAATCTCAGCCCAGTTTCTGCATCAGTAGAGGTGACTGCCTCCAGGAGTCCCAGTTACATAAGTGACACAGATACTAGGCAGAGACTTAGCCTCTTGTGGTGCTGAGATTAATGGCATGATTCAACATGATCCACTAGTTTGTTGAGATTGGGACTTCTTAAATTTTTGATTAGGCCATGTTCAACTTGTGATATATTTATTTCTGATTGCTAATCATGATTATAGATGTGAACCAGCACATCAAACTATTCAAAATTCTTTATCCCACATGGAAGACATGAAGTTTATTTTACCAAATGACATACAAGTTGACAGACAGCAAAAGTAAGTCCTTAATTCTGGTCAAGATGTGTTATTAATGTGAAACAAAATTACTTAGCAAAATATCTCACTACTCTGATTATACTTTCAAACTTACCTTACATTTTAACATCAAATCACCTATATTAGCCAATGATTCATTCAAATTACCTCTAATCATTTATGTCTGTCCTATCTTCTAGAAGTAGGGAGAACTGGAGCTCACACAATTAACTAAAGTGGTAGAATTTGAGAGGATCACAGTTCTGAATCAGTCTAGGAAGGAAAGTATCACCCATATCAACCTACTAGGTAGGGATATTGGAATTCAATCATGATCCCTGCTTTTTGGACTGGGTGCAAAAATTGCTACTCTATGATTAAAATAACTTAAACTAGAAAGGATTGGTGGAGTGAATCCAGTGATGGAATTCTTGTCTGGCAAACACAACATCAAAACTCAAATCAACTTCCTAAAGATTAAATAATAAAAGGAAAGAAAGAACAACTCATATTGAGCATGTGTTCAATGTAACGATTTACACTAAATTATTGTAGTTATAAATGCCATCATTTATTTCTAGGAGCACACACATTTTGTGTCAAGACTAAAAAAAAATAACACCATATGTATAAAGCTTTAGTAAAACACAGGTCTAGCTTACAATGGTGAACACTTAAGTTTGCATGTGCAGTGGTGTTGCAGTGTTATTAAGGTTTATGGAAGTCCATCTTTTTGATGAACTTGACATGATGAAATTACCTAAGCATACATAACCATACAGTTCACTGGACAGATACTGCTGATATATATATATATATATATATATATATATATATATATATATATATATATATATATATTCATATATATATTGTGCACACATATATGCATGTATATTTTAAGTGACATGTAAATAAAAATAAAAAATATAATGAATAAATTTAGTCTACAGATAATTTTTCCAAAGTATTACTTTGCCTGATCCAGTTCATGTCTTAAAGTCTCCAATGCTATATCACACTTACATGGTTGCTGATCCCCTTCAGCTTTTTTATGATATTGTTTTTCTTTGAGTTTCAGGTGAAAAGCCTGCCAATAAATATATTTACATGACTTTCCTTTCTTTAGAAAATGAGAAGCATGTTGTGTTATCTGGCTCTTTATGTATCATCAAATTTTTTTTTATAATTTCAAGTACATATTAACTTAGATCTCACTCATTCTCTTCCAATAGTACCTATGGGAAAGAGAAAATGAAGGATTATTCTGTTACTTTGGGAGTTTCTGTTATTAATAACTGCAATAAATATGAAAATTAAACTCTGAAATTATTTAGAGAGGTAACTTGAATTTTACCATTCTACACACTCATGTTACTCCCCCAACTAAATCACAGAACTTAAAATAAGTAACATTTTTAGCTGGGTGCCTGTGGCTCATGCCTGTAATCCTAGCTACTTAGGAGCTGAGATCTGAGGACAGTAGTTCAAAGCTAGCCCTGGCAGTAAATCCATGACACTCTTACTTCCAATTAACCACCAGAAAAACAGAAGTGGCACTATGGCTCAACTGGTAACGTGCTAGCCTTGATCTGAAGAGCACAGGGACAGCACCCAGACCTAGAAGTCAAGCCTCTTGACCAAGAAAATTAAAAAGAAAAAAGGGGAAAATGTAATATTTTAAAGCTAATGTGCATATATGCACAAAATTTGTCTCAAATTAAACTATAACAGCCCCTGGACTGGCAAAAAAGAGATTAAATTGAAATTGCCCTCAATAATTCATTTAGATGATCTATACTGAGGGCAGGCTACTGGAACTCACATCACTAATTGAAGAGGTAAAATTTGAGAGGATCACAGATCAGAACCAATGTGCAAGGAAAGTAATGAGTCTCATATCATCCTAACTGTTAGCATGTTTGAATGCATTTGTGATCCCCGCTATTTGGCAGACAGAGGTAAGGAACTTAACCTGTGTTCGGCCTTCAGCAAAATGGATAACCTATGAGCAAAAGTAAATAAATCAAAAAAGGATTATTCTAATGGTAGAAAACTTGTTCAGCAAACAAAGTATCTAAATTCATACTCATTTCCTAAAAGAGGAAGAAAAAGGGAAGAATGAAAGGAAGAAAGGAAGGAAGAAAGAAAGTAAGAAAGAAAGAAAGAAAGAAAGAAAGAAAGAAAGAAAGAAAGAAAGAAAGAAAGGAAGGAAGGAAGGAAGGAAGGAAGGAAGGAAGGCGGGAAGGAAGGCGGGAAGGTAGGAAGGAAGGTAGGAAGAAAGAAAGAAAGAAAGAAAGAAAGAAAGAAAGAAAGAAAGAAAGAAAGAAAGAAAGAAAGAAAGAAAGATAGAAAGATAGAAAGAAAGAAAGAAAGAAAGAAAAAAGAGACAGAAAGAAAGAAAGAAGGAAAGAAAGAAAGAAAGAAAGAAAAGAAAAGAGAAAAGAAAAGAAAAGAAAAGAAAAGAAAGAAAGGGAAGAAGAAAGAAAGGGAAAAGGAGAGGTATAAATAAAAACCTCAGCATCAGTGCCCAGGCCCAGAGTTCAAGCCCCACGACCGACAAAAAAAAAAAAAAAAAAAAAAAAAAAAAAAAAAAAAAAACCTCAGCATGCCTTAGATGTTAACAATAACCCTAAATCATTTTAGCTATAAATGCCATCATTTAATTCTGGGCAGAGACATTTTGTATCAAGCCTAAAAAAAATCATAGCATACCACATACAAAGCATGGGTTAAATACAGGTCTGCCTTACACTGTTGGACCATTAGGAATGTATGACTAGTGCTGTTGCAGGCATGTTAAGGCGTGTGGGAGTTTATCATCCTGATGATCTTGCAATGATGAAATTGACTAACTACACAATTACCTTGGTAGATCTCTGCTGAGACCTATATTAAGTAGCAGATTAACAAAGAACAATATATACAATGAAATATATTGAACAAGCAGGTATTGTGACCAAAATTATTTTTACCTGATTCAGTGTATTTTTACATTCTATATCACATGTACAAATTCTTCATTCCCTTCTGTCTCATTATGATGTCTTTCCATTGCTTTGTTTTGTTTTCAGTACCATGGTATATGAGAGCAATTCTTATGTTTTTGTCTTCTAGTCTTCAGAAAGTCTGCAGTTAAATATGCTTAAGTTCCTTTCATTACAAACTTTGAAACACATTGGCTAGGGTCTTCATCATGATTTTGTTATGATCTCAAATACGTTTTTATTTCTAGCATTCTACCTGTATAATCTCACTTCAATATTTTCCAAAGGGCACTTTAGTGGAAGGAGGAAGTTCAAAGTGGATTCTGGTAGAGAATTTCTGTTACTAAAACCTCTGGTACATAGTAAAGTAAGCAAGTCCAAAATTATTCATTAGAGAGATGATTTGAAAGTCATTTTTTTGGATCTTAATATGCTTTATTCAACCAATCCAGAGGATTTAAAATAACTAATATTTTTAAGTTAATGGACACAAATGTGCACGAAAATTCTAGAAATAAAATGATCACTCATGAAACTTTACTGATACTTCAAAGAATGCTTTCCAGTTAGAGGAATCATCTTCACACATTTTCACACAATGTGTATCTGCCTAGTAACAGAACCCCAAACTAGACTAAGGCATCTAATAGCTGTTTAATTTTTGTTGTCTTTTGGCAATATTGCTTTCTTATCATATTGATTAGTATGAATTCTGTAACCATTATAAAATCACATTTGTAATAAAAGTTACTAGGTGGGAACTTCAAGGATGAGGTGGTATGGGGTTTCTGGTGGAGCCCTGTCTGGTTCAAGGGAGGAATTGGTATTGTCACAGCCTCTGAGGTAGAGCAGGGCGGGGCTTTGAGGGTGAAAGCCAGTCTGTGTAGGACTTTGAGACAGCAGGGAGGGGACAGGAAAAACTAGACTTATTAGGAGCAGAGTCTCTTGTGGAGTAGGTGGGACTGTAGGATGGAGACTGGCAGGGAGATGGGGTTTCAGTGGAAGAAGGCAGGTCACTGGGGAAGAGGCTGTTTGGGGCATAGAATTGAAAGGGAAGAACAAGGCTATAAAGGAGGAGTTTACTTAGAGGAAAGGTTGTGATGTAGCACTGTGAGCCCTGTTGGGATATGTAGGGTGAGGTTTCCCATAAGGCAGGGAAGAGAATGAAGGCAAGAGGCTGACAAAAGATGGGGATTCTGGTGCAGGAATGTGGAACTTTGAGGGAGAGGCTTTTCAGGGTCTGTGAGAGGGCATAGCGGTGCTGGGAAGAAGTGGGCAAGGAACGGGCGCGGTTTCTGATGGAGAATGGCAGGCCTTTGGGAAGTGTGTTAGGGTGGAGGTGGGGTTTCTGGCAGAGCAGGATATAGTAATAATGTATGGAAGAACTTTTTCAGGACCAGAGCATTGTGATAGCAGGGATATGATCCAGTGGACTACACAGTTAGGACAGGGTTTCTGGTGTAGCCAGTCACCACTTCGAAAAGAGGAGTAAGGTTGAGTGGGGATTTTAGTGTTGCAAGGCAGGACATTAGACTTTGGACAGGGTTTCCAGTGGGGCAAGGCAACCTTCACAAAGGGACTATGAAGGAACAGGGATTTACAGTTGAGCCTGGTGAGGTTTCCAGAGGGAGGCCAACAGATGCAGTGGTTTGCAGTGGAGCAATATGGGTGTCGAGAGATTGGATAGTGTGTTGGGTGTTGTCTAGTGGGGGTTTTCTAGAGCAGGTCAGGGCTTGGAGCCATGGGATTAATTGGAAGAGGGAAGAAGGAGTGGAAGGTCTACAAATGTGTAGGGTAATTTTGGGCAGGGTAACTGGTGGAGTAGAGTGTGGATCTGCAGGAGGATCCATAAGGGGAGGATTCATCTCGGGAACATTACAGCCATTGAGAGAGTAGATATGGAGGTAAAGCCGCCTGTGGTGCAGCAGGGCTGGCTTTCCAGGCAGGAGATGGGCTGTGTAAGAAGCTTCTGGTTAACCAAGGCGGGCTACAAGGGCAGTTATAGAGAGGTGGAGGGTTTTTGGTTTTGCATGAATGGCTTTGTGGGAAGAGGCAGGTTCAAGACTGGGTTTAAGACATTAGGCCACTTTGAAGTAGACTAGTTATGGATGGAGTTTCTGATGAAACCAGGAGGGGTTGAAGGAGAAGTCTGCATGGGAGTGGGGTATGAAAGGGATGATAGGAGCTTGGAGGTAATTGAATATGGGAGCAATGGGACAATGAGGGAATAGAATAGTTAGGGACAGGATATCTGGTGGATGAAGTTAGGATTAGAGGGAGGAGCCTGATGTAGGCGAGGTTCTTGGTGCAGCAAGGCAGATCATAGGAAGAGATGTGGATGTGGTCTGGTTTCTGGTGGTGCAGAACAGGGATTCCAGGAAGGAGTGGAGTGGATAAAGTCTTTCCCTATAGCAGAGGAGGACTTTCAGGAAGGATTCTGGTTGTAGTCAGGACTTTGAAAGATTATAGCAAGACTACCAGGGGGTAGGTTAGTTAAGGTTGGGCTTTTTAAGGACGAGGCTGACTGCAAGTGGGTTTACAGTGGATCCAGTCAAGTTTTATGGTAATTGGAGATAGGAAAGGGACAAGACAATGAAGAGTGGGGATACAAAAAATAAACAATTACTCTAATAGGAACACCATTCTCAGTCAGTGTAGAATTATATTACTCTTGTGTATGTGAGAGATATTGGAGAAAGTAAGCAAGTAATAATTCCTAGTGAAATTTTTCTTTATTCCAGTTGAGTGAAAATAAAACCACAGGTCAAATCAGCTCAGAGGCCCACAGTAGACTAAGACACATGAAGCACTGGACTTGATTCCCCAGCACAACCTTTAAGGACTACAAATAAAAAATTTAAAATATCTCACTTGGTATAACGGACACTCTATTATCTTACAATTGTGAATGAATAGAACTTTTACTCTGACTGTTTTAGAAATCCTAAAACTAAGTGATAATGTTTCAGCTTTATATAATATTGGGAAATATACTAAAATAATTAGGAAAATATAAAATTGTACACAGAATGTTTGTTGTCCAGCATCAATTTTAATCTAAAAGAATTTAAAACCTGAAAATTGCCATATAGTGAGATTGCAGCATGGTTTCCATTCAGTCATCAAAATGGTGACTGAAGGAATGTGTCTTCATCATAAGATGCATCGATGTTAAAACATACCTAAAAATGTGAAGCACTACACAGACCCTGAAGAAACTCCGAAGGATCTGTGAAATGAGGTTGGAATAAAATTAATGACTAATTACAGTAGGAATTGATCTTCACTAGGCCCATAAATATTTTCCAGAAGAAAAGAATACATTGAAAAATAAACAAAACAGTGAAAAGTAAGCAGGCAGGCAGACCTTGAAGTAAACATTATCCAATGAACAACATCTATTGAAGCATGATTGCAATAATCTTTTACCTAAGTTACAGTACTGATCTATGTTCTTCCCTTATGCCACATAACAAAGCCATGAAGATGCAGTAATGATTTTCAAGACACTAGATTTTACAGAAGGAATTCAATGAATGTATTTCTAGAAAGTAAAGGTAGATGTCTGAGATAAAGAATAAAGCAAATATCCCCAATTTTTAGCCCTTCGAGGTGAGAGGGGTACAAGCCGAAGCACAAGGAGAATGAACAGAAGTACAGTAATGCATACCAGTAGTTCCCAAGATGCAATGATGAATGTAACAGGGGAGGAAATCAACATGAGCATCACAGGACTTAGCACTGGAGAGTAGAGAGAAAAACAGTGAAAATCCATGGAGAATTACAAAGTATGCCCTTGCATATTTGGCAGAAGTGTGCATTGCATGGCATTGAGGTCTAAAATATGTGTAGGTATTACAGGAAACTATTTGTGCTCATATGGTTCCTCAAGTAGTGATAAACTTCTGATTTACAGCACATTGAATAATCATGAAGGTCTTGTTTCAGTAGTGCAGTGTTAAACATTGATAAATTGTTTTTAAACATGTAACACCCTATAAAACCAAGACAAGAAGATTCAAATTATATATAAGTGACTTGACTGCAATAGAGTTCAAAAAATCAAATCACATAATGTGGATGCAAAAGATTTCATTATTAAGGTAATCTTTAAACAACACACATTTTATGTGAATAGTCCTGATTATAAATTATTTGTTTTCCATACAGATTTTGGATGCACAAAAACAGAACAAAACCAAACAAAGCAAATGACACTTGGCAATAGAGCTAGATGCCAGAATCTCATCTCATGAGGCTGAGATTGGAAGACCATGGTTCACAGATGACTGGGGTAACAATCCATGAGACATTCATGTTCAATTGTTCAATCAAACAGAATGAAACCTTGGTTAAAATAGTACAGATTCAGTCAGTCATGAGTGAATAAAACACGCAAGATCTTGAGGCTCCGAGTCAAGTTTCATTACTGCACACACACACACACACACACACACACACACACACACACACACACACACACACACACACACACACACACACACAGCGAATATTAAGTGTGTAAGAAAACGAACTTATCTGCCAGGACTATCCTAAGCATATATTAATTAATAAAAATGAGGGAAATCATAGAGCCTATGTTTCTTTGAGTCTGGCTTCCTTCACATAATGATTTTTTCCAAGTCTTTCCGTTTTCTTAAGAAAGGGGCTCTGCCATTCTTTCTGATAGAAGCATGAAATTCCATTGTGTGTATATATATACCACATTTTCCTGATCCATTCATCTATTGAGGGGCATCTGGACTGGTTGCATATCTTAGATATGGTAATAATGCTGCAAAAATAAACATACTTGTGCTTGTAGTTTTAGTGTTTTATTTTTTGGAGTTTGGTCGTGGGGCATGAACTATGGGCATGGACGCTTCCTTCAGCTCTTCAACTCAAGTTTAGCGCTCTACCACTTGAGCCACAGCGCCACTTCTGGCATTTTTCTTTTTGCTTATGTGGTACTGAAGAATCGAACCCAGGACTTCTTGCCTGCAAAGCAAATACTACCACTGAGCCACCTTCCCAGCCCGAGAGAAGATATTTTAACTTATTTTCTACAAATAAATTAATATTAAGCAAAGCTAATTAAAATAAAATAAAATAAAATAATAATAATAATAAAATAATCCTCTTCAGAGGATGAGTATAGTGCTCTTGGATATCTTGGAGGAAAATACTTTAGACTCATTACAACCGATGACTTTCATTGAAATTACAGGCTAAACTTCCTTCTTCATGAAACAAAAGCTTCAGTTCTTTCATATTAGAATTACAAAATCCGAATACCTGCATGATGATTTGTTTTTCTCTGCTATTTTCAATTCCATTTTCATCCATTAAGTATCTAGAGATAATTTTGACAAATGCCCATGAGTGGGATTGCTGGCTCCAGAGCTATGTACATTTGACCATACAAAATGATGCTAATTGAAATGAACACCAAGACATGGAAACAACAAGTACTTTTTTTTTCAGATATCAACCTTGATGTCGGAAAGTAGTGTATCTAGATCTTATTTTATTTCATTTGTCTTTGATTTATCCCTGGACATCTCTGTCTTTATTCTGGTACCTTCCATTTTGTATATACATTATCTGATTTGGAGAAGGAAAGGGAAATAACATAATGATGAAAGAAGTGATCCATTGCAACAATGATATTCACAATACACTATACTGGCAATGAACTTTACAACTTTGGGGTGGTGGGGGTAAGGGGGGGGAAGGATAGGAGAACAACAATGGAGTGGGTAACAATATTCAACATGGAATGTACCTTACTCATGTAACTGTAACCACTCTGTACAGTACCTTTAAATAAAATACAATTTAAAAAAGTGAACCTACCCTAGAAAAAAATAGCCTTTCAAAATAACCCATCTGTAATAGTACTTGTGTGGGATTCTAGAGTCAAACTGTTATACCTGTAAAGGAATATATTGGGAATCCATCTCAAACGGCAATCAAAAGGCTGAGAGCTGTGCTCTGGAAAGGTCAAACAGTTAAGTGAAGACAGGGGTATGGGTTATTAACTCAAAAGTATTTAAGTTAGAGCTGTTGTACACTAAAAGTTTAAGACTTTGGAGACAAGATGGATGTCTGTGCTATGGTTGTAATGACTATTGTTCCCTTCTGCTCCCGAAAAATAAGGGATTCAATTATCACTATGTATACAAACAATACCTCAGTTAATACTTGTAACCACAAGCTAGATTGATGCCTTAGTTTGTGGACATACCTGTAGCCACTCACTACCTCACCTCTGTAGTAGAATGAATATAAAGCATGATAAGCAGGATTTGAGGATCCAGAAGATAGCAATGAGGCTTTGGGTCCTCTGGTGTCTCTTTCCTATCACTTCCTGTGATTTCTCAGTTCTTTGGCAAGGTATCCCATCATCTTTGCTGTTCTATGTTTGTGGTTAGTGACAGTACTGATATTTTGAACACCTCAAAACAAACGATGGAAAAACATTTCCTCAAAGAAAATTTACAAATATATAGGAGCACCTGAAAAGGTACCAAACATCAGCAGTCTCCCTATGATCCTCTAGCAAGAAAGTATAATACAGGAGTATCTACCTTCTGATAATATAAGCGATAGACAATTGTCCCATTTTTACATTTGGTATTTGATACTGTATAAATTTTCAGAAACGCATATACATTGTGAAATAATGTAATTTTTTATTTTGGGGAGGTTTTTAAATTTTTTTATTTATTTTTATTGTGAAAATAATATACAATTACATAGGCAAGGTAATGAGTACATTTCTTTTTATTTTTTTATTTTTTATTTTTTTATTTTATTGTGAAAATAGTGTACAGAGGGGTTACAACTACATGGGCAAGATAGTGAGTACATTTCTTATCAAGCATTGTATTTATTTCATAGTTTACAAACCTCGTCACTGGAGTAATGAGCCTAATGTCTTACCATCTCAGTTGCCTGATTCCGACGTAGATGAGTGTGAATTGCATAATTATGAACATTTCTCCATGATACTTAACAGAAGGAAATATGAGGGTCAGGCCACTCCATACCTCTAAAGATTTTACATATATTACAGTAATACACACCTAAACGGCTCAGTATTCACAGCAAATTGGTGTGTTATAATTGTCTTCTGATCAGAAATACTCTAGAATTTAAAGTAGAATTTTCTCAGTGGAAAATCTTTCCTGTACATTTTACTGACTTAGCTTCTACTCTGTGCTATACCATTATCAGGGAGGGTCACACTGTATCGAGCTACAATAGTGCAGCAACCTTAGCTGCCTTTGAATTTTACCTCTAATCTTAAACCAAGGTCAGTTCCGCAACTACAATCACATCATTAGTGGACACCTGAACTTTCCAAGCTTGGTTAAAAATTCAGCTATCATTTCTCATTGCCAGTGTTAAAGATCTCATTCCATTAGATTTATTGTGTTTCTACTTGTATTTCCAGCACTGCCTTAGATGTTGGTTTTTGATATAGAGCTTTTAGTTTGCATTTGATTTATGGAAGTGTTAGTGATGCCAGTTGAACTGCATATATTATAATGTACGTAATTTGATGTTTTGACATATGAATTTAATTTTATCAATTGAGGAAGTCAATCCACATCACTCACAAATGTTTCGTTATATGTACTTGTATTGCTTTATTGTGAATTTCCTAAAAGCCAGTCATTGGAGCACATGTCCTAATCCCATCACTTCTGTCACTGAGACGAGGCTTGAAAGGTCCAGACGACTTGGCACTTCATAGTGAGAAGGTTTCTACAATGAAGGATGAGAGAATAGAAAAAAGAGCAAATGAATCTTCCAACTGTTTTGTTACATGTTCTTTACACTTAGCCATTAAGACACCATAATAGTATTTTTATGACTTCTTACCTACTCTTTTCCAATTCTGAGATGTTTTATTTATGGATCTCTAAGAAATCATATAAGAATCACATAATAAATATATAAATCATATAAGAAATCTTAATAAATGGTTTGTTAAGGATATATAACCTAAAAGGAATAATTATAGGAAAGTACTAAGCACATAAAATGTAATGCACACCTAAAATTGTCTCTTTATTTATAACTTCAGCAGTTGTAGTTTATTTATTCTGATAACAAAGATTATAAACTAAGTTACAATAGTATTCCAAATGGAACACAGAACTAGATAAATGAAGGGTAGCACTAAAGAATGCTACTGATACCACTAATAGAGTAAGAATCAAATTTAGGCAAAACTTCAGAGTAAAAGCCACAGGACAGCCCCAACATTACTTTCATTGTTTCATATGAAGAAAAGACTTTTTTTTAATTAAGACAAATTTTCACAGATATTAGTATCAATTGGGCATATATGTCTTAAGGCCTTCAGGAAGGATGCTGGGACCATGTTGATGGAAGTTGACTTCTCTGGGACCTAGTACAAATGTGCAGACACCATTCCAAAACTGCACCTGCATTAGGGTAATTTTAGTGCTCATGATAGTTCTTCCAGTTAGGAAATGAATTATTTTATGAAAAACAGAAGTAGGAAAGAAGGCCAAACAAATTTCCCAAGTACCTAATACTGATCAGCCGTCGACCCATAATTCAAATCCAGGTTTCCACCAGGCATATCTGAGGATATTCTGTAAGTCTCATATTCATTAACTTTCAAGATGTATGGAGCAGATGAACCTACATAATCTTCCTAATTATGGTTATAATGGCAATAACATTGCTACAAAATATACATATTTTTAAATGAAAAGGGTGTGCGTAATGACATTGTAGGTGATCTTTATACCAAGTAAAGCCTAAGCAAAAAAGAAAAGTAAGGGGCTGGGAAGGTGGCTCAGTGGTAGAGCGCTTGCCTTGAATGCATGAGGTCCTGGGTTCAATTCCTCAGCACCACATAAGCAAAAAGGAAAAAGTTGGAAGTGGCGCTGTGGCTCAAGTGGTAGAGCATTAGCCTTGAGCTGAAGAGCTGAGGGATAGCACCCATGCCCAGAGTTCAGGTCCATGACTGGACCCCTCCTCCCAAAAAAAGAAAAATAAAAGAACCTAGGCCCCAAATTTAAGTCATAGTACTGGCACTCATATACCATATATATATATATATATATATATATATATATATAGTTCCTAAAATATACAGTGAGTTAATTTGTCGAAACCTGGTCAGAGATTAAATATGAGGTGTGAAAAAGTATGTAAGTCTGAAATGACTCCAAGGTATTTTGAAAAGACAGCTGGAAGATTTATCACTTAATCAAATAGTAATGAGGGATTGGTTTGTAGATAGAGATCAAAGCTCACTTTGGGATCTTTTGAGTTTGCTAAAATCAGTAGTTAGGAGTTTTCAGTAGATAGGCTGCTATTAAGGACTTGAATTAAAGAAAACAGAACTGGAGAAAAAATACAGAAATAATTACTGTACTCAGTGGTAACAACCATGAGAAGGAATATTACAGAGCTAAGTCCTGGGATACACAAATATGTAAAACATGACAAATGAAGAAAAACAGTAATAAGTATGTAATGCAGACTTATATGGGTAGGTATTTTTAATGTTTAAGGGCTATGACGTGATTGTGTGATGACCTAAAACTTAAGAAATTGGTAAGGTCAACTATCCTTCGGGTCAACAATAGCTGATACTTTAAGTAAAACGGGGCCACAATAGTGTGTCTTGTTTTACCAAAGTGAAAATAGGCCAATATTTGGAAAGCCACTTTTTGGACATGTGGTTGGAGTGGCAATTGCTGCAGTTTGTTCAACTGTAAATAGAAAACTACAGGTTTAGCACAATGATAGAAATCTTTCACTGATCTGGTAGATTTTCCCTCTGTCTTTCTGTCTTCAATTTCCCTTTTATTCTGAGAGCTAAAATATCATTAATGGAAGCCTGTCTCCATTGTGCCTTTGGCAATTAACAGATAGTCAGTCTATCACATGCCCAAATAAAAGAGAATGGGAACAGGTCAACATTGAGCACTCACAGTAGAACGATCTCTGGACTTTCTCAGGAAGAGCCTTATGCCATTGTGGGAGGGATAGGGCAGAATAATATGCAAAATAGACACCATAGATTGCAAGTATTCTCCTAAGTTGAAACTTGAGATATCAGATGTTTTAACTGAATTGTATTGATTTTTATGAATCAGTTAATCAGATTCATCATACCATATGATGTTACTAGACTGTAAAATGCATGCTTATTGAATTTCCTTTGTACAACATATAGTATGTTTTTAAATTTGGTATAAAATATTCGTCTTTTCATTTATTTATTTTTAATATGGATTACTCTAGTTCTCAAGAGTAGGGAAATGCCCTGGAACTTTGTAATTTGATGTCACATATAATTTATTTTTTTAATTCTTATTTATTGTCTATTGCAGCACCGGCTATATGTAATTTAACTGTAGTTTTCTTCAAGTGTATCATCCTACACTGAAGTTTTTTTCTTACAAGCTTTCTAATAAATATGTAATCAATTCAATTTTGAAAAGTACTGCTGTACCTCCCACTTATTTGTGGCATTTCTGAAATCCAAGTTCCTCTATGTTTCAGGGTGGATACTTTTGCCTGTAACAGTTTTGTTATTGAATACATAGCATCTGGCTACTTAGGGAACAAAGGATGTGAAGCTACAGTATACCGATAAAGAACGTCCAGGTCAATTCAAGGGCAACTCATATACTCCCTGTGTTGGTGAATAGGAGCAAGAAAAGAAATTCGTATACATTAAGGTGACTGGGAGTGTGTGCATATAAGTATTCACTTATTTACTGTTGTTATACATTTACATATTCACTATTATTAAATGATATGTTATATATATTTAAATATATATATATATCATCTATATCATATACATATATATATATATATATATATGATCACAATTTCCAAAATCCAGAGAACCACATCCATGGGCTTCGCTTTCCTATGTTGCTCTCTGGGTAATAAGAATGAAACCTGGTATTGTACTGTGGTAGAGAAATAACTCAGAGATTTAATCATTTTTCTTTCAATATGTTGCCTGTTCCTACATCTAAAATTAGGAAGTCTCTTAATACATAATACATGTTATAATATATTTAATATATAATACAATGTATAATATATTCTATATTATAATATATTATATAATAACTGACAGTATTATATATTTATAAGGAAAAATACAACAAACATATCAATGTCCATACTTTCCAAGCCATGATTAGGTCAGTAGAGTTAGGTGCATTATATCTCAACAGGAAAAGTCTACTGAAGTTCTGATGACCTTGAGCTATATAAGGAGAATATCTGTACAAGGAGCCTCTCTTCAATTATGAGAAAAGATAAGTTTGGAAGTTTTTTCTTTTGTTTTATTTTTTTGTTTTTATTTAGGACGGACACTGGGCCTGAACTCTGGACCTGAACACTGTCCCTCACCTCTTCAATTCAAGGCTAGTTCTCTACTGCTCGAGCCATAGCAGCATTTCTGTCTTTTTCTGCTTATGTGGCACTGAAAAATCGAACCCACGGTCTCATGCATGCAAGGCAAACACTCTACCACTGAACCACATTCCCAGCCCAAGTTTAGGAGTTTTTGAGAAGAGGAATTTGGCATTTGCTTTGCATCCTGGATTAGTAAAAAATAGATATCATTTTGCTCCAAATTTTGTCTCCTTTTATGATCGCTAAACAGTTACACATGATCATCATTCCATCGCATATCTTTAAGTCCTTTTATTTCTTTTGTCATTATTGTTTCTTGTTGTTTTGCTGATCCTAAAGCTTGCACTCAGGGCCTAGGCATTGTCCCTGAGCTCAAGGCTCATGCTCTACCACTTCAACCACAGCACCACTTCTGGCTTTTTCTGCCTGGGCTTGCTTTGAATCATAATATTCATATCTCAGCCTCTCGGGTAGCTAGGATTACTGGTGTGAGCCACCAGTGCCCAGAAAGTCACTCTCTTTTAGATATTATTCTAAAAGCCTCCTATCCAAGGTCAATCCTAAATGGACCTATGCTAATAGTTCCTTCATACTCTCATCGCCTGTTATGGCTATGGCGTGTCTTTCCATTGTATCCTGAACCTACTTCACTGTTCGCTTCCTAATCCGTGATTCTAGATGTATTACTAATAATTACCTAATTTTGTTGCTATAAACCCTAAATTACTTACCTATTAATTTAATTGAATTTTTTCAATATGTTTGTTGTTCTGTACAAATCTGAGCTTATATTCACCTCTTGAATCTACCTCTTGGCCAGACCATAGCCTGGGCCTATTCTACCTTAAATGCAAGAGGTTAGCCAAAGAACAGCCTATAGTATTCCTGCCTAGGAGTCAGGACAGGTAGCTGAGTGCCTGAAAGAAGCAATGCATTCCTGACATGAGAACGGGTGAGAGAGACAACAGCCTAGAGAGCAAACTGGCAGTCACAACATTTAACAACTTCTCCTTTGGGGAAACTGACCTCCTGCAAAGGAGCAGTGAGATAACTCACCTAGTGAATTTTTTTTATGAAGGAAGTTTTCATGTCTCACTACATAACTCCCTTGTAGTCAATGAGAGGGTCATTCTTTTGTTTCCTCCTTAGGCCTAGTCTCAGTTTATCTCCATCTTAGACTTTGCACAGACTCTATTCCAACCAGAAGGTCCTTGATGAGGAGGAAAGTGTGATCTCTTGGTTTCTGACTGGCCCTTTGGGACCTGAGGCCACTTTTAGTTTTCAACCTGTTCCTTCTGACAATGGGAAAGCTCATTCTATGAATTGTGCCCTAGTATCAAACCTCGTCAGAGAACGTCAAGGAATGACAGATTCTGCCTGAGGGAGTGACTTTCTCCATTTCGAAAGAGGTCAATTAATATCAGATTCTGAGTCCCAGGTGGAAGTTCTTTACCAGATCCTCCAAGCTGGATTGGATGTTAGCTCAGACTCCAAGGCATCCTCATATTTCTCCAGCTCTTTCTCATGAACCAAAAGGTTACAGTTGTTTAGTTCAGAAACAAGGAGAAATGAGAGTAGCAGAACCATTGGCAGTGTGAGGAATTAGAAACTTTTGGTGAAAAAAAGGGCTCAGAAAATCGAGAATCAGGGAGCTGGGAAGGTGGCTGAGTGGTAGAGAGCTTGCCTTGAATGCCTGAGGCCCTGGGTTTGATTCCTCAGAACCACATAAGCAAAAAGAAAAACGCTGAAAATGGCGCTATGGCTCAAATGGTAGAGCACTAGCCTTGAGCAGAAGAGCTGAGGGCAAGCGCCCAGACACAGAGTTCAGGCCCCACAACCGGACCTCCCCACCCCCCCCAAAAAAGAAAATCTAGTATCACTCACATCATTTGGGAATCACATCATAAGATTAGGGAATAAAAGTAATAAATTACTACCTAAATTACTACCTCCACTGCACTACATTACAAGTGTTCTGTCAAAAGTTAGCTGTCCTAGCACTATTTTGATCAGGAAAACGGAGCACATTCTTTCCTCACAAAGTCCTACTGAGTATCTTTATCCATACCCCAGGTTGTTCTTACTCCCTAATTCTCTGTTACTTTCCTTTGCTGGATTCTATCAATGACACTTGAAAGTGTTAGCATCTTCAGACATTTAATTACACTTTATTCTAATCCATTTGTTATAAAGTAAAACAAATTATGGGGAAACATATATCTGTCTTTTTGATATTGTGTAAACTTCCATTAAGATATCCCTATGGTTTGCACTAGTTTACAATGCCACAAAACCAAATATAGTTCCTGATTTATTTCAACCTCTCCAGCATTTTATTTATTTGAGTGGTGATAGCTATTCTGGTGTGTAAGATAGGATCTCAGTGACTTTCCTCTTTATTTTTCTTCTTATTTTCTATTTGGATATGAATTTCAAACATTTCATTAATTTATTAAACACTTACATTTTTCCTTCATTCCTGATTAGTGTCTTGCTTTTTCTTTTGGTATTTGATCAATTTTTAAGATTTGTAACATTTGATTTTTTTCCCATTACAAATACTCATTTTAGTAAAAAGATTTTTTTTTTCATTACAGTTGTGCACAATTAACTTAAAACAACAGATTGTACATTTTTTATCACTGGATGTTTTTGTTTGTATTTACAGCCAGGAAATTGTTTCAATAAAGATGCTGAACTTCTTTCACTGATATACTAAAGTATAGTATCTCAAATTGGCATAAACTGAACTCAGAATTAACAGGCACAGCCTGGGCCACCACAGTCTGGGCTAAGTAAAACCACTAACACAGCACGAACTGCATTTAAAGAGAGCAAAGTGCTTCATAAAAGTTAGAAGAAAGACATCACCTTCATGAAGCAAATATTGAAGTTCATAAGCAGACCTTAGGAATCTGAATATCAAGAAGATCAAAGGATAAATATATTTAGAAGGACAACTTTAGAATTCAAAATTGGGGAGGTGGGACTAACAATAGATACCAAAACTCAATTCTGAAGGGCAAGAGTATTTTACCCCAAACCTCAGCTGTGTCTGACTTTCTCACACAACACACACACACACACACACACACACACACACACACACATCCCTATTGAGAAGTCTTTGCCAAAGTACAGGCATTCTAGACTTAGACTCCAAATACTCTGAAAATATCCATTGTGAAGACCTTTACTGAAAGTACCCATTGTAAGTAGACTTTTCCTGAAAGTTAGAACTCAGGTTCCTGGAAAAAACGTGAAATGTCACAATAACGTTCTGCCCATAACTCCCCTAGCAATAGCCATCAGCAGATGACAGGAAGTACCTAAAGCTACAGATTTTTTTTAATCTTTTAATTTTTTTTAACTTTTTTATTGTGAAAACATTGTACAGAGGGGTTAAAATTACATGGGAAAGATAATGAGTACATTTCTTATCAAGCATTGTAACCTCCTCCTTTGTTTCCCCCTCCCATCCCTTCCCATCCTCCTCCCGCACCCTCCATCGAAACCTCCTCCCCCCTTTCCCCACCAAAGTTGTAAAGTTCGTTTTTCTCCATAAGAACTTGTACATCTCATTGTTGCAATGGGTCCACCTGTATCCCTATTTAAAGATTTTGGTTTTTTTTCCCTTCTCCTCCACAAATTATTGTTTATTGCTTAGCTTGCAGTTGATAGCCAATAAGATTTTTATAAGATTACCCAGTTAACTGAAGGGTCGGGGCTATCAACTCTGACCCACTGCAGTGGTGACAGTTGTGAGTCCAGGCTCGATCTTGAAATAAATGACTCTAATGTGGTCACATGAGACTGGCTTCATGGTGGTCTTTGGGGATCGTTATCTAAGCACAAGACTAGTGTACACAGAGACACCCAGGAGCAGCTGTATCTGGGACAATGAAGCTTTTTTCCACTTCTTTTTAGATAATCAATCATGATGTTGCAGTTGGCTCCACAGCTGCTCCACAGCTGAGCAGGAGGAAGGAAAGGATGCCTTAGACTGCAGGACAGCTTTGTGTACCCCTGGATTTCTGTGTAAGAATGCAGTTTGTGACCCTCTAGGCAGGAGTCGCCAAGCTGAAATGGGGGTATGCTTTGCCTGGAGAATGGGATCTTGTGATCCCTGCATTCATGGTGAAGCAGCCTGGAAAGCCCTGTGAACATCTCCGGGATGGCCTCTCAGTGGCTTGGAGAAGTTGACTCCTGTAGTTGGACATGGCAGGAGGCAGGAGGAGAGCAGGAATCCAGAAGATGGGAGAGGCACAGAAGCAAATGCATCTCTCCATTGAGACTCCTCGGCCATTCTAAGGAGGTTCACAACCCACACGTGGCAGCCACTGCACAGGTCCCCAAAGGCCCTACTTGTCTGGAGCAGTGCCTGATCCTGATCCAGAGCTGGAACTTCTCATGTGGCCCTGTGCTTGGCTGGGCTGGAACTGAGCCTACCAGCCATGCTTCCTCTGCCCTTCTGTGTATAGCCTCCTAGCAACTGCCCAGACTACAGCACCCACAACAGGCCACCTCCTTGGGCCAAGCTGAGGCTGTGCTGACAATTCCTGGTGCCTGTTTCAAGGCAAGAGCCAGGCCTAGATCACAGCAGAGCTGGCCTTCACTTCCAAGGGCATCGAAGGAGGCATGACAACCAAGGCCCAACCTTGCTGTCCTCACTGCCCCTAGAGGTTACCTATAAGTCCCTGCCTTTGTTCTTGAAATTCTTCAGGCATTGGTTGTCTCATTTTTCATTATCTATTTGGGTGGGACTCGAGACTTCTTCCTCTCCTCACCAAACAAACAGGCCCTAGCAAATTCACCCCAAATTCTACACCTCACAGACACTCCCCAGAACCCAGCTGCCTTTAGGGCTGCTGCTGCATGAGCTGTTGGCCAACTGCCTCTTCCTCCCTTCACAGCCTCTGTCAGGGCCTCCCCACCGTCCTCTCCCCACCGCTCTTAGCCCCAACCAAAGCTTGGCCTCCCCTGTGGCATCCTCCCTCTCCAAACAGACCCCATTTCCAAGCCCAGCAGGGCCACTGCTCTAGGGAAAATAACTGTGGGCCTGGCACAGCAGAATCAAAGGTGTCACAGTTTGAAGCCTGCTGAGAATTAGAGGCAGCATAGGTCTCTGATAACTGTCTTTCACTTCACTTATATCCATCAGAAATTCTCATTTACATAACAGAGTGTTATTCAGAAAATATTTGCTTAGTCATCTGTTATCAATTATTTCCAAGACTAGAAACTTTTAAAGTTCCAAATATTATAGGAAGATCTTTGATTCATGTTGAATGAATGTGACTAGGTTGAGCTGGTGCATACATTCGTGTGTGTGTCTGTGTGTGTGAGCGCACGCGCGTGTATGGGGGGGTTTATATGTATCATTGAAATCAAGGACAAGGAACTTTTTTCCTTTTTCTGAGATATGCATTATGGTGTTTCTTTGTTGGTGGTAAGCTCTGATTTCTTGCTTTTGCCTGATGTGCACATTCCAGCTCAATTTTTCAATTAAACCTTCTTATTTAATATTGAGCATATAGTGCTCTGATATTGCTTTGTCTTTAATTTGTCATCTAGGATCTTCTTTTCCTCTTAACTATTAACATTCAATATAAATTTTACCTCATGACTGTTTTTCCCCTTTAATTTTCATCTCGAAATAAGAATTAAAAGACCTTTGATCTCTGTATTCATGAAAAAAACCATTTTGAATTTTCTGTTTAATGTAATAACACCTGGACACATTTGTTAGCAAAAAGATCTTAAAATTTATTTTGTAGTTTTAGTTTTAAAAACCCTCCTCCGTGTTTTCAGTATGGGGAGACAAAGAGTTCCTAGTATCAATGATAAGAGTTTTATTCATTAAAATATCAGATAATTCAGAATTTTGAATATGTCTAGTGGCAAATGAATACATTTGCTCAATAGATTTGCTTGATAGACCTGTGCACAAACATACCACTCATAAGGGCTGAGAAGGTGGATCAGTTGTAGACAACTTACCTTGAATGCAGAAGACCCTGGCTTTGATTCCTCAGCACCACCTAAGCAGAAAAAGGTAGAAGTGGTACTGTGGCTCAAGTGGTAGAGCACTAGACTAGAGCTGAAGAGCTGAGGGATGGCAACCAGGCCCAGAGTTCAGCACCACCCACAAATTAAATCAATAAATAAAACTCATACTCAAATACATAAATTTAAAAGATTAATTACCATTTTAGTTAGGGGCAGGGTGCCAAGATATAGCAGACCTTTGTCACAAAGCTTTAAGAAGGATTCAACACCTGACAAGTACTAAAAACAAAAAGTAAAAATTTAGATCTAACAGCAACATATAGAATCGCCACTCAAAAAGAAAGAGGTACTAAGAATGAAATACTTTTTATAACATTTCTTAAGAGATTCTGGCTCTACATTAATAATCATATAATCTGACCTTCAAAAACTCCAGGTGAACCTGAGTCTTAAGGACCTCTACAAAAACTGGAATAGAGAATCATCCACCTGGATTTTTCAAATGGTTTTTGTTAAGGTAGTGTATATACAGATCACCATTTTATAAGTGGCTAATCAGTTCACTTCTTGTTTGACAATCTCATCACTTTGTTCTCTCTCTGATTTTCCATCCTGTCCCTGTCCACAAGTTTAGCTCATTGTGAATATAATATGTACAGAGTACAACTGCTGCATTGGTTTCCCTGTTCTCCTTGAATTTCTGTGGCTCCTTCAATGTCCATAAAAGGATAAACAAGAACAGAAATATCCCTCTTGTTTCCAATTCCTGGAATTCATTTCAATATAAATACCAGTAGTTTTATGAGAGTGTCAGACTCTGTCCACACATCCTGAACACTTATACTTCCTGCACCTAGTCATAACTCCCACTGGATTCATAGGTCCACAAAGTAATTCTTTTCACTTTCCACACAGGAAGAACCTGAGTGTCAGAAAGATTAAGTAACTTACTGGAAATACTGGGCTGAGCATAGTGGCTCAGATCTGAAGATCATAGTTTGAAACTAACTCAGGTTGACATATCCATTACATGATTATCTCCAGTTTGAGGCAACCTGGACATCAAAGTAACCCATACTAGCTACAAGAGTCTGGATATCCAGAGACTCAGAGAGAAGTTGGAAGAGCATCGGCAAATGCTCTTGCCCTATTCTAGGGAGTGACATGGTGCCAGCTTAGGGTATAGCTTCACCAGTGAAGGGTAGTAAAACAGGAGTGGTTATTTAAAAAAGCGCTGGTCTGAAGCCACAAAATAAGGACCCCAGTCTGTGTGGACCAAAAAGTCTCTAGCATGAGGTTCTTTTTAAATTAACAGGCACGATTGTAGATTTTTGCAGAGTGGGATGGTGTATAGTTTCAGGCAATGTCTACTATGTCAGGTAATCCAGTCTGCTCTTTCACCTGTTACCCAATAGCCAGGTTTCAACACAAATGACTTCAAGGAGATTGTTAAAATTATACTGTGACTTTTACCTCTAATGAATCAAAATTCTGGCAAATGATTTCTGGCTTCCAGATGTTCACACAACATTTCTCATGATCTTTTCTACTAGTTTTGTCTTTATTATTGATGTTTATACTACTTTTTTGTTGTTGTCTTTTGTGTATTTACCATTTTTAGGGCTTGAACTCAATGTTTAATGGTCTCTGTTGTATTTTTTGCTCATGGCTTATGACACGCCATTCCTTAAGCCACATCCTCACCTTCTGCTTCCTGCTAGATAATTGGAGATAAGTTTTCACATTTTTGTCTGTTTGGACTGGTATTGAACTAAAATATTCAGGTCTTAGCATCCTGAGTTTCTATGATTCTACACATGAACAGCTAACACCAAATTTTCCAATAATGTTATTTTAATTATGTGTTAGAAGAAAGTGGAAGTATATTTGTGCTGTGTGCAATTTTCAAATACAAGTTTGAATCAATTTGATATAATATAATTATTATCAATTTTAAGTTAAATCAAAGAATATTACACATTCCAAAGAAATATAATTGAAAAAGTGCATAATCATTTTCTTTAAACATGTAATGGAACTATGAATTTCTTTCACTTTACAATTCATGTTTGATATAACTTTATGATTCCAACATTTTTTGATATAACTTTAATTAGCAGACTTCCATGACTAAAAGTAAATATATCAATTTTATACTACAAGAAGCAAAGTTATTATAGTTAAGAATAGATATTTCATCATAGCCAGAAGATAAGTTTTTGAGCATTATCACTATAAAGAAGTGTTACATGCAGAAATTAATGGATATGATGTAGCTTGATCATTACACAACATATAAATGAATGGGATTACCACTCCATACTTCATAAATGTGTAAAAAATAATTATATAGCTAGGCAGCAATGGCTCATGCTTGTAACCCTAGCTACGAAGGAGGCTGACAAGTGAGAATCATATTTATTTTTCATTTTTTATTGTGATCATACTGTACAGAGGGCTTACAATTACATGGGCAAGATAATGAGTACATTTCTTATCAAGCATTGCAGCCTCCTCCTTTGTTTACCCTTCACATCCCTTCCCAGCCTCCCCCGCACCAACACCCAATCCTTGCCCCCCCACCAAAGAGGTAAAGTTCTTTTTCGACATGACAACTTGTACTTCTCATTGTTGTAACGGGTCCACCTGTATCCTTAAATGACTTTTTTTTCCCCTTCTCCTCCACAAATCATACCGACATCAAATATAGTGAAAGCAGGGGTTTTACTGTGGGGGAGGGACATACAAAGCAACAAACAAATAATCTTATAAATGTGTTAGAAACAAATGCATGAAAGAAAAAAAAAACATTTAAAATACATATCTTGTAATACCTGTTTGGTCAAGTTGGTCAAAATCACTCCATGAGTATATCTTAAAAGTATATCCAATTTAAGAGGTCAAATACATATTTTGTACTGACAGTCATCTTACAGCAATAACTTACTACCTAATTATATGTGTATCTTCTTACCTAACATTTACTAAGAGCTGAAAATGCTCTCTTTTATCTAACTTAATGATCTAAATTCTTTGATTATGATGATGTTATTATTTGACAAATAAAATGTGCAGAAGGGTGGTTCCACTGAAATGACAGGAAGGAACACTGATAAATAACAACATTGCAACACAGCTCTTTTTAGCCTCACTCTGTCCACATTGGCAAGCAACATTGCAACCTCACACACACACACACACACACACACACACACATGTGTGCACATGTACACACACATATACATGCATGCCAAATTCAGGGCTTATTGTACAAAAAAGTTCAAATAAAATATTAGTGATTAGGAAAAATGATAATTTGACTTATTACAAAATAATACATAATCCAGTCACCACGGTTTTTACATTTTACCTGTCTCTCCACATGTGACCACTTAATTTATTTTTAGTTCATTCATTCATTCATTCTTTCATTCATTAGTTTGGTGCTAATACTAGAGCTTGAACTCAGGGCCTGGCTCTGTCGCAGAATTTGTTAACTTTTTTGTTTTAGGTTTCTCCAGGCTAGCATTTTACTGCTTATACTACAGCGCCATTTCTAGATTTTGTTGGTTACTTTCAAATGAGATTCTAAGGGACGTTTTTTGTCTGGTTTCAAAGCACAATCATCAGATTTCATCTTTCTGATGAGGTAGGATTAAAGACCTGAGCCACCCGTGTGGCTCCTACTTTTTCCTGTACTTATGTAATGCACATACTTAGATATTAATTTAAAACTGAGAACATAGAAGCAAGATGTACAGTGATAATATTGTCCTGTCAGAAATTCAAGTTAGTATTGCAAATTTCTTAAGATCATACACAAAAAAATATTTAAGAAGAAATCTGATGATGTGTGTGTATATTTGTGTGTGTGTGTTTGTGCTGTTGCAATATGTTCCACAAATAAGCACTGAGCAGGGGTGTCCAGCCATTCACAGTTATGTCATGAATATCTGCCTTGAGATACCAACTCATGGACAATGTCTAGGTGTCCACTATAGGCTTCCCGATGAAGAGGGGTATACTCATCCTCATCCCTAGTATTCATATGAGTGGCCTTTTTGGAAAGTCGTCTCTGCACTGTAGTAAGCTGCAAGGCAAGCACTCTACCACTGAGCCACCTTCCCAGTCCAAGGATTAAGATTCTTCGCTTTATGTAGGCGACTAAAAACGTATTTACTAATTTCTATATATAAATATTATTTCCGTCTCTTTTAAAAAATAAAAAAATTGTTTGCTCTGTAAATTGATTAGAAGCATGGATTTTGTGGCTAGTTAGGTCATTGCACATCTGTATCTCTTTTCCGCTTTCTCTTTCATGGATCTCATAGACAATATGGTTGCTCAATAATTATCCTAATTTATTTTGCTTTTATATTTTTGGTTGCATCATTTCACTTTCTGCTCTGCCATTTCCCAAAACAGCACCACACAAATAGAAAAATCCAGAAGTGTTTCTGTGGCTCAAGTGGTAGAGCGCTTGCCTTGATTTGAAGAGCTAAAGGACAGTGCCCAGGCCCAGAGTTCAGGCCCCACAACTAATTTAATAAAAAAAAATCTATATACTTGATAATTCTACTAAAAGATCTGACTGAAATCAGGTGAATTACACTTTTCCTGTACAATTAAGGAATAAGTCCAGGCTACGAAATCAACTAGAGAAGGCAGGCAGATTGTATCTGTGACAAAACTTTGTGGAAAATGGAATCACGGATTACTTACTGGTGATTCACTTGCAGTTGAACCATGATTCTGAACTGTTGCTTGCTGATTGTGAACTATTGCTTTGATCATTATATTCTCCAAGAAGAAAAAGTCAAATTTAATTGATAGCAAAGGACTACTAATACATTTTGACTTCTCATTAATCATCTTCAATCATCAAAATCACCTGAAGACAATAGACAGGCCTATTTGTAGATGAAAACATGTGTATTTTTTAAAAAACAAAGAATTGGGGAGTTCCGGGAAGATGGTGGAGGAGAAGCTGGAGTCTAAGTAAACTCTCGCATAGAAAGCAGTTTTAGAGTTCCAGTGAACAGTCCTAAGCCAGAGAATTACATGAAGTGAGCCATCACAGGACAGAGTGATAGGCCAGAGAGGGGAAACCCAGGCAAGGAGACACTTCTGAGCTCTTGCCTGCAGCCACCGCAGGGGCTGCCGCTGTGGCGATGGCGGGTAAGCGCAGAAGCCTACCTGAGCCACAGAGAGTATGTCATGAAGGAGCCAGACACAGGAGGCAAGCAGATTCTACTCAACACCAGCAAGAACCAACAAAGAGCAGACATCTTTATCGTGCAGTTTGTAGACCAGAGACGACCCAGGAACCAAGACTCAGCGTGAGTAGAAGCCTGACATGCTCACTCCTTCTCAGGGAGCAGAGGAGGGAAGGCCATCCCCCCCCAGCACCGGAGATCTCCATCTTGGATACCGACAAAGCTCAGAAGAGTTGCAAGCTCCAACTCAGGCCTTGGAATAAAACGAGTCATTTAGCAGGTCACAAGAACTTAACGGCAGCCTGACCTGCCAGACTCAGCTCCACCCAGGAAAAGTCCCACAGCTCGGGTGCCAGCCCTTGGAGTGGCTTTCTCCACTGCGTAATCAGATCCAGAGGCCTGCTCCTCCCTCTAGCAGCCTCGGCAATCAATTGAAATTCAGTAAACAGAAACCCTGAGAATGGCTCCAGGCTGGGCTCTGTGAGTTTTCACAAACTAGCCCCCTGGAAAAGCTACTGTTTGTTGAAAGGCCTCAACTCTACCCAGAACCTAGCCTCAGCACAGCATCCCCCTCTTTTCTGATACTCAAAGCAGATCTGCCTCCCAATGAACTAGCCAGGGAGGAGGATCGCCAAATCCTGGGTAAAGCAGAGCATTTTTCTGCCTGTTTGAACAAACTGATTTAAGAAACCAACCAAACCACAGGACCACAAGCAAACCAGAGACTCCAACAAGAGGCTGGTTACGGACACAAGGGAGATGCAGGACTTTTCCCACTCCTCCAAAAAAAAAAAAAATCAAAGAACTTTTTTCTTTCTTTCTTCTTCTTCTTCTTATTTTTTCATTTTTTATTTTTGGTACCTTGTATAAAATTTTTTTTCTAAAACTTTTTTTTAAATCTTCAATCTTTGCCTTTTTTGAAAAAAAAATTGTTTTCCAGAAACTTTTTTTTCCGCTTATAATTTTTATTTTACGAATAAGTGAGTGTGCGTTTTTCTTTCTTTTTTGGTTTTCTTTCTCTTTTTTTTTGTCTTTTTTAATTATCTTTTTGTTTTTTGCTTAGCTCTACTAAACTTCTCATCTTTTTCTTCATCCTTTCTTATCCTTTTCACCTTCTTCTCTCTTTCGTTCTTCTTTATGTGACTTAATTCTTGTCCTGCACATCCTCAGATAAACAAGTAGTTGACTATTAGACCCTACCCACATTGTGTACACACTTAATCCACAAATTTATTACTCAAGTCAAAACCTCTAAGACATAAATTCCTTAATAGCAGTACTACCTCTTTATACCTATGTAATATTTTAAGCATTTTTATTTTTAAGTTTTTCACATTTCTTTTATATCCCTCCCCTTCTCTCAATAAATTCACATTCTTATCTAAATAGATTGTAATTGATTCTACATAATTTTATTAATTTTTACCTTTCTATTTTTTCTGGTCTTTTGTTTCCCCTTTCCCTTTCTTCTTTTATTCTCTCTCTCTACTTTCATCCTACCCAACCTATTTCCTGCTTTGAGGTTAGGTCTTAGTTAACTCTCCCTAAGCCTCCCCACATCAATCTATTCCTATTTTTACCCACATCTCATCCTAACCCTAATAATTTCTGGTCTTCCAAATTCTTCTTTGGGGTTCGTAGCTCATTAATGTATAGTTGTTTGACGTTGAATAGATGTATCTGTTGAACTAGATTGTATCTGTAGACTATTGACTGTGCAAATTCAGACTTGGGTTGATGCTTGCATTAAGATAGTGTTCTAGCACAAAACTGGTGCTATTTTCATCTCAAATGGGCAGAGTAAACCGGAAAAACACAAGAAAAATTGCAAATCTGGGTATCTCAATTCCCAATCTTGATAATCAGGGGACAGAACAGATAATGAATAATCCACAGGAGAATTCCCAAATAGCTCTACAAACACTGCTGGCAAGCATGATAAATGAAAAGATTGAAAGCATACAAAGGACTCTGTATGAGCATGAAGGGAGGGAGAGTAGGCAATCCAAAAGTTTATACAGGAATATCATAAGCATGAGGAAGCTACTCAAAAACTGTTATAGGATTTGCGTAAGCAGCTTGAGAATACTCAAAGAGAAAGGCAGGAACTGCGTTAGCAGGCTGAAAGCACTCAAAGAGAACTACAGGAGTCCCACAAACGGGAGGAAGCTAATCAAAGAGTAATAGAGGAATTGAGAAAACAGGAAGAGAATACACAAAGATCACTAAAGGCATTGATGGAATCCATTAAAAATGAGCTGAAGGAAGTCAGGGATGCCACAAAGGGAATGCTGAATGGAACCCAACAGAAGGAATGGGAGTCCAAGGAAACCATACCCAATCAACTAAGTGATCTGAGAATAAACACTGAACATCAAATTAAGGAGGTAAAGAAGTTCATACAAGATCTAAAACAAAGCTTCAACAAAGAATTTGAAGCCATCAAAGCTGACCAATTAGAAGGAAAAGAGATAAAAAACAAAGTAGAAAGACTTGACAGCAGGTTAGACAATGCAGATGATCGAATCTCAGGGATTGAAGACAGCCTAGATATTATAGAGAAAGAACATACAACCATCCAAGACAAGTCCAAGAAATATGATAGATCTATCCAACACTTGGAAGACACCATCAGAAGGCCTAATCTAAGGATAATGGGTGTAGAGGAGCACCTGGAAACAGAAGTTAATGGCCTAGGAAATTTGTTTAACAGGATCCTAGCAGAGAACTTCCCAAACATGCAAAATGATAGGCCTATTCAGATACAAGAAGCTTTTAGAACTCCAACAGACCAGACCAGAATAGGACATCCCACTGTCACTTTATAATCCACAGGATCAACATAGAGCAAGGGAAAGATCCTTAAAGCTGTCAAGGAGAAAAGATTAATCACCTATAAAGGGAAACCAATAAGAATCACCTCAGATTTCTCAGCACGGACAATCAAATCAAGAAGAGCCTGGAATGATGTATGCCACGCCCTAAAAACAAACAACTATCAACCAAGAATACTGCACCCAGCTAAACTCTCCTTCATAACTGAAGGCCAAATAAAAACCTTCCATAACAAAGGAAAATTGAAACAATACATCTCCACCAAACCAGCCCTATGAAAGATTCTTAAAAATGTCCTACACATAGAAAACCAACAAGACCACAATAAAGGCCAAAAAACTGCACCCAAACTGAGAATCCAAGAACCATAGGAAGAACCCAGTTTTTGCAGCCCCCAAGAAGGTAGATAACATGGCAGGAATTCCAAAATACCTCTCAGTCCTTTCTCTTAATGTTAACGGACTGAACTCTCCAATTAAGCGACATAGACTGTCTAGTTGGATTAAAAAACAAGATCCTTCTATCTACTGCCTTCAGGAGTCACATCTTGCCCATAAAAACATACACATTTTCAATGTTAAACGTTGGAACAAAATTTACCAAGCAAACAACCCCCATAAACAGTCGAGATTTGCAATTCTAATATCAGATAAAAGAGACTTCAAATTAAAATTCGTGAGAAGAGATAAAGAAGGTTGCTACATACTAATAAAGGAATCTCTCCTTCAAGACGATATTAAATTCTAAATATCTACCTGCCAAACAATGGTGCACCCACATATATCCAAGAAACACTACTTTTCCTCAAATCCCCATATAAATACAAAGACATTAATTGTTAGGGATTTTTACACAACAATCTCCCCACTAGATAGATCAACTCAGCAAAAACTCAACAGAGAAACTACAGACCTAAACAACTGCATATATCAACTAGATTTAATATCTAGTTGATATATCTAGTTGAATATTTCACACAGCAGCATCAGAATACAAGTTTTTCTCAGCAGTACAAGAAACATTTTCCAAAATAGATCACATTTTAGGCCACAAAGCAGACTTGTCTAAAATCAGAAACATTGAACTTATACCTTGCATTCTTTCTGAACACAAAGGAATAAAATTAGAACTCAACACCAAAAGCCACCAAAGAAAGTCCGGTATCACATGGAGACTGAACAAAACACTGATGAATCACGAGTGGGTCATGGAAGAGATTAGAAAGGAAATTCAAATGTTCATGTTATTCAACAAAAATGAGCACACAAATGACCAGCACCTCTGGGACACAGCAAAACTCCGAGGGTAATTTATACCTCTGAGCTCCTACATCATCAAACTGGAGAGATCTGAAACCAACAATGTAGTGACACATTTAAACCTCCTTGAAAAAGAGCAGCAAGATAAACCCCAATCCATTAGAGGAAAGAAATAATTAAAATTAAATCAGAATTAAATGAATTACAATCAAAAAAAAACTATAGAAAGAATCAACGAAACAGAGTTGGTTCTTTGAAAAAATTAAAAAATTGACAAACCCTTAGCAAATCTATCAAAAAAAGAAGGGAACACACCCAAATAAATAAACTCAGAGATGAGAATGGAAACATCACCATGGAAACAACCAAGATTCAGAACATTATAAGGGAATACTCCTCAAAACTTTATGCTAATAAGTTTGAGAACTTGACAGAAATGGACCTTTTCCTAGAAAATATTGACATGACAAAACTAAACGAAGATGAATTAAACCAGCTTAATAGGCCCATATCAAGCATTGAAATAGAAACAGCAATAAGAGACCTTCCAGCAAAGAAAAGTCCAGGACCAGATGTTTTTACAGCGGAATTCTACAATTCCTTCAAAGCAGAGCTCACACCAATTCTCCTTCAACTCTTCAATGAAATTGAAAGAGAAAGCTCACTATCGAACACATTCTATGAAGCCATCAAAACCCTCATCCCCAAACCAGGCAGGGACTCATCAAAGTAAGAGAACTATAGACCCATTTCTTTGATGAACATTGATGCAAAACTTCTCAACAATATTTTGGCCAACCGACTTCAACAATTCATCCAAAAAATTATACACCACGATCAAACAGGATTCAATTCAGGGATGAAAAGCTGGTTCAATACACGCAAATTAATTAATATTATTCATCACATCAAGAGGGGCATGAGTAAGTACCACAAGGTTTTCTCAATAGACACAGAACAAGCATTCGACAAGATCCAACACCCCGTTATGATGAAGGTATTGGAAAAATTAGGAATCCATGGGACATTCCTCAATACAATAAAGGCTGTATATGACAAACCTACAGCCAGCATTATACTTAATGGTGAAAAATTAAAGCCATTTCCTCTTAACTCAGGAACAAGACAAGGATGCCACTCTCTCCACTTCTCTTCATTCTGGTATTAGAATGCCTAGCTACAGCAATAAGACAAGATGCAGACATAAAGGGAATCCAAATAGGGAAAGAAGAAACAAAACTCTCCCTCTTTGCAGACAACATGATCTTGTATTTAAAGAATCCCATAGACTCCACTCCCAAATGACTCAAGCTGATTCAAAACTTTGGCAAAGTAGCAGGGTAAAAAATTAACCCTCAAAAATCAATGGCTTTCCTGTATGCCAACAATGAGAAAAGTGTGGCTGAAATTAGGAAAGCAACTCCATTTGTAATAGCTCCACAAAAATAAAATACCTGGAATTAATTTTACCAAATAAGTGAAGGACCTCTATGATGAAAACTTTAAAATCTTGAAAACGGAAATCAACACAGAACTTAAAAAATGGCAAAACCTCCCATGCTCCTGGATTAGAAAGATTAACATCGTGAAAATGGCAATACTTCCCAAGGCTATCTACAAATTTAACGTGATACCTATCAAAATTCCAACCTCATTCTTCAAGGAAATAGAAGAGGCAATCCAAAAATTCATATGTAACAATAAAAGACCCCGAATAGCAAAAACGCTCCTCAACGGAAAACACACTCCTGGAGGAATATCAATACCAAATTTCAAACTCTACTATAAAGCCATAGTAATCAAAACAGCTTGGTATTGGCATAAGAACAGACCTCAGGACCAATGGAATAGAATTGAAAACCCAGAAATGAACCTACAGACCTATAGCCATCTAATCTTCGATAAGGGAGCTAAAACAATACAATGGAACAAAGACAGCCTCTTCAGTAAATGGTGCTGACAAAATTGCTTAACTACTTGTAGAAAACTAAAGCTAGATTCTTATGTATCACCCTACACCAGAATCAACTCCAAATGGATCAAAGACCTCGAAGTCAAAGCAGACACTCTGAAAACATTAGAGGATGGAATGGGAGAAACCCTAGGTCTCCTTGGCTCAGTCCCAAATTTTCTGAATAGAGACCCGGAAACACAACAAATCAAAGAAAGGTTGGACAAATGGAATTGCATAAATTTGCAGAGCTTCTGTATGGCAAAGGGCATAGCTAGCAAGATCAATAGAAAGCCAAACGATTGGGAGATCTTCACTAGCCATACAACAGACAAGGGTCTCATATCTAAAATATACTTGGAACTCAAAAAATTAATTCCCCCAACAATAAATCCTCAAAGAAACAACTGCCCATTATATAAGTGGGCGAAAGTCTTTAAGAGAACCTTCTCTGAATAAGAAAGAAGGATGGCCAATAGACACATGAAGAAATGCTCAACATTCCTGGCCATAAAGAAATGCAAATCAAAACAATATTGAGATAACACCTCACTCCAGTTAAAATGGCAAAAATCAAGAACTCTAACAACAACAGATGCTGGAGTGGATGTGGACAGAAGGGAAACTTACTTCATTGTTGGTGGGAATGTAAACTTGTTCAACCACTTTGGAAAGCAATATGGAGGTTCCTGAAAAAACTTCACATAGAGCTCCCCTATGACCCAGCAATCCCACTTTTGGGCATTTACCCAAATGTTTACAAACAAGACCACACTAAACCTACCAGCACAACTATGTTTATTGCAACATTATTTACCATAGCTAAGATATGGAACCAACCCAGATGCCCCTCAGTAGATGAATGGATCAAGAAATTGTGGTATATATACACAATGGAATTCTATGCCTCCATCAGAAAGATTGACATTTCCGCATTTGTTCGGAAATGGAAAGACTTGGAAATATTTATATTAAGTGAAGTCAGCCAAGCCCAAAGAAACATAGATCCCATGGTTTCCCTTATTTTCAATATCTAGTATATGTATGACTCAATCAGAGAAGGTCAGATAAGGTGATGTTAGGAAAATGAAATCTTAGATATGTATTTAAAAGGTTTTTTTCCTTTCATGCATTTGTTTCTAACGCATATAAAAGATTATTTCTTTGTTGCTTTGTATGTCCCTCCCCCACAATATAACCCCTGCTTTCACTGTATTTGATGTCGATATAATTTGAGGAGGGGATGGGGAAAAGCAATTCGTTTAAATAAGGATACAGATGGATCCGTTGCAACAATGAGCAGTACAAGTTGTAATGTCGAAAACGAACTTTACAACTTTGGTGTGGGGGGACGATTGGGTGGGAGGTAGGAGGAGGCTGGGAAGGTATCTGAAGGGTAAACAAAGGAGGAGGCTACAATGCTTGATAAGAAATGTACTCATTATCTTGCCCATGTAGTTGTAAACCTTCTGTACAGTATGTTCACAATAAAAATTTTTTAAAAATTCAGAATTTTATAGCTATTAAAAAAAAGAAAAGAATTTAGGTAGTCATACAAAGGACTTCTATTTTACTACTGCATTATACATTTTTTCTAATGTTGGTTACCAACATTACAAAGCTATTAGAAAGCTATTAAAGCCTTTATGTTGAATAGTGAATTCTTTCACACTCTAACATGGTATTTCCCAAATCATTGACATAGAAGGCATTGTTTCCTATTTTCTCATTCCTAGAATAAGCTGCACATGAAGACCCCACTGGTCCTCATTTTCAGACTGTACTTTGAATACCGAGGAAAATCTTTCCTCTGCTGTCTATCAATTCCCTACTATCCCGTTAGATTAATTCAAAATATTAAAAATGGAAAAAGAGAAAATAAATCATGGTGAAAAAACATATGCAGGAAATTCACCAGATTTTTCTGCTCAGTTCAACCATTGTGAACTCATGGTGAAATACATGGACATCTCATTCCCATTTGCACTCAAAGTCTCTGGTTAGGCAATTCTGACGAAGACAAGGAACAAGATGAAAAAGTGAGAAACGGTATCAATTGCACGAAAAAAAAATGGAGTAGGATTCAAGCAAATATATTCTTTGGGATGCTGAAATTAATCGGCTTACTATGCTGTGTAGACTACTTTACAAAAAGGCCACCCAGATGAATACTAGGGATGAGGATGAGTATACCCCTCTTCATTGGGAAGCCTAGAGTGGACACTTAGACATTGTCCATGAGTTGGTAGCTCAAGGCAGATATTCATGCAATAACTCTGAATGGCTGACAACCCTGCACAGTGCTTATATGTGCAATAATACTAGAGTGGCTTCTTTCTTAATTCATCATGATGCAGATACCAATACCCAAACTAAAGGCCTCTTGATTACCTTGCATCTTGCTGCTGGGAATAGAAATAGAAAAGATACTCTGTTGAACCATTATATCAAACCAGGTCTGAAGAACCACTTGGAAGAAACTGCATTTAATATTGCCAAAAAGATAAGTATGTATCACTACCTCTATGAAGTTGTGGAAGGCTCTACTAATTGTTCTCCTAAGTCGTAAGGGTGTGGTTAAGTTTCTTAAATTTCAAAAATGCCAGTCCATCCTTTGTGTCCCTTAAATTTTTTTTTCAAAATACAAAGCAACAGCAATATCTTACTTTAAAAATTCATGGATTCCATGGTATTCTTCGAAGTGAATTGCCTGACTTTGATGTCAAAATGTATTCAATAGTTGTTTGTATTCATCTATAATGATTTCTGCAGTTTGTGATTTTTTTAAATCAGAAATAATTTTAACTTATCTGTTGAAATGCATAGTAAAGAAACTAAAGTTTTTCCTCGTAGTTTTCTGAAAAAAAGTATGTCTATGTTTGTATGATATCCATAATCTATTTCATTCACTCCTAGATATAATAGTTGGAATTCTACATTGTTATATAATGTATAGGTTCATAAATAAATGTGTCATTTCAGATTGCATTCCATATAGAAGAAGTTTAAGATTTCTTTTTTTCCTAGGTCCTTATTTTATTTCTTTGGGATAAAATTATAATGTTATCTAATTTCAAGTTTTGTAAAGGTTATGCTATGTAAAGGCCTTTCTAAGGTGAAGAATTAATACACTGATGTCAAACTAACCTTTAATTCTATAAATTACATGTATTGTTACACTTGTTTTTTGTAATTAACTTTTTAATAACTGTTTTTCATTTCTTGCATCAGAAGAATGAAAAATATGGAATACTTCACAAATTTTCATATCATCTTTGTGCAAGTGCCATGTTAATCTCTTTATTGTAATTTGGGTAGACCTGCTTCTGAAGTATGTAGTACCCTCTAAATTTAAGTACTTAATGATTTAATCTTTATACAGGCATCTATCCATGGTTCATTATTTGTAACAAGGAACCCTTTTTGTTCCTAAAAATGCTATTGATCTTATTACTCTAAAAATCTGTGTATTGTGGAAAAAACATATCGTTTGGTCGATTACTTACATTTACAATTTTTTTGTCAATGTCTATTTTGTCATTTTCATTTTAAATTTCATCATACTTTGAAACCTTTTCAGCTAAGTCCAAAGGTGATGGCTTTTCAATACTTATTTATCAACTCAGTTAGCTTTGTAGAGCTAATGGATTCAAAGTAAGTCTTGCTTAAGAGCTACTTCTAAACTTCTGCAGCTTAAAATTTCCCAAATGAGGTCTTACTGGGACAAATGTCTACCTGAACCTTTACCCTTCTTCCGTGTAGGAACAGACCAACCAGAATATCTTACCCTGACAGCATAGATTTTCTTACTGGAAGAAAACTAATCTTAGTTACAAGGAATCATAGAGAGATGAACAGTTCAGACCGAATTGTTCGGAATGGAAGGAATTTTATCAAAATATAATTGTTTATTATACTTATCATTTCAAAAGTAGCTAAAGCCAAGAAGGTGAAAAAATTGTTCATATGCATGATTACCTACTGTTCTAGCCTGTCCATCATCCAACCTGGCAGGAATTTACACTACTGATTTTCTATCACCAAATATTTCCATAGGTCCTGAAGAAGGCCATATGTTTCTCCTTGATATTAGGCCTTAAATTGGTAATGTTTTAATCATATTGTTTCCTCTTGCCTCTAGGCTGTAAATCTACAAATGGTAAAGCTTGAAGTCTAACTCTACCAAAAACTGAGATAGAGATAATGGAATAATACTTTAAAACAGAGTTGCTTTTGATTCCCTAACCACAACACAATAATGTAAAACAATTTTTATTTTATATATACTTATATATTTTATATTTATATGTGCTGATTTTAAATTTTACACAGTGAATCTAGAAAATAATTGAAGACTCATCTCAAATGCTCATTTCCTACGTTATTTCAGGACCCCAATTCCTTACAAGAATTAGCAGAAATCAATTGTGAAATGCAAGGCAACTTAAAATGAAAGATGAGATCACAAAATCTGAGAGAAAGTACTGTAATTCAAACTTTCAATTTACACATGACCAGCCCATATGAGTGAACAAAATCACAAATGAACAAGATTATTTTTAGTACCCCTCTCCTAATGAATAATGAAAGATTTCAGTGCAGCCAAAAAAAATAGTTTCAGTAGGGCTGGGAAGGTGGCTCAGTGGTAGAGCACTTGCCTTGCATGCCTGAGGCCCTGGGTTCGATTCCTCAGCACCACATAAGCAAAAAGAAAAAAGCCGGAAGTGGCGCTGTGGCTCAAGTGGTAGAGAGCTAGCCTTGAGCTGAAGAGCTGAGGGAAAGTGCCCAGGCCCATAGTTCAGGCCCCATGACTGCACCCCCCCAAAATATAGTTTTGTAATGATAGATCCATAATTGGTCTACCAAGGCTAGGAATACTTGATTTAGAGGTCAAATATCATTTAGAAAAACATTAACTGGGAAGATCCTTAGTTTTTCAAAACACTGGTAGTTCAGTAAAACTAGGTTCTGTGGTATAAAAATGTTGTCATTCTCAAACCAATGATAACCTACATTTAATCTCCTGAAAGTATACTCATTTTCAAATAAACTATTTAAAATCACACATGCCAAACCCTTGACATGTAGATGATAGTGCATTACTATGTTTTCAAGTGTAGGGAGTAGGTTACAATAGAGTTGATTTACGTACCCAGCACTAATACCAAACAAGTTAAACCATTCATTAAAGTGTAGAAATAGTACCCCTCACCATTTGTGTTGTTTAGTAGGTGCCTTCCAGAAATGTGTTAAATAGATCAGCCTCCCATATTTCAAAACCAAATATTAGCTAACAAAGTAAATTTCATCAAATAAGAAGGTACATTTGAAAAAGTCACTAATAGCTGCCTTATCATGTGTTGTTTTATGTTTTCCCTATCTGTTTAACATAGTAAGAAATATGATTTTAAGTCTTGAATATGGGTACTGATGAGAGATGTGACAAACATAAAATCTGTCTTCTATTTCTGTCATATTCCTTTAAGAAGTAAATTTTAGTTTTGTTCTTTTTTCCAAAACGTATAGGTAGTAGAAAAAATTATCCTATGTAAAATAAAATAATCACACACCATTGTCCAAAGCTATTTATAAAAACTGGTAGTTAGGAATAAATTCTAAGCCATTTTTAAACTTTCTTATTGATTAAAGATTAATCTTCCAAATGAATGAGAATAAAATCATGTCTAAGTGCTTAACATCTCCAGTCTTGCAAATTGTTATTGCAGATGAATGAATTATGGAAATATAAGCTGACAACAGTTCAAGTCTATGTGAGAGTGAAACTCCATGGAATGTATATAAACCTTTCAAAGTATTAACAGGCAGTTTAACAGAATGACTATCAGGAAATTGAAACCAGAGAGGAACAATAGTCAAGAAATAGAATGAATGAAAAATGGAACAAGGGGCAAGTACAGCTAGAATACGCAATGTACATATGTAATAAAGGAAGTGGTAAATCTGAACTAAATCATGGAGAAAGGGTTGGTTGAGAATGATAGAAGGAGTGACTCTGATCCAGGAACATTAGACAATTAGATGGACATATTTAATTGTAACACACTTGCACAACCTTTTGAAATTCACTTAAAAACAACAATAAAAACACACAAAAATCACAACCAAACAGCAATCTCTAGAGAGTATGAATATGCCCTCTCAAAATTTTAAGCAGTTAAAGAAGGGAGGTCTTTGGAAAAGCAAAGAAAGCTGTTCAAAGAGGGAAGTTTGGGGTAGGGGAGAATTTTGAACAGATTTAACAAGATTGTCTAAGGTTATAAATCACCTATATATACTGCAAATATTTTCTTCTGCGAGTGCTCTTTGTCTGAACTGGATACTCCAGTCCTGAGGCACACTTGATAGCTTGTGAAGAAAGAATGGAAGAAGCAAGATCAAGAACCTATTACTCCACTGGAGAGAAAATAGTACTCTATGTTTTCTCTCAATCTCTTCACTACTCCATTTTCATACTTTTAATAACGTCATGTGATTTTGAATTTTCTTTCCTTCTTTGTTCTCACAAAGTAATTGTTCAAAATAATTCATTAAATATTTTTTGCCATTATTTTCTATCATGCTGTTTACTTGTTCAAGCGAGTCCATTAAACTTCCCATTTTCATTTGGTTGCCACGAAAACCCAACAACTATGTTAATGAGGAGCAACACTAATGCAAAACTTTGTCTCCAAAAATCCAGTCCAAGGACCTATAATCATAAGTATTTGGCTATAATTTTTTTTTCTTTTTTCTTTTACCTTGAAATTTTCTTGTGTCTAAAGTGCCCACAAAAATAAGTACTCCACCACTTTTTGGTTCAATCACTTCTAACCTCAACGATATATTTTGCTAACAAGATATTTGGAGGAAACCTAAGAATACTCCACTATTATCTTCTCTCTTAAGACTTTTATCTTCTCTCTTAAGAATCTCCTTAGATACCATATCAGGAACAGTGAAGTTATTCTTTGCAAAATTATTTAAATAGATTATTTTCCTCTTGGTCTTGTATTTGCTCAACATGATGTATGGAGAAGAATAGAGTTAAATCACCTATTCCTTGGATGACATTGTCTGTTTCAAAGGACAATACTTCTATTTCCTACTTCTATGTCCTCCTCTTATCTCTTGCTTGATTTCCAATTAATCACAACTTCTTGGCTTCAAGTCTAGTGAAGCTGAATGACTATAAGAAGTCCCCCACTGCTACATCTTCATGGTTTCTCTTTGAAAGCTCTTTTACTTGGAGGTGGAATTTATTGTCATGTCTTCATTCAATTTGTTCTTCATTACACTGATCCAAATAGGCTCTGTAAAATCATTTTAGGTAGCAAAAACATTAAGACAATCTATATCAAAAAGTTTTGGTCCCCTCCACAGCTGAAACCAAAATGCCTAGCTAGGGTTTCTAATAACATGTTTTCTTACCTTTTAATTTGCTCAATTATTTTCTGATCCCCAAACTTTTTGGCTTATGTAATAAAAGAAGTCTTCACTATCTCATGTTAATAAGGATATTATAGTTTTTTAAGCTACTATGAAATGAGAAATCATTGGTTTGAATTATCCAATCAGATTTTGTTCTGTGTTTCAGTGCTTCACGTGCAAAGACATTATGGAAAGTATTAAAAAAGAAAAGTGTAAACTCTATACGTTCTTTCATTGTGAGGGGCACTTTCTCCCTATATATTTTGACTCAAATTATCTTTTTAAGAGAATTACTGTTTAGCAATTAAAGGTCAATTCACAAATTTTGATGTCTTATTTTAAAAAAAACTTTGAATTTAAATTCCATTACAACCTTGTTTCACGCAGTAAGAGTATATTTCCTGGGTAAGGAAAATTATTATGGGAACCTACAGGATTTACAGCAAGGTTTGTGAGGTTTGTTTGTTTATTGTGAAAATGAGCCATCTTACCCACATTGCTACTTCTCAGCTAAGTCTCCATGAATTTCTTTGCATGAAAGCCTATTTTCTCAGGCAATTTTAAATTTTCTTAATAGGCTAAGTTAAAATTTTGAACAATTAAAATTTACCTGTCATAATTTTAAAACTCTTTTGAAATTCCTTTATCAGAATCGCGAATTTACCAATCCTAATTCCACCTTTACCATCAAAAACAGTTAACATGTTGTTTTCATGATATAGTATCCATGAAACTATTATTTTCCACTGACTTTGTTATGCATATATATGAACATGATGCTGAGCAAAATGAACTCTAAGATATGGAAAGAGATATTTATTCGCAGTTGTTGTTTTTAATGTACTATGTGATTTCTATTTTCCTTGGGTTTTTCCCCTATTGTTTATCTCCTACTGTGTTTGATATTGGTACCTTGTGTATTGTGTATACATTTACCTTAATTAGGGAAGGGAAGAGGAACAAAATGGCGAGACAAAGGACAAAAGGCAAACCAATGCAATAGCAATACTCAGAAGACAATATGTTGGAAATGTACAATAGAACTTGTGAGGGGTTTTGGGGTGAAGGAAAACTGTGAGAAAAATGAAAGAAGGATAATAAGTTTGAAAAGTTATGTATTCACTGCCTTACAATTGCTAACCCAGTGCACATCACTTTCAAATTAAAATTAAATTAAAAAATAAGCTGCCTGAAATAAAATTTCACTGTATTGGTATAGTAAATATTGTTCTTTATGGACTAACTTTTAAAAAATCAGTACTATTTGGCATCTAATTTGAATGAATTACCCCTTCTTTATGGGAGGGCCATCAACTTGAATGTTATCCAATTAGACAATTTTTTTCACAATATAATTGCCAATATTTTCAAAAAAGAATTAACTAGTACTTTCTCATACTAACCGAAAACCGTTTAATTCTATGGAAACCCATAACTTTTAAAAGTAAATAAGTTGGTTAGAGGACAGAATATGTATGTTCTTCAAAATTCCTATGACTAATAACTACTCACTTTCAAATTCTGAACATTCCATACCTGAGAGATTCAAAATAGTACCTGTTTCCATGTTATGTAATTCTGCAGTAGATGCATTTTCCAATGGGGTGTTACAGATTGAGAAGTGAACAGAAAAATAGCCACATTCTGGTATAGGATAAAACTGTAAAGCATCGGTTATAATTAATTCTTCAAGAGCAAGCAATTGTTTATCAGATTAAGCTATTATTTCTATGACCATCAATCCCATAATTTATGCCATAAAGTCATCCTAGATCAACAGTTTTCAACTTGTAGTGTGCACCTCAAAATTCCCTTAATTCACATCACAAATAGCTTATCTCTATTGGGAAAAATACTACACCTCTGCTAATGTGATGCCCTCCGTGTTCTGGAAATAACACCACAATAAACTGGTTGCATCATTTTTCCTACCCTGGTATTCTTGCAAATATTATTTATATTTATACTTTTTTAACTATCATAGATATTCAGGATGCTAAGATCAGAAGATTACAGTTCAAAGCCCATGAGGCAGGAAGGTTCCCTAGATTCTTATCTCCAATAAACTTCTCAGCAAAAGCCAGACACAAGTGGTACTGAGTTTGAAGTGTTAGGGCAAAAGCCTTGAGCTTAACAGGCTCAGAGACAGTGTCCAGGTCCAGATTTCAAGCCCTATGACAAAGCAATAAAACAAAAACAAAATAAAAACAAACCCCAAACCTAGCATTTTTCTCACTGTATACAGAGGCACGTAATTAAGGAAATTGCTTCCTGTGTTACATACAGGTAGAAGAAAGAAGATGTCACACAATAATTCTCTTCATACCATGTTATATTAAAGCCTCAAAAAATTGCTTTTTTGTCGCATCTACCTCGACCAGCAAGGAAGACACGTCCCGGGATTCTTCTCAAAGCAGTTTATTCAGGAACCTTGTTTGCTAGCTTCTCCTGCTTCTCCCTCGCCCCGCACACGCACTCCGGTTATAAGCCTCCTGGATGGCCAACCCCGAAGTGCCAAGTGGCAAATACCAATAGGGTCACAAACACGGAAGCAGGCCAGTAGCCAAGCTATAGCCATATAAGGAGTTGTTTTTCACAGAGAGCACTCGCCAACGGGAACGCGGAAGGCGGAAGCCAGTGCCATCTTTGGTCATGGCCATGCCATGTGGCCCCGCCATCTTTGGTCAGCTCTCGCAGCTCTCTACACTTTTTCTAAATTTATAAATTAATGTCATCAATTTGTTGGCAACTTGGTCTACATTATTCATATTATCATTTTCTACATGAGCAGTTAGAATTATCTTTTAACTGAGTTCTAATTATAACTCTCTTGAAACAATATGCTAGGCAAATAGAATGCAAGAAACATTTATAAATTTGTCAATTAAACCCTCTACCTAAAAATAATTTGTTGTATCATATAGAATATGAAATTACAAACGAAATCAAAGTATTTTTTGAAGTCTAAACTCTAATTTAGCAAGATCTATAAAGACCTACATTAGATGAACTTTGCTATTCCCCCAGGCTTAAGCTTTTGTAATCCTTCATCCTTTCCTTGGAATCTAACAGAATGATGATTACTTACTTTTTCAAATTTTGGATGGGAATCATGAACCATTTTGCATCTAGGAATGTTCTGTAATGAAGAGAACATTTAAAACACAACTGAGGATTATATACCAGTTGCATTTCAATAGAAAACTTGGCTTTTCAAACAATAATGAAGAAATTAGCCCAAACTTCCAACAGTATATTCCTATCTTGTTTGGTTTGTTTTATTAAGACAAAATTATACTACCTGCTTCAGGGAAGGTATCAGTAGTAATTGCAGTCTCTAATCTCCTGTCAGTCTGAGTGCTCGAATTCAAGGCTTGTATCACATTGCCCCACCATAGTTTCTTGGTTTATTTACTTATTTGTTTGTTTGTTTATTTTTGGGTCTGGTAATGGGGTCTGAACTCTGGGCCTGGGTGCTGTCCCTCAGGTCTTCAGCTCAAATCTAACACTCTACCACTTAAGCCACAGAGCCACTTCCAGCTATTTTCTTTTTGCTTATGTGGTGCTGAGGAATCGAACCCAGGGCTTCATGAATGCAAGCCAAGCTCTCTACCACTGAGCCACATTCCCAGCCCCTGCTTGGTTTATTTAATCTAGATACAGATTAGAAATTCTGAACTTCTCCAGTGATATTATCCACTGGACTTCTCAGACTGTTCATGTACTATTTTCAAAGATGTTCTAACATTTGACACAGGGTATGAACATTTTCAATGCATCTGCCGGGTCTCTCATTCATTCCTCCATAGATCCAATCCCTTTAATATTGATTACTTGACTCTCTTACTATCTCTGGTCTTTACATATGTAATATTCTCAAACTTTTTTGAAGAAAGTTCATTTGAGGATTTTCTCATTTTAAAAATTATTACTTGATTCCAGTCTTACTCAGGACATATTTTCTATTGTTTTCTAACTTTTCTACATATTCTGAGAGTTGCTTCAGTGGCACATATAAGTGCCTCTGTGTGTATGTGTATGTTTATATGTATGTTTGCAAAAGCCTCAAGCTCTTATTCATAATTCTTGCTCATGATTGTTATTCCATCACCTGAGCCATTCTTCCAATCCAGCTATTGGCTGGTTAATTATAGATAGTATCTCAAACACTATTCTGCCCAGGCTGGATGCAAACTGAACTTCCCAGAGTCCTTTACATTCTTAGGTTTCATTTATCCAGTAGAATCAACTTTTAAACTACAAACATTTTTTGAGTTTAAAGTCTAAGCTGTAGTCCAGATTTTTAACTCAAGATTTCATATACAGATAGATGAATATACAAATTACATATGCTGAGTGTACACTGTTAGAAATGTGATCCTAAGCTGGGTGGTGTTGAGATCTGAGGATTGGGGTTCAAAGCCAGCCCCGGTAGGAATGTCCCGGAGACACTTTTCTCCAATTTACTGCAAGAAAACTGGAAGCGGCACTGTGGCTCAAGTGGTAGAGCATTAGCCTTGAGCTGAATAGCAGAGGGACAGTGCCCAGGCCCAGAGTTCAAGTGCCAAGACCACCATCAACAAAAATACATAAGTAAAGGAAAGAAAAAAAATGTGATCTTATCCACCAGTTCATGGCTAGTATAATCCCTGCTCTCTCAAGATGGACTTTTTTTTCCAATTAAGTTCATGCTTTTATATCTGACTTGCATTTGAAACAGAATTATTCTTCCATTCTACTTTCTACAAAGTTGTGTCATTAGCAAGCGTTATTTAGAATATACTTTGTGTTCCACGTAGGCGTAATGCTTTTTCTATATCACTTTCATAAATCTACATACTGGACATGGATTTATTGTTTCAACGTGGTCTTATTTGTAGAGTCTTCTGTAGTGTATTGAACCCTTATACTTAAACATAGAATTTCTCTTTCTCTTATTATTGCTATAGTTAACATGAGTTAACAAATTCATGTACACTCGGGAAATAATGTGCAGCACATACACTCACACACAAAAAAAATGATCTGAGAACATTCTCCCCTTTAAAATTCGCCTTAATTTACAGAGAATTTACAAATTTTGAACTCAATATACTCATGGATAATGTATTTATAAGAAATATAAATTTCATATTTTCTCTTTACTAGTTGTCTCTGAAACACGTGTTAACACAGGTCCAAAGGTGTCCTTGTGTTATTTCGGTGAAGCCAGAAAACATTCATTATACCTCAAGCAGCACCATAGATTGTTCCTGAAAGTAATTGTTACTGGATGTGGAAACTGATCCCAGGAGAGGAATGGAACATAAAAGATTGATAAAGTTAAAATTAACTTGTGCTTTCCTTTTTACTGTAAAAGAAGAGAATCCAAAGGCTTGAAGGAAACTCTGTCCCTGACATTGTCTAGTGTGTTTTTACTCATATATAATTTTTCTGTAAACTTCTATTTGAGAGAATTACAGAAAGATATAATGGGCCATTTGATGACCAGCATAGAACAAAAGGAGATAACGTTGTTTTAAATATGATCTACTGCAGGGGCTGGGAAGGTGGCTCAGTGCTAGAGCACTTGCCTTACTTGCCTGAGGCCCTAGGTTAGATTCCTCAGCACCGCATAAGCAAAAATAAGCCAGAAGTGGTGCTGTGGCTCAATTGGTAGATCGCTAGCCTTGAGTTGAAGAGCTGAGGTAAAGCGCCCACGACCTGAGTTCAGGCCCACGACTGGCACCCCCCCCAAAAAAAAAAAATTCTACTGCAAAGAAACAAAGACATGTTAGTTTAAAAGTGTTTTAGGGATGGATATTTCACCCCTGAGATGATTCTTTTTTTTTTTTTTGTCGGCCATGGGGCTTGAACTCTGGGCCTGGGCACTGTCCCTCAGCTCTTCAGCTCAAGGCGATCGCTCAACCACTTGAGCTACAGCGCCACTTCCGGTTTTGTGGTAGTTTATTGGAGATAGGAGTCTCATGGTCTCTCCTGCCCTGGCTGGCTTTGAACTGCGATCCTCAGATCTCAGCCTCCTGAGTAGCTAGGATTACAGGTGTGAGCCACAGCTCCCGGCCCCTGAGATGATTCTTTTGTTGCAGGAGTCAGTTATCAATTCCTTTAGTTTGGTCCTGAGATCTCTAGAGCAATAAGGATTCAAAAAAGCATCTAGTGCGTATGATCAGCAAAAGGAGCCACTTTTCAGATCAGTACTCCTTTAAGAAGGGTCCCAATGAAATATCTGTTTTTTTGTTTTGTTTTGTTTTTTGTTTTTTGTTTTTTTTTTTAGCTTGTGTTGGTTCTGGGGCTTGAACCCAGAGGCTGGACCCTGTCCCTGAACAGTTTTCTTTCCTGCTCACCTACCCACAAAACTAGTACTCTACTGCTTGAACCAAAACTCCACTTCTGTATTTTTTGCTGTGTAATTACAGATAAGTGTTTGACAGACTCTCCTACCTGGTTTGGCTTTAAACTAAGATAGTAAGAAAGCCAAGTGGCATCAATTGTATAGACTTCTCTTTTCAAAAAGAAATTTTAGATGAAGTTTATTGTAAAGCTAATATTTGACAATTTTTTCTTTCTTTATTAATGTGAGCATACCGTATAGAGGGGTTACAATTACATGGGCAGGATAACGAGTGCATTTCATATCAATCATTGTTGCCTCCTCTTTGTTTCCCCTTCCCATCTCTTCCCATATACCCCCTCCCCACACTTGATCCTCCCTCCCCACCAAAGTTGTAAAGTTCATTTTTCAACATAACGACTTGTACATCTCATTATTTCAATGGGTCCACCTGTATCCCTGGTTTAACAATTTGTTTTTGGAGAATATGTCCAGCAAAGAATCCATAACATAACTCAGCAAAAGTAGGTGCACTGAATCATTTTGGAATTATTCTCTTTTGCTTGGGAAGATTATTGATCTTGTCGTTCCTTTTGGGGAAACTTAAAGTCATATTTCACATTTTTTGTTGGTTGTGGTGCTTGAACTCTGATACTGGGTGCTTAGCTACAGCACCACTTCCTGGTTTCTGGTGGTTAATTGAAGGTTAGGGTCTCATGGACTGTCCTGACAAGGCTGGATTTGAACCACAATCCTCTGGTCTCAACCTCCTGAGTAGCTAGGATTAAAGGAGTAAACCACCAGCACCTGGCTCATATTTGCATTTATGTGCACTGAATGACACTGTGTAGACAAAGAATGGAAATTTTAACCAAATGATGACATTGCAGCACTTTAGAAAAATTGAAGTAGCAATAAATATGTCCTCCTTTTCCATTTTGTAACATTAATGACTGATGAGCTATGGGACCCTTACATTAGCATCCTGTGACATCTGAATAGGTGTATTTAGTATCAGGAAATGTTCATAGAGAAATATAGAAATAATATTTTTAGAAAGCAAAGGAGAGAAAGTATGAAAGAATAGCATAGAAGGAGGTAGATTTATCAAACAGAGATTAAGAGCTAGCCTAAGAGATTTAGAATGCTAAAGGCAATGAGGAAAATCCTAGTTGACAACTAGTTCTACAATAACCAAAAATGATTCTCAAGAACAGTTTCTGGTATACCCTAATTACTATCATTTATTCCTTCTGTCTGGAGTTATTCCTTATTTTCTGTCACAACTATTAATTAACCTCTGCCTTTTGGGTGCCATAATTGACCAAAAAGATTTCAAGATTACACATAGCCTACTCTTCTCTTTCTGATTATCAATGATGACACAAATCCTGGAATCGTTGAATTTCCAGAGTTAAACTTTAACTGACATCTAAGCACATTCCTGGCATTAATTGCTGTGACTTAATGAACAAAACTTTTTTCAACACAGTAGCCTCATATAAGTAAAGTACATGAATCAGGTGTCAGTATGGAAGGACCAATTATATATTCCAAGTATGGGTTATTTATTTTGCATTTACTGTTTTTTTTTGTTTTTTTTATTTGTTATTTTCTTTTTGCCAGTCGAGGGGCTTAAACTGAGGGGTAGGGAATTTTCCTGAGCTTTTTTTTTTCTTCTTGCTCAATGCTCGCTCTCTATCACTTGAGGCACAGCACCACTTCCAGTGGGGTTTTTTATGTGTTACTAAGGAATTGAACCCAGAGTTTCATGGATGGTAGGCAATCACCGTACCATGAAGCCACATTCCCAGAGCCCTAAATAACTTTCTTAAGATGGCAATACATTTTCATTACGTAACTAAGTATCATAATTTTGGCCAGGTGCTAGAAAATGATGTAGAAAAAAATACAATACAATAAGTCTAGTAAGGCTGGATGGACAATGAAGAACTCTCACGGTGTAGCCAGGGAACATAGGTGCTTATCTCATGGAGCTGTTTCAACAAGCTGAGCGAGACAGCTCCTGACCCAGAGCCAACCTCCAGAATGAGAGGGCCTCCTTGGGTTCCAGCCACATGGGGATGCTGGGCCCCCTCCTCCAGCACCCATTCAACCAGTTCTTGTGAGAGATAGAGAAAAAAAGTCAAAATTACAATTAAGTCTGGTGCCAGTAGCTCAGAATTCTAATCCTAACTACACAGGATGCTTGGATATGAGGATCATGGTTCATAAACAGCCCAGGCAGGAACGTCTGTGAGACTCTTACTCCAAAGAGCCACCATAAAATCAGAAGTAGTGCTCTGGGCTCAAGTGGTAGAGCACTAGGCTTTGGCTGAGGCTCTCAGGAACATCACCTATGCCTAGAGTTCCAGCCCCACGACTGACAAGAAGTGGACTTCCTACCACAAGAAGTGGATTGAATAGCACCCATTGTCCTAGGGAGCAAGGTAGCGAAGTCAGGCAGAGCTTCCTGTGAAGTTGAAGTCATAACTAGTTCACCTGGCTTCTCTCTGCCTTGGTTTCACCAGCTGCAAAACTCAACATAGTGAAGGATCCTCTTCCTCATGGGTATAGGGTAATTATGAAAGAGGGCAATGTTTTGTTTCATAATCCCACATCTGTTACACAATTAACAGGCCCCACCTGAGCCCTTTTCGGCTACCTTCCTGTTATTTGCTCACAGAATTGCGGAGAACCTTATCTAAAGGCTGCTCCCTCTGTACCTAGCCATGCTCCAGAGTTCCCTCTGTATAAATCCTTTGTTTCCTCATAACTCCTCTGAGGACAATGAGGTCTAATGGTTTTGACCCTACCCAGAGCTTCACCTGTGGTCAAGAATCAACTGCTGTGATTTTTTTTTGCCTGCTCAAACTGACTTAAGAAACAATTCAAGCCACAGGAAAATCAAACACCACAAGCAGACCAGAGACTCCAACAAGAGACAGGTTAAGGACAGAAGGGAGATACAGGATCTTCCAATTCCCCCACCCCCCAAAAAAAATCAAATAACTCTTTTTTTTTTACATTTTATAAATTTTTTTCTAAAAGTTTTTTTTTATTTTTTAACTTTAATTTTTTTCTATTAATTTTTTCTTCCTCTCATAATTTTTATTTTAGAGGATATGTGTGTGTACTTTTTTTTCTCTTTAAAAATTTTTTTTGTTTAGCTGTACTGATCATTTGATCCTTTCTTTCTTTCCTTCTCACTCTTTTCACTTTTTCTTCTTTTTCATTCTTCTTTGGATGACTTAATTGTTGTTCTGCTCATCCTGAGATATGCCAATAGTTGATTATTAGACGTCATTGTGTACAAACTTCATCCAGAAATTTATTACTCAATTTAAAACCTCTTAGACTTAAATTCCTTAATAGCAGTATTACCTCTTTATAGGTACATAATATTTTAAGCATGTTTATTTTTAAGTTTTTCACGTCTCCTTTATATCCCTCCCCTTCTCTTATTCTATCCACATTCTTCTCTAAATATTACGTTTTCATTTTGCATAATTTTTAAATGTTGCACTTCTTAATTTTTAATTTTTGTTTTTCTATTTTTCTTGTCTTTTCTTTCTCTTTCTTCTTATTTTCTCTCTCTCTACTATCATTCTATCCAACCTATTTCCTGCTTTGAGATTAGGATTTAGTTAATTTAACTCTCCCACTGCCTTTCCACATCCCTATATGCCGATTTTTACCCATATCTCTACCTAAACTTAATAATTTCTGTTTGCCAAATTCTTCTTTGCGGTTTGTAGCCCCTTAATACATAGTTGTTTGATGTTGAATATGTATATCTGTTGAACTAGATTGTATCTGCAGATTTTTGACAGTGAAACTGCAAACTGTGGTTGATGCTTGCCTTAAAATAGTGTGCTAGCACAAAACCGGCGTTACTTTCATCCCAAATGGGCAGAGCAACCTGGAAAAACACAAGAAAAATGGCAAGTCCGGGTATCAAACTCCCACTCATGATAATCAGGGGTAAGAAAAGATAATCAATAATCCAGAGGAGAGTTCTCAAAAAGCTCTACAAACACTACTGGTAAATATAGTAAATGAAAAGATTGAAAACCTGCAAAGGACTCTGAATGAGCGTGATAGGGAGAGAGAGGAGGCAAAACAAAATTTAATACAAGAATATCATGAGAGTGAGGAAGCTACTCAAATATTGATACATAATTGCATGAGCAGATTCAGAACACTCAGAGAAATAAAGGAATGTCGTAAGCAGGCTGAGATCACTCAAAGAGAACTACAGGGACTGCGTGAATGTGAGCAAGCTAATCAGAGAGAAATACGGGAATTGAGAAAGCGGGATGAGAATGCAGAATGATCACTAAAGGCATTCATGGAATCTATAAACAGAGAACTGAAAGATGTCAGCTAGACAACAAAGGGAATGTTGAATGGAACCCATCAGGAGGAATAGGAATAAAGAATCAACTAAATAATTTGAGAATAAACACTGACAACCAAATTAAGGAAGTAAAGAAGTTCACACAAGATCTAAAATAATGCTCCAACAAAGAATTTGAAGCCATCAAAGCTGACCAACTAGAAGAAAAAGAAATTTAAAACAAAGTATAAAGTCTTGATAGTAGGTTAGGTCATGCAGAAGATCGAATCTCGGAGATTGAAGACAGCCTAGATATTATAGAGAAAGGACATACAACCATCCAAGACAAATCCAAGAAATATGATAGATCTATTCAACACTGGGAAGACACCATCAGAAGGCCTAATCTGAGGATAATGGGTGTAGGGGGGAACCGAGAAACAGAAGTTAATGGTCTAGGAAATTTGTTTAACAGGATCCTAGCAGAGAACTTCGCAAACATGCAAAAATATAGGCCATTCAGATACAAGAAGATTTTAGAACTCCAAAAAGACCAGACCAATATAGGACATCCCACCATCAAATTATAATCCACGCATGATCAATTCAGACCAAAGAAAAGATCCTTAAAGCTGTCAAGGAGAAAAGGTTAATCACCTCTAAAGGGAAACCAAGTAGAATCACCTCAGATTTCTCAGCGGAAACAATCATAGCAAGAAGAGCCTAGAATGATGTATACCATGTCCTAAAGACAAACAATTATCAACCAAAATTCTGTACTCAGCTAAACTCTCCTTCATAACTGGAGGTCAAATAAAAACCTTCCATAGAAAAGAAAAATTAAGACAATATATCTCCACCAAACAAGCTCTACAAAACATTGTTAAAGACGTCGTACACGTAGAAAACTAACGAGATAACAATAAATGCCAGGAAATCGCACCCAAACTGAGAATCCAAGAACCATAAGAAGAACCCAGTTGACGCAGCCCCCAAGAAGATGGATAAAATGACAGGTACTCCCAAATACCTCAGTCCTATCTCTCAACATTAACAACTTAACTCTCCAATTAAGATACTTAGACTATCTAGTTGGATTAAAAAGCAAGATCCTTCTATCTGCTGCCTTCAGGAGTCACATCTTGCCCATAAAAATAAACACATTTTGAATGTGAAATGCTAGAACAAATCTACCAAGCAAACGGCCCCCATAAAAAGGTGAGAATTGCAATCCTAATATCAGATATAAGAGACTTCAAATTAAAATACATGAGAAGAGATAAAGAAGGTTATTACATACTAATTAAGGGATCTCTCCTTCAGGAGAATATTACAATTCTAAATATCTATTCGCCAAACAACGGAAGACCCAAATTTATCCAAGAAACAGCACTTTCCCTCAAATCTCACTTAGATACACAGACATTAATTGTTGGGGAATTTAACACACCACTCTCCCCACTAGATAGATCAACTCAGCAAAAACTCAACAGAGAAACTGGAGATCTAAAAAACTGCATAGATCAACTACAATTCACAGATTTCACCCAGCAGCATCAGAATACACATTTTTCTCAGCAGCACATGGAACATCTTTGAAAATAGAACACATTTTAGTCCACAAAACAAACGTCCAAATTCAGAAACATTGAAGTTATACCTTGCATTCTCTCAGGCCACGAGGGAATAAAATTAATCTCAACACCAAAAGCCACCAGAGAAAATCCTGTAACACATGGAGGCTGAAGAACATACTGCTGAATCAAGAGTGGGTCATGGAAGAGATTAGAAAGGAAATTCAAATGTTCATGAACACACAAATTACCAGCTCCTTTGGGACACAGCAAAGGCAGTACTCAGGGGCAAGTTTATAGCTTTGAGTTCCTACATCAACAAATTGGAGAGATCTGAAACCAACAATGTAGTGACACATCTAAACCTCCTTGAAAAAGAGCACAAAGATAAACCCAAATCCAGTAGATGCAAAGAAATAATTAAAATTTAATCATAATTAAATGAATTAGAATCCAAAAAAACTATAGAAAGTATCAACAAAACAAAGAGTTGGTTCTTCGAAAATAACAAACCTCCCACCTAAGAAAAGTACAGGACCAGATGGCTTTACAGCAGAATACTATAAGGCCTTCAAAACAGAGCTCACACCAATAGTCCTCCAAATCTTCAATGAAATTGAAAGAGAAAGTTCACTACTGAACTTATTCTATAAAGGCATCATAACTCTCATCCCAAAACCAGGCAGGAACTTATCACAGAAAGATAAATATAGACCCATTTCTTTGATGAACATTGATGCAAAACTTCTCAACAAAATTTTGGCTAATTTACTTCAACAATTTATCCAAAAAATCCTACACCATGATTAAATAGGATTAATTTCAGGGATGGACAGCTGGGTCAATATTCACAAATCAATTAATATAATTCATCACATCAACAGGAGCAAGGATAAGAAACACATGGTTATCTTAATAGTTGCAGAAAAAGCATTTGACAAGATCCAACGCCTCTTTAGATGAAGGATCTGGAAAAATTAGGAATCCATGGAACTTTCTTCAATACAATAAAGACTATATATGACAAATCTACAGCCAGTACTATACTTAGTGGTGAAAAAAAAAAAGCCATTTCCTCTTAACTCAGAAACGAGACAAGAATGTCCACTCTCTCCATTTCTCTTCAATCTAGCATTAGAATGCCTAGCCCCTAAAGGGGCTCCAAATAGGGAAAGAAGAAGTAAAACTCTCCCTTTTTGCAGATGTCATGATCTTGTATTTAAAGAACCCCATAGACGCCACTCCCAAATTACTCAAGCTGATTCAAAACTTTGACAAAGTAGCAGGGTATAAAATTAACCCACAAAAAAGCAATGGCTTTTCTCTATACCAACAATGAGAAAATTGTGGCTAAAATTAGGAAAGCATCTCCATTCGTAATAGTCCCACAAAAAATAAAATACCTAGGAATTAACTTAACCAAAGAAGTGAAGGATCTCTATGATGAAAATTTTAAAAACCTGAAAAAGGAAATCAAAAGAGATCTTAGAAAGTGGCAGAAACTCCCATGCTCCTGGATTGGAAAGGTAAACATCGTGAAAATGGCCATCCTTCCCAAGGCTCTCTACAAATTAAATGTGATACCTATCCATATTCCAACCTTATTCTTCAAGGAAATAGAAGAGGCAATCCAATAATTCATAGTGGACAAAATAGAAGATCCTAAATATCAAATATGATCCTCAACAGAAAGAACAGTCCTGGAGGAATATCAATACCAAATTTCAAACTCTACTACAAAGCCATAGTAATCAAAACAGCTTGGTAAGGCACAAGAACACACCTCAGGACTAATGGAATAGAATTAAAAACCCAGAAATGAACCTACATACCTATAGCCATTTAATATTTGATAAGGGAGCTAACAAAATAGAATGGAAGAAAGACAGCTTCTTCAGTATATGGTGCTGGCAAAATTGGTTAACTACTTGTAGAAAACTAAAACTAGATCCTTATATATCACTCTGCACCAGAATCAACTCCAAATGAATCAAATAAATCAGAGTCAATTAGACACCCTGAAAACATTACAAGGGAATAGGAGAAATCCTAGGTCTCCTTGGCACAGGCTGAAATTTTCTTAATAGAGACCCAGAAACACAAGAAATCAAAGAAAGGTTGGACAAATGGGATTGCGTGAAATTGCAGAGCTTCCGAATGGCAAAGGACATAACTAGTAAGATCATTATAAAGCCCATGAATTGGGAGAAAATCTTCACTAACCTTACAACGGACAAGGGTCTCATATTTAAAGTATACCTGGAACTCAAAAAATTAAGTCCCACAACAACAAATCTTCAAAGAAACAACTGCCCAATAAATAAGTGGGCTAAAGACTTAAAAAGAAACTTCTCTGTAGAGGAAAAGAGGATGGCCGATAGACACATGAAGAAATGCTCAACCTCTCTAGCCATAAAAGAAATGCAAATCAAAACAAAATCGAGATACCACCTCACCCCAGTTAGAATGGCTATAATCAAGAACTCTGATAACAACAGATTCTGGAAGGGATGTGGACAGAAGGGAACCTTACTATATTGTTGGTGTGAGTGTAAATTTGTTCAACCACTTCGAAAGCAGTATAGAGGTTCCTCAAAAGACTCCACATAGAGCTGCCCTATGATCCAGCAATCCCAATTTGGGCACTTACCCAAATGTTCACAAACAAGACCTCAATAAAGCTACCAGCACAACTATGTTTATTGCAGCCTTTTTTTTTTTTTTTTTTTTTACCATAGCTAAGATATGGAACCAACCGAGATGCCCCTCGGTAGATGAATGGATCAACAATATGGGGTATATATACACAATGGAATTCTATGCCTCCATCAGAATGAATGACATTGCTCTATTTGTTAGGAAATGGAAAGACTTGGAAAAAATTATATTAAGTGAAGTAAGCCAGGCCCAAATAAACATAGGTCCCATGGTTTCCCTTATTTGCAATAACTAGTATATATCTGAGTCAAGCAGAAAATTTCCAATAAGTTCATGTTAGGAAAATGAACCCTAAGGTGTGTATTCAAATTTTTTTCTTTTATACGATTGTTTCTAGTACATTTATAAGATTATTTCTTTGTTGCTTTTTATGTCGCTCCCTCACGGTACAATCCCTGCTTACACTGTTTTTGATGTTATAATTTATGGAGGGGAAGGGAAAAAACAAATCGTTTAAATAGGGATTACAGGTGGACCCATTGCAACAATGAGACGTCGAATTTGCATGTCAAAAATGAACTTTACCACTTTGGTAGGGGGAGGTGGAGGATCGGGTAAGGGTGAGGGGGGAGGATGGGATGGGAAGGGGAAACGAAGGAGGAGGCTACAATGCTTGATTAGAAATGTACTCATTATCTTCCCCATGTAATTTTAAACCCTCTGTACAGTATTTTCACAATTAAAAAAAAGAAAAAAATGATTCGGCTGCTGTGGAGTAAAAGTTAGGGATAATCCATCTAAATCAATGATTGTGTATGTTGCTAAATGTCTACCATCCCAATTACAGAGTTCCAGGCCTGGTGGAGCATACCTGTCACAGAAAGGAGGGCCTCTATCCAGTCCAGCCAGAGCCAGGCTCTGCTTCAGAAATGCCCAAGACAGAAAGGTGGCTCCTCACAGACAGGGAGAGGACACAGGTAGGGGGTCATGGTGCCCCCAGAGGGGTATCTGACCCGGGGTAAGGGTGGTTTTGCGGCAGCTACTCACAAGTGCTCCTGGGAGAAGTTGCTTGAGGCTGCTCCAGGTGGGGCCAGCAGCAATGGCAGTGGCATTGCAGACACATGGCCTCAGAGAAGAGAACCAGACCCAGGGACCAGGTTGGGGCTTTACATGCCCTGGCAGGGTGCCATTTCCTGATGTTTGAAATTCCGAACCTTGGGAAGGCAGGGAGGGGGCTGGAGTGTGGGCAGGCATCTCAATTTCCTTCTATATTCCAGTCACCTTGAGTCTCTTCTCACCACTCAGCCATCTCTACCTTCCTCAACTGCTGGTAGTGGTGTAAACTAACAGAGGGAATCCTGGTGCTACCAGGCAGCATGGAATGTGGGCGTGGCCACCATTCTTGTATCTCTTTGGTCATAAAGAACAATGAAAGAATGAGGGTGTGGCCAGAATCCTGTGATGCAAACAGTATGTGAGGAGTCAAGAAGATAGCAGCTCCCCTAGCCCTTTTCCCAGGGAACAATGTCCAATTCAGTTGGAGACAAGAGGGTGACCTGCTTTAGCCGGATGGCTGCACAGATTGTTGTGTATGGCTGTGTGTTCCCAGTCCCAGACCTTGAACTGAGGATATGGGCACAGTCTGTGATCTGCTTTTGCTCAAGGCTGGCCTTGTACACTGGAGCCACAGGGATTCTGGCTTTGTTGGCACTGAAGTTGGACTTTCCTTCCTAGGGTGACTTTGACCATGATCCTCCCATCACAGCCTTGTAAGTATCAAGGACGACTGTTGAGAGCCACTGGTGCCTGCCTAATCATTGGTCTTACTGATGTTCTTGGACAGACTGGTGAGTTCCATATCCTTGGGTTTAAGTGGTGGGAGCTGTAGCCCACAGTTGGAATCCTGGTCCTGCCACCTCCAAATGGAAGGCTATCCTTAGAAACTTATTCCTGTCCATATGATTACCAATGGAATATGATGTATGTCATGACTGAAATAGCATTTCTTCAATGATTCTAGGATAAAATTATATACAATTATGTTATAGGACACTAATCAATGTTAATTAATGCTTTATGAAGCATTTAAACAATCACATTCATAAAATGGAGGCATAATGAAATACCTAGGAATTACTATACTATTACATAATATAAAGGTGCCATTTTTCTGCCAGGACTGGGATTGGAACCTGTGGCCTTGGTAACTCTGTTGCACAGTGTGGGAAGGGGAAGCTGGCTTCCTTGAAGTCAAGAAATTCAACTCTGTTCTTTAGGCCTGAAATAGATCCCCACCACTTGAAAACATCCTATTCATGTACAATTTACATATATGATTTATATTTATATACATATGGTGACTCCATATTGCATTCAGTGATGTTATCTTATTTTTTTGTTTTATTCATATATTGACAATTTATTTTGACTATTATGGCACATAAAACATTGATTACATTGATTACATAAGATATAGGTCTGCATATGTATTCCACGTCATATGTGACACCCAAGACTTTCACAGAAAAGGAAAACATGTCTCACCATCAAATTCTTACTCCACAATTCAATTTTTGGGGAGTGCTGTCATCTGAACTCACGGCCTACAACCCAACAAGGCCCAATTCATGAATGGGTTAGTGTCAGCACTCCATCCTGGGGCAAATTGAGCTGACAGGCTGTTCCCAAGACCTGAGATCAAGCCCCAGGTGTTAGCAAAATAAGAACAGATTGACATGCAGATGACAGTACACTAATAAATATGTATTGTTATAGAGTGTTAGAGATGTCTATAAATTATTCAGTTATATAGACTACATTCCTATCAATTCCTGGGTACTAATCATGCGTCCATGTAATTAATGTTATTGTTTTCATCCTTATACTATTAATGAAATCAATCACTGTCCTGAAATTATTGTGTTCCTGTAAGTAATAATATTCTTTTTATGCTTCATAAATATTAAATAAAATCAATTAGCCTCCTGAAATGATGCTGCCTAAATTTATAGGAGCATCATTCATGATCAACTCATTGAACCTTGACACTGATAACATTCCATTTTTCTTCCTATGGATGGGAACCATTTTCTTAGTATCTCCTGCCATTTGGTTGGTGTTAGGAGAGGGATTCAAATCGGGGCCTATGTTGCCACGTGGGCCTATGACTTCCCAGATATTCTGGCAGCCTTCAGCAACGCAAGGTGAAGTACCCTTTGCAATAGTGTCATTCAGACCCATGAGGGTCACCGAGCAAAGGAAGAAAACATAAAAAGGCCACATTTTTTCTGTGCATAGCTTTCCCTGCAAGACCTGGGGGTCTAGGATCCCAGAAGCAGCTGTAGGTCTAGTGGCTGCACCCCAGCCTAGCGTGATTGAAGCTGAGGCAGAGTTGCCACAACCTGAATTCAAGCCCTTACTGAGAAAAGTAAAATAAAAAAAATTAGCTCCCTGGCTTGCAATTCGTGATATTTATTCTTCCAGGCATTGGATTTGAACCCAGGAGCTGGGTAAATCTAGTGAGGGATAAAATTGTAAGAGTGAGACTAGAAATGTGGCTTAGTGGTAAAGAGTTCCCTTAGCATGCATGAATGCCCGAGTTTAATCCTCAGTGTCACAAACTCAGAAAAATCCAATAGCTGTGGAGTGGCCCAAGTGGCTAACTTGAGGAAAAAGAGTTCAGAGACAGTACCCACACCCTAAGATCAATCCCAAGGACTGCCAAAAACAATAGACGAGATGTCAGTGGCTCACACATGGAACTCTGGAATCTCAGGAGGATGGGAGCTGAAGATCACAGTTCAAAGACAGCCTAATCAAAGAAAGCCTTTTAGATGCTTATCTCCAGTGAACCACGAAAAGACCCCATGTGGCACTGTGTTTCAAGTGGTAGAGTGTTCGCCTTGACTTGAGGGGCACTGAAACATGCACAGTGGACGTCAAAATAAGGGTGAAAGTTAACCCCTCTGACTCAGGTGATCCTGACCGTCGTAGGTCCGCTCCCTATTCCCCTGATTGGAGGGGAGGTATGGCACCCTACGAGACCTGTGAGAGGGACTTGCAAGACCCAGACCCCTATCCCATGGAGGGGTTAAGGGGTGGGGAAGTAACCTACTGGAAGACCTACCCTGGAAAGTAAGGGCCACCCGAGAGCTCGGATTCTAGGCCACAGGATTCACTTCTCCAAGCGTATCTGTTTAATCTGTCACCAGGGGCTAACAGGCCCTTGGAGTAGTAGGCCCATGGAAGCTAAGGATCTTAAAGAGCTCCGCAAGGCAGTGGCAGAGGATGGCCCAAACTCTCCGTGGGCCCAGACCCTATTACAGGGCATTGCTTATTACCCATGTGTCCCTAAGGACTGGCTGGATATGTCCAAAGCCGTCCTTACTAGTTCTCAGTTTATTAAATGGTGTGCTTTCTTTGAGGAGGAATGCAGAATGTGGGCGGAGAATAACTGTCAGGCTCAACCTGCGATAGCTATTACTTATGCCATGTTAGCAGGGATGGGGGAAGGGTACTCCACTGACATCCAACAGGCCACAATACCTGGCCCGTACTGTGACCAGGTGAGGCAGGCAGGACTTGCCACGTGGTACAAACAGGATGATAGGCCTATTGAGTCCCCCATAGCAGGAGTGAGACAAAAACCGGGTGAGCCTCTACCAAATTTCATAGACCGAATCCAATCGAGCATTCACAGCAAGCTGCCAGAAGGGAACCTCCATGATCAGTTTGTAAAGCAGCTGGTCTGGGAAGGCATGAATGCCGACAATCGCATGGCCTGCATGGGATTGAGAGAGAGTTCCCTGGGCAGCTGGGTGGTGGCTTCCCAGGATGTGGGAATGCAACAGCACCAGTTCCAATCATTAGCTTTAGCTTTAAAGGCTCAGACATCTGCAATGACTGAGGCTATTACCCAGGATTTGGCAGCCCAGGGCCAAGGAACCCCAAGATCATCTGGGAGAGGACTTGTTTTAAATGCAGGCAGGAAGAGCACTTTAAGAGGGACTGTTTACAACAATCCACCAACAATCGTCCTGGGGGCAAACCATCCCCTACACTCTGCCCCACGGGCAGGGAGGAAAACAAGTTTGATTTAGATGGGAAGCCTTTAAAGTAGGGGAGGCGCATCCTCCAGCTCCACTAACTCAAGGAGTAACCCCATCTGTTGAAAGGCCAAGGTAGCCTTGTGGCAGGGTGACCCAGGTCCAGTGGACCGTCCCCCTGGTGGAAGGACTCTGCCCTAAAATGAGTATTCTCGTAGGCAGAAAGAGGTTTCACTGCTTAATTGACACTAGGGGCAGATGGAACCATACTCAGGGAGGAGGAAGTGCCCTTGGACTGGAAGCTTTCACCTGGGCCCCTGTTATTGGGGGTAGAGGGCAACACCCAGTTCCAAGAGACGGTTGCCCTTATGACATGGACTAGCCCAGATGGAGAACAGGAAAAGATATGCCCTTTAGTAGCAAAAAACTCCCTGCCAATTTACTAAGACAAGACATGCTAAGACAAATGGATGCTGTGGTCAGTACAGACCATCAAGCATCCTATGATGATATCCTGGATGGGGATAAAGCACAAAGGCTTAAACAGGATCTAGAGGGAGTGAAGGAAAAGGATTTTTTTAACTTTCATAATTACAGAGAAGAACATAGGTTACCCACTCAGGTGCACCCCCAATCCTAAAATGTCACTTCCTCCGGAGTACCTCCCATTAGGTGGAAGCCGGGAAGCCCAATCTGGATGGAGCAGTGGCCATTGACCATGTCTAACACCAATATTTGTTATTCAAAAAGCCTCCTGGGCTTGGCATATGCTCCAAGATCTACATAAGATACATGAAAGGATGGAGCTAATAAGAACACCCCTAAGAAGCATGCCCTGGACTCCTGCTATACCATCAGAATATACCTTGGTTGTGAAAGATTGTTTTTTTCTATCCCCGACATGACATTGGAGAGGACCTGACCCCTTAGTTACTATGGGCAGGGGATTTGGATGTGGTTTTTCCCATAGGGGAGACAGCCCCCATTTGGATCCCTGCCAGGAACCTTAAGTTTTTACCCATCTCCTCTATACAAGAGGATGCCCAAAGATAAACTAACAAAGGGAAGAAACAGCCATGGGCAAGGCTTGTGTTTAAAAGAGAAAATCCAGAAAGATATCTAATAACTATCCCCAAGGGCAACCAGCCCTTGAGAAGCTCTTGTGTTCTCTAACAATTGCAGATGGCGATACTCCAGCTGTTGGCTGTCCTGACCCTCCCAGTCCTGGCAATGGACCTACGGAATCTGCATCAACCTCAACGGTTGACCTGGGCAGTTATCAGCGCTGGCAATGCAGAAAACATCAATAGCACCACAAGAGAAGCTGTCCCTTTGACCTGGTGGCCTGACCTTCATTTTGATCACCACCGTATGTCATTTTAATATTACCTGCTTCAATTTTTCTTTTACTAAATGCTTGTATGGCGGCATTGAATCCATACTTATTGTTAAACAACTACCTTTTGTTACAAGCCCCACCTCTGGACTCTGAAGTGGCAAAGACTGCTATTCCATCCTTAACTAATGTTAAAGGACTGGTAATGACATTTCCTGGCCTGGTAATGCTTTTGCTAATGGTTTTTCTATACATTCCTTGCATAATACCTACACTGCAAAACTCATTTGAGCTTAGCCAGCCTGTTACATAAGATCAAGCTCCAAGTGAATGAATTTCCCCCCTAGAGGAATCGCAGCCAGAGACAGGTAAGAGGGGGTGTCAGTCTAACCAACCTAAATACAGGGCCTTCAGCTTCACTCTGAAGAACTTCCCGATGACAAGTAAGGCAGACAAGGCAATCCACCCCAATGTAAGACAGGTGGTTTCGCTTCTTTAAACAAAGATGGGGGAGATGATGTTGGGAGCCATTGACAGTAAAGCTCAAAGGTCATTTTGACCCCTGTGCTAGCTTAAAGGAATGTACAAGGAACTTGCTTACTTAAAAGACACCAGGTGCCCAGGATTGCTTTGCTATGACTGCAGTTTGTTTTAAAATTTCCTTGTTTTTCTGGACTATAGTAGAACGGCCTAAGTATGGTGGCCCACGAGGATGTACCGTGTCACATGTGTGGAACTCCCAATACCCAGGTTGCTCCCATGTTCTAAAGAGGACGATCTTACGAGATACTGATACTGACTTTTATATATGCCCAGGAAATAATTGAACTGCTTCGGACATTTCTAACTGTGGTGGGACTGATGTTTATTACTGTGCTAGGTGGGGATTTGAGGCAACTGGGACAGGCTCTTGGATCATGCACAAGGGCCCTCCCTATCCTTGTCTGGTGAATCTCGACCCCCAGACTTGCCTCGAAACCCCTGTGTGGCAAATCCTATTCTTACAAATGTAATCCTGTTAAAACAAGAAAAAAGTGAGGGGGAATCTGCAGGACACATGGGCAGCAAAGAGGTGCTGAGAGAGTAGAGTGGGCTGAGCCCAATTTGCCTTAAGTTCAGTGCGGAACCAGCCCATGAAAGCTTAGTTGCCTGATAGGGTGTGACCTTGACAGTGGTTAGTTCCTGCCATGCCACCCACACTTTTTGGCTTTAAAAAGGGCTGCTCTCTGTTAATAAATGAGTTTTTCTTCCTGCTTGATTTGGCTTCCCACTGTGTATGATTGTCTCCCGAGCTGAGGGAGGCTAGGGAACGAGCAAGCGCGGCACTGACCTTTCCTCGGACCCTGTTCATCTTTCGTTGGACAGACACAGACCCAACACCTAGGTATATTTTTGCCAGTACTTGTCTTGAACTCAAGGCCTGGGCACTGTCTGTAACACTCTACTACTTGTGCCACAGTCCCAATTCTGACTTATTCTGTGTACCAAGAAATCGAACCCAGGACTTCTTGCATGTTAGACAAGCACTCTTTCAATAATCCACATTCCCAGCTCCCTCATTTTTTCCTTAATGGTAGTTTTTTACATAAGTAGGCTGCCATTTTATGTCCCCAAGTTTAATTTTCTGAATACTGGTTACTTCTACGAAACCTGTTCTTCTCTTCCCCTGCCTGGTTTGTTACTGTTCCTGCATTGGCCTCATAATAAAATGTAAATAAAATATGCTGAGAGCGTCAGTGTATCATATAAGGACACAGCCTGGAACCCTGGAAGAGAAAAGCCATGGGCCTGCAATGAAGAGAATGATACAGTATGCATAAGGAGCATATCTGAAAAATAAATCAGTAAATAAAGGGAGAAGCATTGCATAAGGTCTGTTTGCATTCTGGGAGGTAGTATACAGATTAAGTAGGTAGAGCGCTAAAAATTTTTTGTGGCCATACTAAGGCTTAAACTCAGGGCCTGTGCGTTTCTCAGCTGTTTTTCCCAAGGCTGAGGCTTTACCACTTTCACAGCTCCACTTCCAGCCATCTGGTCGTTAATTGGACATGAGCGCCTCCCAGGCTTTCCTTCCTGGTCAGGCCTGTGAATCCTGCTCGGTTTTCTCTCTTACAGCTGGAGCTCTACTCTCTGGAACACTGTACAACTTCTGGTTTACTGGTGGTTTATTGGAGATAAGAGTCTCACAGAATGCCTGCTCAGGCTGAATTTGAATGGCAATCTTGCAAACAGGATTCAATCGGCTTTCCTCAGGAAGACACCAAGGAGCCCCTCCATACAAAACCTTAGTCTAAATCTCGAGAGGCACTAGAGAAAAAGAGATACATGAAGACGAGTCTAGTGTGCTCTACATGCTTAAGGTTGGAGACACACAACTCTCATAATTATTAGATCATTTTATAGACAAAAGGAGCAATGAAGACAGTATAAGGATCGCTCCAGCTTTTGGTCCTCTCATCTTGAGACAGCAAATTCACTGCAGCTCAATGCTAAGTGACAGAACGTGCGTGTCCTGTGGACATTTGCTCCCAAATCCTGTGACACTCTTTTCTCACTTTTGGCTTCAAACCTGTGACCTGACTGAGAGGAGAAGATGAGGAGAGAAAATCCTTCTCAGAGATAACAGCTATAAAGAACATTGGGTAGATAATTTATAAATTCAAACCTTTGGAATGACCCTGTTAAGAAGTCAGCTTGTCCAGATGAAAAAATGAAGAAGAAAAGAAAGAAGGTGCCAGTGGCTTCTCACTGTAATCCCAGCTTCAAAGGGGGCTGAGGTATAGAGAATCTGAGTTTGAACCCAGCAAGTATAGCAAAATCCATGACACTGTTATTTCTAAGAGATCACAGGAAAACCCAGAAGTGGGGCTGTGATTCAAATTTAATGCACTACCCTTGAGCAAAAGGAGTTCAGGGACAATGCCTAGGCTCGTAGTTCAACCCCAGGACCTGCCCCCTCAAAAAGAGCTTGTACCTCCATGTCTTTGGGTATGTATGGATATATTCCTAGAGGTGAAGCTCCAGAGTAGTTATGATGAATGACATCAAGCTAGGAAATTTGTATTCAATAAAATGATTTCATAACAGAGACTGCTTTCATGACAGTGCATAATACAGAGCTCCGCTCACTGTTCCCAGTGTAGCCTGAGGGTGTCTCTGCATCCCAGGCCTGCTGGAAAAAGTCTCTCTCATTGTCTGGACAGGCAGACAAAAGGCCTCACTCTTGTACAGCTGTGTAACAAACAACTCCATCTGGGTTAGATAGTGAGGATGATTTTGGGCAGGCTCTGAAGGTCAGGAGAAAAAGTTCTCTTTGTATCCCAAACTCTCTGTCTCCCCAGTGCTCTGGTTTGACAGGAAGCCTTCATTTGTGACACCTCCTGTGGCAGGACAAGTCCTGTGCACTTATCCTGCCTTTGTGAGACTATATTTCAGTGTCTCAGATACAGTGCTCAATATAATTCAAGAGTCCTTCTGGCAGACAACTAGGGTACTGAACTTCATTGTTTCATTGCCAGTGATGATGGGCCTATGATGCCTCTCCTAGGTTTCTGGAAACTTGGGAAATCCAAGCACATGTCTGATATCACAAAGGTTCCTGTCATCTAGGGATGGTGAATCCCATCAGGTTTTGAAACATTTGACCTCTCCTATTTGGGCCCTGGGTGGCTAGGTTTGGGGGTTGAACACAGGGCCAGGGTGCTGACCATGAGCTCAGTGCAGAAGCCCGGTGCTTTACCATTTTGTGTAACAGCATCAATTCTAGTCTGTGTGTGTGTGTGTGTGTGTGTGTGTGTGTGTGTGTGTGTGTGTGTGTGTGTGTGTGTGTGTGTGTGTGTGTGTATGCACGTGGGTGGACAGGGGCACGGGCACATACACCATTCTTGGAGGTTGAACTCAGGACCTGAGCACTGTACCTAGTTTGTCTTGTACAATCATGGCCTTCTCCCACTTGAACCACAGAGCTACTTCAGTATTTTTTTTTTACTGTTGTGGTCCTGAGAAATCAAACCCAGGGTTTCATATTTGCAAAGCACTCTACCCCTAAGGCATACTCCAAGCCCTCTACTTCAGGTATGTTAGTTTGTTTCTCTATATTGTTATTATTGTAGGAGTTGATGTCTGGGCCTGGATGCTGTTCTTGAGCTCTTCAGCTCAAGTCTTGTGCTCTACCACTTGAGCAAAATACCATTTCAGCTTTTCTGGTGGCCCATTGGAGCTAAGTGTCTCAAGGACTTTTCTTCCCAGGCTGGCTTTGAACTATGATCCTCAGATCTCATCCTCCTGAGTAGCTAGGATGAAAGGCATGAGTGACAAGCACCTAGCTTCCACTTCTGGTTTCTTAGTGGTGAACTGGAGATAATACGCTCATGGGACCTTTTGTGTCTGGGATAATTTGGAACCCAGATCCTCAGATCTCAGCTTCCTCGGAAGGCAGGATGAGAGACCTCAGCTATAGACCCCTAGGCTGTGGCATCTGCTGCAAGGGGCCCATGGCTCCAAGCGGTGGAGTGCTAAACATGAGCCCAAGAGGTAAGGGTCAGAGTTTAGACCCCTATTTCAAGGTTTATGACTGAGAAAATACAAAACAAACAATTGCCTGAAGTAAACAACTCACTAGTCTACAGTAATACATAATTTTGTCCCTGCCATGGATACATATATGAGCCTCAATATTCTTGTCTGCATAATCATCTCAGTGGGGAGATCTTACAAGGACCCAATGAAAGAATGCACCTGGTGAAGGACACAGCACATGGCACTCTTTGCATTGCACCCAGCACCCAATGCACGACTCAGTACACTACAACCTGTGAAGGACTCAGCACATAGCACCATGTGCAGGACTCATCACAGAGTACCCTATGGATGACTCACACGTAGCTCTGTTCCACAAGCTGTCATTAGACTTAGGGTGCTCTAATCAATATCACCATACTTTGAGGCACATTTCACAAAGCACACAAGTTCACACCTAACAGTTTAGTTGGATTTTTTTTTGGAGGGTGGGGAGGTTAGTCATGGAGCTTGAGCTTAAAGCTTGGGGATATTATTGTTCTAATAACATTTGCAAAAGGCTAGAACTCTACCACTTAAAGCCATATTTCAAAGAGTCTAGCAGACTTCCTGTCAAGTTTTAAAGCCCCAGAGAGGCCAGGATATCGGGGGTAAGCCAGGGTAAACCAGGATGATGGGGGTAACCCATGGAGCTGGGTTGCAGCAGTTTATATCTGACTAAGTCAGGTTAGGTGGCAGCTGTCAGCACCAGACTCCTAGCTTGCTCTTTCATGTGGTATTTGAAGTCCTGTCCTTCTATAGTTGCCATTAGAACATTGTACCTCTTTTTGGCGGCAGTCCTGGGGCTTGAAAAAAGGTTTTGACACTGTCCCTAAGCATTTATGCTCAAGGGTAGAACTCAATTGATTGAAAGACAGCAGAACTTCTGGGTTTTCTGTTTATGTGGCACTGAGGAATTGAGCCCAGGGCTTCATGCTCACTAGGTGAGTACTCAACAACCGAGCCCCAGGAGTGAACAGGTATAAATAGAGGTTGATGTATGTAAGCAATATATACACAGAAAGATGTCTGTATATTATTAATTTATAGATATTACTACAAATTATTACTTATTAAATTATTAATGATGTGTCCCAGTTAACAATTAATAAAGCATTAACTAAATTACTCAATATACTGTTATTTTTATCACATATGTACATACATCCATACACATAATTTCATATTTAATAGAATGAGACATATATATATATATATATATATATATATATATATATATAGTTAAATTATGCATCATGTGTTACTACCAATTATTAGGTATCTATGTTTCCATGCAATTTTTATTCTGGTAATACTTAATAAAATATTAAACTTAATCCACATCCTATAATTTTAGTGTCTAATTTTATTCTAGAATGATTCACTACTAATTCAATCTGCTTTTCATTTATTGTAGTGACAATTCTTCCACCTATGACATTTTTTACATTTATGACATCCTATTACATATAGATTTGCATATATTACATATAGATTTTCATCTGAATTATACATCCTACCTGTCACCAAGCACTTTCAAAAAAAAAAGAAAACGTGTCACGCTCGGCTTCTCACTCCAAGATTACATTTTTTGGCAGTGGTGGGATCTAACTCAGGGCCTAGAAGGCTCAATTCATGAATGGCTGACTGTCAACACAGCAGCTTCTAGGCAATTCAGCTGCCAGGCACTTCCCAGTCCCTGAAATCGAACCCCGTATGCTGACCCCATATTGTGCTTAGTGTACTTATTCATTTTATTTTTGTTTTATTCATTTACTTACCATTTATTTTATTGTTATTACACATGAAATATTACATTTATTACATAGGATATAGATTTGCCTATGTATGAAACTTCACACCTGATACCCAGGTCTTTCACGGAGAAGGAAAACCTGTGTCACCATTGGCTTCTTACTCCACGATTCAACTTTTGTGTGTGCTGGCATCTAAAGTCACAGCCTACAAGGTCCAATTCATGAATGGATGAGTGTCAGTATGCCAGCCTGAGGCATATTGAGCTGACAAGCATTTCCAGAACTTGAGATCCAGCTCCATGAGTTGACAAAATTAGAACAGATAGACATACAGATGGTAGTACACAAATAAATATTGATTTTTATAGAGTGCCAGAGATGTATATACATTATTTGGTTACATAGGCTACATTCCTATCAATTCTTGGGTATTTCGTATACCTCCATGTAATCAATATTATTGTTTTCATCCTTAATTATTAATTAAATCAACCACTGCCCTGGAATTATTGTGTCCATGTAATTAATAGTATTCTTTGAATATGTCAAAAATATTCATTAAAATCCATTGGACTACTAAAATCACTCTATTTATATAGTAGTATTCAGAAACAACTAATTCAACCTTGCCATTCATAATCTTCCATCGGTATTCCTGTGAATAGGAAGGAGACATAGGATCTCCATCCTTTGGTAGGGGTCAGGACCTGGCTTCAAACACAGGGCCTATATTGCCGTGTTGGCCTATGGCTTGCCTGGTAGCCCACCAGCCTTCAGCAGTACCAAGTTACCAACATTCTTCAACCGTGTCATTCAGAAGCAGGATGGTCACCTTGCAAAGAAAATAAATGTAAAACTGGTAGTCATCTGCAAGTTGCTAGTTTTTTTTTTCCATTATTTTTTTTTCTTGTCAGCCTTTGGGTCCCAGGAACCCAGGTTCGGCTGTGGGTCCAGTGGCTGCACCCTAGCCTGGAGTGATCAAACCAGAGGCAGAATTGCCATGACCTGAGTTCAAGCCCTGTGCTTGACAAAAGAAAAATACATACATACATATATACATACATACATACATACATACATACATACATACATACATACATATATACATATGTACATACATTAAAAATATATTAAAAAATCATGAGGCTCCTTGGCTTGGAATTCATGCCATTTTTTCTGCCAGGCCTGGGCTTCGAACTCAGGGTCTGGGTCAGGGTCTGGGAAAATCCTCAGCACTGTGGGGGATGGGGAAGATCACCATTCTGGAAGACAAGAAAGTCAGGCCTGTTTCTAGGGCCTGAATTCAAGTCTTAGCCCTTGAAAAAATAATATTCGTATATATTTTAAGTACATGAATTTTATTGACCTACAAATTTTTACTACATATTACAGTTAGAGTATTCATTTTATTTTGTGTTTTATTTGTTTCTTATATATTTTAGTGAATATGATTACACATATAATATTTTTTGCATCTTATTACATAAGACATAAGTTTGCCTATGTATTCTACATCATTCCTGAGTCCCAGGAATTTCATCGATAAAGAAACCAAGTGGGAAAATTGGCTTTCCACCAGGATTAAGTTTTTGGCAGTTCTGTGACTTGAACTCAGGGCCTAGCAGGCCCACTTCATGAGTGGGTAAATAATAGCACACCAGTCTGATGCAAGAGAAGTTGGCGGGCAAATTGAGGACCTGAGATCAACCCCTAGGAATGGCCGATATATAAACAGATAGATGATTAGACTGCAGTGTGTGTGTGTGTGTGTGTGTGTGTGTGTGTGTGTGTGTGTGTGTGTGTGTGTGTGTGTGTGTGTGTTGTTAGCTATTTTTGACCAGGGCTAACCCTCTACCACTGGAGCTACACGGCTCTACTTCTGGCTTTGTTGGCACTGAAGTTGGACAAGGATCTCAAGGACTTTCCTGCCTAGTGTGAATTTGACCATGATCCTCCTATCACAGACTTGTAAACATTAATGAGGACTGCTGAGAGTGACTGGTGCCTGCCTAATCATTGGTCTTGCTGTTCTTGGACAGACCAGTGAGTTCCCTATCCTTCAGTTAAAATGGTGGGAGCTGGAGCCCACAGTTGGCATCCTGGTCCTGCCAACTCCAAATGGAAGGAGATCCTTAGAGACACTCATTCCTTTCTATATGAATATCAATGGAACATGATGTATGTTATGATTGAATTGGCAGCTCTTTAATAATTCTAATTATACACAATTATATTATAGGACACTGATCGATTTTAATCAATACCTCATGAAGCATTTAAACAATCACGTTCATTAAATGGGGCATAATGAAATACCTAAGAATTGGGCATCACATAGTATTAAGGTGCCATTTTTTCTGCTAGGACTGGGATTGGAACTCATGGTCTGGGTAACTCTGATTCACTGTATGGAAAGGGGAAGCTAGCCTTCTTGAAGTCAAGAAATTCATATCTGTTCCTTAGGTCTGAAATCTATCCCCAGCACTAGAATACATCTTATTTGTGTACATTTTAAGTATATGATTTATATTTACATACATAGGTTGACTCCATATTGCATTCAGTGTTGTTATTCATTTTATTTTTTGTTTTATTCATGTGTTTGTGGGGCACAAGGGCAGCAAAGATGAGATTGAGAGGAAGTTGAGTGGGAACAGCTCAATTGTTTACCTTAAAATCTGATTGGATAAAGCTTAGGTGCATAATAGGGTGTGACCTTTATAGTGATTGGTAGGTTCCTTTCCCTCCCCTTCCATTGCTCGCAGATTTTCCCTTTAAAAGGTACCTGCTGTCTGGTAATTGACCAGTTCTTGCTTCACTTGACTCCCCACTGTGTCTGAATATCTCCCGGGCTAAGGGAAAGGACCAGTGGTACACTTAACATTCCCTGGCCCCATCCATCTTTCCGGGGCAAACAAAGACCCAACATGTATTGACTGTTTATTTTATTGACTAATATGGCAAAAAGAACATTGGTTACATTGATTAAATAGGATATAGCTCTGCATATGTATTCCACTTATATCTGATACCCAGGACTTCCACAGAAAAGGAAAACATGTGTCACCATCAGTTTCTTACTCCATGATTCATTGTTTGGGCGTGATGGCATCTAAACTCAAGGCCTACAGGGCCAAATTCATGAATGTGTTTGTGTCAGCATGCCATCCTGGAACAAATTGAGCTGATAGGCAGTTCCAGGATCTGAGGTCAAGCACCAAGGGTTGACAAAATAAGAACAGATTTAAATGCAGATCATAGTACACTAAGATATATATATATATATATATATATATATATACAGAGTGCCAGAGATGTCTATCCATTGTTCAGTTATATAGACTACATTCCTACCAATTCTTGGGTATTTATTATGCCTCCATGTAATTAATGGTATTATTTTTATCTTTAATAAACTATTAAGTAAATCAGTGCCCTGAAATTATTGCGTCCCTGTGAGAAATAGTATTCTTTTAATGTTTTATGATATATTAAATAAAATCAATCAGCCGACTGAAATCACGAAGTCTAATTGTGTACAATTACCATTCATGAGCATGTCATTCAACTGTGACATTGATAACATTCCATCAATATTCCTGTGGATGGGAACGAATTTTTAGGATATCCCACCATCTGGAAGTGGCATGACTGTATTCGAACTGTAGGCCTATGTTGCCGTGTGGGACTATGGCTTCTCCAATAGCCCTTAATTAAAAAAATATTTAGCTCCCTGGTTTGTAATTCATGACATTTTTTTCTGCCAGGCCTGGGATCTGAACTCAAGGTCTGGGTACGTATGCAGCACCGTGATGGAAGGGAATCTGAACATGCTTGAACACATGAAAGTCAGGCCTGTTCTCTAGGCCTGAATTCAAGCCTAAGAGCTTGAAAACATACTCCTTATATCCAATTTAAAGATAGGATTTATGCTTCCATACACACAGTCAGACCATATTTTGTTGGGTGTGGTTATTCATTTTATTTCTTGTTTTATTCATTTATTTACTATTTATTTCATTGACTCTAATGACCCCTCTACCATTTATTACATTGTTTACATCCTATAACAGCATCCAGATTTGTAAATATGTTCTCCATCATTCCTGACACCCAGGACTATCACAGAAAAGGAAAACATGTATCACACTTGGCTTCTTACTCAAACATTAAATTTTTGGATATGCTGGGATGTGAACTCAGGGTTTAGCAAGCCCAATTCATGAATGGATGAGTGTAAACATGGCAGCCTTTAGCCAATGAAGCTGTGAGGTGGTTCCCAGGTATTGAGATCTAGCCCCAGGTTTGGCTAAAACAGTGATACATGTATAGGCAGAGGGTGGTATACAAATAAATATATATTAGTAACGAGCGCCAGAGGCATCTATCCATGATTGAATGACACCTACTACATTCCTACCAACTCTTACACATTTATTATATCACCATTGAGGGAATATTATTCTTTTCATGCATAATAACCTATTAATTAAGATCAATCAGCATCCTAGAATTATTGCATCCAATTTTAGACTAGACAGAAGCATGATGTACTCTTTCAGTTGGTATTCCTATGCAGAGGAACGAGTCTTTTGTGATCTCCTGCCATTGGTAGGTGTCATTACTGGGATTTTTTACCCGGGGCCTATGTTCACAGGTTAGCCTATGGATTCTCTGATAGGAAGCCAGCCTTCAGGTATGGCAGGTCAGGTCCACTTTGCAGCCATGTTATTCAGACCTAGGATGGTCACTGTGCAAAGAAAAAAATGTAAAACCCTCAGTCCTCTGCAGCTTGCCATTTTTTGTGCTATGCTACATATTTCTTATTCTTCCTGAAAGCCCTCTGGGCCTAGAATCCCTGGATTGGCAATGGGTCCGAGGGTGCCCCACCCTAGGGCGATTGAAGCTGAGGCAGAGTTGCCATGACCTGAGTTCAAGCCCCTTGTTGGCAAAATAAAGAATAAATAAAAACATTAATTAATTATTTAACTAAATTAAAAAACAAATAAAGCTCCCTTGTTTTGCATTTCTACAAGTTTTCTTTCCTAGCCTGGGATTTGAACTCAGGGTCATGGTAAATATGTAGCAATGTGAAAGAAAATGCAGATTTGCCACTACTTGAGTTCAAACCCCATGCAAATCCAAAATTAAAAATTAAGTCACTGAGCTCAGCAGGGGGAGTAGTTGTGGGGATGGGAGGGAAGGAATGGTAGGGGGAAAGCAAAGGAGGAGACAACAATGCTCAATAGGAACTGTACTATTTACCATGCTCATTTAACTGTAACCCCTCTGTACAACATATTTACAATAAAAAATGAAAAAAGTAGTGCTTAGAGAAGCATTTTGGGGGTAAGAGAAAGTGTCTGAATAGATGTACAAAATTCTACACTGCATTTTTTTTAATGTTCAGTATGTAACTGAATAAACATAACTGCTTCCATTAAAAAATTTAAGTCACTGTCTTGGAACTGGGGCCAGTATTTCCATCATTGCTGGGATTTGATCTAACCATCCAGGTAACTCTTTTGCACCATGAATGTAGGCAAAGCTCACTGTCCTTGAGGAAAAGAAATTCAGGCTAGAGATCCCAGCGTCTGAATGAAAACCCTGCAATGGAAAAAATATTTCTATATATGTGTAATATATGATATATATTTACATCTGTATGTTTATTACATATTTTAACTTTTATTATTGATTTTGTATTTTTTTATTTTTTATTTTTCATTTACTTATTGTTTATTGTATTTAGTATTATTATGCACACAATATTTAGTACATGTTGTACATCTATTATAAATTTGTACACAATAATTTAGGACATTGACTGGTTTTTCATTAATATTTTATTAAGTGTTAAACATGATACATAATTAAATGGAAACATTTTTCACAGTCTTCACATGTTTAGAGTCTCTCCCATGTATGAACTTTGTCTTCTTTATCTTTATAATTTTCCTAAAGGAATTTCTTTAGATGATTTTTACTCAGAAGCCTTATATTGGGGATAGTCAAGTTGAGGGATAAAATTGTAATGGTGGGGCTAGAAATGTGGCTTAGTGGTATTGAGCTGAGTCAGCATGCATAATGGTAAGGTTTGAATCCTCAGTGCCACATACTCAGAAAAAGCCAGAAGCTGTGGAGTGGCTCAAGTGGTACAGCACTAGGCTTGAGAAAAAGGAGCTCAGAGACAGTACCCAGGCCCTTAGTTCAAGCCCCAGGTCAGGCAGAAACAACAGACCAGATGCCTGTGGCTCACAACAGGAAACTTAGCTTCTCAGGAGGCTGAGACCTGAAGACCACAGTTTAAAGACAGCCTAGGCAAGGAAAACCTGTTAGACTCTTATCTCCAATGAACGAAAAAAGACCACATGTGGTGCTGTGGGTTAAGTGGTAGAGTGTTCGCCTTGAACTGAAGGGCTCAGGGACAGTGCCCAGGCTTGAATTTGAGACCAAAAACTGGAAAAAAGTGAGGGTTAAGCAAAGTACATTGCCTGTTTGCAAATTAGAACATTCTCTGGAAAAAATGAATGTTCATGTACACCAGAATTGGAGTTAGAGTTCAAGGTTCAATTGTAGCCCATTCATATGCATAGCCTCTCAGATTCTAGCATTATAACCTTGTGTCCTACAGGTTTCTGAAAGGTCCAATGTTGAAAGGCCTAATATGCTGCCCAAGCCCTTTGTGATAAGCAGCTGACTTGTAATGCGAACATTATTACAGTTCTGAACCTAGGAGAGCACCAGTAGCTCATGCCCATCACATTAGCTCAGGAGGCTGAATTCTGAGGATCACAGGATGAAGCAAGCCAGGGCTGGAAAGTCTATGACTCTCTGACTTCTACTGCTGAAAGGTCAGATGTTCAAGAGCTTCCTGTGTTTCCCGTGGTAATGAGAAGTTGCTTGCACTCTAAATGTTCTTAGAGTTATTGAGTTATAAAGCAGGAAATAAACATCATTGACCAATCCTGGGTTCACATGAAGTTCTCAGCTTCCAAGCCCTAGTCTTGTTAGCAGGAAGAACTCCAGTGTAACAATATTTGAAGGCAGAAACCAGTTTCAAAAGCCAGACTATGCGAAGAGACCTAGGCCTACAGGATTAGGAGCTAGAATGTACACACTCAACAGGGAAGTGAGCTGCAAAACCATTTCATTCATTCCAGACACAGCCAGCAATGAGGGGAAAACTTGAACATTTGTCAGAGTTACACAATGATCAGGCTTTTCTCAGCCTCTTCAAACAATGACTAATTAACCTTCCTCCCTCAGGTGAAGGAAACCTCAGGCTATCTTTAGGTTAACAATAGAGAGCCTTGCTCTTTGGTCTTAGGGAGTGGGGTTTTGACTCTCCATCTGTCAGATTTGAAGGCCTTTCTTCTCGCTCTGCCTGTCCATTCTCCTTCCTTCATTCTCCACATCATTAATGCAAATCCCCAGTCCAAAGAGAGGCAGGGTCCTTTCTCTTCTGGCTCCAAGCACCTGAGTTAGAACCTGGCTCTGCCCTCTTGACTCTGGGGCCCTTGGCTGACTGAGAAGTGGGAGACGGTCTTCCTGCTCTGTGGTTGTATGAAGAACATGTTGGTGTCCTGGCACGCTGCAGAAGGCCTCATGACTGGGGAGTGTTCCCTTCTTTCCTCCTGACATCCAAGACCAATTCTGGCTTTTTCTTGAATGTGCTACTGAGCAGTCAAACCCAGGGCTTCTTGCATGCTAGACAACACTCTCTCACTAAATCACATTCCCAGCCCCCTCATCTTTTTCTTAATGGTAGTTTTTACATAAATATGCTACCATTTTATGTCCTCAATTTTAATTTTCTGAATATTGGTTACTTCTAAGAAACCTGGTCTTCTCTTCCGCTGCGTGACTCTTCCTGCATTGGCCTCATAATAAATTGTAAATAAATGCTGCTGAGGGTGACCTGCTTTAGGCAGATGGCTGCACAGATTGTTGTGTATGGTTGTTTGTTAACACTCCTGGACCTTGAATTCAGGATCTGGGCACAGTCTGTGAGCTGCTTTATTGAAGGCTAGCCCTCTAACACTGGAGTCATATGGCTATACTTCTGGCTTTGTTTGCCCTGAAGTTGGACAGGGTTCTCAAGGACTTTTCGGCTTAGGGTGACTTTGACCATAATCTCCTATCTCAACCTTGTAATGAGAAGTGTGATATATATAATCAGATAGACCTGTATTTGCATTTTGTATTAGATCTGCTTGAAGAATGCAGCTGCTATTCTACCCTCCCTTGAGCCCCAGAAACTCCTGGATCTGGAGTTGAAATTAACGACCCTCTGGCAGGGAGTACCTGACAAAGTACACATTCCAGATCACTTTCCCCTGTGCCTAGGATCGGAGATAGTGGCTGCTTGGCAAAACCACTTCCCCCGGGTCGGGGTCAGAGATAGTGGCCATCTGGCAACAACTTCTCCTAAGTTACCCTAGAAGTACAGTCTAATTAGTTTAGAGCACAATAGCTCACTAACCTGACCAGTTATTAGCCCCAGCCCTTTTCCCACTTTGTATTGCGCCAATCATCTGCTAGAATTATGACTTAAATTTCCCACGTGGTATATTAATTCATTGCCAATACATACTGAGGCCTTACCCCTACCAAAGAACATATGAAAAGTGTTGTAACCCTGTGCTTGGGGCCTCTCTCTGCAATCGGATATCAGTGCACAGAGGGGTCCGTGCTCGAGCTCGTCAATAAAAGACTCATTGCCGCTTGCATTGATCTTTGGTCCCTGGTGGTCTTTTGGCGGGGGCTCCAAGTCTCCGGGCATTATAATAAGTATCAAGGAGGACTTCTGAGAGCCACTGGTGCCTTCCTAAACATTGGTCTTGCTGATGTTCTTGAACAGACCAGTGAGTCCCTATCCTCGGGTTGAAGTGGTGGGAGCTGGAGCCCACAGTTTCAATCCTGGTCCTGCCACCTCCAAATGGCAGGAGATCCTAAGAAACTCATTCCTATCCATATGAATACCAATGGAATGTGATGTATGTCATGATTGAATGGGACGTTCTTAAATGATTCTCGGATAAAATTGTAAACAATTAGATTATAATACACTGATCAATTTTAATTAGTACTTATGAAACATTTAAACAATCACATTAATTAAATGGAGGCATAATGAAATATATCAGAACTGGGTGTCACATGGTATAGGGGTGCCATTTTTTCTGCCAAGACTTACTTTAGTTAATTGTTATATCCCATTTTCTGAATGTAATTTGGTATATGAAACTAGGATATATTATAAATCAATTATTCAAAGTTTTTATCATAAATATTTATAGCAAAATATAGAGATAAATCCAAATTATATATATATATAAGCAAATTCCCAAAATTAAATATATTTAAACCATTAAAATTTTTAACAAAACTTAACACTTGCTGCAGTGTTCATTATGACAGGAGCCTTGTATAGAATAATTGAATTCCTCCTCCTACACATCTCTTGAACAACAAATATCTGGAATTATTTTGTTTTTGACATGTCAATCTTGACTTTATTCTTAAATGTGTGCTTATGTAAGAAGTACATGGCTTTAAATTTCATGAAAATTCTTTTATACTTACTTTTTGTTGAATTGTCTAGTTTAAGAAAATCAATTACACTTTATATATAAAACATGTTCTATGCTCCATTCAGCATGACGTACTCTAACATTGGAACAATACAGACAAGATTTGAATGGCCCCTGGGCAAGGATGATAGGCAAATTCCTGTACCATTCCATACTTTTACAACAACAGATGCTGGAGGGGATGTGGACACAAGGGAACTGTACTGCACTCTTTGTGGGAGTGTAAACTTGTTCAATCACTTTGGAAAGTAGTATGGAGGTTCCTCAAAAGACTCCACATAGAACTCCCCTATGACATAGCAATCCCACTTTTGGGCATTTACCCAAAAGATCACAAACAAGACGGTACTAAAACTATCAGCACAATCATATTTATTGCAGCATTGTTTAAGATAGCTAAGATATAGAAACAACCCCGATGCCCCTCATCAGATAGATCAAGAAAATATGCTATTTGTACTAATGAAATTCTATGCCTCCATAAGAAAGAATGGCATCGCCCAATTTGTAGAAAATGGAAAGACTTGGAAAAAAATTAAGTGAAGTAAGCCAGGTCCAAAGAAACATAGGTCCCAGGGTTTTCCTAATTTTTAATAACTAATATATGTCTGGGATAAGCAGAAAAAGTCAAAATCTATGCACATATGACCAGATAAGATGATGTTAAGGGAAATGAACGCCCAAATAGGAACACAAGTGTTTTTTTTTTCTTGCTATTGTTTCGAACGTACTTATAACAGTCTATGTGATTTTTTTTGTTTCTTTATATGTTCCTCCCTCATGCTATAACCCCTGTTTTCACTGTATTTGAATTTGGTGTGCCCACCTCTTGTATATACGCTCCTCTAATTTGGGAAGAGGAAGGAAAAAAAAATGCTTAAGTAGGGATTCAAGTTGACCCATTGTAACAATGAGATGCACAAGACACTATGGTGAAAAATGAACTTTACAATTTAGGCAGGGGAAGGGGGGAGGGGAGTTTACTAGTAGAGGTAAGAGGGAAGGGACGGTAGACGGAAAATAAAGGAGGAGGTAACAATCCTTGTTAAGAAATGTACTCATTACATGCTCATGTAAATGTGACCTCTCTGTACAGTATTTTTAAAATAGAAAAGTATGAAAATGTTCTGAGATGGGAGAGTTTATTTCCTTTATTTTACTCAAACAATATGGCTAACAAAGAAATTAATGCAAAAAACTGATATGAAGGTATTTTGAATGAATGTGTGTGTGTGCATGTGCACATGTTCTCATGCACTTGCATGTATGTTGGTGTGCTCACAGTTTGAAAAAAGGGCTTCAAAGTCTTGCTAGGCCTTTCCTCTCTAGATTGGTGAGCTACTATATGAGCTACATCTCCATTCCTAGCCCTTTGCTAACTCATTGAAATTTTTGAAAAATAATCTCATGAATTTATTTTGCCCTGATTGGCTTCCACTGCTATCCACAGATCTCTGGCTCCTGAGTAAATATGCCGAGTAGTTAGGATTACAGGTGTGACCAACCAGCACAAGGCATGCAGAGTAATTTTAAAAGTAGAAGAAAGTTTACTTCACGGGGGCCTGTTTTATCATCTCCTACTTTTAAAGCATTTTGGAGTGATTATTTGTGAATTTTTTTTTCATTTTTTGGATTCTTAAGAAAGTAAGTGATGATATTTAAAAGTTATTACTTTTTAAAATGGAACCTGGAAAAATGGGACAGAATATATTTGTCTTTCTTATAAGCTCAGCTCTGTGCATGATAACCCAATGTCACCAACACAGTCTGTGTTGAAGAAAAAATGTAACAGAAAAAATAACCATGGGCAATAATTGCTATGGTATTATTTCTTGGACAATATGAATATTGAATTGAGAGTGTAAGAGAATGGAGAGATTTTACCTACCTTTTGTGTATTGCTGAAAGACTTTTGGAAACTTTGACTCATTTTCTTCCTCACAGTGTGTGTTTGGGCCATGCACTTACTGCCTTTAATTACAATTTTTCCCAACACTAAAATGGTAATAACATTAGCATTATAGAAAATGTTATCTTAAGAATTAAGGAAAATAAAACTTGTGAAATACTTAACATAAACTTCCATGAATGAGTTTTGAGTTTAGCCAGCAGTTTTTTTTAAATACTAAAAAGAATGTGATAAGTATTACAGAAACCATTGCATATAGTGAGCAAACAGAAGTAATGTAATCTATTGGCCATACTCTTCTTCCAAGGAAGCCAGTTGGATTATTTCTCATGCTGTAAATCAAACTGGTTATCTTATGTCTTGAGAGTGTAAAAATATCAGGGACAAAATAATGAAGGAATGTTGTAGACTGAGGTGAAGTTCATATGAAAATGTGCAAAACTGATAAAAATTCAAAGCATCTGAGCATTATATTGTGTTTTACATCATTTAAGGTACATTGCAAAGTTAAGAAAGACCTAGAAGAATGGATTCTCTTTTCGATGTCTTATCATTGGTTCTTGGATGAACACTTTCCTCATTCTTGTAAAGGCATCATAAGATGAGGGGAACTATATTATTTTTTGTTTGCTTCTGTCCATTTATTCTTCATTTGAAATCTGAACTACTTGAGACTGAAAGAAAACAAGGAAATTAGACACGCAGTCTTTGGAAAAAACAATCATTGTGAAATAAATAAAATGCGTATGCATTTTATTTATATAGTTATATAGTTATATAGTCTCAAGCATAAACAGAAAATGATTAAGCAATATCATGTTATTTAAAATTGAAAATGTTAGGAGTTGCTTAATATTGTTGCTTTCTAATACCTTGAATTAATTATTGATTTTGTATTTGAAAGATTAAAGATGATATTAACAAGAAACTTGATTAAAAGTGTACAAAAGTTCTGAATAGACATGTTCTCCTTAAAGCCCTGAAAATTTCCAGTGGGCTTACAAAGTTATTTAATACCACTTCTATGCTGGTTTAATTCTTTTTGAGCAGAACTCATTAGAGAAATGTAATTCAAAATTACTATGATACTACTTCATAATTATTGTAACTGTAAGTTCCGTTCCACCGTCCTCACAGCAAAGTCTCCACCTAGTATCTGCGTTAAGCAACTGGGACACTTGGAAGAGGTCACATCTGAATTTGATGTGGCCACACCTTTCTCCACCCATACCCTAGATAAGGCTTAGCCCAGGCCCAGAAGCTCTCTCTGCTTTTCTAGCTCTTTCTCAGCTCTCTTCTCTGTCCTCTCTCTCTCTGTTCTTTTCTAGCTCTCTCTGCTCTCTCACTCTTCTCTCTCTCTGCTCTCTCTCTGCTCTTTTCTAGCTCTCTCTGCTTTTTTCTATCTCTTTTCTAGCTCTTTCCTCTCTCTTTCCCAGCTCTCTCTCTTTCCCAGGCCTTTCCCAGCCACGTGGAGTGCCAACCTTGCCTGGTCCCAGCAGGTCTACTGAATAAACCTACCCCTTACCTGAATACCTTGTGCGTGGTGCTGTTCTTATTTGACTACCTCATTTTAAAAACCTAACTAACTTTTATCAAAAAAATCAAAGGAATCACGTGTGGTGGTAAAGGCTTTTAACTCCAAGCATTTAGGAGGTTGGATTTAAGTCTAAGGCCAGTCTGGAGTACTGAAGAGAATAAAACCCTGCCCTTTATTACCTTTTAACAAAGGTAATAATGCTGGGAGTGGAGAAAAGGAAATTTTCTACACTCTTCAACAAAATGCAGGTTAGTATTCTCCTTGTAGAAAGTAATATGCAGCTTTCTAAAGAACTCCAAAGTTGAAATATAATCTGCCCCACCAATCAAGTGATTATTTCTCTATTTGTAACTCAAATATATTTGCAGTTCATTGTAATCATCATTCACAACAACAGCCAAGATATAAATCGAAGTTCAGTGTTCAACTACAGACTTATAAAGCAACTGTGGTACATGCACAAATATCTTTTTCTGTTTCATCCTTAAAATAGCAAGAGACTTCTCCCATTAGCCACAACTTACAATGACCTGAAAGATGTATTCTAAATGAAGAAAAATATTGTCTTCTGATCTTTGTAAACACACACACACACACACACACACACACACACACACACACACACACACACACACAAACATCAAAAATTAAGAGAGAAATTTTTAACAAGTAAAGCAACGTGGAATTGTTGGGGCATTAAGGTCACAATGTAGAAGATAGTAGATATACAGGATGAATCAGTATATAGTTGTAATGTACAACATGAGGATACAGGAGACAACACTGGCCTTACATGGTTTCCCTGATTTGCAATATCTAGTATATGTCTGAGTCAAGTAGAAAAGGTCTGATAAGGTGATGTTAGGGAAATGAACCCTTAGATATGTATTCTTTTTTTCTTTCATGCGATTGTTTCTAACACATTTATAAGACTATTTCATTGTTGTTTGTATGTCCCTTCCCCACAGTATAACCCCTGCTTTCACTGTATTTGATGTTCGGTATAATTTGTGGAGGGGAAGGGGAAAAACAAATCGTTTAAATATGGATACAGGTGGATCCATTGCAACAATGAAATGTACAAGTCGTTATGTCTAAAACGAACTTTACAATTTTAGTGGGGGGGGGGAAGCGGGTAGGATTGGGTGGGGGGCGGAGGGAAGATGGGAAGGGATGGGAAGGGGAAACAAAGGAGGAGGCTACACTCTTGTTAAGAAGTGTACTCATTATCTTGCCCGTGTAATTGTAATCCCTCTGTACAGTATTTTCACACAAAAAAAAGAAAGAAATGAATGAAGCTAAGTAAGTAGGAGTTGTTCTTATGAGTAGGGGTTGCTCTTTTTGTTGTGCTTCCCTCAGTAATGGATAAGATGAACATAATGTTGCATGCTCAATATAGAACAAAATTTCAAATTAAAATACATGATATTATCCTTGGTGTAAACTAATTATTGCAAATAAAGGAAACCACGGGACCTATGTTTCTTTGTTTAGTTTACTTCACTTAATATGATTTTTTCCAAGTTCTTCCATTTCGTTAAAAATGAGATGGTACCTTTCTTTCTGATGAAAGCATAGTATTACATTTATGTATATCTCTTTGGTGTGTGTGTGTGTGTGTGTGTGTGTGTGTGTGTGTGTGTGTGTATGTTTGTATGTGTGTGTTTCACTTTCTTGATCCATTCATCTACTGAGGGGCATCTGGGTTGATTCCATATCTTACCTAGGGTAAATACTCCTGTGATAAACATAATTGGGCTGGTAGCTTTAGAGTGGCCTTGTTTGTGGTCACTAGGGTAAATGCCCAGAAGTGGGATTACTGGGTAATTGGGGAACAGTATTGTGTACATCAAGGATAATATTAATAGTTGAGCAGAATAGCTCAAGAGCTATGTACATATGACTGTATAAGGTGATTCAAAGTTAAATCAACAAATGTTGATTTAACTTTTTGTTGTTCTTAATGTACTACGTGATTTGTTTTTATCCTTTTGTGTTTTCCCCACCTATGGTTTATTGCCTGAAGTCACTGTATTTTAATCTGATGCCCTGGGTATTGTAAATATGTTGATTTGAACTTGGGAATGGAAAGAGAAAAAACAAAATGGTGAGACAAAGGTCAAATAAGTAACCTATGCAACTGTCATACTCACAAGACAATATGTTGGAAATAATCTTGAGGGGGGGGGCGTTGGGAGGGAAGAGGGTAAAAAATTGGAGAAGGGGTAACAAGTTAGAAAAGAAATGAATTCCTTGCCTTTCTTGTGTAAGTATAACCCCTCTATACTTTACCTTAACAATAGAATTTTAATAAAAAATAAAATATATGAGAGCAGCATTACAGGAGATAGGAAAGGGGGAAATATTGTAGTATAGTGCAGTAAAACAGCTGTGGAGACCAGAAATTTTACTTTTACATAGGAAGAAATAAAATAGCACACAGATTTTCAGCCTCATGTCAGTCATTACAAAGAGAAAACAAAATGCACAATCAGCAAACCAATATAGATAAAATAGAAAATTAAACAAGTTGAAGGGATGACTTGGACCAAGAATAACAAATGACACAATTAGGTAACAAATAACAAGCTGGTAAGTTTAAAAAGTATTACCCATAATTCTATTAAATGTTATTTACATCACAATTTGTTAGCACTATAATTCAAATCACAGTTAAATAATATATCATTTTTATAATGTTATTTATTTTTGATTTCTTAATATTGAATGTTTAATATATAATTTTAATTTTAGCAGCTATAGAAAAGAAGAAAGTGAAACTAATTTTAATGATATATTTTATGAATTGTAAAACTGAGAAACATTAGAATTTAAACAAATAATTTATCATTATTGTTTTATTTCTGTGAATTAATGTAATAATTCAAAGTGTATTCTACACTTAACACTCATCTTAACATGAAATAATAAATTATTGTACATAACTCGGTTTTAGGTGGAAGGACTCAGAACTGTGGTAAAATTCACACCACACAATACACGTGGGAATGACCCCTCTCCTCTAGTTTAAGTTGTGGAAATTTGATTTCTACATGAATGTAAAATTCCTGTCTAGGTGACATTTATACAAGTATATACAATTATATGCATGAGGAGTACTTCAGATGATACTTAAAAGTCATATTCATTAATTAAATTTTTATGATTTTGTACCAAATAAATATTTATAGAGAGACTGAATGTCTGATTAGATGATGGTGTATGTGGGCCAGATTATGCGTATTGAGGCTTATTTTATATTCCTGATATTGTTTCTACAGTTAGATTTAATTTTCCATAACTGGGTCAAGTGTATTATATTGCATATATGAAAGTAATTCTTTGCCATTAATCCTTTGCCATTTGTCAAATACTAATATAATTTATCCATGTGTTAGAAGTAATGGAAATAACAACAGATATAAGCAAGATAAATCAGTCTGAAATAGAAAAGTATTTTCACCTTTATTTTCATAGCTGGTCCTCTTTTACACTACAGAATATTCTTGGGAAAATGTGCTCCAGGATGGCCACAACTGCAGAATATTATGGTTTGATCTATCATAAGAGAAAGAAGGATGCAGAACCTCCCTTCCAAAAGTCTGCTCCCAGGGATGTAATCTGCTTTATGGTGGTTAATTGAAAATGAACATTTTTCACAGTCAACCTTGAAAAGCCATCTTGATAGACCATTTCTGTAAGTGGATTACTACAGAGTTATTCATGGCTTTGTAAGGATGCCAGATTGCCTCATTTTGAGACAATTTTACAGGAATTTAGTCACCAGTTCTTTGTATCTTTCAGGGAAAAACCAATTGAATCTAGGCCAGGGAAGCACTGGGGCCCAGAGAAGCTACTACCTTGAATAGTAATCCTAGACCTCTAAAACTAAACACACACACACACACACACACACACACACACACACACACACACACACACACACACACACACACACACACACAAATCAAACAATCAAACAAACAAAAAAATTCCAGTTAGTACAGCCAGTCAGGTCTGCTATCACAGCCTACTTAAAATCAGGCAAAAAAAGAGAAGCTGAGAGTTATTTAGATGATAACTAATATATTTTTTATGAGGCAGACTGAAATGAGACCCCAGAGAGAGGGTCAGGAAGACTGATAAGAGAGAATAAAATTGGTCACACAAAGATTGGAAAATAAAATTCCTTGCAGAACAAATAAATCATAGTAAGCCTGCGCATATAAGAACAAGACAGCAGACCAAATTCCAGAAATGCACATTTACTTAGAGGTCAGCTTAATGAATTATCAATGGAAATATTTGAATTCTTAAATATTTTACAACATGTGGAAGAATGCTGAAGAGAAAGAAAATGCCATCACTCTGTTAGGAGGTCCAACATCACATTAGGAAGTAATCAAGCACAGATTTGTAATAAAAAGAGTAAATAATTATTCCAAATGAGGGCTTCATTTGTTTTGATCTAACAGTTCTTGATTTAGGTGCTAGCAATTACCATACAATTGATCCAGTCCCACAGCTGAGTTAATACTGACCGCAGCATTCCCACATGAAGGAAAAGAGAAAATTTACAAATGTCTGATGAAATGAGTAGAGGGTGAAGTGTTCTAATAGTGATATCTAGGTTTAGACACAGGTGATGAGGTCGATTTTCTTTTCTAAAAATCCCCCATTTTTAGCCTACTGCCAGTGGCTCACAGCTGTAATCTTACCTACTCAGGATGCTGAGATCGGAGGACGGCGGTTCAAAGCCAACCTAGGCAGGAAAGTTCCTGAGACTCTTATCTCCATTTAACCACCAGAAAACCAGAAGTGGCACTGTGGCTCAAGAGGTGGAGCACTCACCTTGACTTGAAGAGCTCAGGGACAGTGTCTAAGTCCATACTTCAAGCCCCTCGACCAACAACAAAAATCTCCCTTTTCTTGGACTGCCTACATCTTTTCCTAACATTCAACAAAGAAGCCATTTTATCAACCACTACATTTAAGTCCTATTCTAGCTACTGCAAATAGAATGATTTGGTATCCTATGTCAAAAGGTTCATATTTGCAGAAATAACAACAGTGGTAAGTTTTTTTTTTTCCAGTCCTTGAACTCTGGGCCTGGGCCCAGAACATGGTTATGCTGGTAGTTTTCATGTGAGCTTGTTTGTTATTTATTGGATTATTGCCAATGAGGGTAATTACTGGGTCTAAAGGGAGATCTGTTTACTCATTTCAGGAAAATCCGTACTGCATTCCACAGTGGTTGAACAAGTTTAGTTTCCCACCAACAGTGTAATAGAGTTCCCAATTGGTTACATCCATTCCAGCATTTTCTATTGCTAGTTTTCTTGATAATGGCCATTCTAATTGGGATGAGGTAGAATCTGTCTTGGTTACTTGTAGATTTGTGGGTACCTTATAGCTACCATGAATAAATCCATGAAATCTATGTTGCTGAGAGTCTGCATTCCTTTCTCTTTTCTCTTAGTATAATTTTCCCAAGCCTTTCCTTTTCCTTAATACTGGTGAAAAGTCATCCTTTCTAATGGGTGATTAGAATTCCAGTGCGTGTGTGTGTGTGTGTGTGTGTGTGTGTGTGTGTGTGTGTGTGTGTGTGTGTGTGTGTGTGTGATGATTATAGGCCCATGAGTTCATTTCTATGTCTTCTGTTTCATGTGTACTTTTGTAATTCCATATTAAATTTGGATTGCTTTCTTTATTGCATTGAAGAATATTGTTAGGATTTTGATGAGTATCGCATGGTCAATTGTTTGGGGCATTATTGCAGTTTTTGCCACTTTAATTCTTCCAACCAGGAACATTGAAAGATTTTCCATATCCTTGAATCTTCTTCAATTTCCCTTTTTAGATTTTAATGTTTTCACAGTAGAGTTCCTTCACATTTTTAGTTAAATTAATTAATTCCTAGTTTTGTTGTTGTTTTGTTTTGTTTAGATTAGATTTGATTGGATTTTGAGGCTAATACATATGAGATTGTATTTTGGATTTCAGGTTGGTTCTTCCCATTGTTGGTAACACAGAAAAACTACTGATTCTTGTGGGTTTTATACCGTGCTACATAGCTCAAGGTTAGCATCACCTTTACTAACTTGAGGGAAGAAGCTATAAGGACTTTTAAATACAGGATCATTTCATCTGTAAAAAGGGATAGTTTTACTTCTTCCCTATTTGTATCCCCTTATTTTCTCTTTCCAATTGCTCTTGCTAGAAAGTCCACTACCATTTTGAAGAGTAGTAGAGAGTGAACATCCTTGTCTCATTCGTGATTTTGTCTTAATGCTTCCACTGTTAGGTTAAGGCTAATTAACTATCATAACCAAACTCTGTATTATATTGAGGAGTGTTCCATGCATTCCTAGCTTCTCAGACTTTTTTAATCATAAAGGGGTATTGGAGGTTTTTAAAAGCTATTTCTATATCCATATAGATGATCATGTGTTTCTCACCCCTGCATCTGCTGATGCTTTGTGTTATGGTTACTGACAAGAATATTGAATCAAATTGTATCCTAGGATGAACACAATTTGATCATACTATATGTCTTTTTTGTTAGTTACTGAAAATGGCTGGTGAGAATTTTATTAAGAAGTTCTGTTTTAATGCTTATCAAAGAATTCTCTTTCTTTGGTGATTCCCTATGTGATTTGGGGAAGTGTGTAATTCTATCTTCATAGAATGTGTTTGATAATTTCCTTTCCCTTTCCATTCCATTGAAGAGTTAGACCTGCATATTGTAAGTTCTCCGCAGTCCTTAATTCCATGGTAAATTCATTGAATCCTAGCTTTTTCTGGAATGGGAAGTGGTTTATTGAAATTTAATATTCATTACTTCTTATATGTTACTTCTTGCTTCAGATTCAGTATAGGAAAGCATCAATTTCTCCAGGATTCTCCAGATTATTGGCATAAGGTTTTCAAAATACTCTCTTATAACAGTCTCAATTTTGCTTATATCTGTTGTGTTGTCTCATTTTTGTCTCTAATTTTCTCTATTTGAGTGAGTCCTCTTATTTTTTTTATTATGAAAGTGATATAAAGAGGGGTCATTACAGTTACATAAGTAAGGAGTACATTTTTTTAAGTGTTAACCCTTCCCCATTTTTTCCTGCTTCCCCCAACCCTGACATCCCACTCCACCAAAGTTGTAAAGTTAATTTCTAACATGATGTCTAGTGTATATCACTTTTGCTTTGGTTAATCTTTGTGCCACCATTTCTGTGATTTTTCTCCCCTTTCTCCAAATCAGATAAACATGTATAAGACAAAGCATACCGAAATAAAAAACAGTGAGTACAAGGAATAAACCAAAGGGTAAAAACTTAATATAAATAACCCAAAGCAGCTCACTATACAATCATCTTGTATCCATTTCTTGGAGCTCATTTCGATAAGCATCATTTTATATGGTGATATGCATATTGCTTTTGAGCTATTGTGAATATTGTAGACATATTCTATTGTTTCCAAAGGAGTGAAAATCAGTGGCCTATGATTCTTTGGGTCTTGCTTGTTTGACTTATTATATTTTCGAAGTGATTCCATTTCCTTACAAATGGGGCAATGCCATTCATTCTGATGGAAGCATAGAGTTTTGTTGTGAACGTATATGACATTTTCTTGATCCCTCATTCCTGGCTCATAAGGGAGCTCTATTGAGAAACCTCCATACTTCTTTACAGAGTATTTGAACAAGTTTACATTTTCACCAATACTATAGTAATGTGCCTTTTTGGTCACATCCCCACCAGCCCAGCATCTGTTATTTTTAGTTTTCTTCATAATGGTCACTCTAACTGGGGTGAGGTGGAAGCTCAATGTTGCTTTGATTCACACTTCTTTTATGGCCAGAAATGTTGCATATTTATTCATGCGTCTATTGGCCATGCATATTTCTTCTTCAGAGAAGTCTCTCTTTAAATCTTTAGCCCACTTATTAAGAGAGTTGTTATTTCTTTGAGGATATGTTTTTATTTGGGGGGGAGTTAACTTTTGGGGCTCTAAATATATTGAGATATGAGGCCATAGTGTGTTGTAGAGCAAGTAAAGATCTTCTCCCAATCTGCTGGCTTTTTATTTACTTATCTATATGAGTTCTCTTCTTAGTCAGACTTGGTATGGTTGTGTCAAGTCTGTTAATTTATTTTAAAAAAAACTCTGTTTTTTTAAATTCTTTCTATGTTTTATTTTGTCTTTATTTATTTATTTCTGATTTTTTACATTTGTTTCTATCTACTGCTTTGGTTTAGGGCTTGCTCCTGTTTTCAAGGAGTTTGAGGTACATAATTAAAATATTTATTTGAGATTTCCCCAATTGCTTGAAGTAGGCACTCAGAGCAATAATTTTTCCTCTAACTACTGCATTTCCTGTGTCCCAGAGAAACTAGTATTTTATGTGTTCATTCTTGTTAAATTCCAGAAACTTTCAGTTCTTTTCTAATCCCTTCAGTGTCCCACTGGTCATTCAACAACGTGTTATTCAGTCTTCATGGGTTTTACAATTTTTTTTTTGTTTTAGCTGTTTAATTCTAAGTTTATTCTGTTACAGTCTGACAAGATATGGGAATTCAATTAATTTTTCTTTCAATTTGGACAGAATTTCTGAGTGACATAGGATATGTTCTATTTTGGATAATCTTCCATGAGCTGCTGTGAAGAATGTATATTCTGATGATGAATGTATATTCCGTAGATGTCTGGTAGGGGTAGGTGGTCAATGTAGTTATTTAAGTCTGTAGTTTCTTGGTTGAGTTTTTCCTGGATGGTCGGTCATTCATGGATGACAATGATGTGTTGAAATGTGTTTTTAGGTTAAGTAGTATCTGGTTGATGATGTTTAGACATGTTATATCCTCCTAATTGAGTGTTGTCTTTATCAATATGTAATATCTCTTTGTACTAATTTTAATTCTATTTTATCTTATGTTAGTAATTCTACTGCAGCCTGTTTATGGTGTCCATTTGCTTGAAAATTTTCCTTCCAGCCTTTCAGTTTCAGTATGCGTTTGTTTTTGTCAATAAAATATGTCTCTTTTAGATGCTAGATGGATACGACGTGTTTTTTGATACCACTATTTAATCTATGTCTTCTATTCGGAAATTTAAGTCCACTGATCTAGAGAGTTAAGACTGAGAATTGCCTGATAAGTCCTGTTATGTTATACATTTGCTGTTCGGAGCCGTGCCTCATCTACTCTTAATATATTTACTTTGTTCTCTGATAGGGAGCATTTTACATAATCAGTTGCTGTTCTACTTGGTCTTCTCTATGTTGGATATATTTGATTAACTTCTATCCTGCTGACTTGGTAGAGATACATTGCTTTAAGTTGCTTTGTAATGAAATATTTTTATATTTCCTTTAAATGTAAAGGAGTTTGGCTTGGGCCCATATTAACGATTGGTAGCTGTTTACCTTTAATGTTTGTCATATATCATGCCAGGCTCTCTTTTTGCCATATCAGCTAAAAAATCTGTAATTTATCTCACTGTATATCCTTTATAAATAATCAGTCTTTTCTCTGTAGCATCCTTTCCTTGATCTTTAATGATCCTCTAATGGATTATGATGTAGAGGTTGCTTGTTCAGTACTAGAATTCTCTGTTTGGTGGTCTAAAGGTTTCTCTTTTCTGAATGAGCCTATCTCTCTGGATGTTTGGCATGTTCTCTGCTATATTTCTGTAATATGTTTCCCATCCATTTAGTTTCTTGCTCTTCTCATTCTTGATACCTATCTACCCGAAATTTGATTTCTAAATGAGTCTTGTACTTCTGGCAATATCATTTCTTATTTCGTTTATTTGTTCTTAATGATAATTTCCGCTTTCCTGTTAAACCTATTCTGTCTTTGACCCTGAGATTATCTTCTATGTCATTTATTTGCTGTGGAGACTTTCTGTTTTGTTTTCGATTTCCCTGTCTTCTAATTGGTCCTTTTTTAGGGCTTCTAACTCTTTATTAAAGATTTGTTTTAAGTCTTGTATGGAATTTCTGTACATTTTTTCTTTGGGTGGGGGGGTTGCAAAGGTTGTTTTTTTTAGCTGTGTCTTCTCTCATATCTTTTAACTAGGCATCCATTTTTTCCTTGGACTCCCTTTACTTCTCAGACTTTATCTTTGTTTCTTATCTCCATGAATTATTTTGCTAATCTTTGTTTGGTCTCATCTTGTTCACAAATTTCCTTGTAGAGGTTTTCTATCTTTTCATTAATCACATTTTCAGCAACATTTGTAAAATATTTTGATAACAATCTTCTAGGTCCTTGATTGTCTGTTCTAATGCCTGGTTATTTACTGTGTGAATTGAAGTACCTTGACAAATTTTTCTTGTATTTTTTCTGATTGGTTGTGTCCATTTGGAGGTTTTCTCTTGGGGAAACAATGATGTTAATAATTGACTCTCTATGTTCTTGGTTGATTTGCTAGGTGTTGGTTTGGTCTTCTCTTTTGATTTGTTTTTCTGGAATTAGGTTTTTGTCTATACAATTAAGTGTAGAAGTGTAAATCACTTGTGGTGAGACTTTGTGATGTTAATACTTATGGTTCCAGTGACGGTTCGGACTGTCCAATGGTATGTTGAATTGTCTCTGTGTATGCATGTGGTTTTCTCTGATGTACATTTCTGTTCCTACTTTTTTCTATGTAGCCCTTTTATTTCTACACTGCAGATGTGCTTTTGAATATGTTGGCCAATACAGTCACAGCAGTCACCTGCCTGGCTGGGCACGTTTTCATAGATTTCTGTTTTCTAGTGAAGATAGTATAAAATCTTTTTATGAATTTTATGTCTATAATTATATCTATAATTACAGCTGTAAATCTATAATTATGGCTATCTTGGTCTGACCCTCTAGAAGTGGAGTACTGGCCAGGAATCTAAATCTCTGTTTCATTAGAGAGAATTAGGGAAATTTTCTGTTGTTATTCTGCCATTGTTTTTCCTTTTCCTCAGATTTATTTTATATATTGTTATTTTTTTCACATAATTTGGGATTTGTGATGGTTGTATCAGGTTATTTTTGTTTTTCTGCTCGTGTTATTTTGAAGTAGTTATTTCAGGCTTCTATGAAGAGACAGAAAGAGAGAAATATTTGTTATTACATTAAGAGAAATAGAGAAGACATTTTAACCTATTTGCTACAAGTAAATTAGTATTAAGCAAAGCTAATGAAAATAATTACTTCTTACGCTACAGAGGACGAGTATAGTACTGGGGATTATCTTGGAGGAAAAGACTTTAGAATAATAACAACTGATGCCTTATATTGAAATTACTGGCTAAACATTCTTCTTCAGAAAGGCAAAAGCTCCATTTCTTTCATATTAATATTATAAAATCATAAACCTGCATGTTGAATTGTTTTCCTCAGCTATTTTCAATTCCATGCTTCATCCATTACATATCTCTGAATGACCAATTCGTTAAAATACCTATATTTCTTTTATTGTGTTATAAATCTCAGTAATATAAATACGAATTTATCTCTGAGCCTCATCTTGAGCTACATTCATATGTAATTTATGCAGTCTCAAGCAAGAAACCTATTTTACTCTATTATATGTCTTAATCAATAAATGCATTCTCTTTAGAAATATGTTCTCATCTTTTATATTGCTCCAGTAAACATCATGTATCTAGTACATTTAATGAAATATAAGGTTTGGAACTGGAAGCTACCCCCCCCCATTATCACTTTAACGTAAACTCCTGGAGACTATTTTGCATAAAATATATAAAAGTGCAATCCACATGTTTATATATAAATAATATAATGGTTAAGACAATTAGACACAAGGACTACCACATCAATTCTCAATTGACTTAAAGGCACCAAAACATTGTGTTCATGAATATCACTCATTGTTAGAAAATGACTAGTCAATACAAAGTTTATATTATATTTGAAGTTTACTAAATGAAAATTACACCCAGATTTGCTGTCAATATCTTGTTTCCAGGGATACATTTTTTCAGCAAACAGGGAAATAAAAATAAGGGTTTGACACAGAATGTAAGACGTAGAAGTAGACTGTCTGTCCTTAAAATGATAAGTACCTGCAAATCATGTGATATATTAAAAGATACTATAAAAATTCATAAGAGGATTTATGATCAGAAATGATATGTAAGCAAAGTAACTGGAAAACTGTATATGTAAATTGAACTTTCAATATAAGATGGCAAGTTTTCAATAAATGGGCCCATAGAATGTAATTCTGTATTTCTAACTCACATACCATATTCGGCATTTTTCCACATACTCCCATTCTCTTACCTCAGTTCCTGATCAATATTCTTGTATTTCATGTTGTCAATTCCTACTAAAATAACAAGGTGGATTTTTTTTGGTCTCTAGATCCAATACATTTTAGTATTTTGGAATAGTATGAATTCATGGAGTTTGACTTGAATGTCAAGATTGTAGATATTGTATTCAGGTTACTGTTAATTGGCCTGAAGCATACAAAGACACATAGTATACTAAGAAGAAGGGACTTGATCTCAGGGAAACATACATGTCCAGGCAAGATCCTGAAGCAAAGAAAAATAAATGTAGCAAACACCAATCAACTATAATTACAAAGGAATGGAACTGATCTCTGATGTTTCTGGGTGGCAGCTGTGTGTGTTTGCATGTGTGTGTGTGTGTGTGTGTGTGTGTGTGTGTGTGTGTGTGTATGTGTGTATGTGTGTGTGTGTGTGTGTGTGAGTGTGTGTGTGTGTGTGTGTAGAGAGAGAGAGAGAGTGAGAGAGAGAGAGAGAATTTTAGTGTGGCTTCCATATTTATAGACCATAGAGCATTACTTATTAAGGAAGAGGTGCTCATATCAGAGCTCTGATACCATTGTCATCACTTTTTACTGCGAAAAACATTTGCTTAATCTCTAATTAAATAGGGAAAATAAACTAACATCTAACGTGATTGTTTTCACAATTTATTAGCATATTGAAGGCTAAAGGGAGGAATCAGAGATCAGTTTAACCTTCTTCCTCTCTTCTGAATATTACACAGCAATAGATGTGATTTCAGGAGTCTCTTGAAATGTACTGACAGCTAAATTATTAATGTGCTTTATAATATAAAACATATGATGGAGAAATAGATCAGCCAGCAAGCACAAAGTACTAGTGATAAGATCGAACTTTTGAGCAGGTTGCCATATCTTTTAGGAATGTAATTCCTGTATATGAACTTCAAATTTTGTGGCTTTCCCTGTGTGATCAAATGGTAGGAAAGTCCTATAGGAAAGTACTGTACTGTTCAGCCAAATAGAAAATGCTAATGATCCCATACTCATGTTACAATTTTCCATTCCATACAGACTCTCTTTTAGAGTGCTTTCATTTAATATACTGCAGCACCTCATCCTTCCCTGTGGGAGACAGGAAAAAAGATAATTTTGATTGAATATTAAATTACATAAATTAATGTGTACAGGCATGATTTGTAAAATTATAGAAGTTTGTAATAAATGTAAGTAGGGAACATGTCACAAACAAAAAATATAATTAAAAATCAAATGACAAGAATAGAAGACACAGCATTTTCTGCAGGAAAACATACATTAGATTAGTTGCAGAATTTCTCATTGGAGATAAATTTTATATTAGAGCATAATTCCCTTTACCCAAGGATTGAAACACTTTATTGAAAAATATATTTCTTAGAGATATTTTTGCTTCATAATATTAGGGATACAGGTGGAACCATTGCAACAATGAGATGGACAAGTCATTATGTCGAAAAACGAACTTTACAACTTTGGCTGGGGGTGGAGATGGGAAGGTATGGGAAGGGAAAACAAAAGAGGAGGCAACAATGCTTGATAAGAAATGTACTCATTATCTTGCCCATGTAATTGTAACCCCTCTGTACGGTATTTTCACAATAAAAAAATAATTTTAAGAAGAAAATAATCCCAAAGTAATTATTTTCCTATTTCCATCTGATTTACCTCCAAATTAGAAATCCAGATATATGATTTAATTTACTTTAACCAAATCTATTATTGAGAATAAGGTTCTTATACTCTCTACATTCGTCACACTAAGATCGTCAAATATGGTGACTTTGAAATGATTAGTCTCTTTATGAACTATGTTAACATTATTTACAATATGAGTGAAATGTTTAAAAATAGTATTTATTTAGTTTAATTACTCTGAAGAGACAAGAACTCATATAATAAAAGGTTAAAAATGATTAGTTTTTAACTTTAGAATTTAAGAAATGTTTTTGACCACACTGGTTACTGGAGCCTTCACAATAAACTCATGAGATAATTTATATTGATGAAGCAAAAATCCTAGAGCTTAGACATTTACAAATACAAAAATCAAGTCATTCTGAATATTTAGATCATATATTAAACAGAAAACTTAGCATTCAAATATCTGAATATAGTAATACATTTAATTGCAGGGTAAGTACTTGTTCTGAAAGGAGATAAAATTGCATTTATTTTTAAAAGTAAACCTAAGTATATATTTGAATAAAATACAATGTTTAAAATATCACTCATGCAAGACAAAAGATGTACAGTTCATTGCTTTTCATGACAATTATGTTCCCTAACTTACTAGAAATACTAGATTACTAACCCTAAATCTTTGCTTTGTAGGGAAATAGAAATTTAGTTTCCTAAAACTCATTACTACAACTTTTTTCAAGCAATTACTAAGTAATTGTTTATATTTTCTGTCATGGAATCTTATTTGATTTTTATTCATTAAATTAAATAATTAGCCAATAACAATATAAATTATGTGTAAACAAAGTTTATCTAACATATATATTTCTTTCAAAAGACAAATGGCACTCTTAAAAACACTGGAAGGGGCTGGGAAGGTGGCTCAGTAGTAGAGAGCTTGCCTTGCATGCCTGAGGCACTCACTGGGTTCGATTCCTCAGCACCACATAAGCAAAAAGAAAAAAAGCCGGAATTGGTGCTGTGGCTCAAGTGGTAGAGTGCTGGCCTTGAGCTGAAGAGCTGAGTGACAGCGCCCGGGCCCAGAGTTCAGACCCTACGACCGAACCCCCCCCCCAAAAAAAAATAGAACACTGGAAGTCAGTGTTATGTATTTATTAATTTTTAGTTATTTTGTTAATGGTTATTCATTTTCAGAAGTGGCATTTTCATTATGCTCTTTCCATAATATATTTAAAACTTTTGATTATACTCCCTCTATTTCCGTTTTATTATTCTTCTCTCCAAAGCTCTTCTGTTTTTCACATCAAATTACATCTTTATATATGCACATATAATCTAATTTGGAAAATTTAATGTGAACTGCAGGTTAATTCAAGTTTACAGTGGATTAACAGGATGAAAAAAACCTTGATTATTTTCAGTTAACTTCTGAATTGAGCTATCATTATTATTTTGGTTAGGGTTAGGATCCCAGACAGAATTAGAATTAGGGTTAGAGTAACAGAAAATTTAGGTTCAACACAGGATGACCCATTGAAACAATGATACTCACAACACACTCTGTTGAGAATGAACTTTACACCATTGAGAGAGAAGACTGAGGGATGTAGGAGAGGGAAAGGATAGTGGGACAACTCCAATGCTCTACAAGAAAAGAACGAATTACCTTACACATGTAATTGTAATCCCTTTGTAAGCCTCTTTACAATAAAATAAGATTTTAAAATTAATGAAAAATAAAACCTGACATAGAAATATAAGTAGAAAATATAAATAGAAAATGAAATAGAAAAACACTTTAAAACTTTAAAAATTTAGGTTCAAAATGCAAGTAAAATTTAGACCTACACGCTGAGCAAGAGATATGATAAATGTGAAATAGAGGCTTGCTATTAACATTATGATTCAGTTATATGTAGGCTTAGGATTAGGCAAGGTGTTCCAGTTAGAGCTGGGGTTAGGATAAGAAAAAAGATGTAAGATATTGTGTAAAACTGCAACATATTTTAAGAAGAATGAATGGTATCAAAGTTAGAATGAATGAAAACCAATGTGGGTGTAATTTCAAACATTCAGATATAATTTGGTTTAAACTGTGAGTTACTGTTTTAGTTCTTGTTAGGATTAGGGAAGGACAAGCTTTAGGGTAAAATTTACTTTTCCACTAAGAAGTAGAAGCAAAAAAATGAGTGATTCAATAGAATCCAAACAATTTTACTTACATTAACCATTTGTTGTTAACTCGGATTGTGATTAGGATTTGGTTTCTGGTTAAAGGGCGTTGAGGATAGAGTAAAGAAATGGATTAAACTCGTGGCTTACGCCTATTATCCTAGCTACTTAGGAAGCTCATTTCTGAGGAACACAGTTCAAAGCCATCCCAGGCAGGAAAGTCTGTGACAATTTTATCTCCAATTAACCACCAGAAAACAAGAAAGTGGTGCTGTGGCTCAAGAGGTAAAGTGCACACCTTGAGTTAAAGAACTCAGGGATTGTGCCCATGCCTAGAACTCAGGGATAGTACCCAGGCCCAGAAATGATGCCCCACTAACAACAAAAAGAAAAAAAAAAAGGAATGGGATAAATGTTTAGTAAATCTGAACTTATTTTAGGTTCTAGGAATTCAGGAAAAGATATTAGAAATATATTGTACTTCCATTATCACAGCTTTTCCTGAATGTTCCAGTTAGGGTTAAGATTAGAAAAATAACAAAATATTGGCCAAAACTACAAACTATTTTATAAAAAATGGATTGAATCAAAGAAGGGATTAATAAATCTAATGTATTTGTGTGGCTTTTAGAATCCAAATGCAATTGGTTCTAGGGTTAGTGTTACCTTTCTAATTTATGAACTAATTAATTAAAGGCACAATTCTTTCATTCTTACAAACCAAGACAGTTACGATTGTGAAAACAAATTCAATTTTCTACCTGAAAATGTGTCTTAAAATATTTTCCAACCAGGATTAAAGAATAGTGAACAGGGTGTCATTTATTACAATTAGGTAAGTTGATGACAAAGGTTTCAAAAATATCTAAATACATGGGATAAAAATTCAGACATGTTATTGGGAAAACAGACATTCTACTAGCTCTAGCTGGGAAATTGTTTGTGTGTGTGTGTGTGTGTGTGTGTGTGTGTGTGTGTGTGTGTGTGTGTGTGTGTGTGTGTGTGTGTGTGTATGTGTGTGCACCCACCACAGGTCTTCAACTCAGGCCTGGGTCTTGTCATCAGCTTATTCTCTGCAAGTATGGCACTAAACCTCGTAGCCACAGGTTTTCTTCTGGCTTTTTAATAGTTAATTTGAGATACATATTTCATGGATTTATCTGTCAGGACTTAATCTTCTGATCCCCAGCAATCCTTGGGTTAGCGTTACTGTGGGTGCTACCACAAAGTGACAGTTCATTAAACTGGGAGCAATATGGAATACTTTTACTAGATACAAAATAACCAGTTCATTAATGTGGGAGTAACAGGATCACACTAGATTGCCTTCAAACACATTGTTTCTAATGCGTTTAACTGAATCCCAAAACATAATCAAACTTATTAGCCACAATGTATGAAGTAGCACAGATTTATGATGTAGAATATGTACAATGAATTAAATCCTGAATCAAAAGTCTTTTCTGGATTTGCAGTAAAGATAGAGTGTCATTGAAATGAAGTCCCAACTGGAGGCCTGTAGTGAGCAGCAGAGCATCTGCTTAATGTGATTCCAACCCCCAGGACAATAAAGAAGTAGAAGAAAGTGAAAGTGTAGGAGAAAGAGGAAAGGAAAGGAGGAGGAAGGGGTAAGAAAGGAGGAAGGGCATAGATGGAGGAAGAAAAAGAGGGGAGAGGGAAAAAGTAGAGGGGAGGAGAGAAGCAAGAGGGGTACATTACCCTGGGAAGAGGATCAGGAGAGGAGTCAGGAGGAGGAAGATAAATGCAATATAACAACAAGAATTGTTGGAAAACATTTTGCAGAGAGAGATAGCACAGTGACAATAGGTGTGTTACCTGTTGCTCAGTTATTTTATTCATTCTTCAGTGAGGAATTCAGATGAAATCCTGAGTTTGGTGTTTTACAGAACACTTCAGGATTTCTTTTTCATGAATCAAACATGAGAAAGAACTAAATGCAACCTCCCTGAATTAAAAAAAGAAAGTTTTAGTGGATGCTTTTCATTTTTTGTCTTTTCATTTTTTTTGGCCAGTTTTTCAGTGCTACAAGGCTGTGCCCTGGAGCCCTTTCCAAGTCCCCATGTGAGCATCCATTCCTGTAGTCTCTGTTGTTGTAGGTGCCTTCTCAGATCACCCGTTGAGAAGTGTGGCCCCTTCCCTTGCAGGGATGTGCAGTGAGTATATGTGTGTGCATACTCCCCAGCATTGTCAGATGAGTCCCGCCCCCCATGCCCACCTAACTTCCCAGTCTCAGTTTTTCCATTTCACCCAGGAGCTGGCAGCCATGGGGCTGGAATTGAGTCCACTGATGACCTCTCCTCCAGTTGTGCTGGCACTGCTCTTCAGTGGTCCTGGGTGCTAGTGCCATCCCAGGGAGACTGTTATGGGGTCACTGCCTACACCCATGGGTGTGGGGTGGGGGGACACTATGTTTGTACACTGCACAGTCCATGTGAGAAGGAAGGCTGGGTGTGCAGCTAGCCACTTTGGGGCCAGGCAGCGCAACCTTGGTTCACCTCATCAGTCTTTAAGTTCGTCTGTGGACTGGAGCCATGTGCTAGCCCCTCTGCCAGTGGGCTTGTGAAAGCTGCAGAAGCTCAGCAACCTGGATCCCCTTCAGCATCTCTGTGGACTTCCATTTTCTGGTCCCTGTGGGCTCGGGTGCAGGGCCATCCTTGCATATGCCCATCACTGCCAGAGGAACCTGGACTTGCAGAGTATCAGCTGCAGCACCGGGGGCACGAAGCCCCTTTGGCTTTGCTGTGTAGCCTCCTCCGTCGTCCTTCTGGTCCACATGGGCCCTTCTCTGGGTGCCATTCCGGGGATGCTCTTTTTGGAGGCAACGGGCTCACCCCCTACCATCGATGGTGTCCAAAGCAGGGGAATGGATTTGGCCTTGGCAATGTAGGCTGCACAGGTAGAAAGCAGGACTTGGGGTCTGCCCTGACTAACCCCATGGCTTCGGCACCTGAGTCTGGATTGCTTGGTTTGATCAATGATGGACCCTTGTTGGCTACAGCCTACTGCAACAAGTGCTGCACTTGCTGCAGCACCAATGTAGTGTCTTGGACCCCCTCAGGGACACCAAACGGACATCTGATGGGTCTACATGGGCTGGATGTGGGTTTCATCCAAGGACTTCATTAGAAAGTGCTACTCCCCTTCATTGTACTGTAAGCAAGAGGTGCCACGTATAATTTCTACTTTCTAACATTTTCCTTCACTGAGATAAACAGAACTGGGAAATATAAATAAGTTTTATAAAAACAAAATATATAACCTATATCACTTCAACCTGTTAAAACACTGTAATATTTTTTATCCGGTAGGAATTCTGTCTGTAATTACTTATTTTACTTTGAATGTAATTAATATAATATATTTTGTGTTTACTTTAGTATTCTAGTATAACTTTATTTGCACTACTTACAAACAATTTGTTTTCAAATTCTGAGATTTAATCATGTGTTTTTTGGATAAGAGTTTTGTTGTACTTTTATTTCCATTTGCCATTATGGCCTTATAAATACAAACAATAAAATCCATTCTTGTTAGTATCAAGTTTAATGATTTTAGACTAGAGACTCAAGGATATATCATTATATATCATACAGTAATGTGTATCACTTTGTTTAAAACTGCTCCATAAAATAATAGGTAATTCAGGCAGCAGCCACTTCATCTGGCATGCTGGTCCCTCTGGTGAAGTAGGACCCCAGTTGGAGCCTGCCCAGCTCGGGCCATTGTGGGCACCTCACCTGGGACTGTGGGAGAAGATCAGGACGTACCTGTTGTTGGGCTAGGGAAGCAACACTGAGGCTGCTAAATGAATTACACAGTGCCACTAACTCACATCTAGCACCCACCTGCTCCACGGGCTTGGGTCCTGAGGATCAGCCCCTGGGAGCATACACACCGTGTGGCCAACCTAGGAAGGAGTGCAGACCGAAGAGAAGCCACTCTGTGGTTCAGCTTGTACAGTATTCATATTTATCCTTCATGGAGCAGGGGACTATTCTGCTCCACTGTGGGGAGAAGACAAAAAAAGACAGGCCCAGGAGGGGTGATGCCAACTTTTGTATTCAGGCTGGCAAGGAAACTTTCCTCCACGCATGCTCAAGAAGCCCTTCTATGCTTGGAGTAGCAGCCAGGGACACTCCCATCCGATACTCCTGGCTGTTCTTTTGGGTTTGTATGTTAATTTATACAGAGAGCCCCTCCCTCAGACAGCAGAGTTATATTCTGGGTTTTGTTAAACATTCTGCATGTGAGCATTCCCAGTGTTTGGTTTTAGTATTGTTGCTTATAAATGCGTTGTGAAATTAGTGTTTTATGTATTGAGGTGTGGGAGGAGGAGACAGATTATGAACATAGTTTCCTACAAGCCTTTCATCTAAAAATGAAAGCAGATTCTCTCTAAAAATGCCTTTCAGGAAATAAATTTGAGGGGGGAATAAAGGCTGTTTTCTCATGAGATCAAAATGTGCTATTTTATATGCATATTTTATGGTTCAAAATACAATGAAGTAATTTACTATCTAGGAATAATTTTCCAGAACTAAGACTTAAGTGTCATGGGAGCTAGAGGCAGGATTTTTTTTTTAGCTTTATCCAAAGGGAGGGAAGAAAGTTAAAATCCATACATTACTTTGTAGAATCAAAGTGGTAATACAAAATGAGAACCACTAAAAAACCTCTGTGCTATTTGGGTTTTTTATTGTTCCATTTGAATTTTTGGATTACTTCTATTTCATTGAAGAGTGAGATTGGGATATTGATAGGTATCACATTGAATGTGTATATACCTTTGTCAATATTGCCATTTTCATGAGGTTAATCTTCCCAATCCAGAAGCATTGGAGGTTTCCAACTTCCTTAGTTCTGCTTTTATTTTCTTTTTCAGGTTTTTAAAGTTTCCATCATAGAAGTCCTTCATCTCTTAAGTTGACTCTTAGGTATTTTATTTTGTGTGCAGCTATTAAAAAGGAATTGCTTTCCTAATTTCAGCTGAACTCTTATCGTTTTTGGAATACAGGAAAGGCATTGAATTCTGAGGGTTAATTTTATACTTTGCTAGTTTGCCAAAGTTTCTGATCAGCTCAAGTAACTTGGGAGTGGAGTCCATGCAGTTCTTTAAATACAAGATCATGTCATCTGCAAAGAAGGAGACTTTTACTTCATCTTTCCCTATTTGGATTTCCTTTAAGTTTGCATCTTGTCTTATTGCCCCAACTATCATTCTAATACTAAGTTGAAAAGTAGTGGAGAGAGCAGACATTTTTATCTCATTCCTGAATTTATAAGAAATGGCTTTAACTTTTCACCATTAAATATATGCTAGCTGTATGTTTGTCAATCCTTAGCAGAAAAAAACATAACTGGAGCAATATCATTTCCAAATTTCAAACTCTACTAAAAAGCTATAGTAAAAGAACAGTATGGCACAAGAACAGACCTGAGGACCAATGTAATAGGAATGAAGACTCAGAAATGAACCTACTGACATAGGAACATCTAGACTTTCACAAGGAAGCTAAAAAAATAGAATGGAAGAAAGACAGTCTTTTGAGTAAATTGTTTGGGCAAAAGTGGTTAAACTAAACTAGAAAACTAAAGCTATATCTCCGTGCACAAGAGTAAACTCCAAATGGATCAAGACCTCAAAATAAAAGAAGACACCATGAGAACATTACATGAAGGAGTAGGAGAAACGCTAGGGCTTTTTAGCCCAGGCAGATATTTTCTTAATAGAGAACCAGAAACAAAAGAAATATTGGACAAATGACATTGCATGAAACATCAGAGCTTCTGCAAGGCAAAGGACATAGCTAGCAAGATCAATAGAAAGTCTATGTTCTGTGAGAAGATCTTCACAAGTCATAAAATGGACCAGGTCTTATATCTAAAATATATTTAGGACTCAAAAAATTAAATCCGGGCTGGGAAGGTGGCTCAGTGGTAGAGCGCTTGCCTTGCATGCTCGAGGCCTTGGGTTCGATTCCTCAGCACCACATAAGCAAAAAGAAAAAAAAGCCGGAAGTGGCACTGTGGCTCAAGTGGTAGAGCGCTAGCCTTGAGCTGAAGAGCTGAGGGACAGCACCCAGGCCCAGAATTCAGGCCCCACGACCAGACGCCCCCAAAAAATTAAATCCCCCCAACAACATATCCTCAAAGAAACAACTGCTCGATAACTAAGTGGGCTAAAGACTTAAAGAGAGATTTCTCCGAAGAGGAAATAAAAATGGACATTAGACACATGAAGAAATGCTCAACTTTTCTATCCGTAAAAGAAATGCAAATCAAGACAACATTGAGGCTACACCTCATTCTAGTTTGAATGACTATAATCAAGAAATATAATAACAATAGTCGTTGGAGCAAATGTGGCTAAAAAAGAACCCTACTGCATTGTTTATGGGAGTGTAAACTTCTTTAACCTCTTTGGAAATCAGTATGGGAGTTCTTCAAAAGACTCCACGTAGACCTGCCCTATTACCCATCAATCCCACTTCTGTATATTTACCCAAATGTTCACAAACTAGGTCATACCTAAGCTGCCAGGACAACCATGTTTATTGAAGCATTATTCGCCATAGCTATGATATGGAACCAACCTCAATGCTCCTCAGTAGATGAACGGATCAAGAAAATGTGATGTATAAATATATGATATATGATATTAATATATGATATTAAGTGAAGTAATCCAGGCCCAAAGAAACATAGGTCCCATGGTTTCCCTTGTTTGCAAGGACTAGTACATGTCTAGCACAAGCAGAGAAGATCAAAGGCTAATGCACATATGACCATATAAGATGATGATAAGCAAAATGTACCCCAAATCAGAGACACAGTGGGTTTTCCTTTCTTGCTTTTGTTTTTAATATACTTATAATGTGCTATGTGATTCCTTTGTAGGTTCATCCCATCACGGTATAACCCTTGTTTTCACTGTATTTGATTCCAGTGTTCTGCATCTTGTATATACATTTTTGTAATTTGGGGAGTGTGAGGCAAATAGCAGAATGCTTAAATATGGATGGAGGTTCACCCATTGTCATGATGAGATGTGCAGGACACTGTGTCGAAAATGAATTTACAATGTCAGGCAGGGGTAAAGGAAGGAGGAGTTGGAGAGGTGCGGAGGGAAGGGATACTAGGGGAAAAACAAAGGAGTAGGTAACAATGCTCAATAGGAAATATACTCATTACCATACTCATGTAACTGTAGACTCTCTATGCAGCACTTTTACAATAAAAATATATAAAAACTCTCTGCCTGATGTAGATTTCCAGCACTTCTCTTGGCATTGCATTTTTTTGCCTTTTCTGGCTGTGGTTATGTCCACCTGCCCAGTGGAACAGTAGTCTTCAAGGCATCTTGGTCATGAACTGGGACTTGGGTTATCCAGTGGTGGTTGGAACCAGGCCAAGGACAGGACAAAACCACTTCCAGGACATGGCTTCTTAATTCCCAATGCAACGAGGATTGCAAGCAGAATTTCTCTGAATCTGACTCCAGAAAACTATCACTGAACCAAAAGGCATTCTCTCCTTTCTTCCTCCTTGGGAAAGTACAAAATATTTTTGCAGGTTTTGGCACACAAAAATTGCCCACCACTCCCCTGGTAAACTAGGTTTCAAGTCACTAAATCATGTAAATGGATAATGCGACACTCATTATTCTGGACATCATCTTCAGGTTATTTGATGCTTTAATTGGTTGTTGGTGGTGGTTGTGGTAGGGGGCCTGAACTCTGGGTCTGGGTGCTGTCCCTGAGCTCTTCAGCTCAAGACTCATGCTCTACCACTTGAGCCCAACGCCATTTCGACTTTTCTCTGCTTATGTGGTGCTGAGGAATTGAACCCAGGACCTCATGCATGCAAGATAAGCACTCTACCACTGAATCTCCTTTCCGGCCCTAATGTTTTAATTCTTTTAAGTTTATTTTTGTCAGTCGTAGGTATTGAAATCAGGACCAGGGTGTAACATATCCCTGAGTTCTTCAGCTCCAGGGAAGCATTCTACCACCTGAGCCATAGTGTCACTTATTGTTTCTAGATAAGTGACTCTCAGACTTTCTTGCTAGGGTTTGCTTTGAACCATGAATTTTAAAATTATTTTTCTTCTACTTGTTTATTGGAACATTACAGTTTTTCTGAAATTTAAAGTTTTCTGTAAACATTTGTTTTCAAATAATCCAACAGCATTAAATATTACACTTAGAATCTATCCTGTAGAACATCCTTTTTGAAATTCTTATGTTAAGATGAAATTATTATTCATTGTAGATAAATTCCTTTAATGTCCAAATGGGAAATATGCTAATTTCAGCAGCCTTGAGTCTCCTTCCTATTTTTTTTTTCTCTCTACTATCTTTTCTTGTTCTGGATCAAGTATCATGGACTGTCCAAACATTCAAAGGAAGCTTATTCCATTAATTTAATAGAAAAGGAATGGGGCCTGCCTGCATCTCAAGGCATCTTTGAGTACCTTAATCCGAAAATTCACACCAGTGAATTTTCAAAGTTATTTTGATACTTTTTTAAACCATTCATTAAAGAAGTTCCAAATAGCAAGAATAAAAAACAATGTTCTGCTTTCTAAGAATGCTTAAAAAGCTAGTAATGCAACAAAACACATTCTATTCTTCCAAGATTCCATGGTGAATAATTTCACTTTTATCATAACCCTGACACTGACCTCTCCCTTCAAACTTGTAGCTTTATTCAGTTTTCTTGTTCCACCTTTGTTTTGGTACCAGCATCCGTAATCTCCTTGTAGTATTTGACAATGAAATTCCATTTGTTGTTAAAAAGCTCAATTAATATTGCCAAAGGCAGGCTCATGAGCATATCACAGAGCATAAACTATTGAATATCATTAATGTGATCCTATGCAACTATTCCACCAATTAATATAAGTACCACATAAATCGCATCTTCATATAACTTTTAAAATACAATAGTTACATATCTATGTCATAAAATAATTCAGACTACTAGTAGAAGAGACTAAGCTAAACCTTTTATATCATCCCCAAAAATTTATGTAAAATTTTCTTTTCTCATTAACATTCACCTTAGGGCCTTCTTTTCCTAGCACCAAGTTATAAGTCATGTACTTGGATTTTAGTCATCTCTGAGTAATGTCCTTTCTTTCCACTGCCAGTTAGTCCCTCATGTTAAATACCTGAGGAATTACTTGTCCCAATGTGCCTGCAAGAGGAGTATCCAAGTCGACTGTCTGTAACCACTCATCACTTACTTTGTTTCGGGATGGGGTATCAGAGACAGGGGTTCCAGGGATCAGGTGGCTGGAGCCATGGTATTATGAATTATGGTAGCAGAAAAGAGTAGTAGAGACTAGGATACCAGGGAAATGGTAATTGTGACTGTAATTGCTGAGTTGCAGTAGCATGAAATTGGGTAGCAGCAACAGCTAATACAGGCATACAAAACTCTTTAGCAAGGACAAGAAATCATAGAAAAAGTGAAAGAATAAAAGTTGTGAGGGATTGTGGAGTACAATCAGGGCAACAAGATCATGGGTGTGAAAATGGGTAGCCAGTACTATGGTAGAAGCAATTGGAATGGTGGGCTGATGTGGTTCAAACTCTAGGTTTGCCTCTCCAGTTTTGGCTGTTAGATCTTTAGGGAACTACCTCTAGCAGTTCATTATCAGCTTATTGTGTGCAGGCACGTGCCATGTATAAATACCTACTCGGTAGATTGCATTCTTGACACCAGCTATATTATCTTTGCCCTAAGCATCCTGAGAGACCACACTCCAAAATGCTGCAGAACAGGCTCCACATAGTGAGTTTCAATCAACTCAAACAACACTTGCTGCTCCTCTCCAGTGTCAATTATCATGATAGAAATGGATCTGAGATGTGCTCAACAGCAGTGCTCTGAGCAGCTGCCAAATCTTACCCTGGCATTCTGGGAGCTCCCTAGAAATGGACAAGAGCACTTGCTGATGCTCTTCCAACTTCTCTCTGCCAGACTGTTCTACCTCAGATGGGATACTTTGATGTCCAGGAAGCCTCAAACTAGCTCTATCTTTTCTCTCTAGGTGCTCATCATCTTCATCTGCCTCTCCTTTTCCCTCCAGGTAGCTTGCTTCATCTCCACTTCCTTTAAATTGCGCTTCATGTCAACCTGTGGCTATCACACCAAGCCCTTCCACTTTCTCATCTATCTCTCTAGCTGTGAATCTGGCACAACAAGCTAAGTGTAACTTTTTTTTATCTGTTTATCAAGATTTGAGCTGGAATCCCAGGTAGTACTAGCTAACTGAGAACTTGGGAACATCTTGAATACTCCCCTGACATTCACTGCTCATTGAGAAAGATGCAAATGTGTGGTGGTCAGTCTCTCTTACATTTCTTGTTCAGTAGAATAAAGTGAAGGCACAATGGGGATACTAGACAGCTGCTATGTCAGCAAGTGACCCAACCAAAGATAATTTAGTGAGGGGATACTTATCAAATGTAGTAGGATAAATCCACATATTTGTAGGACAATACTAAAGGCTTTCATTAAACTAGTTATTTTATGTCCCAAGTGACAGACCAATCTTAGGCTTTCCCCTAGATCTTCCTGATCTGAAGGCCTGAGGACTCCTACATACAACACAGACCTAATGACATGGGTGAATAGAAAAGTAGGTGAGTATGGATTAGTATTCTGAAGGTGTGCTAAGCTGTTGTCTTGTCATGATTACGATTAAATCAATGTCCTTTTTCTGACCTTCACCATATCTCTTTATTAGGCATCATTGGTAGGTTTCTTAGTGTGTCATTTTCTCCTGTTCAGTGCACAGGTTAAAATATTAGCATGCCAAACCATGGGTTTCCATTATCCTAGTAGACGTTTTCCCTTCTAGGACCTTCCTTCCAGATAATTCTCTTCTTGGGCCCTCATATGCATATATACAGAGAAGTGAATGTCTCACAAACCATGGAACATAGTTGCTCAATGATGATTAGCTAACATAGAGACTCAAATAATTTGGGTCTGGAGCCTTTCTGAGAGGCCTTGTACTATATACTGTGGGCAACATTGACAGAAATTCCTCAGAGCAATACCACTGGCAGCAAGTGAGCTCTGACTACTACTCAGCCCTTACTAGTTCTACCTCGGGTATGAACACATGAACAACCCTGATTAGCTTATTACACAGTGCCCCCATCAATGAAATAGTTTTGAGCCTAGGAGAAAATCTCCATTGGCAGTACACATAAGGAACAGATGATACCCCACACTCAAATGCTCCAGGAGAACAGAGTGTAAGGCTGTCTACACAATTGAGAAATAGGATTCTGAGGGTGGGAAAGGCTGAGTTTAGATAGCAAACTTAGAAGTAATTATAAGTTTCTGAATTCCTAACCTAACTTCCGCTCCCCCTCACCTCAAATTCAGGAAGTGGTGGAATGTTTATGATCACAAAATGAAGTTTTTAATCCAGGCCCAAACTCTAGGTGTTCTTGTTACATCTTCCCACCTGCCCCTGATGTAAAAGGTCAGAAAGACAAAGGGGAAGGGAGCCCCATGCACAGGAATATAATTAGAAGTCACTGAAGTCTCTGACTTTCTATGTTGAAGGTAAGATAAAAGGCAGCTTGAGTTTCTAAGAACTCAGTTTCTAAGCTATATGGCTCCTTCAGAACTTTCCCTCCTCCTGTGTTTTGAGAGCAACAGCTAGTACAGTGCTTCTGTCTCTTAGGTACAATCTTTCTCTTCACACAATGCTTAAAGTAGACAATAGGTGGAAGCTGCTATTAAATCCAAAAAGAATAAAATAGCACAAGTAAGTGCTTCTGCTGAATTCCTGGACCCAACATGTTCCAAATTCTGAAGACAAAATTATTATGGGTGAGTACTAACAACTTCCACAGAATGGTGAGCTTAGAACAATTTTCCCAAGCAGTTTCTGTCCATGTTATTACTATGGCTAAGATCTACTGGATCAATGAGCATACAGACAGTGCAAGACAGAAAAGTGTAAGATATTGAGTCCCCAAAAAAGAAACTGGACCAAGAAGAGAAAACTTATCATTGCTGGAAAAGGAGGAAGACAACTAGGAGAATGTTTCTCTGAATACAGACATGGATATAATTAGAACAAAAATGTAAGTTGTGGCTCATCAGTACAAACTATCAAATCAAATTTCACTAAAGCTAAAAATAAAATATAAAAATAAAAAAACAACTATTTGGATTTCAGTACTAACATGTATTTTAAGGAGTGTGTGTGGGGGTGGTGGTCTGAGATTATTATGGGACATCATTGGTTCTTAAAAATCATCATATTGACACTAACCTTTAGGTTTCCCATTCAAGTCCGGTAGCTTTCTAGCTCTACCACTTGAAAAACACAATTCTCGCTTTCTTCTGGTTAACTGGTAGTGGATATGTCAACCTGGATTGGTTCAATCTATGACCTTCAGATCTTACTGTATGGAATAGGTAATGTATGAGAGTGAGCCACTATGCTTAGCCCAGTATTTCCTGTAAGTTACTTAATCTTTCTGAATCTCAGTTTCTTCCTGTGTGGAAAGTGAAAAGAATTACTTTGTGGACCTTACAATCTGGTGGGATTTATGACTGGGTACAGGAAGTGTAAGTGTTCAGGATGTTTGGACCGAGTCGGACACTCTCATAAAACTACTGATGTTTATATGAAACGAATTCTAGGAATTGGAAACAAGAGGGATTTTGCTGTTCTCGTTTATCCATTTATGGGCATTGAGGGAGCCAAAGATATTCAAAGAGAACAGGGAAACAAATGCAGCAGTTGTACTCTGTAGATATTATGTTCACAATGAGTTATAACATTGTGGACAGGGACAGGAGGAAAATCAGAGAGAGAGAGTGCAAAGGAAGTGATGAGATTGTCAAACAAGAAATGAACTCATTACCTGACTTACAAAATGGTGATCCATATGTATACTACCTTAACAATAACAATTTTAAAAATCCAGGTTTCTGATTCTTTCCTCCAGTTTTTGTAGGTGCCCTTAAGACTCAGGCCCACCGATGGAGTTTTTGAAGGTCAATTTATATGATAATGAATATAGAGCCAGAATCTCTTAAGAAATGTTATAAAAAGTATTTCATTCTTACTACCAGTTTCTCTTTGAGTGGCAATTCTATATGTTGTTGGCAAAGATTTTTTTTAGTTTTTTTTTAGTACTTGTGAGGTGTTGAAATCCTTCTTAAAGCTTTGCGACAGATGTCTGCTATATCTTGGCACCCTGCCCCTAACTAAGATGATAATCAACCTTTAAAATTAATGTACTTGAGTATGAGTTTTATTTATTTATTTTATTAGTTGATGTTGATGAAGTCTGGACCTAGTTGCTGTCCTTCAGCTCTTCAGCTCAAGACTAGTGCTCTACCACTTGAGCCACAGTACCACTTCCACCTTTTTCTGCTTAGATGGTGCTGAGGAATCAAACCCAGGGTCTCATGCATGCATTCAAGGTAAGCTGTTAACCATTGATCCATCTTCTCAGCCCTTATGAGTGGTATTTTTGTGCAGGGGTGAATCAAGAAAATCTATTGAGCAAATGTAATCATTTGCCACTAGACGTATTCAAACTTATGAATTACCTGATATTTTAATGAATAAAACTATCATTGTTACTAAGAATTTTTGTCTCCCCATGCTAAAAACATATAGGAGGTATTTTAAACTAAAACTACAAAAGAAATTTTAAGATCTTGATACTAACAAATATGTCCAGGTGTTATTACATTAAACAGAAAATTCAAAATGGTTTTTCTTCATGAATACAGAGATCAAAGGTCTTATAATACTTATTTCAAAATCCAAATTAAAGGGAAAATCAGTCAGGAGGTAAAATTTATTTTGAATGTTAGTTTTTAAAGAGGAAAAGAAGATCCTAGATGGCAGACTAAAGTCAAAGCAGTATCAGATCTCTATGTGCTCAGTAATAAATAAGAAGCCTTAATTGAAAAATTGAGCTGGAATATGCACTTAGGACAAAGATAAGCAATCCGAGCCCACCACCAACAAAGAAACACCATAATGTATATCTCAGAAGAAAGAAAAATTTCAGACCAGGGCTCAACATCCTTATCCTTGATTTCAAGGATAACCTTTGATACACATCCATCACCCTACACACACACACACACAAACACACAAACACACACACACACACACACACACACACGAATGTATGCAACAACTCAACCTACTCACATCCATTCAACATGAATCAAAAATCATCCTGTAATATTTGAAACTTTAAAAATGTTAAGTCTTGTAAATCATTGATAACAGATGCATAAGCAATTATTTTCTGAATAACACTCTGATATGGAAATGAGAATTCATGTTGGTTATAACTACTTAAACATTTTTGAATCTTGAAAAAATTAAACAAGAGACAATCCGAATTTTGGGACTATATTTCTACCAGCTATTCTGCAAAGGCTTAATAAGAAGTTATGAAATCCAAAATTAAATACCAAATTAATACAATTAATACTTGTGTAAGTGAAGTGAAAGACACTGGTCAGAGACCTATGCTGCCTCCAGTTCTCAGCCGACTGCACACTGTGGCACCTTTGATTCTGCTGGGCCAAGCCCACAGTGTCTTCCCCAGAGCCATGGCCATGTTGGGGTTGGAGCTGGGAGCTCTGTGGATAGGTTGGAAAGCCACGGGGGAGGCCGAGCTGGGGTTGGGGCTGGGGGAAGTAAAGAGAGGACAGGAGGCCCTGGCAGAGGCTGGTGAAGAGAGGAAGGAGTCAGTAGGCCAGTGGCTCAGAAAGCAGCAGCCCCAAAGGCAGCTGGGTTCTGGAGAGTGTCTGTGAGGTGCGGAGTTTGGCCCCTGGGGCCCGGTGGCTGGGTGAAGAGAGGAAGGAGTCTCAAATCATACCCAGACAATGAGAAATGAGACAACCATGGCTGAAGAATTTCAAGAAAAAAGGCAGGGACTTGTAGGTAAACTCTGGGGTCTGGGACGGCAGCAATGCTGGGCCGGTGGTGGTCATGCTTCTCTGGAGGCCCTTGGAAGTGAGGGAGGGACAGCTTTGCTGTGGGCTAGTCCTCAGTCTCCCCTTGAAGCAGGCATCAGCAATTGCCAGCATAACCTCAGTCTGCCACACAGACCTGGCCTGGCGTGGATGCTGCAGACCAGGCAGCTGCTGGGAGGCTTTGTGCAGCTGGGCAAAGGAAGAATGGCAGGTGGGCACTGCTCCATACCAGCCAGACCCAGGGCCACTGCGGAACTTCTGGCTCTGGATCAGGACCAGGGACTGACCCCCAGACAAGTGGCCTGTGGTGACCTGCGTGGTGGCTGCCACGTGTGGGCTTGGAACTTCCTTAACATGGCTGAGGAGTCTGCACAGAGATGCACATTTTTTTCCTGTGCCTCTCCCATCTTTTGTATTCCCACTGTCCTCAAACCTCGTGCCATGTCCATCTATAAGAGTCATCTTCTCCAGGCCTCTGAGAGGTCATCCCGGAGATGCTCACAGGGCTTCCCCCTTCTGGTTCACCATGCATGCAGGGATCACAGGGTGCCATCCTCCAGGCAAAGTGTACTCCCATTTCAAGTTGGCCACACTGCTTAAGGGAACACAAACTGCATTCTTACACAGAAAGCCAGGGGAACACAAGGCTGTCCTGCAGTCTAAGTCATCCTTTGACTCCTCCTGTTCAGGTGTGGGGCAACTGTGAAGCCAATCACCCCATCACGTTTGATAATTTAAAAGGAAGAGGAAAAAGCTTCATTGTCACAGATAGAGCTGCCCTTGGAGTTCTCAATGTACACTAGTCTTGTGCTGAGATAAGGATCCCCAAAACCACCAAGGAGCCAATTCCCATGTGAGCACATGAGAGACATTTATTGCAAGTTCGAGACTGGACTCACAACTGTCACCATCCCAGCGGATCAGAGTTGAGTACCCCGACCCTTCAGTTAACAGTGTTTTTATAAGGTATAGGGCTTAGGTAAGGGGGTTCCTAGCTTGGCAGTTTCATTATTGATTGACATTTAATGAGTGAATATTGTAACAATCTTATTGGCTAGCCTGTACAGGCTAAGCAGTAAGCAGCAAACTATGTTAACTATGCTATTTTAAGAAACATCTGTACTGTTAGGTACCTTCCTGTCATTCGTCATCCATATGAACCTGTCATCCATGGCTATTGCTAGGGGAGTGACGAGCAGAACGTTATTGGGACATTTCCCATTTTTTCCGGGAACCTGAATTATAACTTTCAGTAAAAGTCTTTCAGTAAAGGCCTTCACAATGGATACTTTCTGTAAAGGCCATCAAAATGGAGTTTAAGTCCAGAATGGCTGTTCTTTGGCTAAAACCTCTCACTAGGGGTTTGTGTGTGTGTGTGTGTGTGTGTGTGTGTGATGTGTGAGAGTCAGCTGAGGTTTGGGGTAAAACACTTCTTCCTTTAAGCATTGAGTTTTGTATCTAGTAGTTGTTCCCCCTCCCGAATTCTGAATTCTAAAGTTGTCCTTCCATATACTATTATCCTTTGATCTTCTTGATATTCAGATTCCTAAGGTCTGCTTGTGAACTTCAGCATTTGCTTCATGAAAGTGGTGCATTTCTTTTAACTTTTATAAAGCCCTTTGCTCTCATTAGATGCAGTTTGTGCTTTGTTAGTTGTTTTACTTAGCCTAGACTGATAAGGCCCAGGCTGTGACTTTTAATTCTGAGATTAGATTAGACCAATATGAGATACTATGCTTTCAGTCTATATAGTGGAAGAAGTTCAGAATCTTTATTGTAATAATTTCCTGGCTTTAAAAACAAACAAACAAATCCAGTGAAATAAATGTACAATCAGTTGTTTTTGTTAATTGTGCACCATTGTAATGAAAAAAAACCTTTTTACTAAAGTGAGTATTTAGAATGGAAAAAAATCAAATATTATAGAATTTAAGAATTGATCAAATACAAAAAGAAAAAGAAAGTCACTGATCAGGAATGAAGTACAAATGTAAGTTTTTAATAAGTAAATGAAATGTTTGAGATTCTTATCCACATAGGAAATACATAGGAAGATAAATAGGAAAGTCACTGAGATCCCAACTTACACCCCAGAGTAGATATCACCACTCAAATAAATAAACTGCTGGAGAGGTTGAAATAAATCAGGAACTGTATTTGGTTTTGTGGCATTGTAAACTAGGGCAACCCATATGGAGAACATAATGGAAGTTTACATAATACCAAAAAGACACATATGTTAATGACCTTTTCGGCAAGTTGGATACATATTGAAGGAATACAAGTCAACATGAACATCCATGGTCATGGCAGCAATATTCATAGCAACCAAGCTGTGTAATCAACCTAGATGCACAAGAAAGAGGGAATAAAGAAAATGCTCTATTCATAGCTTTCAACATATTCTGTTATATAAAAGAAGTGATTGTTTCTCCTGCATTATTGTTAAATATTTTGGGATATATACCTAATCCTAATTGCATAGGGTTTGTGGCATTGTATTTTTGGTTTAATGAGGGAGCTCCATATTGATTTTCAGAACACTTAAAATATGTTGAAAATAGCCTATAATATGTGTATATTAAAGCAAAATTTAAATATATAAATGAACACATCCAGGACCATCATATATATTTTATAATTTGAAGCAATTTTAAGAAGGCAACAACTGGGGGAAAAGACAATGTTAGAAGATTAATAACAAATATGCAGACATGGAAAAATACAAAAAATGTGCAACTAATTAGTGCTAATAGTAACAAAACATTTACCTCAAGTTTTAAAAATGAAACTATTAAAATAATACTTAATAATATCAAATAAATATGCCATGGAAGAAAATGTACCATAGACATATGTTTCCCCATAATTTGTTTTATTTTATAACAAATGGATTAAAATGTGATTACATGTCTGACGATGATAAAACATTTATGTGTAATTGATTGAACACAGTAAAGGAAAGCAACAGAGAAGTAGAGAGTAAGAACAACCTAGGGTATGGATGAAGATACTCAGTAGAACTTTGTGAGGAAAGAATGTCCACGGTTTTCCTCATCTAAAGAGAGCTAGGACAGCTACTTTTTGACAGAGCACTTGTTATATAGTCAGAGCAGTGGAGTTACTAATTTAGGTAGTAATTTATTACTTTTATTCCCTAATCTTATGATGTGATTCCCAAATGATGTGAGTGGTCCTAGATTATCTGAGCCTTTCTGACACCAAGTTTCTAATTCCTCCCCCTGCCAATGATTTGTCTGTTACTCTCAATTCTTCTTGTTTCTGAACTCAACTCCTGTGACTTTTTGGTTCATGAGAAAGGACTGGAGAAATAGGATGGATGGCCTGGATTCTGACCTAACATCAACTCCAGCTTGAAGGATCTGGTGAGGAACTCCACCTGGGCCTCAGAATCAGAAATTAATTGACCTTTTTGGAAAGGGAGAAACTCACTCCCTTAGGCAGAATCTGTCATTCTTTAATTTTCTCTGAAGAGATTTGGTACTAGGGCACAATTTACAGAATGAGCTTTCCCACCACCCACCACAGTCTTGTCAGGAGGAAGAGGTTGAACACTAAAAGTGGCCTCACTTCTCACAGGGCCAGTCAGAAGCCAAGAGATCACACTTCCCTCCTCATCAGGGACCTTCTGGTAGTTATAGAGTCTGAGCAAAGTCTAAGATGGAGACTGAGACTGGGTCTAAGGAGGACACAAAAGAATGACCTTCTATTTGACTACAAGTGAGTTGTGTAATGAAACATGACAACTTCATTAAAATATGAAAATATACTAGGTGAGTTATCTCATTGCCACTTTACAGGAGGTCAGTTTCCCCAAAGGAGAAGTTGTTAAATGTTTTGACTACCAGTTTGCTCTCTAGGCTGTTGTCTCTCCCACCAATTCCCATGCTAGGAATTCATTGCTTCTTTCAGGCACTCAAAAACTTGTCCTGACTCCTAGGTAGGAATACTGTAGGCTATTTTTTGGCTAACCTCTTGCATTTGAGGTAGAATAGGCCTAGGCTCTGCTCATGCCAAGAGGTAGATGCAAGAAGGTGAGTATAAGCTCAGATTTGTGCTGAAAATCAATCATATTGGAAAAAATTAAATGAAATTAATAGTTGATTGATTCAGGGTTTATAGCTACTAAATTTAGGTAATTATTTGTGACACACCTAGAACCATGGGTTAGGACGAGAACACTGAAGTAGGTTCAAGATAAGATGGAAAAGACACACCATTGCCATTACAGGAGATGAGAGTGTGAAGGAACTATTGGCATAGTTCCATTTACTATCTTAGGAGTGACCTTGGATAGGAGGCTTTTAGAATAATATCTAAAAGAGAGGGATTGGTGGACACTGGTGACTCACACCTGTAATGAAAGCTACCCAGGAGGATGAGATCTGAGTATTATGATGCAAATGAAGCCCAGGCAGAAAAAGCCAGAAGTGGTGCTGTGGCTCATGTGGTAGAGCACTAGCTTGGAGCTCGGGGACACTGCCTAGGCCCTAAGTTCAAGATACAGGATCAGCAAAACAACACCAACAAAACAATAATGATAAAAAGAAATAAAAGAAGGACTTAAATATATGTGATGGAATGATGATCCTGTGTAACTATTTAGGGAACATAAAAGGAGATAAAATTTGGAGTAAAATAATACCTATTCATTACTAATCAAGGATGCAAAACAAATGCCAAATTCCTCTCTGGAAAACTACCTCTCTGGAAAACTTGGGCTGGGAAGGTTGCTCAGTAGTTAGAGTGCTTGCCTTATAAGCATAAGGCCCTGGGTTTGATTCCTCAATCAGAAGTGGCGCTATGGCTGGAGTGGTAGAACACTAGCCTTAAGGTGAAGAGGTGAGGGACAGCAACCAGACCCAGAATTTAGGCCCCATGACCGGCAAAAGAACCGCCCCCCCCCCAAAAAAAAAAACAGAAAAAAACCTTCGAAACTTATCTTTTATCAAAATTGAGGCGAGGCTTCCTTTACAGGAATTCTCCTTATCTAGCTCAAGGCCATCAGAATTTCAGAAGACTTTTCTTGTTGAGATGTAATGCACCTAACTCTACTGAACCTAATCATGGCTAGGTAAGTATGGACATTGATATGTTTATTGCATTTTTCCTTATAAATTTATAATACTGTCAGGTATTATAAATAATATATATAATATACATATGCATTATATATGATATATTAAATATAATATAACATGTTATATATTAACAGACTTCCTAATTTTAGTGTTAGGTACATAACATATTGAAAGACATATGCTTGAATCTCTGAGTAATTTCTCTACCACTGGAAAAATCCAAGTTTCATTCTTATTACCCAAAGAGCAACATAGGAACGCGATGCCCATGGAGGTGGTTCTCTGGATTTTGGAAACTGTCATCTGCATGTACATATATATATATATATATATATATATATATATATATATATATATATATATGTATGAATATATATATATATATGTATGAATATATATGTATATTTATACTAGTGAATGTGTAAAACTATAGCAACAGTTACATAAGTGAACACCTATGTGCACACACACTCAATCACTTTCGAGTATAAGACTTTTTGTCTATGTGCCCTATTCACCTACACAGAGAGTACATGATTTGCCCTTTAATTGTCCTGGAAGTTCTTTATCTGGCTACTGTAGCTTCCCATCCTTTGCTGTCTAAGTAGCCAGATTCTATGTATTCAACAACAATACTTGTTACAGGCAACAGTATCCACTCTAACACACAGAGGAACTTGGATTTCAAAAATGCCACAAATAAGTGGGAGGTACAGCAGTAATTTTCAAAATTGAATAGATTATATATCTATTAGAAAGTTTGTAAGAAAAATAATTTCAATGTAGGATGAAACACTTGAAGAAAACTACAGTTTAAAATACATATGGCCAGGTGCTAGTAGCTCATGCCTTTACTCTTGGCTAATCTGGAGGCTGATATCTGAGGATCACAGTTCAAAGCCAGCTTGGGCAGAAAAGTTCCGGAAAGACACTTATCTCAAATCAATCATTAAGACTAAAATTGATACTGTGGCTCGATGTTGTAGAGAGCTAACCTTGAGTCAAAGACCTCAGGAACAGAGCCCAGGCCCTGAGTTCAAACCCTGCAATAGACAATAAATAAAAATAAAAATAAATTACATATAATTTCTTACCGACTCTCTACAAGGAAAATATGATATGTCACATGACACATATGACTTCAAGTTACAAAGTTCCTGGGCATTTCCCCACTCTTGAGAACTAGGAGTAATCCATATTGAAAAAAATAAAAAGATGAATGATTTATACAAAATTTCAAAACATACTATATATTATACAAAGGAAATGCAATAAACATGCATTTCACAGTCTAGTAACATCATATAGTATAAAGAATCTGATTAACTGATTCATAAAAATCAATACAATGCAATTAAAACATCCAATATCTCAGGTGTCAACTTAGCAGAATACTTTCAATCTATGATGAATATTTTGTAAATTACCCAGCACTATCCATCCCACAATGGCAGAAGGCTCTTCCTGAGAAAGTCCAGAGATTTGTGAGTGCTCCATGTATACCTGTTCCCATTCTCTATTACTTGGGCATGTGATAGACTGAATATCTGATAACTTGACAAAGGTACAATTTAGGACTGGCTTCCAGTAATGCTATTTTCGTTCTCAGAAAAAAAAGGAAATTGAAGACAGTAGGAAAATCTGCCAGATCCTTGAAAAATTTCTATCATTGTGCTAAAACTGTACCCTTCTATTGTCACTTGAACAAACCAGTATTTGTCACTCCAACCACATGTACAAAAAATGTCTTTCCAAATATTGACCTGTTTTCACTTTGGCAAATCAAGACACACTATTGTGGCCCCATTTTACTTAAAATATCAGCTACGGTTGGCCCAAGAGATAATTGATCTTACCAATTTCTTAAATTTTAGGTCATCACCCAATCACTTCATAGCCCTTAAACATTAAAAATGTGTATCCATATAAGTCTGCATTACATACTTATTACTGTTTTTCATTTGTCATCTTTTACATATTTGTGTATCCCAGGTCGTAGTTCTGTAATCTTCCTTCTCATGATTTTACCACTGAGTACATGTAATTATTTCTATTTTTTTCTCCTCCAGCTCTGTTCTTTCTTTAATTCAAGTCCTTAATAGCATCCTGTCTACGGACAACTCCTAGCTATTTATTTTAGCAAACTCAAAAGATTCCAAAGTGAGCTTTAATCTTTAATCTACAAACCCATCCCTCATTACTATTTGATTAAGTGATACCTCTTTTAGTTGTCTTGTCAAAATACCATGGGGTCATTTCAGACTTGCATACATTTTCACACCTCATATGAAATCTATGACCAGGTTTTGACAATTTATCTCACAGAATATATAGTACATGAGTGCTAATACTATGACTTAAATTCAGGGCCTAGGTACTTTTACTTTTCTTTTGTGCTCAGGCTGTCAGTCTTCCATTTGAGCCACAGCTCCACTTTTAGCTTTTTGGTTCTTAATTGAAGATAAGTGTCTAATGGTCCATTTATCTGGTCTAGTATATATACCTAACAGACTATTTTTTATGATTTCTTATATGATTTATATAGATTTCTTATGTTATTCTTTTATGATTTCATAAAGATCCATAAATAAAACTGCTCAGAACAGAAAACAGTAGGTAAGAAGTCATAAACAATACTATTATGGTGGTCTTAATGGCTAAGCATAATGAATATGTAACAAAACTGTTGGAAGATTCATTTGCTCTTTTTGCTATTCTCTCCCCCTTCTTTGTAGAAGGTTCTTACTATGAGGTGCCAAATTGTCTGGACCTTTCAAGCCTTGTCTCAGTGACAGAAGTGATGGAATTAGGGACATGTGCTCCCATGGATGGATTTTAGGAAGTTCACAATATAGCAATACAAATACACATAAAGAAACTTTTGTGAGTGATGTGCATTCACTTCCTCAATTACCAAAATTTAATTCATATGTCAAAACATCAAATTACTTATATTATCATATATGCAGTTCAACTGGCATCACTAGCACCCCCATAAATCAGAAGCAAATTAAAAGTTCTACTTCAAAAATTAACAGATAAGGCAGTGTTGGAAATACAAGAAGATAAACAATAAATCTAAAAAGTGAGATCTTTAATACTGGCAATGAGCAGTGATAGCTCAATTTTAACCAGGCTTGAAAAGTTCGGGTATCCACTAACTTATGTGTTTAAAGTTGCAGTGTTGACCTTAGTACCAACATTGGAGGTAACATTCAAAGCAGTTAAGGTTGCTGCAGTATTGTAGCTCAATACAGTGCCACCCTGCCTGATAATGGTAAAGTACAGAGTAGAAGTTAAGTCAGTAAAATGTATAGGAAGGATTCTCCACTGAGAATAACTGCAGGGGTGATCATCACTCTTGCATTGAAAATGTATTGCCCACCATTCTACTTTAAGCTCTAGCATTTTTCTGATCTGAAGACAATTATAACATACGAATGTGCCATGAGTGCTGAGAGGTGTATATTACTCGAATCTCCGTATAAATCCTCACAGGTATGGAATGGGCTGACCCTGATACTTCATTCTGTGTTGTTGCGTTTCATGAAGAAACAGTAGTAATTAGGCAATTCATACTCACCTAAGTGTAATTCAGGCAACTGGGTCATCACTCCAGTGACGTGGTCTGACCTATGAAATAAATAACATTATTTCACAATGTATATGTGTTTCTGAAAATATGTGCAATACCAAATACCAAATATACAAAAGGGACAATGATCCATCTCTTATGTTATCAGAAGTAAAGATAGTCCTGAATTGTACTTTCTTGCTAGAGGATCACAGGTTAACTGCTGATGTTTGGTATCATTCCAGGTGATCCTATACATTTGTCAGTCTTCTTTGAGGAAGTTTTTTTACGTAGTTTGTTTTGAGTTATTCAGAATATCAGTACTGTCATTAACCACAACCTTGGGACAGCAAATATGATGGGATACCTGGCCAAAGAAATGAGTAATCACAGGAAGTGATAGGAATGAAGACACCAGATGACGCAAAGCCTCATTGCCAGCTTCTGGATCCCCAAATCCTGCTTAACAGACTTTATATTCATTCTAGTATAAGGGGGTGGTCAGTGGCTACATGTATGTCCACAAACTAAGGCATCAATCTAGCTTGTAGTTATAATTATTAACATGAGGTATTGTTTGTAAATATAGTGATAATTGAATCCCTTATTGTTAGGGAGCAGAAGGGAGCAATAGTCATTACAACTATAGCACAGACATCCATCTTGTCTCCAAAGTCTTAATCTTTTAGTGTCCAACAGCTCTATCTTAAATACCCTTGAGGTAATAACTCATACCCCTGTTTTCCCTTGACTGTTTGACCTTCCCAGAGCCCAGTTCTCAGCCTTTTGATTGCTGTTTGAGATGGCTTCCCAATATATCCCTTTCCTGGTCTAAAAGCTTGACTCTAGAATCTCTCACAAGTACGGTGAGGGATGTATTATTTTGAAAAGGATATTTTTTCTAAGATAGGTTCAGTTTTTAAATTTTATTTTATTTCAGAGATACTTTACAGAGTGGTTACAGTTATATGAGTAAGGTAAATTCCTTGTTGTATATTCTTACCCATTCCATTGTTGTTCTCATATCCTTTCCCCCATCCTACCCCTCTCCCCACCCCAAAGTTGTCAAGTTCATTTCTGACATAGTGTCTTTTGAATATCATTGTTGCAGTGGGTCGCTCTTTGTACTTTTTTCATCATTATGTTTTTCCTTTCCTTCTCCAAATCAGATAAATGTATATACAAAATGGAAGGTACCAGAATTAAGACAGAGATTGCCAGACATAAATCAATGGAAAAAGACAAATGAAATAAAATAAGATCTAGATACACTACTTTAGAGATATCAAGGTTGACATCTGAAAAAAAATGACTTGTTTCCATATCTTGGAGTTCATTTCAATTAGCATCATTTCGTAAGGTCAAATGTACATACCTCTGGAGCCAGCAATCCCACTTCTGGGCATTTGTGGAAATGATCTCAAGCTAAAACTCACTAAATCTACAACTATGATTTTGGCAGCATTATTACCATATCTAAGATATTGAGCGAATCTAGAAGCCCCTCTGTATATGAATGGATCAAGAAAAGGTGGTATATATACACAATGAAATTGTGTGTTTCTATCAGAAAGAATGACACAGCCCCTTTCTTAAGAAAATGGAAAGTCTTGGGAAAACAGTCATGGAACCTAGTTCCATGGTTTCCTTCATTTTTATTAATATATGCTTAGGATAGTCCTGGCAGACAGGTTCCCATTTTAAACTCTTAATATTCCCTTTTTTCTCCCTCTTCCTCTCTCATTCCATTTGTGTGTGTGTGTGTGTGTGTGTGTGTGTGTGTGTGTGTGTGTGTGTGTGTGTGTCTGCGTGCGTGCACGCGCACCGCCCAGCAATGAAACTTGACGTGGAGCCTAAAACTCTTGCTTGGTTTTTTCACTAATAACTGACTGAGTCTGTACTATTTGATACAAGGTTTCAATCTGTCTTTGATTGAACAACTGAACATAAATAATTCATGGATTGCTACCCCAGCCATCGGTGAACTATGAACTTCCAATCTCAGGCTCATGACTATCTAGAAATAGGGATAAGGCACTAGCAACCAGCTCTATTGCCAAGTGTATTTGCTTTGATTTGTTTTTGTTTTTTATTGTTTTTGTGCATCCAAAATCTGTAAGGAAAACAAATCATTTATAAAGAGGACTATTCACATAAAATGTGTGTTGTTTAAAGATTACCTTAATAATGTTATCCTTTTGCATCCACGTTATGTGATTTGATTTTTTTATCTCTACTATTACAAACAGTCAAGTAACATACACATTTTGAATCTTCTTCTCCTGGTTTTACAGTTTGTTAGGTGTTTCAAAACAGAGTTTATCAAGGTTTAACTCTTCACTACTGAAGCAAGACGTTTATGATTATTCCATGTCCTGTAAATCGTAAGTTCATCATTCTTGTGGCACCTTATGAGCACAGGTAGATTGTATAATAACTACACTTATTTTAGATCTCAATGCAATGTGCTCTACTGCCAAATATTCAAGGGCATCCTTTGTAATTCTCCTGCTCTTTTCTATACTCTACAGTGCTAAGTCCCGTGATGATCTTGTTGATTTTCCCCGCTGGTACATTCATCATTTCATCTTGGGAACTACTGGTATGCACTACTGTACTTCTTTCCGTTCTCATTGTGCTTTGGCTTAACCTTTCCCCCCCCCCCCCCGGAGGGCCAGAGATGGGGATATTTTATTCAATCTTTAGCTAAGACATCTATCTTTATACTTTCTAGAAATACATTCATTGAATTCTTTCTGTAAAGTCTAATACCTTGAAAATAATTACTGCATTTTCATGGCCTTTCGATTGGCATTAGGGAAGAATATAGGTCAGTAACTGTAACTTAGGTAAAAGAAGATTGTAATCATTCCTCAATAGCTGTTGTTCATTGGATAATGTTTACTTCAAGATCTGCCTGCCTGCTTCCTTTTCATTGTTTATTTTTCATTGTAGCCTTTTCTTCTGGAATGTATTTATGGGCCTAGTGAAGATCAATTTCTACTGTAATTAGTCATTTATTTTATTCCAACATAACTTCACAGATCCTTCTGACTTTCTTCAGGGTCTGTATAGTAGTGCTTCCCATTCTTAGGTATGTTTTAACATCGATGCATCCAATGATAAAGGCACATTGCTTAAATCACCATTTTGATGACTGCAATAAACCATGTTGCAACCTCACTATATTGCAATTTTCTGGTTTTAAATTCTTTTAGATTAGAATTGATGCTTGAGAATGAACTTTCTGCGTACAATTTTATATTTTCCTAATTATTTTTAGTATACTTTACAATATTGCATAAAGTGAAAACATTACTATTTACTTAGTTTTAGGATTTCTAAAATGGTCAGAGTAAAATTTCTATTCATTCACAATTTTAAGACAATAGTGTCCCTTATGACCAAGTGAGACATATTAAACTTTTAATTTGTGATCTTTTATGGTGGTTTTGGGGAATCAAGTCCAGTGCTTCATGTGTTTTAGTCTACTGTGTGCCTCTGAGCTTGATGTTAACTGTGGTTTTATTTTCACTCAACTGGAATAAAGAAAAACTTCCCTAGGAAAGAATTATTACTTGGTTACTTTCTCCAGTATCTCTCACATACATAAAAGTAATATAAGTCTACACTGACTGAAAATAGTGTTCTTCTATTGTATTTATTAGTAGTAACTTTTTATTTTTTGTAGCCCCACTCTTCACTAAGTCTTGCCCCTTTCCTATCCCTCCTTCCCATAAAACTTGACTAGATCGAATGGAAACTCACTTCCAGTCAGCCTCCTCCTTAAAAAGCCCAACCTTAACTAACCTACCCCCTGGTAGCTCTGCTATAAACTTTCAAAGGCCTGACTGCAAACAAACTCCTTCCTGAAAGCCCTCCTCTGCTATAGGGAAATCTCTCTTCCACTCAAAACCTTCCTGGAATACCTGCTCTGCACCACCAGAAACCAGGCCACATTCATATCTCCTTCTATGTCCCACCTTGCTGCACCAAGAACACTACCTACATCAGGCTCCTCCCTCAAATCCCCAGCTCATCCACCAGATACCCCACCCTAACTACTCTAGTCCCTCATAGTTGCATTGCTCCCCTTTCCTAGTACTTCCAAGCTCTTCCTTTACCTTTCATACCCCACCCCCAACTAGCCTTCTCCCTGGAGCCCCTCCTGTTTTCTTCAGAACCTCCGTCCATAACTAGCCTACTTCTAAGTGGGCTAACCTCTCAAACCCAGCCTTGAACCTACATATTCTCACAAAACCCATCATGCAATAACAAAAACCCTTCACCTCCCTATAACTGCCCTTGAAGCCACACCTTGCTTGGCTAGAAGCTTCTCACACAGCCCATCTCCTGACTGGAAAGCCAGTCCTGTTCCCCCACAAGCCTCTCCACCTCCCACAAGTATTCTCTCAATGCCCTGCCTTAGTCTCCAGATGAACTCGACCCCTATTGGCTCCTCCCGCAGATCCACACCCTACTCCACCAGATACCCTGCCCATAATTATCTACACTTTGTATCCCTTGCACTCCTTCTCAAAGCCCCTCCTCCAACTAACCCCATGGCTCCAAGCCCTGCCTTGCTCCAGAAAAACCACACTAGAATACCCCCCCCACACTATCCCATCTCTCAACACCCACATTGTTCCACTAGAAACAACTGCACCAGTTGGGCTCCATCTGTCAGCCTCAACAGGCTCAACTGTAAGTCCCTGTCCCTGTCCCTACGTATTCCCTTTTTGAAGGTTGCTTTGCCCTACTGGAAACCCTATCCAAAGACCATGGCCTGCCTTGCAACACTGAAATCCCCACCCAACATTACTCCTCTTTTCAAAGTGGTGACTGACTATACCAGAAACCCCATCTTAACCATTCTAGTGCACTTGATCCTATCAGTGCTCTCACAAAGCTCTGGTTCTGCAAATCTCCTCCATACATTGTGACTACACCCTTCTCTTCAGGAAACCCCACTTCCACCCTAACACACTCCCCAAAGGCCTGCCATTGTCCACCAGTAACCCTGTGCCTTACTAGTCCATGTCTTCCTTTTACCACCCTGACCTCTCAAAGCCAGACCCTGAAAAGCCTCTCCCTCATAGCTCCACATTCCTGCACCAGAATCCCCACCTTCTGTCAGCCTCTTGCCTACATTCACTGCCCTGCCTTATGGCAAACCTCATCCTGCATATCCCACAAGGGCTCACAATGCTCCCACAGCACCCTTCCTCTAAGTAACCTCCTCCTTTGTAGATTTGTTCTTCCTTCTCAAAGCTCTGCCCCAATCAGCCTCCAGCCCTGTGACCCAGCCTTCTTCCTAAAGTCCCGCCTACTCTACAAGAGACCAGACCCCGAACAAGTCTAGTACTTCCTGTCTCCTCTCTGCGGTCTCAAAGCCCTACACAGACTGGTCTTCACCCCCTAAGCCTCACCCTGCTCAACTACAGAGACTGTGCCAATACCAACTCCTCCTTTTAACCAGAGAGGGCTCCACCAGAAACCCACACCATCTCATCCATGAAGGTCCAATCTAGTAACTGTTATTACAAATGTGATTTTGTACTGGCCATAGAATTCATACTAACCAATATGATAAGAAAGCAGTATTGCTAAAAGGCAACAAAAATTAGATAGCTATTAGATGCCTTATTCTATTTTGGGGTTCTGTTACCAGGCAGATACACATTGTGTGAAAATGTATGAAGGTGATTCCTCTTATTGGAAACCATTCTTTAAATATCAGTAAGGTTTCATGAATGATCATTTTATTTCTCGCAAATTCGTGCATATTTGTCCCCATTAATTTAAAAAATATTAGTTATTTTAAATCCTCTTTTTTCGTTGAGGAAAGAGTATTAGATGACTCATATCTATAATAAATAATTTTGGAGTTGCTTACCTTCCTATGTACCAGAGTTTTTAGCAACAGAAATTCTCTACCAGGGGGCTGGGAATGTGGCTCAGTGGTAGAGTGCTTGCCTTGCATGCATGAGACCTGGGTTCAATTCCTCAGCACCACATAAGCAAAAAAGAAAAAGCCGGAAGTGACACTGTGGCTCAAGTGGTAGAGCACTAGCCTTGAGCTGAAGAGCTGAGATACAGCGCCCAGGCCCAGATTTCAGGCCCCACGACTGGACCCACCCCCCAAAAGAAAAGGAAATAAGAAATTTTCTAACAGAATCCACTTAGAATTTCCTCCTTCCACTAAAGTGTCCTTTGGAAAAGATTGAAATGAGATTATACAGATAAAATGCCAGAAATAAAAACGTATTTTAGATCATAACAAAATTATGATAAAGACCCCACCCAATGTGCTTTTAATTTTCTAACTAAGGGAACTTAAGCCTTTAACTGTAGACTTTCTGAAGACTAGAAGACAAAAATATAAGAAATGCCCTGTTATACCATGGTTCTGAAAACAAAACCAAAATAAATAAAGACAACATAATGACACAGAAGTGAATGAAGAACTTGTACATGTGATATAGAGTGTAAAAAATACACTGAATCAGGTAAAAATTATTTTGGTTACCACGTCTGGTTGTTCAATATATTTCATTGTAAATATTGTTCTTTGTTAAGCTGTGAATTAATATTAAAAGTCTCAGCAGAGATCTGCCCAGGTAATTGTGTTGTTAGTCAATTTCATCATTGCAAGATCATCAGGATGAAAAACTCCACCTACCTTAAGACACACCTGCAACCGCAGTAGACATACACTCCTATTGGTCCAACAGTGTAAGCCAGACCTGTGTTTTACCAAAGCTTTGTATGTGGTATGCTCTGGTTTATTCAGGCTGAAGAGCCAAAGTAACTCCAATTTGAGATTAACCCCACCATCTTGTGCTAGGCTTCCCTCAGAGTAATCCCAAGAGAGAGAGAAAAAAGAACACAGGTTGCCACCAATCCTGCCCACCCTTAAGAAATCAAAACAGTTGCCCAAGTGTTCCAGGAACAGTACATACCAATAGTTCAGAGAAAAGGCAGTGCGGTTCGGGTGGACTCAAACCAATCATGTAACTGCTTGTGTGGAAAGTCCCTAAATTTGTTTGTTCAATACTATAAAACTGTGCTGATTTTGTGCTCAGGGATTCTTAGCATCACCGGTTAGTGAGTGCACAGAGGACCAGCTTGGACTTGCAAATAAAGGACTCTTATACTGTTCATATTGGTCGTGGTCTCTGGGAGTCTTTTGGGAGTCTCAATCTGTACAAAATTTCTGGGTGTTCATGTGGAATCCCCCTCATAAAACTATCCAGATGCCCCACCACAGAGACTCATAAAAAACAGATGTTAAGTCAACGCACTGCTGTTCTGTATATTTGGTTGCCTGCAATTTCTGTATCTGTAATTCTGGTTTCCCACAGGGTCTGTATTCTGGTTGTAAGGACTCTTGGTAGACGTACTATAAGACTGTCAACGGGGTCTGTGAGAAGATGTCCCCAGACCCCTCGGGGTAGAGTGCTGTTCAGTACGGACTTTTTTGGGGAAATTTTCTGTCTGTAGTCTGGCACTTTCATGCAGACACTTTTTGGGAAGCTTTCCATCTGTATTGGGAAGTTTTCCATTTTTGGGGAAACTCTCCATCTGTAGTTTGGCACTGTCTGGTTTACAATTTACAATGATGCACTGTGTCTTTGTAAGTTCTGTCTTTGTGTTGAGTGTTCTGTTTGTCATTTGGAGTTTATCTTAGCCTTTGGCCTTGGCCCAGGAGGGTCTGAATATGGGGGAGAATCTGTCAGTCTGAGTAGATGGCCGCTAGGGAATTATTTCCCTTGCCCCAAAATGACGGACTTCTCTTTCACTTTGGAAGGCCCCTGGGTCAACAAATGCTGGTGAGACATCACCCCATTCACTGAGACCTGATTGTTCTCTGTTCTATGTTTCCTGATGTAGGGAAGTTCTGGGTGAGAGTGGCAGGCTCATTCAGCAGACTCTGGATTCAGCTTGCTGAGTGAGAACGGCACTGAGTTCTGATAGGGATAAACTCAACCTTTGGGTATTGAGTTTTCTAGTTCTGTTTTAGAATTGGTATGAGCTTTACATGTGGGTTTTTGGGTTTTGTGTTTTTGTTATTTATTTGAACATCTCTGGGGAAATAAAAGCTCCAGCCTCCAGCTGAGCTCAGTCACAGAGAAGGCTGTGTGGCTGGGTTTCACTTTTCAGCTAGTCCTGAAAATGTAAAGGGCTCTTGTCTAAAATTGGATAAAAATCAGGGCAGTTTAGTTTCCGGTGACCCTCCCCCCCAACATTCCTCCAACAGAGGGGATTCAAAAGACTAATTGGCAAAATGCCTTCATAAACAAGCAAGCCCAGGAAAAATGAAGCTCAACAAAGTTACTTAGTTTAAAAGAAATATTATCTTAAAGTTTTGTTTGAAAATTTTAGAAAATGTATGTACAAGTTGTTTTTATTTTTGCATGCTTAAAGATCTGTGTGAGTGTGTTTTGTATGTGTTTGTTAATATGTTGAAGATAGACATTTTCAGCATTCTGTAACAATTGGGTGAGTTTAAATTTAAAATTCAAAAGGTTATGAGGTTTGGACATTAACAAAAAATTTTAAAGAATTTTTACTTTGTTTCAAATGGCTTTTTAAAGATTCTTTAACTTGAAAATTAGAAAATCTGGTATTTTAGAATGCATAAGTCTCTTTACACTGTAATCAAGTTATCTGGCTTAACAACAAGGAGAAACTTAGAAGACAGGAGAAGGACTATTTTTAGGAGTGAAGGGTGAACATGCAGAACTGCAAGTCAGCTGGTCATGCACAGTGGAACCATGCATGGTGAAAGAAGGCAAGCTGGCACAAACGCAGTTCATCTAACCCTAAAGATCGGACTGGGTGCGTGCCCATTACACAGGAAGGGCTAAGTGGGTCATCTTTATTCTGTACCTTTTACCTTCAGATAGACACTGGAAACATGATGGTAAAACTGAATGATGTAATGATCTGATTAGCATTGCTAAAACTGTCCCTTGGATGTGTTAAAATTAAAATTAAGAAGGCCTTAAAAAGGGTTAAAAAGTTTATTTATATAATGCGATTTGTTCTCAATGATATTCTGCTATTGGATATTTTTTAAGGCATAATGGTGTTAAGTCTAGCTTCTTGGTACAGTGATGGTGATTATAATTTTTGCAATAAGAAAAAATTATTATTTGAGTTTAAATGTTTTAATGTGTATCAGTTTTAAAACAAGCAGCCAAGAGGAAATGAGTGACACCTAGCCTTGAGAGGCCAAGGGATTATTCAAAATGCAACTAAAAACTAAAGTATAGAATATTAAAATGGAGATTACAAATTAGGAATTGATTTCTGTATATAAAGCTTAAAAGTAAAAATGTTCTAATCATTTGCCTCAAAGTGCTAAAAGGAAAAATTAGGATTACCAAAATAATTGCTTAATACTTAGTTTAGTTTGCTCTCATAGGTTTTTCTTGTAACAGTTCCCAGCAGGTCCACAAAAAGGAGTGAAGATTCGTGTAAGTTTATCAGATGTACCTTTGGCTCTTAGTAATTTTCAGGTAAGAACATATTTAAAAGACACTTCTATGTTGACCACCTTGTTGCTTTTAAGTGGAGGAAAGTGGCCTTTTATGAGAATTATTGAACTGTAAACTGGTTCCACGCCAGCCCAGGCAGAAAAAGGTCCTTGTGAAACTGTCACCTCTACTCAGCCAAAAGATATCTGAAAGAGCAAGCAGAGTTGCTTTAGGACTCAAAGTGGCAGAGTGATAGCCTTGAGCTGTAGAGCTGAGGGGCAAAACTCAGGCCCTGAGTTCAAGTTCAGCAACTAAGGGAAATGCCAATGAGGCATTTTTCCCAGTGTGGAGAAGACACTCCTGGGATGAAAGAAATGGAGGAGCATCCAGAGACCATAAGCCACTGCTTGGATGGCAGAAATAATGTCAGATCCTAGAGTCATTTGTGGTTGGCCTTTCAAAAATTGGTCAGAGCCAGGGGGTCATGGGAACATATTTTGTAAGGATGCCTAATGTCTATGCCTATCTACCTTGTAAGGGACAAGAACTCGTCAGTCATCTGTGATAGTACTAAAAAGATAAGGTTTTAAAATGTGGAACATAGTTTAGATCCCAACACCTGTATGTGCCAAAAGCTCTAATTGGCAGTAAATTTTGAGCTGATGCCAGCTACATGAAATTCATCTGCTCAGGAAAAAAATCTTTGTAAACTTGAGAGTGTGTTTCTATTGATATCTGTCTGAAGGCCTGCTTAGGTAACTCAGACATTCTTATGTTACTAGAGATCACATTACTATGCCATCCAGAAAGATCCTTTTGCAAACCAAAAGTCTAAATAAGCTCCACTGCTGTAGCCAGAACAAAGGTCTGTGCATTTTTTGAAAGTTAAAAGATTGTTCTTAATGACATTTAACCCTGATAACCTCTTTGTAAAATAGGCTATGGTTATTGACTCCTGGCTAACTAGGATCAACATCCCTGAGTCAGCTTGAAGAAGTGACAGAAGATGAATCTTTGCCCATCATCCCCTTTTAAGAACAAGGGACCAGATTCACTTTTTTAAAAAGGTGGCAAAACAGACAGAAGGAAAAGACAAGACATGGGAAATAATATTATGGGCCTGAGCCCTCTATATCTGCCTAGAAAATCCTAGCCTTATTAAAAGAACTATCTAGTTTAAAATGTTGGCAACTTTGTAAATTGTCCCGGGCTGTTGTCTAAATAGTTTTAAAATCTAGTGGGGTCACAGCCTGCCAAGCATATGTCATGTGTCCTTAACCAGGTTGTGTAGGAATTTGCAGCTCAGCACGAGGTGTGACTGTTCCTTGGAGCCACTGAGAGACCCTGCCGCTGCTGCTGCTGCTGCTCCTGCTGCTGCTGTTGCTGCTGGTGCTGCTGCTGCACATGCTAATGGGTAAAGTTCAACGACAGCCTGGCAGTCACCTGGAGGAAATCTACATCATCACCCAGACCACCTCCATCGCAGTAAAATAGACTGAACTCCTGCTTGATTCCATCACCTGAGAATGCTTCCCTGTTGAAATCTGCTACAAAATAAGATCTTGTGGGACATTTTTTGCTGATATCTAGTAAGCCCCTCTACTCCCACAGTGGATATTGGGGGCAAGGATATCACTGGCTTGCCTTAGGCACTTCAGGGCCATAGCCTAGTTTGTCTCTGGTATGGTAATAACCTGCTTCTTCCTGGGTGTTTTTTAAAGATAAAGGAGAGATTTTTTTAAATCAATGGAGGTAGTAAAAGGAATGAGACCCACCCTAATCTTAGCCTTAAAATCTAGCAAGCTTTTCATCCCATTCCTTGAGGCTTTCTGAGATAACTTGTTTCCACAAGTCAAAGGAAAACAGAGCAGATTTAAACTCTAGCCACAAAGAAGCTCAAGGAATCATAAAGAAGAGGAGGGTAGTAAAGAAAGCCTTACAAAAAGAATTGGAAAAAAAATTGGTATACTCTGGATAAGAAAGGATTTACAAAGTAAGGAATGTCTTAAAATGTTTGTAAAGAGGACAAACCACAGAAATTTTAAGTATGTAGCAAATGGTATGAGTATATTTTAAAATTGGAACTTATGAGTACAGCTGGTATGAAATTAATTGAGCTGGGGCTGGGAAGATTGCTCAGTGGTAGAGTGCTTGCCTTGCATGCCTGAGGCCCTGGGTTCGATTCCTCAGCACCACATAAGCAAAAGAAAAAAGCTGGAAGTGGCGCTGTGGCTCAAGTGGTAGAGCGCTAGCCTTGAGCTGAAGAGCTGAGGGACAGCGCCCAGGTACAGAGTTCATGCCCCACAACCGGACCCCCCCAAAAAATTAAGTGAGCTGTGATATATGGAGTCAGGATTGCTGGAAGAAAATGAAAGGGCCTTTGGTACTGTTAATTTTGTTACTCACAATTGGACCTTGTAGAGTGATGTCCTTTGTAAAAGAAAGGATCAGCAGAGTCCATCTATTTGTTCTGAGATCCCAATACCAATCTGTAAATATAGAAGACTGTGCCAATTAGGGGACCATGATTGGTCCCCGATGGTCTGGAAGAGGAGGGAATGAAGAGCCAAAGTAACTCCAATTTGAGATTAACCCCACCATCTTGTGCTAGGCTGCCCTCAGACTAACCCCAAGAGAAAGAAAAAAAAAAAACACAGGTTACCACCAACTCTGCTCACCATTAAGAAATCAGAGCAGTTGCCCAAGTGTTCCAGGAACAGAATATGGCAATAGTTCAGAAAAAGGACAGTGCAGTTAGGGTGGACTCAGTCCAATCATGTAACTGCTTGTGTGGAAATTCCCTAAAAGTGTTTGCTCAATACTATAAAAGCTATGCTGATTTTGTGCTTGGGGACTCTGACCGGCACCCGTTACCGAGTGCACGGAAGACCAAGCTTGAGCTTGCAAATAAACGACTCTTTTGCTGTTCGCATTGGTTGTGGTCCCTCGTGGACATTTGGGGGTCCCAAGTCCGTACAACAGGGCTTGATACAAAATGTCTCTGTCCAGAGAATTAAATGATGGCATTTATAGCTAAAATGTTTTACGGTTATTATTAACATCTGACACATGCTGAGATGTTTATTTATACCTCTCTTTCTCCTTTTCTTTCTTCTTCCCTTTCTTTCTTTCTTCCTTCCTTCCTTCCTTCCCTTCTCTCCTCCTCCATCTCTATTATCTTTTCTTTCTCTTTCTTTTCTCTTTCTTTCTTCACTTTTCTTTCCTCTTTTAGGAAATGAGTATGAATTTAGATATTTTGTTTGCTCAACAAGTATTCTACCATTAAAACAATCCTTTATCAATTTAGTTACTTTGCTCATAGGTTATCAATTTTGCTGATGGCTGAACAAAGGTTAAGTTCCACAGTTCTTTCTTCAAAGCAGCTGGGAACACAAATGAATTCCAACATGCAAGACTTTAGGATGATATTAAAATCTTATTACTTTCCTTGCACACTGGTTCTGAACTGTGATCCTCTCAAATTCTACCCCTTTAGTTAGTGATGTGAATTCCAAGAGCCTGCCCTGTGTATAGATTGACTAAATGAATGATTGAAGGCAATTTCACTTTAATCTCTTTTTTTGCCAGTCCTGGGGCTGTTATAATTTTATTTCTAGACAATTTTTGTGCATATGTGCATAATAGCGTTAAAATTGCTTTCCCCCTTTTTTATCCTTTTTTATTTTTCTTGGTCATGGGGCTTGAACTCCAGGCCTGGGTGCTGTCCCTAAGCTCTTTAGATCAAGGCTAGTACTGTACTACTTGAGCCACAGTGACGCTTCTGGTTTTCTGGTGGTTAATTGGAGGTAAGAGTGTCACAGATTTCCTGCTAGGGCTAGATTTGAACTACCATCCTCAGATCTCAGTTCCTGAGTATCTGGGATTACAGGCATGAGTCACTGGCTCCCAGCTAAAATGTTATTTATTTTAAGTTCTGTGATTTAGATGAGGGACTAGCATGCGTGTGTAGAAAGTTAACATTCAAGTCATCTTTCTGAATAGTTTCAGAGGTTGATATTCATAATATTTATTGCAGTGTTTAAGAACAGAAGCTCCCAAAGTAACAGAATGATCCTTCATTTTCTCCTTCCCATAGGTATTTTTAGAAGAAAATGAGTGAGATCTAAGTCTAAGACAATATGTACTTGAAATTATAAAAAAATTATTTTGATGACACATAAAGAGCCAGATTATGAAACTGCCTTTCATTTTCTAAAGAAAGGAACGTCAGACAAGTATATTTAATTGCAGGCTTTTTCATCTGAACAACAAAGAAAAAAAACAATATCATAAAAAAGCTGAAGGGGCTGGGAAGGTGGTTCAGTGGTAGAGCGCTTGCCTTGCATGCATGAGGCCATCGGTTTGATTCCTCAGCACAACATAAGCAGGAAAAAAAGCCGGAATTGGTACTGTGGCTCAAGTGGTAGAGTGCTAGCCTTGAGCTGAAGATCTGAGGGACAGCGACCATGCCCAGAGATCAGACTCAACGACTGGACCCAAAAAAAAAAATAAATAAAATAAATAAATTAAATTAAAACGCTGAAGAAGATCAACATCCATGTAAGTGTGATATAGCATTGGATACTTTAAGACATTAATTTATTAAGGTACAATAATTATTTGCAAATGGTATCAGTTCGTTAAATTTATTCATTGTAATTTATTCATTTTATTTTATTTACATGTCACTTAGTATATAAATATATATATATATATAAATATATATATAAATATATATACATACATATATATATATATATATATATATATATATATATATATATATATATATACCAAAAATGTAGGAAGTATCAATCTCAACAAAACAGTGGATCATGTTGAATCATGCCATTCATCTCAGCACCACAAGAGGCTAAGTTGCTGCTCAGTACCTGTGTCATATAGATCCCTGGTTCACTTGGAGGCAGTCACCTCTCCTGATCCAGAAACTGGGCTGGGATTTAGCCAAGAGGAGGAAGGACTCTGCCTCATCTTCCCTGGGTGGACCTCACAGAATGCAATGTATTTGCTTGCTTTCCTCTTCCAAAAGGCTTGAAATGCCATGCTGCTAAGTGTTCACAATTTGATTCCAGTGACCTGTGGTAGAGGTGTGAGGAAATATTAAATTAAATTTCACATTTGCCAATTGAGCTGTTCTTCCCAGCCTGTGAGTTCAACTCAGCAAGTGTTCATTATTTGAGAGTTGAGAATACTGAGGTAGAGGAAAGTGGGAGGTTGATTGAAAGAGAGGAGAGATAGAGAGAGGGAGGGAGGGAAGGAGAAAGAAAAGAAAGGAAGGAAGGAAGAAAGGAAGGAAGGAAGGAAGGAAGGAAGAAAGAAAGAAAGAAAGAAAGAAAGAAAGAAAGAAAGAAAGAAAGAAAGAAAGAAAGAAAGAAAGAAAGAAAGAAAGTGATAGAGAATGGAGTCAGAAGTCACATGCCAGAGGAACTACCTGTATTTGGTATTAGGTCTGCCCCAGCGTGCAGACCCTATGCAGACACCCCCCCCCATTTCTTGGCTGTTTCCACCCTTTATGTGTTAACTAGGTATCTGACACAGATAGCCACCTCCCCCTCCTGCTAAGTCACAACCTGGTCAGCCTCTGGTAACACTTCTCATCCAATCCTTGGCCTAGATATGTCCTGACACTAGGTTAGGTTGCTCCACCTTTTTTTACATGCCGCTCTGCCATGTATGGCATGGGCAGCAGTTAGGTAAATAAACTACTTTACCTGACTGAATACCATGTGGTGTTCATTTCGATGGCTACCTAATGAAACTTACCTAATTAATATACCTTACACTTCAGTGTTTCTTTTTTCTTTAATTTTAATTTTAATTTTTTGTAAACATATTCTACAGAGGGGTTACAATTACGTGGGCAAGATAATGAGTACATCTCTTATCAAGCATTGCTGCCTCCTCCTTTGTTGAACCTTCACATCGCTTCCCAGCCTCTGCACGCCCCCCCACCCAAACCCGCCCCCCACACACCAAAGTTATAAAGTTCGTTTTTGACATGACAACTTGTACTTCTCATAGTTGCATCGGGTCCACCTGTATCCTTAACCAACATATTTGTCCCCATCTCCTCCACAAATTATACCGACATCAAACATAGTGAAATCAGGGGTTGTATTGTGGGGGAGGGACATACAAAGCTACAAAGAAATAATTTGTAAATGAGTTAGAATCAAATGCATGAAAGAAAAAAAACATTTAAATACTTATCTAAGGGTTCATTTTCCTAACATTACATTATCTGACCTTTCCTGCTTGACTCATACATATACTAGATATTGCAAATTATGGAAACCATGGGACGTTTGTTTCTTTGGGCTTGGCTTACTTCACTTAATATAATTTTTTCCAAGTTTTTCCATTTCCTAACAAATGGGGAAATGTCATTCTTTCTGATGGAGGCATAGAATTCCATTGTGTATATATACCACATTTTCTTGATCAATTCATCTACTAAGGGGCATCTGGGTTGCTTCCATATCTTAGCTATGGTAAATAATGCTGCAATAAACATAGTTGTGCTGGTAGCTTTAGTGTGGTCTTGTTTGTAAACATTTGGGTAAATGCCCAAAAGTGTGATTGCTGGGTCATAGGGGAGATTTATGTGAAGTCTTTTGAGGAACCTCTATACTGCTTTCCAAAGTGGTTGAACAAGTTTACACTCCCCCCAACAGTGAAGTAAGGTTCCATTCTGTCCACATCCCCTCCAGCATCTGTTGTTGTTAGAGTTTTTGATTACAGCCATTCTAGCTAGGGTGAGGTGGTATCTCAATGCTATTTTGATTTGCATTTTTTATGGCTAGGGATGCTGAGCATTTCTTCATGTGTCTATTGGCCATCCTTCTTTCTTCTTCAGAGAAGTTTCTCTTCAAGTCATTAGCCTACTTATTTATTGGGCAGTTGTTTCTTTGAGGATTTGTTGTTGAGGGATTTAATTTTTTGAGTTCCAAGTATATTTTAAATATGAGACCCTTGTCCGTTGTATGGCTAGTGAAGATCTTATTCCAATCTGTGGGATTTCTATTGATCTTACTAGCTATGACTTTTGCCATGCAAAAGCTCTGCAACTTCATGCAATCCCATTTGTCTAACCTTTCTTTGATTTGTTGGGTTTCTGGGTCTAAATTAAGAAAATTTCGGCCTGAATCAAGGAGACCTAGGGTTTCTCCTATTCCATCCTGTAATGTTTTCAGAGTGTCTGCTTTGACTTCGAGGTCTTTAATCCATTTGGAGTTGATTCGGGTGCAGGGTGATATATAAGGATCTAGTTTTAGTTTTCTACAAGTAGTTAATCAATTTTGCCAGCACCATTTTCTGAAGAGGGTGTCTTTCTTCCATTCTATTATGTTAGCTCCCTTATCAAAGATTAGTTGGCTATATGCATGTAGGTTCATTTCTGGGTTTTCATTTATATTCCATTGGTCCTGAGGTCTGTTCTTGTGCCAGTACCAAGTGGTTTTGATTATTATGGCTTTATAGTAGAGTTTGAAATTTGGTATTGATATTCCTCCAGCAGTGTTCTTTCCATTGAGGAGCATTTTTGCTATTCGGGGTCTTTTATTGTTCCATGAGAATTTTTGGATTGCCTCTTCTATTTCTTTGAAGAATGAGGGTGGAATTTTGATAGGTATTGCATTGAATTTGTAGATAACCTTGGGAAGTCATGCCATTTTCGTGATGTTAATCTTTCCAATCCAGGAGCATGGGATGTTTTGCCATTTTCTAAGTTCTGTTTGGATTTCCTTTTTCAGATTTTAAAGTTTTCATCATAGAGGTCCTTCAATTCTTTGGTTAAGTTAATTCCTAGGTATTTTATTTTTTGAGGGGCTATTACAAATGGAGTTAGTTTCCTAATTTCAGCCACACTTTTCTCATTGTTTGCATAGAGAAAAGACATTGATTTTTGAGGGTTAATTCTATACCCTGCTACTTTGCCAAATTTTTGAATCAGTTTGAGAAATTTGGGAGTGCAGTCTATGGGATTCTTTAAATACAAGATCATGTCATCTGCAAAGAGGGAGAGTTTTATTTCTTCTTTCCTTATTTGGAACCCCTTTATGTTTGCATCTTGTCTTATTGCTGTAGCAAGGCATTCTATTACTAGATTGAAGAGAAGTGGAGAGAGTGGACATCCTTGTCTTGTTCCTGAGTTAAGAGGAAATGGCTTTAGTTTTTCACCATTAAGTATAATGCTGGCTGTAGGTTTGTCATATACAGCCTTTATTGTATTGAGGAATGTCCCATGGATTCCTAATTTTTCCAAAACCTTCATCATAAAGGGGTGTTGGGTCTTGTCGAATGCTTTTTCTGCATCTATTGTGATAACCATGTGGTTCTTATCCTTGCTCCTGTTGATGTGATGTATAATATTAATCGATTTGCGTATATTGAACCGTCTTTGCATCTCTGAAATGAATCCTGTTTCATCGTGGTGTATGATTTTTTGTATGAATTGTTGAAGTCGATTGGCCAAAATTTTGTTTAAAAGTTTTGCATCAATGTTCATCAAAGAAATGGGTCCATACTTCTCTTACTTTGATGAGTCCCTGCCTGGTTTTGGGATGAGGGTTATGATGGCTTCATAGAGTGTGTTCGGTAGTGAACTTTCTCTTTCAATTTCATTGAAGAGTTGGAGGAGTATTGGTGTGAGCTCTGCTTTGAAGTCCTTGTAAAATTCCGCTTGAAAACCATCTGGTCCTGGACTTTTCTTAGCTGGGAGGTCTCTTATTTTCTGTTTCTATTTCAATGCTTGATATTGGCCTGTTAAGCTGGTTTAACTCATCTTGGTTTTGTTTTGTCATGTCAATATTTGCTAGGAAATGGTCCATTTCTGTCAAGTTGTCAAACTTATTAGCATAAAGTTTTGAGAAATATTCCCTTATAATGTTCAGAATCTTGGTTGTTTCCGTGGTGATGTTTCCATTCTCATCTCTGAGTTTATTAATTTGGGTGTATTCTCTTCTTTTTCTGATAAGATTTCTAAGGGTCTGTCAATTTTGTTAATATTTTCGAAAAACCAACTCTTTGTTTTGTTGATTCTTTCTATAGTTTTTTTTATTCTAATTCATTTAATTCTGATTTAATTTTAATTATTTCTTTCCGTCTACTGGATTGGAGTTTAACTTGCTGCTCTTTTTCAAGGAGGTTTAGATGTGTCATTAAATTGTTGGTTTCAGATCTCTCCAATTTGTTGATGTAGGAGCTCAGAGCTATAAACTTGTCTCTGAGTACTGCCGTTGCTGTGTCTCAGAGTAGCTGGTAATTTGTGTGCTCATTTTTGTTGAATAGCATGAACATTTCAATTTCCTTTCTAATCTCTTCCATGACCCACTCGTGATTCAGCAGTGTGTTGTTCAGCCTCCATATGATACCGGACTTTCTTTGGTGGCTTTTGGTGTTGAGTTCAAAATTTATTCCCTTGTGGTCAGAGAGAATGCAAGGTATAACTTCAATGTTTCTGAATTTGGACAAGTTTGCTTTGTGGCCTAAAATGTTGTCTATTTTAGAAAATATTCCATGTACTGCTGAGAAGAACATTTATTCTGATGCTGCTGTGTGAAATATTCGGGAAATGTCTGTTAAATCTAGTTGATCTATGCAGCTGTTTAGATCTGTGGTTTCTCTGTTGAGTTTTGGCCGAGTTGATCTATCTAGTGGGGAGAGTGGTGTGTTAAAATCTCCAACAATTAATGTCTTTGGATTTATGTGGGATTTGACACTTCAGTGTTTCCAGTTTTGAATCCATGGATATTTTTTCTGACACATGTGTGTTCAGTATCTACAAAACATATGTACTAACTTATCATGTAACAGTATAATTTTGCCTGGAATCTTTTTTTTTAAATTTTTTTAATTGTGAAAATACCATACAGAGAAGTTACAATTACATGAGCAAGGTAATGAGTACATTTCTTATGAAGCATTGTTGCCTCCTCCTTTGTTTCCCCTTCCTATCCCTTCCCATCCCCCACCTCCCCCGCCAAATTTGTAAAGTTCATTTTTTGACATAAAATGTTGTACATCTCAGTGTTGCAATGGCTCCACCTGCATCCCTATTTAAACCATTTTTCCCTTCCCTTCCACAAAGTATACCAACATCTGAATCTTTAATAGCAGCCTAATTAACCTTAAAGTCTATTTTCCTTGCTTTGTTTCGTTTTTTGCCTAACATAAGCAAAGATTTGGTGGGACATTCTGAAAAGATCTCTGCCCTCATATTTACTAATCTCCCTGGGCTTCAACCCGTGAGGTACCAGCTCAGATGATGGAACTTTGAAATTCTGGAAAGCAGATGCACATCATAAGGCCCATGGCTTTGGGTTTTCTCAGATTATTTTTTAAATGTACTTGTTACTAAGGTGTGTACAGTGAGTTTACCATTCCACAATTCATGTCATGTGTATATTTTTCTTATAGACAATGGCAACCTTTCCTTAGCTTTCTCCCAGTTTCTTTTTTTGTTGTTGTTGATGTTTTTTTTTTATTTGTGTACCTGACCTTCAGCTTGAAATCATGATTGTGTGCTGCCCCTGGGTTTTTTAATCAAGGCTACTCTACCTCTGGAGCCCCAGCTTCCTTTATGGCTTTTTGGTTGTTAATTGAAGAGAAGAGTCACAAATTTTCTCACTCCTGCTGTCTTTGAACTGTGATCATCAGCCTCCTGAGTAGCTAGGATTATAGGCCTGAGTCTTCAGTGTCCAGCTACTAAAGTGTTGGTTTTATGCTTCCCTGGTTGTGTTACAATTTTCCTCGACTCTTAGCACTAATACTACCTATTGCCTGGCTAAAATCTGAATTGGTAGAACATACTTGTATTTTGATTAAAACAAGAATAGGAAACTATAGGCCATAGGGACATATAAGCTAAACAATTCCCTTGGAACATGGCATAAAAACGAGTAGGTTTATTGCCAGTTGACTGTGTCTTGTCTTAACTGTTAATTCTACATGGCCTGTGAATGATGTTAAACATATCCAAATGACCATTGGCAGAAATAATGTTTCTCATCCTGTTCTAAAATTAAAACAAAAACCAACCAAAAAAAACTATATATGAGTCCAGCAATTTCCTCTAATTAAAGACCAGTCTGCCCCAGTATATGAAAAAAAAATCCTTTAGTTAGGTGCCGTTGCTTTTTCTAACTGCAAATATAACGAAATCTGTTGTAGTCTATAGAATTGTATAACACACCTGTCATTTTAATTCACAAGAAATTCAGCCATTAAAAAGTTTATTTATTTTTTGAGTCAGTTGTGGGGTGAACTCAGGGCCTGGGCACTTTCCCTGTGCCTCTGTGCTCAAATTGAGCCACAGGCCACTTCTGGTTTTTGAGTTGCAAATTGGAGATAAGAGTCTTATGGGGACTGGCTTTGAACTGTGATACTCAGATCTAAGCCTCGTGAGTAGCTGGGATTATAGGCATGAGACACTGGCACCTGTCTTCAAATAGACATTTTTGAAATGATGAACTGCTTGGTGCCTCGGGCTCACATATATAATCCTTGCTATAGTTAGTGTTACAGGTATGAGAAACAAATACTAGGTGTGTGTTGTTCATGATAGTTTATATTGGCATCTTTTAATATAATTTGTTTCTTATACTACAATGCTCTTATTTTTATTTTCTCCTAGGTGAGGGTGATAGAAACCCTAGGTCTCCTTGGCTCAGGTGGAAATTTTCTGAATAGAGACCCGGAAACACAACAAATCAAAGAAAGGTTGGACAAATGGAATTGCATAAAGTTGCAGAGCTTCTGCAGGGCAAATGACATAGCTAGCAAGATCAATAGAAAGCCCACGGATTGGGAGAAGATATTTATTAGCCATACAACGGACAAGGGTCTCATATCTAAAATATACTTGGAACTCAAAAAATTAAACCCCCCAACAACAAATCCGCAAAGAAACAACTGCCCAATAAATAAGTGGGTGAAAGACTTAAAGAGAAACTTCTCTGAAGAAGAAAGAAGGATGGCCAATAGACACATGAAGAAATGTTCAACATCCCTAGCCATAAAAGAAATGCAAATCAAAACAACATTGAGATATCACTTCACTCCCGTTAGAACGGCAAAAATCAAGAACTCTAACAACAACAGATGCTGGAGGGGATGTGGATAGAATGGAACCTTACTTCATTCTTGGTTTGAATGTAAACTTGTTCAACCACTTTGGAAAGCAGTATGGAGGTTCCTCAAAAGACTTCACATGGAATTCCCTTATGACCCAGCAATCCCACTTTTGGGCATTTACCCAAATGTTTACAAACAAGACCACACTAAAGCTACCAGCACAACTATGTTTATTGCAGCATTATTTACCATAGCTAAGATATGGAACCAATCCAGATGCCCCTCAATAGATGAATGGATCAAGAAAATGTGGTATATATACACAATGGAATTCTATGCCTCCATCAGAAAGAATGATATTGCCCCATTTGTTAGGAAATGGAAAAACTTGGAAAAAATTATATTAAGTGAAGTAAGCCAGGCCCAAAGAAACATAGGTCCCATGGTTTCCCTTATTTGTAATATCTAGTATATGTATGAGTCAAGCGGAAAAGGTCAGATAATGTGATGTCAGGAAAATGAACCCTTAGATGTGTATTTTAATGTTTTTTTCTTTCATGCATGTGTTTCTAACGCATTTATAAGATTATCTCTTTGTTGCTTTGTATGTCCCTCCCCCACAGTATATCCCCTGCTTTCACTACATTTGATGTCAGTATAACTTGTGGAGGAGATGGGGAAAAACCAGTTGTTTAAGGATACAGGTGGACCTGTTGCAACAATGAGAAGTACAAGTTGTCATGTCCAAAACGAGCTTGACAACGTCGGTGCGGGGGGCGAGGTGGAAGTTGGGGAAGGAGAAGGATTGGGATTGGGGGGAGGGGGGAGGCTGGGAAGGGATGTGAAGAGTAAACAAAATAGGAGGCTGCAATGCTTGGTAAGAAATGTACGCATTATCCTGCCCATGTAATTGTAACTCCTCTGTACAGTATCTTCTCAAATAAAATTAAATTAAATTTTAAAAAAAGACCTATTTTAAGTGGGAAGAAGGTTCTCAGAAAAATTTTTTCAGTGTTTGTGTTGTGTAGTATTACCCAAGTGTACATAAGGTAACAGAAGGAGAAACAATAGGAATAGGAGAAGAGAAATTCTGTATTTAAGTAAAATGGTTCTATACACTATAGAAGACTCTGCAAATAAGACAATTTTGAAATAATAAAGCCATGGCCAGTATGCAGATCTATGAGAGTGACATAGAGAAAGCATTACTACTAAGTGGAACATGAAGGATGAGACCACTCTCTTTCTTCTAATAGCTCTAAATCATTATAGCTAATCATTCAAATTTGTAAAAAGTAGAATGGAAGAATAATTCTGGTTCCAAGCAATTCATATATAAGACCATGGACTTAACTGGAAAAAAGGCCATGTCGAGTGCACAGGAATTATACTAGCAATGAACTAGTGGCTAAGATCACATTTCTTTTTTTTTTTTCTTTTCTTTCTTCTTTTTTTTTTTTGATGGTAGTGGGGCCTGAAATCTAGGCCTGGGCCCTGTCCCTCTATTGTTCAGCTCAAAACTTTTTCTCTACCTTTGAGCCCCACACCACTTCCAGGTTTCTGTTGGTTAATTAGAGATAAATGCCTCAGAAACTTTTCTACTCATACTGGATTTGAACTGCAATCCTCAGATCTCAGCCTCCTAATTAGCTAGGATTACCAGTGTGAACCACTTGAAACCTGCTTAGGATCACATTTCTAACAGTGTATACTCAGCATAAGTAATGTGTATAGTCATCTGTCTTTATATGAACTCGAGATACAAATCTGTGAAACAGATTAGATTTTACACTCACAAAAATGGTTGTAGTTCAAAAGTTGATACCCATGGAGAAATAAAACTTAAGAATGTAAAGGAGTCTGGGAAGTTCAGTTTGCATCCAGCTTGGGCAAAACAGTCTTTGAGACACTATAATTAACCGGCCAAAAGATGCATTAGAAGAATGTCTCAAGTGATGGAATACTAGTTATGAGCAAGAGTGCTGAAGAAGAGCTTGAGGTTTTTGCATACATATATACATACAAACACGCACATACACACAGAGGCACTTATATGTTCTAACACACATATGGAACAACTGTCAGATTATGTAGAAAAGTTAGAAAATATATCCTTAGTAAGAATAAAATCAAGTGATAATTTTTAATATTAGAAAGTCCTCAAGTGAAATTTCCCCAAAAAGCTTGAGAATATTACATAGGTGAGAACAAAGATAGTAAGAAAGTCAACTCATCATTAATAAAGGGATCAGATCCGGGGAGGAATGAATCAGAGACCCCTTCACAGCATCTGAAAAGGTTCATATCCTGTTTCAAATGTTAGAACATCTTTGAAAATAGTACATGAACAATCTGAGCCATCAGTCTAACGGAAAATATTATTGGAGAAATTCAGAATTGCTAGTCTGTATCTAGATTAAATAAAAAAAGAAAACTATTGTAGGACAATGTGATACAAGCCAGGAATTCTAGCACTCAGAATAAGACAGGTGATTAGAGAGTGGAATGACGTAGTGATACTTTCAGTGGACTAGGTAGTATAATTTGTCTCAATAAAACAAACAAAAGAGGAATAAAAAATAAGCCAGAAAGGAATACACAGTTGGAAATTTGGGCTAATTTTGTCAATATATTTTGAGAAGTCAAATTTCCTATTGAAACGCAACTCATATAATCCTCAGTTGTGTTTAAATGCCGCCTTCATTACAGAATATTACAGTTGTGTTTAAATGTCGCCTTCATTACAGAATATTACTAGATGCAAAAGAGCTCATGATTCCCAACCAAGAATTTGAAAAAGCAACCATCATTCTGTTAGATTCTAAAGAAATGTTGGATTACAAAAGCTTAAGCCTAGAGAAATAGGAAAGTTCATTTAATGTAGGACATTGTAGACCTGGCTAAATAAGAATTTAGATTTAAAATAAATATTTTTGTTTGTAATTTAATATTCTATAGGATCGTATAAAATTGTTTTTAAGTAGAGATTTAATTTACAAATTCACAAATTATTATGGCATTCTATTTGCCTAAAATATTATTTCAAGTAAGGTATAATTAGTAGTTAGTTAACAGTTAATTTCAACAGTTCATAAGTAACATGATAATGTGAATAATCTAGATAAAGTTGTCAACAAATTGATACTATTAATTTATAAATTTACCAAAAGAGCAACTTTTTGAGACTTTGGTGTAACATGGTATGAAGAGAGTAATTGCGTGACATCTTTTTTTTTTTTCTACCAATACATAACACAGGAAGAAATTTCCTTAATTATGTACCTCTGTATACAATGAGAAAAATGCTACGGTTAGGGTTTGTTTTTATTTTGTTTTTGTTATTTGGTTTGTCCTAGGGCTTAACTTCTAGGCCTGGGCACTGTTCCTGAGACTGTTTTTGCTCAAGGCTACTGCTCTACCACTTGAACCTCAGTGCCACTTGTGTCAGGCTTTTCGTGACCAGTTTATTGGAGGTAAGCATCTAAGGAACCGTCCTTCCTGGGTGGGATTTGAACCAGAATCTTCAGATCTTAATATTCAGACATTCAGATCTCCTGATTATCTATGATAGATAAAATATGTAATTATAAATAATATTTGCAAGTGTTCTGATCTCAAGGGTAACACTGGGTGGAAAATGATGCAGCAAAGTTTAGTGTAGTGTTTAGTGTACGAAGGGCATCACATTAGCAGTAGTGTAGTATTTTTCACAATACTTATATGCTAGTCATGTTGTGAATTTAAGGAATTTTAACGTGCACATTACAAGTTGGAAATTGTTGAGCTAGGATGACTTTATGGCATAAAATCTTGGGATTGATGGTTATCTAAATAATGGCTTACTTGATAAACAAATGTTTACTCTAGAGGAATGAATATAGATACTTCATCGTTTTAACTTCTACCAGACTGTGGTTATTTTTTCTGTTGAATTTAAATATGTAACGCCTCATTGAAAACTGCACTTATTACAGAATTAAATAAAATGCAAACAGGTACTGTTTTGAATGTCTCTAGTGTGGCATGTTCAGAATTTGAATATGAATAGCTAGTAATAATAGGAATGTTGAAGAACACATATATTCTGTCCTCCTAACAATTATTAAGTTTGAAAAGTTAAGTGTTTCCATAGAATTGAACTTTTTCTGTTTTAGTATGAGACAATACTAAAACAATTTTTTTCCAAAATAATGACAAGTATATTCTAAAAATATTGTATTGTTTGATAATATTCAAGTTGATGACCCTCTCATAAAGGGATAATTAAATCAAATTAGCAGCCAAAATGTTCATTTCTTTAAAAGGTAATACACTTAGAATAAAATTACTATACCAATACAGTGAAATTATATTTTATACAGCTCAATTTTAATTTAATTTTATTGTCAAGGTGATATATAGAAGGGGTTGCAGTAATTATAAGGTAGTGAATACATAATATGTGCTACTTTTTTTACCCCTCCCTCATTTTTCTCACACTTTTCCTTTACCCCAATACACCACATAAGTTGTAATGTAAATTTCCAACATGTTGTTTTGTGAGTATTGCTATTGCATTGGTTTGCCCTTTGTTCTTTGTCTTGCCATTTCATTGTTCCTCTTCCCTTGCTAAATTAAGATAAATGTATATACAATACACAGGATATTGAAATCAAATATAACAGGGATAAACCAAAGGGAAAACACAAAAGAAAAAAGGAATCACATAGTACATTAAAAACAACAACCACAAACAGAAAATTCTGTTCCCATATCCAGGAGTCCATTTTGCTCATCATCATCTTATATGGTCATACATACATAGTTATTGAGCAATTCTGCTCAACTGCTAGCACTATCCTAGACATTTCCTACTTATTACAAATGAGGAAACAACGGAATCTATTTCTTTGTGTCTTGTTTATTTTACTTTGTAGGATTTTTCCAAGTCTTTCCATTTCCGTATGAATTTGAAGTATAGAATTCCATTGTTGGTGGGAATGTAAACTTGTTCAACCACTTTGGAAAGCAGTATGGAGGTTCCTCAAAAGACTTCACATAGATCTCCCCTATGATCCAGCAATCCCACTTTTGGGCATTTACCCAAATGTTTACAAACAAGACCACACTAAAGCTACCAGCACAACTATGTTTATTGCAGCATTATTTACCATAGCTAAGATATGGAACCAACCCAGATGCCCCTCAGTAGATGAATGGATCAAGAAAATGTGGTATATATACACAATGGAATTCTATGCCTCCATCAGAAAGAATGACATTTCCCCATTTGTTAGGAAATGGAAAGGCTTGGAAAAAATTATATTAAGTGAAGTAAGCCAGGCCCAAAGAAGCATAGGTCCCATGGTTTCCCTTATTTGCAATATCTAGTATAGGTATGAGTCAAGCGGAAAAGGTCAGATAATGTGATGTTAGGAAAATGAACCCTTAAATATGTATTTTAATGTTCTCGTTTCTTTCATGCATATGTTTCTAACGCATTTATAAGATTATTTCTTTGTTGCTTTGTATGTCCCTCCCCCACAGTGTAACCCCCGCTTTCACTATATTTGATGTCAGTATAACATGTGGAGGAGATGGGGCCAAACAAGTCGTTTAAGGATTCAGGTGGACCTGTTGCAACAATGAGAAGTACAAAATGTCATGTCAAAACCAGCTTTACAATGTCGGGGGGGGAGGGGGGTATAATTGGGTGGGGGGAGGGGGGAGGCTGGGAAGGGAGGTAAAGGGTAAACAAAGGAGGAGGCTGCAATGCTTGGTAAGAAATATATGCATTATCCTGCCCATGTAATTGTAGCCCCTCTGTACAGTATGTTCTGAAATAAAATAAAATAATATTAAAAAAAAAAAGAATTCCACCGTGCATACATAAACCACATTTTGTCACTTAGTTCATCTACTGAGTCGCATATTGGTTTAAAACATGACGGCATGTAATTATCACTTAGGGTCATTCAAAAATGAGAGATGCCACTTCCCCAGACATTCTAAAAGCATGATTTCTAAGTAAGATAGGATTTTATGGTGGTAGGAGTTTTGAGAAATCTGGATGAGTCTCATGTATATCTTGCACTTAATTAGGCAGGAAGATATCCAATATCAGAAGATAAATATGGTAGTGTCAAAAATATGTCCCTTGAGAAAGATATAGGAGGCTGCCAGAAGTATAAAGTAGTTCAGATAATTTTGAAGAATTTAGAAATGCAAGCTTAAGTATGTCTCTTTAAATAACAATTATGTAAGTGGAAGGGCAAAAGAAGGGGACGAGAAGAAAACAACTGACAGCAGATCATTGTCCAAAGATAGAGTATAAAAAGACATAATCTATAACTTTCAAGTTAAAGAGAGACCAATAGAATACATCTCATTTAATTTAGGTACATGCAAAATAATTACTTGGCTTTTTCCTACTTTAATGCTCCAAAACAATGGAAGATTTGTAAGAAAAGTTATGTGATTGCCATTGCTTCAACCTGAACACCAACTGTGATAAGCCTTTTTTTTCTTACTTTGCAGTTGGAATTTATCCCTAGTTGATGATATTGTGTCTGATTAGAGTCAGAGTTAGCGGCTTGTACTTGTACATTTATCCCAGAATAGGTTAAAGCAGTCCCCCCCCAAGATATCCAAGTACATTGTCTGAATCTGTACTTTGAACACACCCTCACACCTGAGCACATTATTTGAAAATATGCTTCAGCATTTCTTGGCACATTCTACTTTGTGCCCTTGTCTTCTTTGCACATTCCTTTTGAGTTCGTAGTTGCTCTATTTACATTTCATCTGTAAAAACTGCTAAGAAAATTGTTCAACTACCACTTCTTCTTTGCACATGCCCAGTCTATGTATGAAGGTACATTGTCCATGTTAAGCAATAGGGTAGTGCTCACTCTCTGCGGAGAAAAGTTCCACAATATGACCCTGTGTCCACATTAAAGTGTGTAGAATTTAAAGCATTTTAAGACAAACAGTGATATTAGAATTGAAAGGCACCTTATGGACATTTTCTTGGAGCTCATTAGTTTACCCAAGAGAAATATAAATCATCCACAAAATCTGGATTAATATTTTTAATGTTGCCACTGTGCCTGCATCCATATTAAAAATCTGCACAAATAAAGAAACAAAAAAAACTAAACCTTAACAGGTAGATTGACTATGTGCTTATAACAAATTATGGAATAGATTTTGGAATTATTGCAAATTCCTAACCAGTATGAATTAGTTTCTTCTCTCCCCACCACTACACACAAATATTTAAGAGTGGCAACAGAATTATTTCAAGTAATATACTGTAAATGTTACTGCAATATCATGTGTATCTCTAAAATTCCCTTGAAAGTAATAGATTATACATTCTATTGAAATATTAGTTATTGTATTCTAGGAAACTTTTGGAAGAATAGACTGTATATCTTTGAAATGAAAAAGGTCAAAAAATAGTAGCATAAAAGCTTTAGAGGAAGTCTGTCTTCAGCAATATATATATACATATATATATACATATAATATGTAGAAAGACATACATTTTAGAGAATATTTGTCATCAGAAATAAATACATATATTTGAATTTATGTGTGGAACGATGTACATTATAGTGAAACAAAAATCTTAAAACATAATTAAATTAAAAAAAATACATCAAACCAAGTGACTCACGCCTATAATTTGAGCGATTCTGGGTAATGAGATCTTAGAATTGTGTTTGAAACTAGCCCAGACAGGAAAGTACTTTTTAGGGGACTGGGAAGGTGGCTTAGTGGTAGAGCGCTTGCCTTGCATGCATGAGGCCATGGATTATATTCCTCAGCACGGCATAAGCAAAAAGAAAAAAGCTGGAAGTGGCGATGTGGCTCAAGTGATCGAGCTCTGGCCTTGAGCTGAAGAGCTGAGGGACAGCGCCCAGGCCAGAGTTCAGGCCCCACGACTGGACCCCTCCATCCCGCAAAAAAAAATACTTGTTCAATTCTTATCTCCATTTAACCACTAAAAACAGGAGTTACCTCTGTGCCTCACATTAATTTCAAAAAAGCACCTTTTAACTGCTGTGAACATTCCTTAGAAACATGAATACATTCCCCTGGAAAATGTTAAGTAAAACCTATAGAATATTTATGTTTATGTTAAAGACATGACTATTCAGTTTAAGGTATTTAGGTAATGATTAGGAATTAAGAATAATGATAATATATTGGGACTGGTCTTTTATTCTATTTTATTATAGTATTAAAATGATATTTGTAATGATTGTATAAAAATACTCTTGTTTGCTATTTGAGTTATAATAAGTAATAAACATTTTAAATTGATTTCCATAGGAAAAAATCATTTTCTTAATGGTATCAATTCTTTTTTTTCTTTTCTTTTTCTTTTTTTCCTTTTCCTCACTTTTTTTAAAAAATTTTATTTTTTATTGTGAACATACTGTACACACGGGTTCCAATTACATGGGCAAGATAAGTACATTTCTTATCAAGCACTGCAGCCTCCTCCTTTGTTTACCCTTCACATCCCTTCCCAGTGTATCAATACTTTAGTAATTACAAAACAATTAAAAAAATTAGTCGAAGGCTGATTTGCTCTAAGACTATATTTGTTTTCTTGTTCTAGTTTTTATATGTTGGTCGAAATTAAAATTCCAAAAATTCAATGGATATTGGTATTCAGGAACATCTTTATATGTACTAATATTGGAGTTGCTTAAGTGAAATTGTTTTATTTCATTTGTTATTTTCACAAATAAGTCAAGATGATTATGTATTTTTATTCTTTTCATTGCTATTGGTTCTTACCTTGATAATAATTTTTTTCCTAGCAAAGTAGAGAATACAATTGGATTGAAGAAGTAACATATGACTTTCTTAGAATGCAGATGCATAGATTTGGGTCATTTGTCATTTGCTAAAAGTTTCTTCCAGAAAAGGTTATCAATTACTTATAAGTGATGCATAATTCCTAGATATTACAGTTATCATATACACTTTTTGATTGAGTTATCTCTGTATAAACTCAAAAAAAACGACCAAAAAACTCAAAAAACACAGAAATCACATCGTTGTTTTAAACGCTGTAGTTTACAAAGACTTTTTAGCCAACAATGAAAACATCTTTTTAGGTATTCTGCAATTTGTGTGAAGTATTTTTAACAATAGTTTTCCTTTTTGCTGACATGAAGTTCACATGCAATATATAATCTCCTTTTATTGTATACATTGTAGTGCTTTGGAAGTAAATTGTACAATAATAGGTTTTCCAAGCCTAATTTTCACAAACTTGCATTTCTTCAAATAGAAATGCCATAAATTTTAGAACAGACATTAAAATAGATATAAAATTCACTTACAGGAATTTGTCCAGCATACATCCTCTATAGTGTGTCTTTTCAAATTTGTTTTTGGGGATTATTTCCAGGTTCTAACACATATTATTCAAGTGTACTGTCAATGAGCTATATTCCCTGTCCAAACAAGTTTTTTACTTCTCTTTAATATATACATAGAAGTGTAATAAATATATCCTGTAAATTTTCTTTGACCTTTTGAAAACTTGCTTGATATAATGATTGTAGTATTGTACAAATTGATTTGCTATGTGGAGTATATCAATTTCTCCATAATTGCACTACTATATTTTGTGTAATCTTTTTATTTTATGGTCATACTAGTGAGTTTTCTTTTGATTTATTCTTAGATACTAAAGAGGAACTTATTTCATTTGCTCCTCCTATTGACTATCAATTTACATATGTTCTTTAAAGAAATACCCTATTCGGGAAAAATTTATATAGAATTAGAAGATATAAAAATACTTAAGATTCAGTAATATTGTAGCATTAACATTGTAGCATTAACAAATATGTTTCCTGTATCTCTTGGATACGTTTTCACTTCGGTTATAGTGTCCTTTGAATTATGAAAAGCTATCACTTGATATAATCCAGACTATTTTTGCTTTTCATTAGCCACTAATGCATTCCATGTCAAAATTTTAGAAACCTTTTACATTTATGCATTATAGGTTTTCACATCTCACATTTAGTTTGATAATCATTTTTTATATTAAATTTTTGTATAAGGATGGAAGTAGGCTCATATCTGTAACCCTGCCAGGCCGGGCAGGAACGTCCATGAGACTCTTATATCCTATAAACCTCTAGAAAACCAGATCTGGTGTTGTAACTCAAGCCGTAGGGCACTCACATTGAGCAGAAGAACACAGACAGCGCTTAAGCCCAGAGTTCAATCCCCATGAATGTCAAAAAAACAAAACAAAACAAAAAAGGATTGAGGTAGTAGTCTAAGATCATTCTTTAAATCTCGAGAGACAATAGTGTCAATACACCCATTTAAGATTTTATTTTTTTTCATAAAGTCATAGGATAGTTTTCAAAATCTATTGATCATAAAACTAAGAATTTATTTTTGACAACTCTGTTACATTCTTCTATGTATCTGCTCTTATAGTAGAACTATTTAGTCTTCACTACTAAACATGGTAATACGATTCAAAGTTAGTATGAAGGCTGAAGCTACACAATTTTACAAGATTGTTCTGACTGACCTGTATTCCTTGAATTTACATACGAGTTTATTGAGCAGGTGGACCAATATTCTACAGAGATATCTAGATGTTTGATAGTCACTCATATTTTGTACCTTGTAAAAACACAAGACCCCAGATATTATACATAGAGAAATGTCTTTAGTGAATAATGGAAACAACTAAAATTAATTTAGGAATGAGTTAAGACTTAGATAATGCTGTAGCATCATCAAACTGAATGATAACAACTTGAGCTGTACAACAGAGGAGAGTGAGAGGGGAAATAATGATGGAACACATAGGAGCTATATGTCATTGCTATGGTGTTTCAAAAAACAGAAAGACTTCAGAGAAGAAAAGGAGAAAAGTAAAGTGTCCTGAGTCAAGTTTCTTTTTAATCCATCTAATAGTTTGGACCAAAAGTCAGTGAAAATGGGAAAAAAGAAAATAGAAAATAAAGCATTGTATATACCTGTTACAATGTAAGGAAATTTAATAGGAATATGATAATTAATTCGCAAAGAAATAAGAGAAAAATTAGCTAAACTCTAAAGGGAAAAAGAATGAAGAGAGAAAAGAAGCAAAGTAAAACATTTATCAATAACAAACACAAGACTTTGGAAGTGGAAAGGTAGTGGGAATATTCTATATAACAATAAAAATTGCTAGCGTGGATAGAATAAGGATCACATTTTATCATATATAATTTTGAAAAAACATACTAGGAATGAAATTTTCAATGTCATGATTTGCAACACTATTTGGATTATAACTAGGCAGTATAGCTCAATGGTAAAACATTGGCCTAGCATGTGTGAAGCAATGGTGTGATCTCCCAAACATTACAAAGTACACACAAAGCAAACACACACAAAAACCACATAAACACACACATACACACATTTGGAATATTCATATTATCATATTAAACAGAGGAAATTATCACAAATACTAAAAGTATGTTAATATATGAAATCATAATATTACTCATACTATTTAAAAGTTTAGTAGAAATAAAATAATCACAATATACTTGGATTTTAATAGATTAAGTAAATTGAAAATTAATAGAAGACATGAGAATATTTGCAAATAAGTTTAAAAAATAAGCATTTTGAAACAAATGTCCTTTTATTTTGACAAAAGATTGATGTTACTGGTGTTTTAACTCAAGATTTAGAATATGATAGCGAGGTGCCCTATATAACAGTAGCGAGGGCTATATATCTATTCATTTCATTCTGAATAGTTTTATAATAAGGTCAGAGTTTCTCAGTATCTCTCGAATTACAAACCCTATTTACACTACCCACCATAGCTAGAAAATGGATGCCACAAATCACAATGCCGAGCTCAAACTTTTTTTTTTTAATTCAAGTAAAACTATTTCCAAAAAGTGGCCAAGTAATGAAGCATTTCTTAATAAAGTATGTGCTTCTTGAAAATACAGTAAGGATTTGTTACCTGGACAAATATGTTTATAACTATAAGAAAATAAATTTATTTAAAATCATTAACCATATAAAAATTAAGAAAAAATTGTTTAAATAGTCATGTTAAATATTATAAAAGAAAAATACATGTGTCTGAATAATTTACATGTGTAAAAATCATGCAAAAATAAATTAACTAATCCTACAACTCTGAAAAAATGAATTACCCTAAAGAAACGAAATCATTTAAGCCCAAAATTTGAAATTTAGAAAATAAAATGAAGTGTGCTCTTTAGTTGACTCAATTAAGTGTAAACCCTCTGTATATCGATTTTATAATAAAAATGCATTAACAAAGAAAGCAGAAGTACCCATGGATCAATAGCAACAAAAAAAGCATCAGTATTTCTTGTTTTGAGTATACAAAATTCAATGGAAGGCATTACAATGTTCCTTCCCTATTAAATGTACTCAATACTTTACCTTATTTAGGTAACTGTAACCTCTGTGTACATTACCATTAAAATAAAATTAAATTGAAATTAAAAATAACCCAAATGATATACCAATTAAGAATTCGTAGAAGCCATTGGTTAAAAACTTTGTAAAAAAACTGCCATAAATACCCAAGGAATATATTTGATGATATTATTTAATTACTTCAACTTCAGCAGAAAAGCCAAAAGTTTAAAAATTGTTACAAAGTAAAGTAATAAATCAGAATATATTACTATTAATAATAAACATAAGATTAATTTATAGTGGTAGTCCAATATGTAAGAAATGAGGGAATTTGCCATTCATTTGCACTTAATAAGGGAGAAAGAATATTTTAGGTCTTTTTAAATTATCATAAGTTTAATGAAGAAACTATTCTGTCACATCATATGATAGTCAGATAAAGCTGATATTAGAGCAAAGAACAGTTTTTTGAATGTTCATGTATATATTTATTTTGGTTGTGGGAAATTGTGGGTATTTCAACTTGGGGTATATTTTTCTTGCTAGGCTGGCATCATATCAGTGGCTCATTTTAGTATAGGGGTTTCCTTGCCACAAGAACTTGGACCTGATCTGTGCTTTTAGCCTTCCCATCATCAATGGCATCCGAGATGAACATCAACTTGTCCAGCCTGCTACCTTGATTGGCCTGGATCCACAGTCCTTTCCATCGTAGTAATTAGATAGTGAAGGATGGTGGAAATGTTCCAATTCACCCAGCTATAGATTGAGAAGGAATTCCACTAAACTTTTGGCCTGGGTTCTGTTCTCAAGCCTCCTAAGTAGTTAAGAGTACAGATAGGAGCCCATGGTGCCAAGCAGTAACAGCATTTTTAAAGCAATTAGACATATATATGACTTAGGCTTGTGATTACCTCAGGAAATGAATAAAAGAGCAGTGAAGCATAGAGGACAGGCAGAATTTTAACTAGCTACTCAGAGGCTGAATACACTTAACTAGCTACACGGAAGTCTGAAATCTCATGACCACTGTTCAAAGCCAGTCCAAGCATGAAAATACAAGTGATTATCTAAACAAACAAACAAAAGAAACAGAAGTGGTTGAAGGGGTAGACCACTATCCTTGGGCACAGAAGCTGAGGAATAGTTCCCAGGCACTATCAAGCCTCAAGAATGATGAATGCATGCATGAGCACATGCACATGTGTGTTTGCATACTCCCATGCGCATGAACACACACACACACACACACACACACACACACACACACACACACACACACACACACACACAAATGAGCATTTCAATGTGAAGTTCTTTTTTACCTTGCTGTACTTTATTACCCTGTATTAGTTCACAAATTAACAAAATCAGCTAAGGACCTATTTGCATAAAATTCATCATGTTTCTCTAAAATCTACTTTCTTTTTGGAAGCTTGCTTTTAATTGACCCAAAAGTAAATTATTCAGGAAGTCTTCATCACTCTCAAGTCTATAGTATTAGATGATTGTTTAGGTTCTTCCTAGCAATATGATTTTGAGAAATCCTGCATCAAATAATATATTTCTTTCACTAGAAGGGAAGCCTCTGTCAAAAAATTAATAATAGGTTTTTCTCCTCCTGGCATGCATCCGTAGTTATATTATCTTCATATATTTCATGATCTGCGTATGGCAAAGACTACCGTGAAAGTAAAAACACCCTTCTCAGCGCTTAGCATTTTTATACCATTCATAGATATGAAGGTGTTTAAATGTTACTGAAATTGCTTTGGAATAAATAACGTTCACCCTGACTATCTTGAGAAAGAAGAATTCGTTTCTCAGCACGTTAGGTAAGAACATCAGGGAAAGAAACAAAAAGTAAAGTTAGGAACAACTCAACACATACATTCAAATGAAACAAAACAAGACAAGAAAACACAAATTAATTCAGTACTCAAGAACCTGCAGGAAATGCAAAGATTTTTTAAAAATCATCTATGACAAGCTTATGAAAATCCTGACTACATGGGAGTGCACTGTTGTGAGAACATTGGCTAAGGCCCAGACTAGACAGAAAAATCTGTACATAACACCATGCACTTGTTATTCTAAATTCCAGGAAGAATAACATAAAGTGGACTGAGACCAAGATCATACACATGTAGGAAGCCAGTTTCTATCTGAAAAAATTATCAGGATAATTTAGGGCAGGACACATGACAAAGTGGTAAGAACACCCATTTAGTGGGCACAAGATACTGTAATATTAGGGATATTAAAGAAAAAAGCTATGATTTTAATAATTGGAATAATTGTAACACTTGAGTATTTGAGTGGAGAAAAATCCATTAGAGAGATAGAATGAACCCACTTTCCAATGCTACTTTAGTGATAATGTTTAGTGGTTCTTCACACAAAACAGAGTTACCTTGCAAATGAGCATGGATATGCATTTGGGTTATGGAAATACTCTACTTACACAGGTGTAAATTAAATAGAATTTTTGTGTAGATTGTAGTTCTTGAACTAAGAGCCGGGTTATGTCCCTGAGCTTTTTCTCTCAAGGCTACCACTCTATTACTTTAAACCACAGTTCCAGTTCTTATTTTCTGTTGGTTGTTTGGAGATAAGAGGTTAATGGACTTTCATGCCCAGGATGGGTTTAAACCATGTTCATCAGATCTCAGCCTCCCGAGTAACCAGGAGTCTAGGCATGAGCCGTCGATGTTTTTAATAATTTAGTAAATTGTATAGTTACAGAAGTTAAAAATTATCGTTGTAACCTGTGTAATATATGTATTTATGTATATATATCAATACATATGGATAGAAATAGTTTAACATATTTTTGTATCTACAGTACATATATGAAATCATCCATTATAAAATAAAATGGAAACAAAAGTTAATAAGGAGCAAAACAAAGGGAATTGTTACACGTTTCTTTTTGTTGAATGAAATATGAATCAGTTTGGAAAAACCATCTCTAACAAAATGGATAATTTCTATTAATTCTAATCCATCTATTTGCCCATATTGTGCATCCTCACACATGAGTGTCAAAATCAAACCACACTTTTTGTATGTATTTAACTCACCTATTATAATTTAGGGGATAGATGAAGTAATCAAATAAAGATTAAAATAATAGTAAGTGAGGCTATGAGTTAGAGCTGAAAAAGATTTTAAATATGATAATAGCTAATTAAAATGAATATTTCTTACTTTTACTCTTGTTATGTCTCTCATTCGCACATTACGAAAGTACATAGAAGGTTCTCACTAAATTTATGTATTAAAAATATATTGAAAAAATATGGGCATAGTGTGGTTTTAGCTTATTGAGACATGTATGGGATAGTGTGTTTTTGAGGACTTGCAATACGTTGTGATGGAGATGAAAGGAAGGATGTGCTTATTCTGAAAAACTGGCTAGAGGATTGCTCACAGAAAAATATTGATGAATTCTTAGAAAAGGTTACTGTAAAATCACTTTCACAACCTTGTTCATTACTGCTCTATTCACCACAGCCAAGTTATGGAAACAGCCAAGATGCCATTTGGCGGAGGGATGGTTGGAGAAAGTGTGTCATATATACACAATTGGATTGCATGCATCCATTATGAGGACTGTTACATTATTTGCAAAGAAATGGATAGATCTAAAAATATGCTAAGTAAACGAAGTCAGAATCAGACACACAAAGGACCCATGTTCTGTCGCATATTTGGAAGCCAGAATTTTATGCAAGTTAAACAACAGTATTAACCAAAGCTTTCATTTTTCAGAGCAGTATTTAAAAGGTGTAGTAGTATCTTATAAAATTGAACTTTTAATCCAACAAAATGAATACCAGGAAACTATCACCTGGAAGATGTGAGGGGAAGACAAAGGGAAGGAATAAAGAGAGTTATGGAGTAAGAGTGAAGACATTATATTCAATGCAAATAATATGAAAATAGAAAATATTAAAGTGGGGTGAGGTTTGGAAGGGCAGGGAAAATTTATATAAAGATCCAAACTTAAAAACTCATTTATTGAATGGAAATTCCCGTGTATACCTAGTTAAGATAATAAAAATATAATTAAAAACAATGGAGACATTTGATCTTAAACCCTGTTCTCTTAAACCATGAGTCAATATAATATTTTCTTCCTCAGAAGTTTTCTTTGTAGGTATTTTCCTCATAGTGACAGAAAAGTGATCAATGCAATGAATATCAATACATTACATTGCACATATTAAATCACAGTAAAAATGTTAGAATTCACAACATGATAAAATAAAAGGTAGAATGTGTCAAATGCTAATTGATTGTTTTTCCAAGTACTTTACCTATGGTATATAATTTAATCCTCACAATAATTGCATAAAGTGGAACTCCTTACATTTTTAATTCTCAGTTAATAATATTGAAGTCTTCAGAGTTGGAGTTACTAGTACAACATTGCACACATGGTAAGTGTTAACCTGAGGATCATGTCCCACTGTATCAATTAACCTCATTCTATTTTATGACTAAAATATCAGCACTTAGTCTACAAATTCTAGGAAAATTTCCCAGAATTATTGTTTTCAGTTTCACAATATTTCACTTTATCTTTGTTAGAAAATAGGGAACTGTAATATGAAAAGTCAAAGTTAATAATCAATGCATACCTCCTTGGTGAAAGGAACTGCTAAAGTATTACATTCTTGATTTCTAGCTCAAAATAGTAAAAATCATATTTTATCCCTTTACTCAACACTGCAATGCCTGGGGACCATATTTCTGTTTAACACTGTCTTACTGAAAGAATGACCTCCCCAATTCCTGATGGAAACAGACTGCAGGTCTTATGGACCAATCATTTTCACATTGCAGCTCAATTAAGTTGTTTACCATTCGAAGTATTTTGATTGCTTTTTGTACCTAACATTTTGAGAGAAAGGTACTACTTTAAAATGCTGTTAAAGCAAGACTGATATAAAAATCACCTTTGACCCCACATAAATATGTTACCTTTCCTATACCCAAAAATGCATTCTGACCTATCATTAATGTTAGGAATGAGAGGATAAAAAATCATAGACACCAAGACCTAAGTATGAATTAAAAGACTCTCCAACTTGTGAATACTATTGGTTTAAAAAGAAATGAAGGGCTTGGAAGGTGGCTTAGTGGTAGAGCGCTTGCCTTATATGCATGAAGCCCTGGGTTCGATTCCTTAGCACCACACAAGCAAAAAGAAAAAAGCTGGAAATGACGCTGTGGCTAAAGTGGTAGAGTGCTAGCCTTGAGCTAAAGAGCTGAGGGATAGTGCCCAGAGTTCAGGCCCCACTACCGGACCCCTCCCCTCCCAAAATAAAGACATCAATACTACCAAATTTTTTCAAAATTTCTTATGATACTGAAGACTAATGAAAATAACTCATGTTCATGGGAGTAGAAAACAAAACACAAGATTAATCCTAATCATATTAAAAGACCTTTATTTATACTACAAATTCACTCATAACTACAAAGATTCTAAAAATAACTGAAGCACAGTAACACAAAAATAATTTAACTGCATCATGTACATTCAAAGGACTGTGCTAATAGAAAACAAAATTATACTTATAATTAGGTTACCCAATTCACTTACATTCTTTTATTCTATTTCTTTTAGTTTCATAAAAACTGGCTTTACATAAAATGATGCATAAAAAGCCAATATAGCCACTTACATTTTCAGATCTTAACAATATTTATTTCACAAATGTCTTTAGCTGTATAGTCAAAGAACTAAAATATTACTAAAACATTTATATGTTTTTATGAAATTGCAAAACTCTCTCTGGGGGGGCTGGGAAGGTGGCTCAGTGGTAGAGTGCTTGCCTTGTATGCATGAGGCCCTGGGTTCGATTCCTCAGCACCACATAAGCAGAAAAAGCTGGAAGTGGCACTGTGGCTCTAGTGGTAGAGTGCTCGCCTTGAGCTAAAGAGCTGAGGGACAGTGCCCAGGCCGAGTTCAGGCCCCATAACTGGCAAAAAACAAAAACAAAAACAAAAAAAAACAAAAACAAAAAACAAAAAAAAAAACCTCTCTCTGGGGTGTTATTTATATTGGAAAAGATATTAGAAAAGCCTTATTTGTTAAAGTTGTGATAGTTACTCCCACAAAAGAACTATTAATGAAGAAAGCTTTGTATGTACAAAACAACTTCACATGCATCCACAATCTGGAGATAACACATGTTTTTGTTTTTTTAAAAATATATATCTAACAAGTATAGATACAATACTGATTTTCAGTCATTATGATGGGATATTCAAACCTTAAAAATACGGGGTTTATTATCTTGGTGTGAATAGATAAGGTCTTACAAAGAAAGTTATTTTCAACTGAAATCCGGAAAGAGTTTATCCACCTTGAGTTTCACAGAAATACCCTGAGAGTAATACCTATTTGGTCAAGTCGGTCAAAATCACTCCATGAATATTTCTTAAAAATATAACCAATTTAAGAAGTCAAATACACACTTTGTACAGTCATCTTACAGAATAACTTACTACCTAATTATATGTGTATATTGTTACCTAACATATATTAAGAAATAAAAATGATCTCTTTTATCTAACTTATGTTGTAAATGCTTTGATTATGATGATTTTATTACTTAACAAATAAAATTTACTGAAATGACAGGACAGAACACTTATAAATAAAAAACATTGCAACACAGCTCTTTGCAGCCTCACCCTGTTCATATTGGCAAGCAATATTGCAAGAGCAAACTCACACACATAAACACACATGTGTGTGCACGAACACACACATATACACACATGCTAAATTCAGGGTTTATTGTACAAAAAAGTTCAAATAAAATATTAGTGATTTGGACAAATGATAATTTGTCTTATTACAAAATAATACATAATCCAGTCACCATGGTAGTAACATTTTATCTGCCCCGCCACCTGTGACCACTTAATTTATTTTAGGTAATTATTAAACTAATTCATTCCTTCATTAGTTAAATACTAATACTAGAGCTTGAACTCAGGGCCTAGCTCTGTCCTAGAATTTGTTTTTTTTATTTGTTTTAGTTTTCTCAAGGCTATCATTTTATTGCTTGTACCATTTCTAGCTTTTGCTGGTTACTTTCAAACCAGAATCTAATGGACTTTTTTTCTTGGTCTGGTTTCAAACCACAATAATCAGATTTCGTCTTTCTGATTAGCTTGGAATAAAGACATGAGCCACCAATGTGGCTCCTACTTTTTCCTATACTTATATATTGCACATACTTAGCAATTTAATATTGAGAGTATAGAAGGAAGTTGTATAGTGATTATATTGTTCTGTCAGAAATTCAAGTTAGTAATGTAAATTTCTTCTTAAGACCATACACAAAAAATACATACGAAGAAATCTGATGATGTGTGTGTATGTGTGTATATGTGTGTGTATGTATGTGTGTGTGTGTGTGTGTGTGTGTACTGTTGCAATATGTTTCACATATAAGTACTGTGCAGGGGTGTCCAGACATTCACAGTAATTGCGTGAATATCTGCCTTGAGCTACCAATTCATGGACAATGTCTAAGTGTCCACTCTAGGCTTCCCGATGAAGAGGGGTATACTCATCCTCATCCTCAGTATTCATATGACTGGCCTTTTTAGAAAGTAGTCTCTGCACTATAGTAAGTTGCAAGTAAAGCACTCTACCACTGAGCCAGCAACCCAGTCCAAGGATTAAGATTCTTATTTATAATTTGGTCAAAGCTATGTCTCTTTATGTAGGCTACTAAAATGTATTTACTAATTTCAATAAATACATAAATTCTATTTCAATCTCTTTTAACAAATAAAAAATAAAATTCTTTACTTTGTAAATGGATCAGAAGCATGGATTTTTTGGCCAGCTAGGTCATTGAACATCTGTATCTCTCTTCCTCTCTCTCGTTCATGATTCTCATAGACAATAAGTTGATCCATAATTATCCTAATTTATTTTGCTTTTATATTTTTGGTTGCATCATTTCACTTTCTGCTCTGCCATTTTCCAAATCAGCACCACATAAACAGAACCGCAGAAGTGGTTCTGTGGCTCAAGTGGTAGAGCACTTGCCTTGATTTGAAGAGCTCAAGGACGGTGCCCAAGCCCAGAGTTCAGGCCCCACACCTAATTTTTTTAATAAAGAATCTAAATCCTTGATGATTCTATTAACAATTCTGACTGAAATCAGTTGAATCACACTTTTCTTGCACAATGAAAGAAGAGATCCAGGCTAGGAAAGCAGCTAGAAAAGACAGGCAGATTGTATCTGTGACAAAACTTTGTGGAAAATGGTATCAAAGATTACTTACTGGTGATCCATTTGCATTGAAAGTATGATGCTGAACTATTGTTTGCTGATTCTGACCTATTGCTTTGATCATTATATTATCCAAGAAGAAAAACTGAAATTTAATTGATATCAAAGGACTACTAATACATGTGGACTCCTCATTAAGCATCTTCAATCATCAAAATCAACTGAAGAAAATAGATAGGCCTATTTTTTAGATGAAAACAAGTGTCTTTAAAAAAAAACAAGAATTTAGGTAGTCATACAAAGGACTTCTATTTTACTACTGCACTATACATTTTTTTCTAAGGTTGGTTACCAGTAAATAATGGATCTATTAGAAAGCACTTAAAGCTCATATATTGAATAGTAAGTTCTCTTACACTATATCTTGGTATTTTCCAAATCATTTACATAGAAGGCATTGTTTCCTATTTTCTCCTTTCTAGAATAAGCTGCCTATGAAGACAGCACTGGTCCTCATTTTCAGTCTGTGCATTTGAATACGGAGGAAAATCTTTCCTCTGCTCTCTATCAATTCACTACTCTCCAGTTAGAATAATTTAAAATAGTAAAAATGGAAAAAGAGAAAATAAATCATGGTGGATTAACATATGCAGAAAATTCACCAGATTTTTCTGACCAGTACAACCAACCTGAACTATTGGGGACATACATGGACACTTCATTTCCACTGGTACTCAAAGTCTCTGGTTAGGCAATTCTGATGAAGACAAGGAACAAGATGAAAACGTGAGAAAGGTATCAATTGCAAGAAAATAATGGAGAAGAATCCATGCAAATTTCTTCTTTGGGATGTCGAAATGAATCGGCTTACTACAGTACCGAGACTATTTTTCAAAAAGGCCACTCATATGAACACTAGAGATGAGGTAAGTATACCCCTCTTCATCAGGAATCCTAAAGTGGACATTTAGACATTGTCCATGAGTTGGTAGCTCAAGGCAGATATTCATGCTATAATTCTGAATGGCTTGGCAACCCTGCACAGTGCTTATATGTGGAATAATACCAGAATGGATTCTTTCTTACTTCATCATGATGCAGATACCAATCTCCAAACTAAAGTCCTCTTGACCCCCTTGAATCTTGTTGCTGGGAATTGAAATAGCAAAGATATGCTGTACCTCCTTCTGTTGAATCATGATATCAAACCGGATCTGAAAAACAACTTGGAAGAAACCTCATCTGATATTGCCAAAAGGATAAGTATGTATCACTACTTTTGAAGTAGTGGAAGGCTGTACAAATTGTACTCCTATGTAGTAATGGTTTGGTTAAGTTTCTTAAATTTCAAAAGTGCCAGTCCATCCTTTCTGTCCCTACAAAATATTTTCATAATACAAAACAACAGTAATATCTTAATTTAAAAATTTATGGATGGCATGGTATTCTTCCACGTGAATTGCATGACTTTGGTCTCAAAATGTATTTAAGAGTTGTTTGTATGCATCTATAATGATTTCTGCAGAGTTTGGAATATTTTTAATTTTATTTTTTCTGTTGAAATGAATAGTATAGAAATTAAAGATAATCCTGGTGATTGTCTGAAAAAAGTATCTATGTTTCTATAAAGTTCATAATCTATTTCATTGTCTTCTAGATATAATACTTTGCAGTCTATATTGTTTTATAATATAAAGGTTCATTAATAAATGTGTCCTTTCAGATTACATTCTATATAGAAAAAGTTTAAGATTCCTTTTTTCCCGAGGTCCTTATATTATTTTATTTCTTTGGGATAAAAAGATAATGTTATCTAATTTCAAGTTTTTTAAAGGTTATTCTATGTAAGGGCCGTTCGAAGGTGAAGATTTAATACACTGATGTCAAACTAACCTGTAATTCTATGAATTACAGGTTTTGTTACACTTGATTTTTGTAATCAACTTTTTAATAACTGTTTTTCATTTCTTGCATTTGAAGAATGAAAAATATGGAATACTTCACACATTTTCATATCATCCTTGTGCAAGTGCCATGTTAATCTCTGTATTGTTGTAATTTGGGTAGACCGACTGCTGAAGCATGGAGTATCCTCTTAGTTTAAGTAGTTAATGATGCAATCTTTATACAGGCATATATCCTTGGTTGCCTATTTGTAACAAGGAACCTTTATTGTTCCTAAATATGCTATTGATCTTATTTCTATAAATTTCTGTATATAGTGGGAAAAACTTATATTGTTTGGTCGATTGCTCACATTTGCAATTTTTTGTCAATGACTATTTTGTCGTTTTCATTTGAAATTTGATCATATTTTGAAGCCTTTATAGCTAAGTCCAAAGGTGATGGCTTTTCAAGTACTTATCAACGGAGTTAGCGTTGTGGAGCTAATGGATTCAAAGTAAGCCTTGCATAAGAGCTACTTCTAAACTTCTGCAGCTTAAAATTTCCTAAATGAGGTCTCAGTGGTACAAATGTCTTCCTTACCCTTCACCCTTCTTCCATGTAGGAACAGACCAACCAGAATATCTTACCCTGACAGCATAGTTTTCTTACTGGAACAAAATTAATCTTAGTTACAAGGGTTCATAGAGAGATGAACACTGCAGACCGAAATATTCAGAATAGAAGGTATTTTATCAAAATATAATTGTTTATTATACCTATCATTTTAAAAGTAGCTAAAGCCAAGAATGTGAAAAAATTGTTCATATGCATGTTTACCTAATATCCTGGCCTGTCTACCATCCAACAAGGCAGGAACTTACACTACTGACTTTCTATCACCAGATATTTCCATACCTCCTAGAGAAGTCCATATGTTTCTCCTCGATATTAGGCTTAAATTGGTTATGTTTTAATCAAAGTGTTTCCTCTTGCCTCCAGGCTGTAAATTTACAAATGGTAAAGTTTTAGGTCTAACTCTACTGAAAACTGAGGTAGAGATAATGGAATAATACTTTAAAGCAGAGTTGCCTTTGATACCCTAACCACAACAGAACAATGAATAACAATTTCTCATAATATATATACTTATATATTTTATATTTATATGTATTGATCTTAAATTTCACACAGTGACTCTTACTAGAATTGATTGATAATTTGACAAATAAATTGAAATTTATTCCCATAAATAGATTGAAACATGAATAATTAGGTTTAGAATATATAATAGAATATAAAAAGTATCAATGCAATGTCCTCGGTATAAACTTGTGATACCTTCTAAGTGTTCGTGGTCTTCTGAATTCACATAGTAAAAAAAAACAGTATTGTTTTCCTCTAATCTAGAAGAGATTTTACACTGCTGCTGTGTATATTGTGTTAACTCGCTAGTCCCAAAGTGTTTTTCTCCATATTTCTGAAACATTCTTACTGATTATACCCAAATTTTGCTGATATGATGCCTAAAAGCTATTATTCTTCTGCAGTACCCACGGGTCTGAGGATATCAGGTCCCAGTTATCTGCATCATCAGGTAACATGGGCAAACCTTCTCATCTTGGCCCATGCAACATGCTAACAGAAAGTAATTAAAGACCCATCTCAATTTCTCACTTCCTATGATATTTCAGTGCCCCAATTCATTGCAGGAATTAGCAGTAAGCAATTGTGAAATGTAAGGCAACTTAAAATGAATGATGAGATCACAAAATATGAGAGAAAGTAATGTAGTTCAAACTTTCAATTTACAGATGAGCAGCCCATATGAGTAAACAAAATCCCAAATGTCACAAGATTATTTTTAATACCCCTCTCTTAATGATGAATGAAAGATTGCAGTCCAGCATAAGTAGGCAAAAAAATAATTCCTGGAATGATAGATCCATAATTGTTCTACCAAGGCTAGGAAAACTTGACTTAGAGGTCCAATATAATTTCGAAAAACATTAATTGAGAAGACCCTTAGTACTTCAAAACACTGGTACTTCAGTAAATCTTGGTTCTGTAGTATAAAAATGTTGTCATTCTCAAACCAATGATAACCTACATTTAATCTCTTGAAAGTATATAACTTTTCAAATAAACTTTTTAAAATCATATTCACCAAAATAACACTTGACAAGTAAATGACAGTGACATTAAGTTTTTCAAGTGTAGGAATCAAGTTACAATAGAGTTGATTTATTTACTCAGCACTAATGCCAAATAAGTTCAACCATTCATTAAAGTGTAGAAATAGTATCTCCCACCATTTGCGTTGATCAGTAGGTGCCTTCCAGAAATGTGTAAAATAGATCAGCCTCCCATAATTCAAACCCAAATATTGGATAATAAAGTAAATTTCATCACATAAGAATGCACACTTTAAAAAGTTACTAATAGTTGCCCAATCATGTGTTGCCTTATCATATTTTCCCTATCTGTCTAACATAGTAAGAAATATGACTTTAAGTCTTGATTATGGGTACTGATCAGATATGTGATAAACGTAAAATTTGTCTTCTATTTCTATCATATTACTCTACAGTAATAAAATTTAGTTTTCTTCTTTGTCCAAAACTTATAGGTAGTAGAAAATATCATCCCATGTAAAATAAAATAATCACACACCAATGTACAAAGCCATTTATAAAAACTGGTAGCTAGCTATAAATTCTAAGTGATTTTTAAACTTTCTTGTTGACTAAAGATTAATCTTCCAAAAAGATGAGAATAAAATCATGTCTAGGTGCTTCACGTCTCCAGTCTTACAAATTGTTATTGCAGATGAATGAATTATGGAAATATAAGCTGACATCAGTTCAAGTATATGCAGGATTGAAACTCCATGGAATGTATATAAGCCTTTCAAACTATTAACTGACAGTTTAACAGAATGACTATCAGGATATTGAAACCAGAAAGGAATAATATTAAAGACATAAAATGAATGAAAAATGGAACAAGGGGCAAGTACAGCTAGAATACTCAATGTACACATGTAATAAAGGAAGTGGTAAATCTGAAATAAGTCTTGGAGAAAGGGTTGGTTAAGAATGATAGAAGTATTGCCTCTGATCCAGGAGCATTGGACAATTAGGTGGACATATTTAATTCCAACCCACTTGTGCAACCTTTTGAAATTCAGTTAAAAACACAACTACAAACAAAAACACACAAAAATCACAACCAAACAGCAATCTCTAGAAAGTATTTATATGACCTCACAAAATTTTAAGCAGTTAATGAAGGGCAGTCTTGGGAAAAGCAAACAAAGCTGTTCAAAGATGGCAGGTTAGGGTAGGGGAGAATTTTGAACAGATTTGAATAGACTGTCAAAGGTTATAAATCACCTACATCGACTGAAAATATTTTCTTCTGTGAGTATTCTTTTTTTGGGGGGGGGGGCGGTCGTGGGGCCTGAACTCTGGGCCTGGGCGCTGTCCCTCAGCTATTCATCTCAAGCCTAGCGCTCTACCATTTGAGTCACAGCTCCACTTCCGGCTGTTTTCTTTTTGCCTATGTGATGCTGAGGAATCGAACCCAGGGCCTCAGGCATGCAAGGCAAGCGCTCTACCACTGAGCCACTTTCCCCGTCCCCATTCTGTGAGTATTCTTTGTCTGAACTGGTTACTCCAGTCCTGAGACACTCTTCATAGCTGACGAAAATAGAATGGAAGAAACAAGATAAAGAACCCATTACACCACTGGAGAGATAACAGTCCTCTATGGTTTTTCTCATCTTTCTCCACTACTCTTTTCTCATACTTTTAATAATGTGATTTTGAATTACATCTTTCCTTCTTTTTGAGAGAATTACTGTTTGGTAATTAAATGTCAATTCACAAATTTTGATGTCTTTTTTTTTAAGAACTTTGAATTTAAATTCCACTAAAACCTTGTTTTCACACAGTGAAAATATATTTCCTGGGTAAGGACAATTCTCAAGGGAACCTACAGGATTTACAGCAAGGTTTGTGAGGCTTGTTTGTTTAGTGTGAAAATGAGCCATATTCACCCACATTGCTCCCTCCCAGCTAAGTCTCCAAGGATTTCTTTGCATGAAAGCCTATTTTCCCAGACAATTTTAAATGTCCTTAATAGGCTATGTTGCTAAAAAGTTTGAACAATTAAAATTTACCTGTCATAAATTTTAAAACTTTTTTGAAATTCCTTTATCAGAATCGCGAATTCAACAATCCTAATTCCACCTTTACCATCAAAAAAAGTTAACATGTTGTTTTCATGATATAGTGTCCATGAAACTACTGTTTTCCAGTGGCTTTTTTATGCATATATATGTTCATATAAGCTGATGATGAGCAAAATGACCTCCAAGATATGGAAAGAGAGATATTAATTTGCGGTTGTTGTTTTTGATGTACTATGTGATTTCTATTTTCTTTGAGATTTTCCCCTATGGTTAATCCCCTGCTGTGTTTCATTTTCGTACCCTGTGTATTGTGTATACATTTACCTTAATTAGGGAAGGGAAGAGGAACAAAAAAATGGCGAGGCAAAGACAAAGAGCAAACCAATGCAATGGCAATTCACACAACACAATAAGTTGGAAATGTACATTACAACTTTTGTGAGAAAAATGAGAGAGGGGATAGCAAGTTTGAAAAGTTATGTATTCAGTACCTTACAATGGCTGTAACCCCAGTGCACATAACTTTCATAATAAAATTAAATTAAAAATAAGCTGATGAAATAAAATTTCACTGTTTTGGTATAGTAAATATTATTCTTTATGTAGTAACTTTTTAAAAATCAGTATTATTTGGCATCTAATTTGAATTAATTACCTCTTCTTTATCACAGGATCACCAACTTGAATATCCAACTAGACAATTTTTCACAATATACTTGCCAATATTTTGAAAATAGAATAAATTTACTACTTTCTTATACTAACACAGAAAACATTTTCATTCTATGGAAACCCATAACTTTTAAAAGTAAATAAGTTGTTAAGAGGACAGAATGTATTTGTTCTTCAAAATTCCTAGGACTAATAACTACTCATTTTAAAATTCTGAACATTCCATACCTGAGAGACTCAAAATATACCTGTTTGCATGTTATGTAATTCTGCAATAGATTCATTTTCCAATGGGGTGTTACAGACTGAGAAGTGAACAGAAAAAGAGCCACATTCTTTTATGGGATAAAACTATGAAGCATGTTATAATTAATTCTTCAAGAGTAAGCAGTTTTTTATCAGATTAAGCTATTATTTCATGACCATCAATCACAAGATTTATGTCATAAAGTCATCCTAGCCCACCAGTTTCCAATTTGTAGGGTGTACCTCAAAATTCCCTTAATTCACATCAAGTATAGCTTATCTCCATTGTGAAAATACACTGCATCTCTGCTAATGTGATGCCCTCCTTGTTCTGGAAAGAACACCACTATTAACTGGGTTGCATCATTTTTCCTCCACTGGAATTCTTGCAAATATTACTTATATTTATACTTTTTAACTATCAAAGATAATCAGGATGCTAAGCTTGGAAGATTACAGTTCAAGACTGTGAAATCTCAGGGTCTATGTTGAAGGGGCAGAATGATGCAGGCTCCGGCCTCAGGATTATCTGAGGACTGTGTTTAAGTATTAGGAAAGCTCTTGGTATGCCGGGCTAGAGAGGAAAAATGTTCTCTCCCTATCTCAAAACACATGTCATGGACTCCTGGGAGCTGAGGAAGTAGCTCTTCTGCTTGCTTAAGCATAGTTGAACAGCTGGTCAAGCATTTTCCTGAGATTGGAAAAGTGGTTTGAGCTTATTCTAAAATAGTTTTGATAAATAATATACCAAGACAGGGCTGAGAAGGTGGCTAAGTGGTAGAGTGCTTGCCTTGCATCCATGAGGCCCTGAGTGCGATTCCTCAGCACCACATAAGCAAAAAGAAAAAAGCCAGAAGTGGTGATGTCGCTCAAGTGGTAGAGCTCTAGCCTTGAGCTGAAGAGCTGAGAGACAGCACCCAGGCCCAGAGTTAAGGCCCCATGACCAGACCCCCCCCCAAATTAATAATATACCAAGGCATTGTCTCATAGGTCAAGTAAAAATGTATCTGTTAAAATTTTTGTGTCAATGTCTTCTGACCAAATCTTGGCAAAGATCATGCTTGCTTGTCTTTAAATACCCACTAACAACAAAGCACAGCATGCAGTGGCAATTGCTGTTTGCACTCTGCATCCCCAGTGCCCTGGTGATTTCGTTACACTTACTCAGGGACCCCAAGGCACTAGACGTTACAATTGGCACCCAAACAGGGACCCTTCATGGTTGAATTCAGGAAGGGATATTCAGGTAAGTACTTTTAATTACAGGATGATGGGACAAGTTAAATCTACTCCATACTTAACTATGCTTAAACATTTACTTGCTGCTTATGGTCTAAATATTTCTTCTTCTGACATAGAAATCTGTATTAATGTAGTTAGGGAATGGAATCCTTGGTTCCCCGATGAAGGAACATTAGATGTCGATAATTGGAAATGAGTAAAGAATAACGTAGAAAGAGCTGTTCGAGAAGGGGAAAAGATTCCTATTAGATTTTGGTCCATTTGGGCTATTTTACATACCCTTTTTAAAGCTTTGAATGAGGAAAGATTAAAAGCAGACTTAAAGAAAGAGGCCACCCCTTTTATAGTAGATTTACAATTGGACTCTGAGGTTAAGGACTCAATAGATAAGGATGCATTGCAGTTCACAGAGAAAAAACAAGAGGTAAAAAAGGCTGAAAAGGAACAAACTGAAAGTGTAAACAAAATGTCTGAGCAAATGGAATGGATATTATCAAAATTACAACATATGGGGTTGGAAATTAGCAGAGTGAAAGGAGAACCTGAGAAACTGAAAGTAAAGCAGCCTTCAGCTCGTTCACTGGCCAATGCAATTTTTACAGCATCATTCCCTCACAAAACACAGGGCTCAGACAGTGACTTTGATGATGAAATGCCTATTTTTTCTTATCCTGTAATTCAACGACCACCTATGAATGGTATATCTCAACCAGCCAGATATTAAGGTGCTGCTGTAGATGATATTGGTAAACTTAAGAAGGCAGTAATGTTGTATGGTCCGTGTAAGGTCCACTCCAGGATGGCCAGCAGACTCCACACTCCTCGCAGCAAAGTCTCCACCCAGTACCTGCGTTACCTAGGCAACTGGGACACCTGGAAGAGGTCACATCTGCATCCCCTGAGGTCACATCTGAATTTGATGTGGCCACACCTTTCTCTGCCCATACCCTAGATAAGGCCTAACCCAAGCCCAGAGGTGCTCTCTTGCTGCTCTTTTCTTGCTCTCTCTGCTCTCTGCTCTTTTCTAGCTCTCTCACTGTTCATTTCAAACACTCTGCTCTCTTTCGCTGCTTTCTCACTGTTCTTTTCTAGCTCCCTCTGCTCTCTTGCTGCTCTTTTCTAGCTCTCTGCTCTCTCCCAGCTCTTTTATAGCTCTCTGCTCTCTCGCTGCTCTTTTCTAACTCTCTCTTCTCTCTCTTTCCTCTCTTTCTTTCCTCTCTCTTTCCCAGCTCTCTCTTTCCTAGGCCTTCCCCAGCCACGTGGAGTGCCAACTTGCCTGTTCCCAGCAGGTTTACTGAATAAACCTACCCCTTACCTGAATACCACGTGTGTGGTGCTCTTCTTACTCAGCTACCTTTTTTTAAAAACCTAACATAAATGGTGCCGTGACTCGGATAAAGGGCTTAAATTCAGGATTGCTGGGATTTCTCTGTTTTTTTTTTCGTCTTTTTTCTTGTTCTGTTTGTTTTTACCCTTTTTGCTCTGAGGAATACGCACAATTCTGATGGCCTTTTGTGAACCCAACTGTCTGCTGCGGACAGAGCTCATCGATACCATTGCTGGCCTTCATAATCCACGTCCACACCACTTCTCTACTCTGGTAAGTGAAGCTACTCTATGGTTCTCTGTTGCTCTCTCTAGAGGGCTCTGGGGAATGTTGGGACGCCGCTTCCGCCTCGTCAGCTCTACTTCACTCACCAGACTGACTCTCCTACTCTTTTAATGGGGTGCTGCGAATCACGCTTGAGCCGTGAAACCCCTTTAAAATGTCTCCTGCTCTCCCTGGAAAGCCAGAGTGCCTCATTTTTATGCCATTCTCAGATGTAGACAGTTTTTGCTACTTCAATGGTAAATGGTCAGAAGTCTGTTTACTTTTGGGCTCTCTCTGTTCTCTCTCTGCCATTCATGTCCAACTTTCCCTATCTCTCGCTGTCTTTTTTCTACATTTTGGCTTGTGTCCTGAAGAGTGTGACGCAGGCTGGGTCCCAACGAACCCCTCTAGGTTCTCTTTCAAAGGCTAGCCAATTGTAGTCTTGGTCTATTTGTTCAAGGTGTCTTTGCATTTTTTTTTTCAGAAATTCACCATCTTGAGTTCACCATCTTGGCCACATGGTGACTTTAGGGTTTGGCCCTATATGGCCCTTAACCTTCCACCAAACTTACTATTCCATCCATCTATTCTAAGGTGCCTTGCTAACAAGTTGCGCTCTTCACAGGCCCTGGTAACTGAGGCTCAACCATGTGATGTGCCTTTGTTAGCAAAGATGTCTAAACATTGTTGTTAAAATTTTAGGTTTTGAGTTTTGCCTTTTTTGTTTTGTGTTGTTTATTCTACTGACTACATGGTTCTAAAATACTGGGCATATCTGTGCTAAAATTGTCATCACATCTAATGAGGTTTGTCATTTCAGAATATTTGTTGGCAATTCTTGATAAGCCTTTTTGTTTTGTGTTGTGAATTCTACTGACTACATGGTTCTAAAATACTGGGCATATCTGTGCTGAAATTCTCATCACATCTACTGAGTTTTGTCATTTCAGAATATTTGTCTGTCAATTATTGATAAGAACCAGGTCAGTTCTACTTATTCTACTTGATCTCCTTGTTGCTTTAATTGAAAATAATAAAGGGTTTTTGTGGCATAGATTGCAGTTCAAAGTCAGCCCAGGCTGAAAACTCCCTAAGACTCCATCTCCCAACTAACCTACAAAGAGCCCGGCTGGAATCATGGCTCAAGATTCTTATTTCTAAGCAGCCAAACACTGGAAGTACTAAGGTAACTCAAAGTGGTAGAGCACTAGCCTTGAGCAGAAGTGTTCATGGACCGTGCCCAGGCCTTGTGTTCAAGCCTCCTTGAATACCAACTTGGGCAAGCCATCCCAGCAATGAGCACCTAGACTCAGCCAGTCTGGGGAACAAGGGAACATGGAGAGGAGTAAGAGGAGATGTCACATCAGCTACTTTGTGCCTGCCCTTTCAAAATTTACCAGAGCCAGGAGGTCAGTGGAAGTAAGAAGCCTGCCCATCAAATGTCTATACCTGTCTACCTATTAACTAAACAGGAATTTATATTCTTGCCTTTGTCACCTGACTTCTCTACCTAGTCGCCAGATGTCAGAAGTATCTAGGGACATTTCTACATTTTCAGCCCCAAGTCCTTCCTCTTGCCATTTATTTGCTCTGGAGTATTTTTTTCCAGCCTCTCAATGCTCATCAGACTTCTCCAGGCTTCATCTAAGGACTCATGCCACCAAGGTACCACTGCTGCTCACTGCCTTCTCTGGGAGGGGACCAAATTCCAGCCTTTTACCCCTATTGTCGATGCCCCCTTGTCAGCAGGAAGTAGCCCGAGAGAATCCATGCCCTATTTTATGATTATTAAAAGGCTGGAATATAAGGTCCGCTACAGGATGGTGAGCAGACTCCACCCTCCTCGCAGCAAAGTCTCCACCCAGTACCTGCATTACCTATGCAACTGGGACTCCTGGAAGAGGTCACATCTGCATCCGTTGAGATCACATCTGAATTTGATGTGGCCACACCTTTCTCCGCCCATACCCTAGATAATGCCTAGCCCAGACCCAGAGGTGCTCTCTTGCTGCTGTTTTCTAGCTCTCTCTGCTCTCTGCTCTTTTCTAGCTCTCTCACTGTTCTTTTCTAGCAATCTGCTCTCTCTCTCTCTGCTCTCTCACTGTTGTTTTCTAGCTCTCTGTTCTCTTGCTGCTCTTTTCTAGCTCTCTGCTCTCTCGCGCTCTTTTCTAGCTCTCTGCTCTCTTGCTGCTCTTTTCTAGCTCTCTCTTCTCTCTCTTTCCTCTCTCTTTCCCAGCTCTCTCTTTCCTAGGCTTTTCCCAGCCTCGTGGAGTTCCAACCTTGCCTGGTCCCAGCAGGTCTACTGAATAAAACTACCCCTTACCTGAATACCACGTTCGTGGTGCTGTTCTTACTCAGCTTCCTCTTTTTAAAAACCTAACAGTCCTCAGTCTCATTATGTTAAGGAATTGCTTAATGGGCTTGCCTGACATTACAATAATTTTGCTCCCTAGGATTGGAAGATGCTTTGTAGAGCCTTGCTTAAGAAACCGAAATACCTACAATGGCAAATGTGGTTTACTGAGTTATGTACAAAAAGGGCTAAACAAAATGCACAGAGCAGTAATCCACACCTGCAGATCATAACCTTTCCCATGTTAAGTGGAACAGAAAAATATGCGGATGCTCATATGTAAGTGAACTCTCCTGAAGAGATCCATGAGGAGTTAAGAGACATTGGTATTGAGGCATGGGAAAGGATTTGACCAGTAGGAGAGCATTATGGCTTTTGGACTAAAGAAATTAAAAAACCTAATCAACCCTATGTTGAATTTTTATCACGATTGAAATTGACCTTGGAATGTACTGTTGTGGTAGAGGCTGCAGGGCAACAACTGCTACACATGTTGGCTTATGAGAATGCTAATGAGGACTGTAGACGGACCCTATTGCGTATTAAAGAATCTGGGGATGTGAATACATATTTAAGGGACTGCAAAGACGTTACATCTGAATCCAGGTGTATGCAGGTATTTGCTAAATCTATGGCCACTAACCTGGCATGCTTGCAAACAAAACCCTCTAAAGTGTTTTGGATAGGGTCAAAAAGGCTACTGACGTTAACAAGAGAGGACCAGGAATTTGCCCTAAATGTAAAAAATGGAAGCACTGGGCAAGGGAGTTTTGATCAAAAATAGACAATAAAGGAATTCCTATAAAAGATGCTTACCCTATGCAGGGAAAGTCTCCATTGGGACAGCCCCGGGGCCCAGGATTAATAATGGAGGGCAGCCAACCATTTTTTCCCTTCTTCCTGCCACAGCCCACAGCACCGCAGTGGACATACCAGCCTTAAAAGATTTTATTTTGAAAGGTGGTGATAAGCCACAAAAATATCCTACTGGAATTTATGGGCCTTTACCTGAAGGAACATTTGGCCTATTGACCTGTAGATCCAGTCTTAATGCAAAAGGAGTTTTAATATATTTAGGAATTATTGATGCTGACTATATTGGGGAAATAAAATTTTTAATGTCAGCTGCTGCACATATTTCCTTTAAAAAGGGAGAATGAATTGCTCAAATCTTGTTATTATCATATATATCTATTGGAAAGTCATTTACACTCCACATTGGGGGATTTGAAAGTACTAACCAACAAAATGTGTTTTGGACTACTCATATTACTAAAATGCAGCCTAAGATTAAGATTAATATTCAGGAAAAGATATTGACAGGACTAATAGATACTGGCTCAGATATTACAATTATTAAAACTCATGAATGGCCTAATCATTTATTATATAAAATAATCCCCTGTAATATTAAAGGAGTTAGCAATACTCCTGTAAATTTTATAGGACAAACAGTGTCATATGTTACTATAACCTCAGAAGACGGACAGAGAGCTATCCTTAAATCTTATATTATGGAAGTTCCAGTTAACATAATTGGTAGAGATGTACTGGAACAATGGGGAGCTTATATTCAATTTTAACATTTTTAGATGGAGCCCATAAAGATATTAGGGAAATTTGAGGAACTTCTTTGGATTGAACAATGTCCTATATCTAAAGAAAAATAAGAAACAGCTCATCAATTAGTTGCAGTACAGTTAACCAAAGGACATATTGAGCCTTCTATGTCAACATGGAATTCTCCAATATTTGTTATTAAAAAGAAGTCAGGGAAATGAAGATTGCAGACTGATTTATGAGGAGGTAAGGCATCCATGTACCCTATGGGGGCTTTACAACCTGGTATACCGTCGCCTGCCATGCTTCCTAAAAATTGGCCAATAATAGTAATAGATTTACAAGATTGCTTTTTTTTTTTAACCATTCCTGTACATGTAAAGATTGTAAAAGATTTGCCTTTTCTTTACCACAAATAAATCATCAAACCCCTCATCAGCGCTTCCAATGGGAGGTGTTGCCCCAAGGAATGATGAATTCTCCAACTATGTGTCAGATATATGTTGATAAGCCTTAAAACCTGTTAGACAAAAATGGCCTCACATTTATATTTTTCATTATATGGATGATATTTTGTTTGGAGGACCAAATATAACAGAATTAGAAATGGTGTTACAGTGTTTACACTTTATATTTAAAGATTTTTGATTAATAATAGCACCTGGAAAAATACAAAAAGATACGGTGGTAAAATATTTAGGATATATTGTTTGTAGACAAACAGTGACAACTCAAAAAATATCTTTACGACGTGATCAATTACATATATTAAATGATTTTCAAAAGTTACTAGGAAATATTATTTGCATGCTACCAGCCTTAGGAATTCCTACTTATCTATTACATAATTTGTTTCAATGTTACAAAGGGAGCCTGATTGACATAGCAAAAGAACTTTAACTAAGGAAGCTGAAAGAGAAATACAATTTGTAGAACAGAGAATAAAAAAATGTTTTTACATCGAGTAACGCTTATTCAACTCATAAATTTATATATTTTAGATACATGAAAATACCCAACAGGAATTATAAGACAAAATGAGCTACCATTAGAATGGATTTATACACGGCATAGATTTACAAAAAATATTATGCCTTATGAACAACAGTTGGCAGTTATTATTCAACAGGCCAGGCAACTGGTATTTATCCTATCAGGGCATGATTTATTTGAAATCATCTTTCCTTTGCCAAAAGACCAAGTAAAATATTTGTTAAACCTGTCTGAAATGCTACAAAGAGCATTAGTAAATTTTACTGGGCAATTTTCCTATCATTTTTCCCAAAGGTAGATTGTGGGATTGCTTGGGTAAACAACAACTTATCATTAATAATATAATTACCAAGGCCCCTATTTCAACTGCTATTACTGTTTTTACAGATGGCTCCAAAACAAAAAGTGCTATTAGACAACAAATAAATATTGGGTACAAAGAACTACTTAAGCATCAGTTCAACAAAATGAACTTTTTGCTATTATTAAGGTGTTACAAGATTTTGTGGGAGATGTTAATATTGTTACTGATTCTGCCTAAGCTGTAGGAGTTGTGAGTAATATAGTCACTGCAGTTACACATTCATCTAAACCCCAGCTAAACCAATTATTTAAACAATTACAAGCATCACTGCAACAACGTAATGCCAAAGTGTTTGTAGCTCACATTAGAGCTCACTCTTCCTTACCTGGGTACCTTGTATATGGCAATAATCAGGTTGATAAATTAATTTTGTTCTGCTAAACAGGATCATTCTCATTTACATACAAATTCTAGCTATTTACATATACTTTATAAAATACCTTATTCTCAAGGTAAACAAATTATAAAAAGGTGTCCTATCTGCAGACCAATGCTTTGAGAGTTGTACCTGCTGGAGTAAATCCTCCCAGATTACAACCTATAGAGCTCTGGCAAATGGATATAATCCATGTATAAGCCTTTGGCTGTTTTTCCTTTGTACATGTTACAATAGATACGTATTCCAAATTTGTTTGGGCTTCTGCCCTTATGGGAGAAACTGTTAACCATGTAATAGAACACTTATTGGAAGATTTTGCCATTATGGGAGTGCCTGCCAAAATGAAGACTGACGTGGACCAGCCAATAAAAGTATCAGATTTAAAAGATTTTGTGAACTTTATGATGTGGTACATATTACAGGAATAGAATATAACCCCCAAGGACAAGCCATTATTGAATGTGTTCATGGCACACTAAAACAACAAATGAAAAAAATTAAAATGAGGAAAAGGTTGGATGAAAGTATGGATATTTTGTGGTATTCCATGCAAAATCCTAAAATAATTTTACATCAAGCTCTTTATGTTCTTAATTTTTTAAACTAACCACAAGGAGATATTTTAACTAGAGCTGAGCGCCATTTTGAGCAAATATCACAAAAACCTTATTTAAATGCTCCCGTATGGAATAAGATTGCATTGGATGCAGAATGGCAACTAGGAACATTATTACATAAGGGGCAAGGATAAGGTTTTGTGTCTACACAGGATGGCAAACAATACTAGCTTCCTGCCTGATGGATACAGACGTGGCCCAGTGAGGACAGCCCCATATCTTGCAAGGAATCCGCCACCAGTTGAGGAAAAAGAAATCCCCACTGCCCACCTGGGGGCAGGTTAAAAAGTTGACTGGAGAAGGACAAAAGATGTTACAATTTAATGGTAAACCTGTCATGGCTGAGAACTTGTTCCTGGCCATGTGCCCTGCTTATTGTAAACTCTGTCCATGCTAATGCTAATGTAAGTTATTGGGACTTTGTTCCTAACCCTCCTTTATTGGAACCTGTTGTTTGGGGAGACATGTATATAACAGTCTATACTGTTCCTGCTGTTTTATCTCCTCCTTGGAATAATTTCACATTTTGCAATAAAGATGATGGTACCTTTTTAAATTTTACTTACTATACTCATTCCTTGCCTGTTTTTCTGGGGCCTCCTCCATGTTTAGTAATGAATTGGCAACATTGGGTTTTACCTGGGAAACGCACTTCCAATTCTAAAACACAGCTGCACCAATTAACTACTTGGCCATTAATAGTAGCTGGGAAAGTGTCACTGATGGCGAGTTATCCTTACCTATGTGCCCTGATTTTACTTATATTGATTTAAAATATCAGCCTTTTGTGTGGCAAGAGGGTAGAGGAACATTTGGGAAAATGTTCAATAATTTTATTAATTGAGGACCTTTTGGACAGTTTATTAACACATGTTCAGAATGGAATATTACCAGATGTGATTTATCAAATGTTACTAGGATGCCGGAAGCCATTAATGGATAGCTTACTGGAGCTCAATTGATGGCCTAGGGAGATGGAGGCTTTGCAGATGCTCTATGGGCTTTCATGGCTGCACCCAATGCTGTTCAGACTCATCTTTGGAAGGTCGCAGCGGCGCTGAAACCCATGATGCTATCAAATGGATCGTTTTCAGGGACGGTGAACTCTGCATCCACTTATAATTTTACTTTGTACAAATCTTATGATGCAACTGCTTGTGTAGCTCTGCCTTATGCATTTTTAGTGGGAAATTATACATTTTCTCCTACTATTTCTTGTTTTAATTGTCGCCTGTGTTCTTGCATTAATTCCTCTCTTAATTTTAATGGCAGTATAGTACCATGATATTACAACAAAGAACTCATATTTGGCTACTGTTAAATTAGGAAGAGAATGGTCCCAAAATCCTTTGGATAGTGTTGTTATTGAATTTTTTACCAAACTACTACAATGTACATAGTGCATGATTGGAGCCATGGTAGCTGTCATCTTAAACTTAATTGCTATTACCACTGTTGCTGCGGTGTCTGGAATTGCCCTACACACTTCCTTACAAATTAGCACTTTGTGGAAGAATGTCACCGGGATTCACATGAATTGTGGGTCTCACAGGTAGAAAATGATACTCTATTACAAACACAGATTAATTTTCTTAAACAGACAGTGGGATGGTTAGGAAACAAGTTATTGGTTGTGAAAAAAAGTTATTGTTAAAATGTGATTGCAATTTTACTACCTTTTGCATTACTAATGTAAAATATAATATATATATATATATATATGATTAGAATGTAATACAGCAATATTTATATGGAAATTCTACTGCTGCTCAATTGATTGCTCAGTTACAATTTGATGTACATGATATTTTTGGTAAACAATTTACAAATGATGATGCTTCTAATATTGCTGATGCATTTATTAAACAATTGGAAGGGTTGGATCCAAAAGAAATACTACAAAGCATTTCACATACTGCTAGTGGTGTGGAAATTATGGTTGTTATTATTTTGTTTGCACTTGTACTGTTATATTTGATATTTATGAAACCAATGCAAGCGTCTATGATAACTCTGTGGAAAGCTTTACTTTTAAAACAAAAGAAAAAAGAAGGAAATTGTGAAGACTCAGGGTCTATGTTGAAGGGGCAGAATGGTGCAGACTCCGGCCTCAGGATTATCTGAGGACTGTGTTTGAGTATTAGGAAAGTTCTTGGCATGCCGGGCTAGAGAGGGAAAATGTTCTCTCTCCCTATCTCAAAACACATGTCACAGACTCCTGGGAGCTGAGGAAGTAGCTCTTCTGATTGCTTAATCATAGTTGACCAGCTGGTCAAGCATTTTCCTGATTGGTTTGAACATGCTCTAAAATAGTTTAGATAATAATATATCAAGACATTGTCTCATAGGTCAAGTAAAAATGTATCTGTTGAAATTTTTGTGTCAATGTCTTCTGACCAAATCTTGGCAAAGATCATGCTTGCTTGTCATTAAATACCACTAACAATAAAGCACAGCATGCAGTGGCAATTGCTGCTTGCACTCTGCATCCCCTGTGTCCTGGTGATTTTGTTACCCTTACCCAGGGACTCCAACGCACTAGACGTTGACAAAAGCCCACCGAGGCAGGAAGGTTCTCTAGATTCTTATCTCCAATAAACTTTCCAGCAAAAGCCAGACACAAGTGAGCTGAGATTGAAGTGGTAGGGCATGGGCCTTGCGCACAAAGAGGCTCAGAGACAGTGTCTAGTCCCCGAGTTCAAGCCCTAGGTCAAACTAATAAAATAAACAAACAAAAAAAACAAATCCCAAACCTAGCAGTTTTCTCACTGTATACAGAAGACGTTATTAAGGAAATTGCTACCTGTGTTACATACAGGTAGAAGACAGATGACACACAATTATTCTCTTCATACCATGTTATACCAAAACCTCAAAAAATCGTCTTTTCTAAATTTATAAATTAATATCATCCATTTTTTGCCAACTCTGTCTACATTATTCACATTTTCATTTTATACATGAAGTGTTGGTATTATCTATTAACTGAGTTCTAATTCTCATGAAAGAATATTCTAGGCAAATAGATTGCAAGAAACATTTGTAACTTTATCAATTAAACCCTCTACTTAAAAGAATTTTGTAGTATCCTATAGAATATGAAATTACAAACAAAACCAAAATGTTTATTTTAAATTTAAACTGTAATTTAGCAAGATCTACATTAGATTAACTTTGCTATTTCTCCAGGCTTAAGCTTTTGTAATCCTTCATCCTATCCTTGGAATCTATCAGAATGATGATTACTTACTTTTTCAAATTTTGGATGGGAATCATGAGCCATTTTGCATCTAAGAATGTTCTGTAATGAAGAGAACATTTAAAACACAACTGAGGATTATATATGAGTTGCATTTCAACAGGAAACGACTTCTCAAAATATAATGACAATATTAGCCCAAACTTCGAACTGCGTATTCCTTTCTTGTTTGGTTTGTTTTATTAAGACAAAATTATACTACCTGGTCCAGGGAAGGTATCACTGTGTAATTCCACTATCTAATCTCCTGTCTTAGTCTGAGTGCTAGAATTCTAGCCTTGTATCACATTTCCCCTCCATAGTTTCTTGGTTTATTTAATCGAGATACAGACTAGCAATTCTGAACTTCTCCAGTAATATTATCCACTATACTGCTCAGAGTGTTCATATACTCTTTTCAAAGATGTTATAACATTTGACACAGAATATGAACATTTTCAGATGTACCTGCAGGAGTCTCTGATTCATTCCTCCATGGACCTGATCCCATTAATAATGATTACTTGACTCTGGTCCCTATCTATGTAATATTCTTAAACTTTTTTGAAGAAGGTTCACTTGAGGACTTTCTAACATTAAAAATTATCACTTGATTCCAATCTTACTCAGGACATATTTTCTATTGTTTTCTACCTTTTCCACATATTCTGAGAGTTGCTTCATATGTGTATTTGTGAGTGCATATATGTGTCTCTGTATATATGTGTATGATTGTATGTATGTATGCAAAAGCGTCAAGATCTTATTCAGCAACCTTGCTCATGGCTGGTATTCCAATACTTGAGCCATGCTTCCAATCCAGCTTTTGGCTGGTTAATTATAGTTTCTCAAAGACTGTTCTGCCCAGGCTGGATGCATACGGAACTTCCCAGACTCCTTTACATTCTTAGGTTTTATTTCTCCAGTAGTATCAACTTTTAAATTACAAACATTTTTGTGAGTGTAAAGGCTAAGCTGTAGCCTAGATTTTCAACGTAAGAATTCATATAAAGATAGATGAACATGCACATTATATATGCTGTGTGTACACTGTTAGAAATGTGATCCTTAGCTGGGTGGTGGTGAGATCTTAGGACAGGGCTCAAAGCTAGGCTGGGCAAGAAAATCCTGGAGACTCTTTTTCCAATTAACTACAAGAAAACTGAAAGTGGCCCTGTGGCTCAAGTATAGAGCATTAGCCTTGAGCTGAATAGCAGAGGGACAGCTCCCAGGCCCAGTGTTCAAGTGCCAAGACCATCACTAACAAAAAATACATAAGTAAAGGAAAGAAAGTAAATGTGATCTTATCCACCAGTTCATGGCTAGTATAATCCCTGCTCTCTCAGGATGATCTTTTTTTTCCAATTAAGTCCATGCTCTTATATCTGATTTGCATTGAAAACAGAATTATGCTTCCATTCTACTGTCTACAAAGTTGCGTGATTAGCAAGCATGATTTAGAAAGGGAGTGGCCTCATACTTCCTGTTCCACGTACGAGTAATGCTTTCTCTATGTCACTCTCATAAATCTACATACTGGACTTGGCTTTATTGTTTCAATGTTGTCTTATTTGTAGAGTCTTCTATGAACCCTTATACTTAAACACAAAACTTCTCTTTCTCTTATTATTGCTATTGTTTCCTTACTGTTAACTCATGAACAGTTGGCAAATAATGCGCAGCACATACACTCACAAAAAAATGATCTGAGAATCTTCTTCCCATTTAAAATTCGCCTTAATCCATAGAGAACTTACAAAGTTTGAACTCAATATACTTATGGAAAATGTATTTAAAAGCAATATAAATTTCATATTTTCTCTTTACTAAGTTGTCTCTGAAACACGTGTAACCTCAGAGCAGGATGTCCTTGTGTTTTTTCGGTGAAGCAAGAAAACATTCATTATATCTCAGGCAGCACCGTAGATTGTTCCTGGAAGTAACTGCTACTGGATGTGGAAACTGGTCCCAGGAAAGGAATGGAACATAGAGGATTGACAAAGTTCAAGTTAAATTGTGCTTTCCTTTTTACTGTTCAAAAAATCCCAAGGCTTGAAGGAAACTCTGTCCCTGACTTTTTCGTGTGTGTATTTACTCATATATAACTTTTCTGTAAACTCCTAGTTGAGAGTATTACAAAAAGAAATAATGTGCCATTTGAAAGCCAGCATAGAACAAAAGGAAATAATGTTGTTTAAAACATGTTCTATTGCAGGGACTGGGAAGTTGCCTCAGTGGTAGAGCACTTGCCTTGCATGGATGAGGCCCAGGTTCGATTCGTTAGCACCACATAAGCAAAAATAAGCCAGAAGTGGTGCTGTGGCTCAAGTTGTAGAGTGCTAGCCTTGAGTTGAAGAGCCGATGGACAGCGCTCAGGCCCAGAGTTCAGGCCCACGACTGGACCCCCCCAAAACCATTCTACTGGTAAGAAACAAAGACATGGAGGCTTTAAAGTGTCTTATCGATGGTATTTTCACCCCTGAGATGATTCCCTTGTTTCAGGAGTCAGTTATCAATTCCTTTAGTTTGGTCCTGAATTTTCCAGAGAATAAGGATTCCAAAAAAGTATCCAGTGATTATGATCAGCAAAAGAAGCCTCTTCTCAGACCAGTACTCCTTTAAGGAGGGTCCCAATGAAATATCTGGGGGTTTTATTTGCTTGTTTTTTTAGTTTGTGTTGGTTATGGGGCTTGAACTCCTAGGCTGGATCCTGTCTCTGAACAGTTTTGTTTCCTGCTAACCTGCCCCCAAAGCTCTGCTGCTTGAACTAAAATTACACTTGTGGTTTTTATGCTGTGTAATTACAGATAAGAGTTTGACAGACTCTACTGCCATGGTTGGATTCGAACTAAGATAGTAAGAAAGCCAAGTGACATCAACTGTATAGACATCTCTCTTCAAAGAAGAAATATTAGATGTTTTTTGTAAAGCTAATATTTGACATTTTTTTCTCTTTTGTATTGTGAGAATACCATACAGAGGAGTTACAATTACACGGGGAAGATAATGTGTACATTTCTTATCAAGCATTGTTGCCTCTTCTTTTTTTCCCCTTCCCATCCCTTCCCATACTCTCCCTCTTCCCCCATCCCATCCTCCCCCCACCAAAGTTGTAAAGTTCATTTTTTGACATAATGACTTGTACATCTTATTGTTGCAATGGGTCCACCTGTATCCCTAAACGATTTGTTTTTAGAGAATATGTCCAGCACAGATTCCATAACATAACTCACCAAAAGTAGGTGAATTGAATCATTTTGGAATTAATTTTTTTTGCTTGGGAAGATTATTGATCTTGTCGTTCCTTTTGGGGAAACTTAAAGTCATATTTCACCTTTTTTGTTGGTTCTGAGGCTTGAATTCTGATCCTGGGCACTGACCCTCCGCTCTTCAGTTCAAGTTGACCTCACTACCACTTTAGCTACAGCACCACTTCCTGGTTTCTGGTGGTTAATTGAAGATTAGGTTCACATGGACTTTCATGACAAGGCTGGCTTTGAACCACAATCCTCTGGTCTCAAACTCCTGAGTAGCTAGGATTACAGGTGTAAACCACCAGCACCCATTTCATATTTGCATTTAGGTGCACTGACACACTGTGTAGACAAAGAATTGAAATTTTAACCAAATGATGACATTGCAGCTTTTCAAAAAAATTGAGGTAGCAGTAAATATGTCCTCCTTTTCCAGTTTGTTACATTAATGAATCATGAGCTATGGGACCCTTACATTAGCATCCTGTGACATCTGTATAGGTGTATTTAGTATCAGGAAATGTTCATAGAGAAATATAGAAAGAATGAGATTTTTAGAAAACAAAGGAGATAAGATATGAAAGAACAGCATAGAAGGAGATACATTTACCACGCAGAGATTAAGAACTAGCCTAAGAGATTTAGAATGCTAAAGGCAATGAGGAAAAGCCTAGTTGACAAATAGTTCTTCAATAACCAAAAATGGTTCTCTAGACCAGTTTCTGGTATACCTTATTTACTATCATTTTTTCCTTCCATCCGGAGTTACTCCTTATTTTCTGTCATAACTATTAATTAGCCTCTGCCTTTTTGATGGCAAAACTGACCAAAAAGATTTCAAAATCACGCAGACTACTTTTCACTTTGTGATTAGCAGTGATGACACAAAATGCTGGAATCCTTGACTTTCCAGAATTAATCTTCAGCGGACATCCAAGCACATTCCTGGCATTAATTGCTGTGACTTAATGAACAAAACTTTTTTCAACACAGTATCCTAACATAAGTAAAGTACATGAATTAGGGGCTATTGTCAGGTGTCAGTATGTAAGGAGCAATTATATATTTCAAGTATGTGTTCTTTCTTTTCCATTTACTAATTTTTTTGCCAGTCCAGGGGCTTAAACTCAGGGGTAGGGAATTATTCCTGAGCATTTTTTTCCTCAAGGCTAGCACTCTACCACTTGTGGCCCAGTATTCTTTCTAGTGTTTTTCTTTTTTCTCTGTTACTGAGGAATTGAACCCAGGGTTTCATGAATACTAGGCAATCACCATACCATGAAGCCACATTCCCAGAGCCCTAAATGACTTTCTTAAGAAGGCATTACATTTTCATTCCATAACTAAGTATCATAAGTTTGGCCAGGTGCTAGAAAATGATGTAGAAAGCAATACAATACAATAAGTCCAGTAAGGCTGGATGGACAATGAATTTCATGATCTAGCCAGGGCACAGTGTGGCTTACCTCAGGGTGCTGTTTCAACAGGCTGAGCTAGACAGCTCCTGACCCACAGCCCACCTCCAGAATGAGACGGTCACCTTGGATTCCAGCCACATGGGGATGCTGGGCCCCCTTCACCAGCACCCATTCAAACAGTTTTTATGAAAGAGAGAGGGAAAAGTCAGAATTAAAATTAGGTTGGGTGCCGGTGGCTCACAACTCTAATCCTAACTACACTGGAGGCTGACATATGAGGATCATGGTTCATAGCCAGCCCCCACAGGAACGTCTCTGAGACTCTTATTTCCAAAGAACCACCAGAAAACTAGAAATGGTGCTGTGGGCTCAAGTAGTAGAGCACTAGCCTTTTGCTGAGGAGCTCAGCAACAGCGCCCATGCCTAGTGTTCAAGCCCCACAACTGACAAGAACTGGACTCCCTACCACAAGAAGCGGATTGAATATCACCCATTGTCCTAGGGAGCATGGTAGTGAAGTCAGGCCGAGCTTCCTGTGAAGTTGAAGTCATAAGGAGGTTACCTGACTTCTCTGTGCCTCGGTTTCCCCAGATGCAAAATTAAACACAGTGAAGGATCCCCATCCTCATGGGTATAGGGTAACGATGAAAGAGACCCATGTTTTGTTTCAAAATCCCCAGCTGTTGCATGATTAATAACTGGCCCCACCTGAGCCCTTTGTGGGTATCTTCCTGTCATTTGCTCACAGAATTGCAGAGAACCTTCTCTGAATGCCACTCCCTCCATGCCAAGCCATGCTCCAGAGATTCCCTCTGTATAAATCCCTTGTTTCCTCAAACTGTCCTGTGAGGAGAATGAGTTCTGATGGTTGTGACCCTTCCCAGAGCTTCACCTGTGGTCAAGAATTGGCTGCTGTGGACCAAAAGCTTGGGATAATCCATCTAAATCGATGACTGAGCATGGTGCTACATGGTTACCATCCCAACTACAGAGGGCCAGGCCTGGTAGAGCACACCTTTCCCAGATAGGAAGACTTCGATCCAGTCCAATCAGAGCATATATTGAGTCTCTGTTTCAGAAATGCCCAAGACAGAAAGATGGCTCCTCAGAGCCAGGGTGAGGAAACAAGCATGGGTCATGGTGCCCAAGGAGGGGTGTCTGATCACAGTTAGTTGTGATTTGGGGGAAGCCACTCACCTGTGTTGCTGGGAAAAGCTGCTGGAGGCTGCTCCAGGTGGGGCAAGAAGCAATGGCAGCGAAACACATGGACCAAGAGCAGAGAACCAGGGCCAGGGACCAGGTCAGGGCTTTAGGCCTGGTTGGCAGTGCACCATTGCCTGAGGTTTAAAATCCTGCAACTTGGGAAGGGGAGGAGGGAGCTGGGGTGCGGGCAGGCATCTCAATTTCCTACTATACTCCAAAGTTGCTTGAGTCTCTTCCTCACCACTTAGCCACCTCTACCTTCCTCAATTGCTGGTAGTGTTGTAAACTAACAGAGGGAATCCAGGGTGCTACTAGGCAGCATGGAATGTGGGCGTGGTCACCATTCTTGTATCCCATTGGTCAGAAATAACCATGAAAGAATGGGGGTGTGGCCAGAGTTCTGTGATGCAAGCAGCATGGGCTGAGTCAAGAAGACAGCGGCTCCCCCAGCCCTTATTCCAGGGACCAATGTCCAATTCAGTTGGAGACAAGAGGGTGACCTGCTTTAGGCAGATGGCTGCACAGATTGTTGTATATGTCTGTTTGTTGCCAGACCCGGACCTTGAACTAAGGATCTGGGCACAGTCTGTGCACTGCTTTTGCTCAAGGCTCGCCCTCCACACTGGAGCCTTGGGCTTCTGGCTTTGTTGGCACTGAAGTTGGAAAAAGGTCTCAGGAACTTTCCTGATTAGGCTGACTTTGACCATGATCCTCCCATCACAGCCTTGTAAGTATCAAGGAGGACTGCTGAGAGCCACTGGTACCTATCTAATCATTGGTCTTGCTGATATTCTTGGACAGAACGGTGAGTACCCTATCCCCAGGTTGAAGTGGAGGGAGCTGGAGCCCACAGTTTGAATCCTGGTCCTGCCACCTCCAAATGGCTGGAGAGCCTATAGAATTCATTCCTATCCATATGAGTACCAATGGAATGTGATGTATGTCATGATTGAATGGGCAGCTCTTGAATGATTCCAGGATAAAGTTATACACAATTATATTATAGGACACTGATCAATTTTAGTTAATTCTTTATTAAGCAGTTAAACAATCACATTCATAAAATTGAGGCATAATGAAATGCCTAAGAATTGGGCCTCACATACTGCAAAGGTACCATTTTTCTGCCAGGACTGGGATTGAAACTCAATGTCTTGGTAACTCTATTGCACTGTGTGGGAATGGGAAGCTGGCCGCCTTAAAGTCAAGAAATTCAGTTCTGTTCCTTATGCCTCAAATAGATCTACACCACTAGAAAACATCCTATTCATGTACAATTTACATACATGATTTATATTTATATACATATGTTGACTCCATATTGCATTCAGTGTAATTACTTTATTTTTTTTATTTTTTCATGTATTGACCATTTATTTTATTGACTATTATGGAATATAAAACATTGAATACATTGATTACACAGGATATAGGTCTGCATATGTATTCCACTTCATACCTGACATACAGGACTTTCATAAAAAGGAAAACATGTGTCACTATCATCTTCTTACTCCACAATTCATTTTTGGTAGTGCTGGCATCTGAACTCAAGACCTACAAGCCTACAAGGCCCAATTCATGAATGCGTGAGTGTTAGCATGCCATCCTAGGACAAATTTTGCTGACAGGCTGTTCCCAGGACCTCAGATCAAGCCCGAGGGGTGACCAAATAAGAAAAGATTGACATGCAGATGGCAGTATGCTAATAACTATATATATTTATAGAGTGTCAGAGATGTCTATACAATATTCAGTTATATAGACTACATTCCTTCAAATCCCTGGGTATTAATTATGCCTCCATGTAATTAATGTAATGTAATTAATTAATTGTTTTCATCCTTAAACTATTAATGAAATCAGTGTTCTGAAATTATTGCTTTCCTTTAAGTAATAATATTCTTTCAATGCTTCATAAATATTAAATCAAATCAATCAGCCTCCTGAAATGATGCTGTCTAATTTTATAGGAGCATCATTCATGATCAGTTCATTCAACCGTGACATTGACAATATTCCATCGTTAATCCTATGGATGGGAACCATTTTCTTTATCTCTGGCCATTCGTTGGTGTCAGGACAGGGATTCGAAATCAGGGCCTATGTTGCCACGTGGGCCTATGGCTTCCCTGATATTCTGGCAGCCTTCAGCAATGCAAGGTGAAGTACCCTTTGCAACAGTGTCATTCAGACCCATGAGGGTCACCATGCAAAGGAAGTAACCATAAAATGGCCATATTTTTTCTGTGCATTGCTTTCCATGCAAGACCTGGGGGTCTAGGATCCCAGGAGGAGCTGTAGGTCTAGTGGCTGAAACCCAGACTAGGGTGATCAAAGCTGAGGCAGAGTTGCCACAACCTGAATTCAAGCGCCATATTGAGAAAAGTAAAATAAATTACTCTCCCTGGCTTGCAATTCACACTGTTTATTCTTTCAGGCTTTGGATTTGAACTCAGGATCTGGGTAAATCTGCAGCAAAGTGGATGAAGGGGAAAATCACCGTGTTTGAACATAAGAAAGTTGGTCCTATTCACAGCCGGGCGCCGGTGGCTCACGCCTGTAATCCTAGCTACTCAGGAGGCTGAGATCTGAGAATTGCGGTTCAAAGCCAGCCAGGGCAGGAAAGACCGTGAGACTCCTATCTCCAATAAACCACTAGAAAACCAGAAGTGGCGATGTAGCTCAAGTGGTAGAGCGCTTGCCTTGAGCTGAAGAGCTGAGGGACAGCGCCCAAGCCCAGAGTTCAAGGCCCATGACCAACAAAAAAAAAAAAGAAAGAAAGAAAGTTAGGCCTGTTCACTAGTCTTGAATTCAAGCCCCAGCCCTGGAAACATACTATTTATATACATTGTAAAGATAGGATTTATACTTACCTATAGATGTTCAGTCCATACATGTTTGGTGTGGTTGTTCTGGTATTTTTTGTTTCATTCATTTATTTACCATTGATTGTACTAAGATGAAACCCCTTTAATTTATTACACTGATGACATCCTATCACAGAGCATCTAGATTTGTAGAAATGTTCTCCATCATGCCAGGATTCTCAAAATCACCCAGGATATTCAGAGAAAAGGAAAACAAGTTTCACACTTGGCTTCTTACTCCACCATCCGTTTGTTGGTAGTGCTGGGATCTTAACTCAGGTCCTAGTACGACCAATTCGCCTATAAGCCAAGGTGAACACACTAACCTGTGAGCAACTAATGAGCTAAGCTATTCCTAGGATCTGACATTGATTGCCAAGGTGGTCCACTATAGTCTTGAATTCATAATTTAAACGTACGATCTATATTGATACACATGTGTGTAGAGAATCTTGTGTTCGGTGAATTTCTTCTCCTTATTTTGTCTCTATTTCATGGAGGTATTGTGTATTTTACTAAATATGGTGACAGGTATAACTTTGCTGACATGGATGACAACCTATTCCTATGGTTATAGGGTTGCCTTTGAATTCCTCTTCTTGGTTGAGACTCAGGACTTTCACAGGAGAGGAAAACGTGTGAAACAACTGGCTTCTGACATCAGGATGATGTCAATTCTAAATTCTGACATCAGGATGATGTCAATTCTATTCCATTGGTCCTGAGGTCTGTTCTTGTGCCATTACCAAGTTGTTTTGATTACTATGGTGTTGTAGGAGAGTTTGAAATTTGGTATTGATATTCCTCCAGCACTTTTCTTTCTGTTAATCATCTTTTATGCTATCCAGGGTCTTTTATTGTTCCATATGAATTTTTGGATTGTCTCTTCTATTCCTTGAAGAATGAATTTGGGATATTGATAGGTAATACATTCAATTTGTAGATAGCCTTGGGAAATATTGCCATTTTCATGATGTTGATCCTTCCAATCCAGGAGCCTGGGAGTTTTTGCCACTTTTTGTGTTCTGTTTTGATTTCCTTTTTCAGGTTTTTAAAGTTTTCATCATAGAGGTCCTTCACTTCTTTGGTTAAGTTAATTCCTAAGTGTTTCATTTTTGTGGAGCTATTATGAATAAAGTTGCTTTCCTGATTCCAGCCAAACTTTTTTCATTCTTGACATACAGAAAAGCCATTGATTTTTGAGGGTTAAATTTATACCTGTTACTTTGCCCAAGTTTTGAATGAGCTTGAATAATTTGGGAGTGGAGTCAGTGGCATTCTTTAAATACAAAATCATTCAATCTGCAAAGAGGGAGAATTTTACATCATCTTTCCATTTTATGTTTGAATCTTGTTTTTGCTGTATCTAGGCATTCTCATACTAGATTAAAGAGGAGTGGCGAGAATGGACATCCTTGTCTTGTTCCTGATTTACGAGGAAATGGCTTTAGTTTTTCACCATTAAGTATAATGCTGGCTGTAGGTTTGTCCTATACAGCCTTTATTGTATTGAAGAATGTTCCCTGGATTACTAGTTTTTCCAGAGTCTTCATTATCAATGGGTGTTGAATCTTGCCAAATGCCTTTTCTGCATCTATTGAGATAACCATGTGGTTCTTATCCTTGGTCTCATTTATTTGATGAATTTTATTAATTGATTTGCGTATATTGACCCAGGTTTGCATCCCTGAAATGAGTCCTGTCTGATCGTGGTGTTTGATTTTTTGCATGAATTGTTGAAGTTGAGTGGCCAAAATTTTGTCAGAAATTTTGCATCAATGTTCATCAAAGAAATGGGCCTATAATTCTCTTTTTTTCATGAGTCCCTGACTGGTTTTTGGATAAGGGTTATGATGTCTTCATAGAATGAGTTCGGTAGTGCACTTTCTCTTTCAATTTCATTGAAGGGCTATTGGTGTGAGCTCTGCTTTAAAGGCATTGTGGAATTCTGCTGCAAATCTTTCTGGTCCTGGGCTTTTTTAAATGTGACTTCTCTTATTGCTGTTTCTATCTCAATGTTTGATATGGGCATGTTAAAATGTTTTAACTCATCTTGTTTTAGTTTCGGCATGTCAATATTTGCCATGAAAAGGTCCATTTCTGCCAAGTTCTCAAACTTATTAGCATAGTTTTCATAAGTATTCCCTTTTAATGTTCTGAATCTTGGTTGTTTCTCTGGTGATATTTCCATTCTGATCTCTGAGTTTATTTGGGTGAGTTTTCTTCTTTTCCTGATAAGATTTGCTAAGGGTCTGTCAATTTTGTTAATTTTGTCGAAGAAACACCTCTGTGTTTTGTTGATTCTTTCTATGGATTTCTTCGATCCTAATTAGTTTAATTCTGATTTAATTTTAATTATTTCTTTTCATCTACTGGATTGTTGTTTATCTTGCTGGTCTTTTTCAAGGAGGTTCAGATGTCTCATTAAATTGTTGGTTTTAGATCTCTCCAATTAGTTGATGAAAGAACTCAAAGCTATAAAGTCGCCTCTGAGTACTGCCTTCGCTCTGTCCCAGAAGAGCTGGTAATTTGTGTGCTCATTTTTGTTGAATATCATGAACATTTGAATTTCCTTTCTAATCTCTTCCCTGACCCACTGGTGATTCAACAGTGTGTTGTTCAGCCTCCATGTGTTACAGGACTTTCTTTGGTGGTTTTTGGTGTTTAGTTCTAATTTTATTCCCTGTTGTGTGAGCGAATGCAAGGTATAACTTCAATGTTTCTGAATTTGGACAAGATTCCTTTGTGACCTAAAATGTGGTCTATTTCGGAAAATGTTCTATGTTCTGCAGAGAAAAACGTGTATTCTGATGCTGCTGGGTGAAATATTCAATAGATGTCTGTTAAATCTACTTGATATATGCAGCTGTTTAGATCAGCGGTTTTAGACTTGAGCTGAAGAGCTGAGGGACAATGCCCAGTCCCAGATTTCAGGCCCCAAATCTGACCCAAAAAATGCCTCTGCCACATCTGCCTTGCTTGCTTTGACTCACCTCATGTTGGCATACTAGGAGGCCAGCATAAGATAAAGCTCCAGAAACCTTTTTGGATAGAAAAAGTAACCACTGCATGGAAAGTGAGGGGTGTTTTAGAAGAGATTTGGAGCTGAACACAGGCAGGAGGGCTCATGGCTTCAGCCTCATCTGTCTTCTGAATCATTGCTTAGTTACCAGCTGATATTTTTTGCTCCAAAATCAATGTGGCAAAGTCTGCAATTCTTATTGACTCATCCACATACACAGACCTGGTGAGGCATCCAGAATGACTTAAAATGTAGATTTCCTAAATCAGAGAAATCTGTACCAGAGTAAATGGGCAGAAAGAACTTCATTTAATCAGGTTCAATTCATTTTTACTTGCTAATAATTTAAATGAGAGAACAATATCAAACTAACCAAGCTTTCACAAAATCAAAATATCCAATCAACTACATTTTACAGGAAGTAAATATTCACAGCACAAATCAGAATTTCTGAATAGGTGGTGCTCTCAGAAAATAAGAAATTAGGGTTCAGGACACATGTCAGATACATTTCACAACAGCATCAAAATTAAATTCATTACCACAGGTGGCAAAAGTTGCTTAATCTCAGCATGTAAGGACATTATCATTGTTTTCTGGTCCTTAGTAAAAAAGATGGAAGAGTTTGATTTCCCTTCTCAATTTCAATCTTCAAATTCACATTTTCTTCTAAGGAAGTCATTTATCTCACACACCTGACAATACAGAATATGTCTTCAAACCAGGGTCTCCAGGGCATCTGGGAGCAAAATAGGAAGAGAGAAACAGGCTACAAGAAGCTTGATTGTTCAGGAATAAATCATGTTTGTACTTCTGCTTGAAAGACCCCAGACTCCTGGGACACTTTCGTCTATGGGAGGGTGCCCCAGAGACCAAGACTCCAAACCAGTAGATGCAACAAGCAGGAGGAGTTTATTTGACGTTTGCGCAAACGGACTCTCTGTCCCGAGCAGACAGGGAGCCCCAAGCAGTGGTTACAGGCTTTTTTTAAAGGCAGAAACCCCAAGATTTACACATAACACAAGGCGTCTGGTAATTATGGGTCACTATACACTCTACCAGTCATTTTTTTACTACATGGGGAAGTTTATAACACTCTTTGTAATAAAACAATTGGCGCGGATGCTCAAAGGAGATAGTCACTCTGGGAGATAAGGGTCAGGGAGTTTACAGAATTACAGGGTTGAGATTGATTAACATTTGGCCTAGTTTGCTGGACTTGCCAGGTGGTACTTATCTTGGGTCCCTATCTTGGGTCCCTATCTTGGGTCCCATTTGGCCACTTAGGGAATTTTCAAACAGGAACCAGGAAAACATACCTGTGTGTTCTTTATCTATGACCACAAGCCTTGTCCCAGGGGCCGGCATCTGGGCTCCGGCATCTGGGCTCCGAGACTTTTTACTCAATTCCTTATTTCCCATGCAGAAGGGAGGGGGTTAGTGATAGGGCGAGCAAGTTTACAAAAGCAAAATCAGCAGTTAGCTATTGTGAAATGTAATTCTAATTTTTAATCTTTCATTCCCTCCTTTTTCTTTGGGCTAATTTTAATCTTAAAATTCAGGGTGTCTCTATATTATCTTGTGGGATGTCAGTCGTTCTCAATGCTTGGTATTTGGATCTCAGAACTAATAGACAGACTGCGCTGATCTTTTTCTTATACAAAAGACACCAGTCTGTTGAGTATTCAATGTCTGATTGTAACAAAATTAACTGTACCAGGGCCCCTTACATTTTTTTCCCACCAGTCCTGACTCTGTGTATCACAGTTAATTTTATACCAGCTGTACTTGTAAGCTCCAATTTTAAGACATACTCATACCATCTGCTACATACTTAAGCTTTCTGAGGTTTGTCTTGAAGACAATCCTTACTTTTCAAATTTCCCCAATTTCCTTTCCAAGGCTTTCTTTACTACCTTCTTTCTTTACAATTTCTTGAGCATCTTTGTGGCTGCAGTTTAAAACTGCCCAATTTTCCTTTGGCTTGTGGAACCTTTATCTTAGAACAGCTTTAAGGCACCACTGTGATGCAGAAGCTTGCTATAGTTTAAGGCTAAGAGTATTACCTCCATTGATAACACACTCAGGTTATCACCATACCAGAGGCAAACTAGGCTGCGACCATAGAGTGGATTTCCAGTCACTATGCACTGAAGTGCCTAAGGCAAGCAAGCCAGTGATATACTTGTCCCCAATATCCACTGTGGGAAGAGAGGGTTTCTGGATATTACCCAAAAGAATGTCCCACAAGATCTTAGATTTAGCAGCAGTCAACCAGGAAGCAGACTCAGGTGATGGAATCAGGCAGGAGTTTTTCCAGGTGGCTGTCAGGCCGTCGTTGAACTTTACCCATTAGGGTATGCAGCAGCAGCAGCAGCAGCAGCAGCAGCAGGGTCTCTCAGTGGCTCCAAGGGACTGTCACACCTCATGCTGGGCTGTAAATTCCTACACAGACTGGTTAAAGATACATTGCATAGGCTTGGCAGGCTTTGATCCTGCTGGTTTTTAAGATCTTTAAACAATAACCCATCACAACTTTTTTTACTAACCAGATATTTTTGTAATTAGACACAAAAGGCTCAGAAGGCTTAGTCTTGTAACCATCTCTGACAAAAGCAGTCTCCACACCTTGCACACCGACAACTGTTAACACTATTTTTTATGCCTTTTTTTAAAAATTATTTTATCTATTTTGCTTTATTTTTCCAAAACTGACTCTGCACCCTTGATCTTAAAATGGGGGTAGAAGGGTGAAGGTCCATCTTCTAACTTCTTCAAGCTGACTTCAGGGGCGTTGATCTTACCTAGCCAGGAACCTATAACCTTAGCCTATTTTACAAAGAGGCCATCAGGGTTAGATGTCATTAAGAACAATATTTAACTTTTGACAACTGCACAGACCTTTTCTCCAGCTACAGCAGTGTAGCTTGTTTAGCACTCTGGTTTGCAAAAGCATTTTTCTAGATGGCTTTGGAATGTGATCTCTAATGATCCCAAACAATGCCTAATTTACCTTTGCAGGCCTTTAGACAGATATCAATAGAAACACACTCTCTCAGGATTACAAACTTTCCTCAGCAGATGAATTTCATGTAGCTGGTGTCAGCTCAATATTACTGCCAATTAGAGCTTTTGGTACATAAAGGGGTTGAGATTTAAACTATCCCCCACATTTTATAACATTAGCTTTTTACTATCACAGAGGACTGGCAAGTTCTTGTCCCTTACAAGGTAGTCATGAACATTAGGCATGCTTCCAAACTATCTTCCTATGACCTCCTGGCTCTGACCTGTTTTGAAGGGCCACGCAGAAATGACTCTAGGATCTGACATTTCTGTCATACAAGCAGTGGTTTACTGCCTCTGGATGCTCCTCCAATGCTTTTGTCCCAGGAGTGTCTTCTTTACTTTGGGATAAATGCTTCATTGGTATTTCCCTTTAGCTGGTCACTGGACTTGAACTTAGGGCCTGAGCACTATCCCTCAGCTCTACAGCTTAAGGCTAGCACTCTGACACTTTGAGTCCCAGACTCGGGGCTTGAATACTGTCCCCTAACTCTTCAGTCCAAGGCTAGTACTCTGCCACTGTGAGTCTCAAGCTTGGGGCTTGAGTACTGTCCCCTGACTCTTTAGTCCGGGGCTAGTACTCTGCTGGCTGAATAGAGGTGACAGTCTCACAGGAACCTTTTTGTGCCCGGGTTGGCTTTGAACCAGTTTGCAGATCAATGAGTCTTTTAAAAGGCCATTTTACTCCAATTAAAAGCAACAAGGTGGTCAACATATAAGTAGCTTTTAAGCATGCTCTTACCTGAAACTTATTAAGAGTCAAAGTTACATCTGACAACTTGTAAGAATCTTCTGTGCTTTGCTCTGGGCTTGCTGGAAACTTAAAAAAAAAAAAAAAAAAACAACCTATAAGACCAAACTGGAATAGCAATTATTTTGGTAATCCTAATTTTTTCCTCCATGCACATTGAAGCCAATGTTAAAAACAACTTTACTTTTAAACTTTATATCCAAAAATCCATTCCCTATTTTTTAGTCTCCTATTAATCTTCTTTTTAATATTGTATACTTTAGTTTTTATTTGCATTTTGAAAAGATCCCTTGAAATCTTGAGGTCAAGTGCCACTCATTGCCTCTTGGCTTCTTGTTTTAAAACAGACACACAAATAACAATCATCATAACTGACCCAAAAAGCTAGACTTAGCATCTTTATGACTTTTAAAAATATCTTAATTGTAAAACATTAAAAACAAGTCACATTATACAAATAATTTTTAACCCTCTTTTTAAGGCCTTTTTAATTTTAATGTTAACACATCCAAGGGGAGGTTTTAGCAATACTAATCAGATCATCACATCACTCATTTTAACCATCATGTTTTCAGTGTCTATCTGCTGGGAAAAGAGAGAACAAAGATGGGCCACTCAGCCCCTTCTATGGAATGGGCACACACCCAATCCGACTCTTTAGGGTTAGATGAACTGCCAGCTTGCCCTCTTTCACCATGCATGGACTCCTCCCAGGACCTGTCCCACCATGCATGACCAGCTGAACTGCACTTGTGCTTGTTCACCTCTCACCCCTAAAGATAGGTCTTCTGTTGGCTTCTAGTTTTTCCCCCTGTCTCTTCTCTTGGTTCTTGAATGAAATCATCAGTTTTAGACAGACAGAACAGGTACCATCTTTGACAGTGTTAAACTAACCTTTACATTTAAATTTTTAATATTTATCCCAAATTTTAGCCAAGGGAACTAGATCCCAAACAGCCAATGCATTTATGTTAAGCCATATAACTTGATTACAGTATAAACAGTCTTATGCATTTTAAAACATTAGTTTTTTAAATACCAGATTTTCTAATTTGCAAGTTAAAGAATCTTTAAAAAGCCATTTAAAACAATGCAAAGATTTTTTTTAAAAATTTTTGGTAATGTCCAAACCTCATAACCTTCTGAATTTTTAAATTAAAATTCACCCAATTGTTACAGCATGCTGACAATTTTATCTTTGAACACGTTCACAGACACACACAAAACATTCACACAGATCTTAAAGTGCGCAAAAATCAAAATCAGTTGTATGTACACCTTCTAAAGTTTTTAAACAAAAATTTATGATAGTATTTTTTTAACTGGGTACCTTTGTTGGGCTTTATTTTCCCAGAGCTTGCTTATCTAGCAAGGCAATTCACTAATTAGTCTTTTGAATCCCTTCTGTTGGAGGAGGGCTGGAGAGGGGGTCACCTAAAACCAAACTGGCCAGAATTTTTTAATCCAATTTTAGACAAGAGCACTTCACAATTTGTTACATTGTCAGGACTAGCTGAAAAAGTCCAAACCAGGCACACAGCCTTTTACACCCTCACTGCTGGCAGCCTGCACAAGGAGAAAACGCAGCCTGAGGCTTGAAGGGAACCAAACTAGCCCAGTAACCTTCCATGACTCACAGGGAGGGTGGGCATAGCAGGTCTGTGACCGAGCCCAGCTGGAACTTTTATTCCCCCACAGATGTTTAAATAAATAAATAACAAAAACACAGATAAACACAAAAACCAAGGATCCACATTTAAAACTGGTACCAATTTTAAAACAGAACTAGACAAGAACCAAAGGCTGAGTTGGGGACTAATGGGCCCCAGGTTATCCCTACCGGAATTCTGTGCTGCTCCCACTCAGCAAGCTGAATCCAGAGTCTGCTGAGTGAGCCTGCCACACTCACCCAGAACTTCCCTACCCCAGAAAACATAAAACAAACACACACACTAAAGTTAACAAGACAAACGACAGGCCACAAAGACAAAATCAGGTCTCAGTGAATGGGGCGACATCTCACCACCATTCACTTACTAGGGGACTCAACCCCCCTACTCACCTCTGGAGGATTTTTCTCTTAGATTCCTGCAGACGTTGACCCAGGGGCCTTCCAAGGCAGAGGAGAATTCCCAGTCATCTTGGGGCAAGGGAAAAGAAAAATCCCTAGCGCCTGTCCCCCACACTCAGACCCCCTGAGCCAAGGCCCAAGGCTGAGATCTAACTGGGGCAACTCGCAGGTGGTCAGTGGCAATTTCATAATTGACAAACAAGCAAGTTCCTAAAACCTGACAATCTGGGCTCGAGCTGTAACTTTTTTCCAGTCATCTAAAGTCAGATTTAAGGGGGTTGTTAGTTGCTGCCCCTTCCCTTTAAGGACAGCAAGACAGACAACAGAGACAATTAACACTAAACAGAAACAGAGGAAACCAGACAGGCGCTGCGCAGCAGTCGAAGGACTGCAAACAGAAAAAGCAACTTCAGATGGGAGTGGCCGACCATGGCTAAACTCCCCGGGAAGGAGAGAGATTCCACGTTCCCTCCTTCCTCCAGGTCACCCAGGAGTAGGACTCCCAGGCAGGGCCAGGAAGAGAGAGTTTCCACATTCCCTCTTCCCCCCCAAGTCTCAGGGCACGTCTGCCTGAGTCGGGCCTGGGGTCTCAGGGCACGTCTGCGTCTGCCTCCCCCACTGGCCCAAATACAGGCAAAATACAGGACCTGTACAGGCACTTTTCTTTGGATCACAGAGTACAGAATGCAGAACAGAGATAACAAACACAGAAGACGCGAAACGCAAGAGCTCTATCTTACCTCCTACCGGTCCTGGAATTCGGGGTCTGGGGGCACAAGCTTCCCGGCCAACGCACAAAATGAAAGACCCCAGACTCCTGGGACACTTTCGTCTATGGGAGGGTGCCCCAGAGACCAAGACTCTAAACCAGTAGATGCAACAAGCATCTACAAGTCCGTTTGCGCAAACGGACTCTCTGTCCCGAGCAGACAGGGAGCCCCAAGCAGTGGTTACAGGCTTTTTTTAAAGGCAGAAACCCCAAGATTTACACATAACACAAGGCGTCTGGTAATTATGGGTCACTATACACTCTACCAGTCATTTTTTTACTACATGGGGAAGTTTATAACACTCTTTGTAATAAAACAATTGGCGCGGATGCTCAAAGGAGATAGTCACTCTGGGAGATAAGGGTCAGGGAGTTTACAGAATTACAGGGTTGAGATTGATTAACATTTGGCCTAGTTTGCTGGACTTGCCAGGTGGTACTTATCTTGGGTCCCTATCTTGGGTCCCTATCTTGGGTCCCATTTGGCCACTTAGGGAATTTTCAAACAGGAACCAGGAAAACATACCTGTGTGTTCTTTATCTATGACCACAAGCCTTGTCCCAGGGGCCGGCATCTGGGCTCCGGCATCTGGGCTCCGAGACTTTTTACTCAATTCCTTATTTCCCGTACAGAAGGGAGGAGGGTTAGTGCTAGGACGAGCAAGTTTACAAAAGCAAAATCAGCAGTTAGCAATTGTAAAATGTAATTCTAATTTTTAATCTTTCATGCTTTTTCTTTTTAATTGTGAAAATACCATACAGAGAGGTTACAATTACCTGAGAAAGGTAATGAGTACATTTCTTATCAAGCATTGCTGCTATGGAAAGACTTGATGGCACAGCTAAGCTAGTTTGGGAGTGCTTGTCCTTTCCAGCACCCAGGTGGGAAGCTGGTTAGTTGGGAGGGGAAAAATGTCTTAAAGTTTCAGAAAAAGGCAAAAGATTTGTGCATGGTTGTTCTTCTCAGAAAATAACCTTTAAATAAGATACGTTTTTCTCTTTACAAAACAATTATACTGTAGTCCACTTCACTGTAATTTCCCCTTCTGTAGTTAGTTACTGCAGAGCACATGGGCAGCAAAGGTGGTGCTGAGAGGGAGTGGAGTGGGCAGAGCCCAATTTACCTTATGTTCAGTGCTTAACCAGCCCGTGAATGCTTAGGTGCATCATAAGGTGTGACGTTGACAGTGATTGGTTGCTCTTCCTCCCATGCCATGCCACCTGCTTCTTTTGGCTTTAAAAAGGGCTGCTCTCTGTTAATAAATGAGTTTTCTTCCTGCTTGACTTGGCTCCCCACTGTGTCTGATTGTCTCCTGGGATGAAGGAGGCTGGAGAATGGGCGAGCACCGCACTTACCTTTCCTCAGACCCCTCTGTCTTTCTTGTTTGCTGGATGGACAAAGAGCCAACCAGTTACCTGTGCTCAACTGTGCTCTGAAAAGCTTAATGGAAAATCATCTCATAATTTGAAAGAGACCACATTCACATAATATCTTTATTTTTTTGGGGGGGTTCTTTTTGGAGCTACAGTTTCACTGTATATATCTTTGATTATTTTCCTGCCTAGGCTTCTGTTTCCTGGAATTACAGGTATGCACTTCCACATCCATTTCACATTACTTTTTATTTTTACAGTATATTGTTACAATTTTTCTATTTTTATTAGTTACTGTTATATTTGTCTTACTGTACCTAATTTATACTTGAAGCTTTATTGTAACTATATTTCTTTGGGTAAAAGCATAAAATGGTCATCTCGGTATTTACAGTGTTGCTTCCAGAACTGATTGAGTATACTAAAATCAGCAGAGGGTCCAGTCCCATATAGAAAATAGCATAGTATATTATACAAAATAAGTTACACTATAAATCACATCAAGGTTATATGTATTACCAACATACATGTAACAGTATGTAAATAGTTGCTATATTGAATGTTTGGGGAACATTTTTTCCCTGAATATTTTAAATTTCTGGTTGATTGAATACCTAGATGTGGAAATTCTGGATACTGAGGGTTAATTCTATAAAGTACTTCATGGATTTCAGGTATTCACTTGAAATGTATATCCAGAGGCTAAACAGGAACTACTGTAACGATCAAAATGAAACTTGAACCCCTTATTTTGCCATAATTATTCATTAAATAAAATGTGGATAAATTTGATTCTGTACGTCTTGCTCCTCCTCCTACTACTACTCCTCTTCTTCTTCTTCTACTCCTCCTCTACTCCTCTTCCTCCTCTTCCTCCTCCTCCTCCTCCTCCTCCTCCTCCTCCTCCTCCTCCTCCTCCTCCTCCTCCTCCTCCTCCTCCTCCTTCTTCTCCTCCTCCTCCTCCTCTTCCTCCTCCTCCTTCTTCTTCTTCTCCTCCTTCTTCTTCTTCTCCTCCTCCTCTACTCCTCTTCCTCCTCTTCCTCCTCCTCCTCCTCTTCCTCCTCCTCCTCCTCCTCCTCCTCCTCCTCCTCCTCCTCCTCCTCCTCCTCCTCCTTCTCCTTCTTCTTCTTCTTCTTCTTCTTCTTCTTCTTCTTCTTCTTCTTCTTCTTCTTCTTCTTCTTCTTCTTCTTCTTCTTCTTCTTCTTCTTCTTCTTCTTCTTCTTCTTCTTCTTCTTCTTCTTGTTCGTCTTCCTCCTCCTCCTCCTCGTTTCTCAGTTCTGAAGATCCAGCGCAGGGCGTTGCATATAAATGGCTTGGTCTTTAACACAGTTCTACATCCCAACCCTCTAGAGCTTCTAAAAAGCTAGTTTGAGAATATCACAATGTTTAATTATCAAAACAAACTTTTAATTTCCTTTCTAGGTTCCAGAACAGGGAAAAGTGGGGTGGGGGAATAAATGGGACAGTCACCTAGGGAAAATTTTGCTGATTATCATATTTTTATTCATATGGCATTTAAAAATATATTACCATATAGTTTAAATCCTATTTTTAAAATTTCTTCGTAGGAACAATGACCAACTAAAAGTTTTTTTGTTTTTATGTATAAGGTTCACAATGCTGTCTCTACAAGAATCTTTTAAAACATTCTTTTGACAATCTCCAAAGAGGCACAACCAAAATCTATATATTAAATATTCTAATCATCATATGAAACAATTAGGAAGGGCAAATCAATAGAAACAATGAAAACTATGTCAAACACAATGAACAGGACAATTACCCATCAAACAGAGGCTTATCATGTTTGAGAACAGCAGTCTGAAATTTTGCAGAAGTACTGACAGGACAATGTTTGAATTCAAAGGAAAGAGGAAAACCCTTAAAATATTGAAAGACAAACATGCACCAATATGTCATGTCTGTAATCCTACATACTGAGGACGCTCATTAGTGGCTAAAGAAAAGCAAGAATAAACTGGATAACATCAAATGATAACCTTTCATAATTCAAAGGACACTATAACAGAAGTGAAAATATATCCAACAGATACAGGGCACATATGTGTTAATGCTACAATGTTAATGATACAATGATCCTAAGACTTAAGTTTTTTATATCTTATAATTCTCTCTCTGTATATATATATTTTTGGGGTCCGGTCATGGGGCTTGAACTCTGGGCCTGGGCACAGTCCCTCAGCTCTTCAGCTGAAGACTAGTGCTCTACCACTTGAGCCATAGCGCCATTTGCTGATTTTTTCTTTTTGCTTATGTGGTGCCGAGGAATTGAGCCCAGGGCCTCAAGCATGCAAGGCAAGTGGTCTACAACTGAAGCACCTTCCCAGCCCCTAATTCCGTATATTTTTTTCTGAATAGTATATATTTCTTTTTTTAATTGTGAAAATACTGTACAGAGGGGTTACAATTACATGAGCAAAGTAATGAGTACATTTCTTATCAAGCATTCTTGCCTCTTCCTCTGTTTCCCTTTCACATCCATTCTCATGCCCCCACCATGTCTCCCCCTAACTCTCCACCAGGCCAAAGTTGTAAAGTTCATTTTTCAACATAACGACTTGTATAGCTCATTGTTGCAATGGGTCCATCTGTATCCCTATTTAAACTATTTGTTTTTTCCCTTCCCCTCCACAATTTATACCAACATCAAATACAGTGAAAACAGGGGTTATACTGTGGGGGAGAGACATACAAAGCAACCAAGAAATCATCTTATAAATGTTAGAAAAAATCACAAGAAAGAAAAAAAAACATTTGAATACTTATATTGGGGTTCATTTCACCTAACATCAACTTATCTGACCTTTTCTGCTTGCCTCACAAATATACATTACTGCAAATAAGGGAAACCATAGGACCTATGTTTCATTGGGCCTGGCCTACTTCACTTAATTAATTTTTTCCAAGTCTTTCTATTTCATAAGAAATGGGGCAATGTCATTCTTTCTGATAGAGGCATAGAATTCCATTATGTATATATACCAGTTTCTTAATCCATTCATCTACTGAGGGGCATCTGGGTTGGTTCCATATCTTACCTATCGTAAATAATGCTTCAAGAAACACAGTAGTGCTGGTAGCTTTAAAATAATCGTGTTTGTATCATTTGGGTAAATGCTCAAAAGTGGGATTGCTGGGAAATAGGGCAGCTCTATGTGGAGTCTTTTGAGGAATCTCCATACTACTTTCCAAAGTGGTTGAACAAGTTTACACACCCACCAACAATGAAGTAGGGTTCCCTTCTGTCCACATACCATCCAGAATCTGTTGTTAGAGTTCTTGATTATACCCATAATAACAGGTGTGAGGTGGAATCTGAATGTTGTTTTGATTTGCATATATTTTATAGGTAGTGAGGTTGAGCATTCCTTTATGTGTCTACTGGCCATCCTTCTTTCCTCTTCAGAGAAGTTTCTCTTTAAGGTTTTAGCCCACTTATTTATTGAGCAGTTGTGTGTGTGAAGATTTGTTGTTAAGGGATTTAATTTTTTTATTTCTGGGTATATTTTAGATATGAGACCCTTGTCCGTTGTTTGGCTAGTGAAGATCTTCTCCCAATCCTTGGGCATTCTATTGACCTTGCTAGCTTCATCCTTTGCCATGCAGAAACTCTGCAATTTCATGCAATCCCATTTGTCCAACCTTTCTTTTATTTATTGTGTTTTTGGGTCTCTTTTAAGAAAATTTCGGCCTGTGCCAAAGAGACTTAGAGTTTCTCCAATTCCATCCTGTAATATTTTCAGAGTGTCTGTTTTGACTCCAGGTCTTTGATGCATTTGGAGTTGGTTGTTGTGCAGGGTGATATATAAGGATGTAGCTTTAGTTTTCTACAAGTGATTAACCAATTTTGCCAGCACCATTTACTGAAGAAGCTGTCTTTCTTCCATTCTAATTTTTAGCTCCATTATCGAAGAATAGATGGCTATAGGTCTGTAGGTTAATTTTTGATTTTTAATTATATTCCATTGGTCCTGAAGTCTGTTCTTGTCTTCAGTATCAAGCTGTTTTGATTACAATGGTGTTGTAGTAGAGTTTGAAATTTGGTATGGATATACCTCCAGCACTTTTCATTCTGTTTTTGATCATTTTTGCTATTCAGGGTCTTTTATTGTTCTGTATGAATTTTTGGATTGCCTCTTCTACTTCCTTGAAAGATGAGGTTGGAATATTTATAGGTATCACATTGAATTTGTAAGTAGCCTTGGCAAGTATTGCCATTTTCATTATGTGGATCCTTCCAATCCAGGAGCATGGGAGCTTTTTCCACTTTCTAAGTACTGTTTTGTTTTCTTTTTCAGGTTTTTAAAGTTTTCATCAGCTGGGCACTGGTGGCTCACGCCTGTAATCCTAGCTACTCAGGAGTGTGAGATCTCACAATCATGGTTCAAAGCTAGCCAGTGAAGTTAAGTCCATGTGACTCTAATCTCCAATAAACCAGTAGAAAACCGGAAGTGTTGCTGTGCCTCAAGTGATAGAGAGCTATCCTTGAGCTGAAGACCTGTGGGACAGCACCCAGGCAGAGAGTTCAAGACCCATGACTGACAAAAAAAAAAAAGTTTCCATCATAAAGGTCCTTTTTGGTTAATTCCTAGGTGTTTTATTTGGGGGAGGGGGCTATTATAGATGGAATTGTTATCCTGGTTTTAGCCACACTTTTCTCATTGTTGGATTAGAGAAAAGCCATTGTCTTTGAGGGTTAATTTTATACCTGGCAACTTTGTCAAAGTTTTGAATCATTATGAGTAATTTGGGAGTGGATTCCATGGGATTCTTTAAATACAAGATCATGTCATCAAAAAGAGGGCAAGTTTTAATTAATCTTTCCCTATTTGGATACATTTTATGTTTGCACCTTGTCTTATTGTTGTAGTTTGGCATTCTAATACTAAATTGAAAAAAACTGGAGAGAGTGGACATCCTTGTCCCCTTCTTTTTTTTTTATTGTGAAAATACTTTACAGAGGGGTTACAATTACATGGGTAAGATAAGGAATACATTTCTTATCAAGCATTGTAATCTCCTCATTTGTTTCCACTTCTCATCCCTACGCATCCTCGCCCCGCCCCCACCCAATTCCCCCCTCCCCGGCACCAAAGTTGTAAAGTTCATTTTCAACATTAAGACTTGTACGTCTCATTGTTGCAATGGGTACACCTGTATCCCTATTTAAACGAATTGTTTTTCCCCTTCCCCTCTACAAATTATACCGACATCAAATACAGTGAAAGCAGGGGTTATACTGTTGGGGAGGGACATACAAAGCAACAAAGAAATAATTTTACAAATGTGTTAGAAACAATCGCATGAAGGAAAAAATAATATTTGAATACATACCTTAGGGTTCATTTCCCTAACATTAAATTATCTGATCTTTTCTGTTTGACTCAGACATATACTAGATACTGCTAATAAGGGAAACTATGGGACCTATGTTTCTTTGGGCCTGGCTTACATCACTTAATATAATTTTTTCCAAGGCTTTCCATTTCCTAACAAATGGGGCAATATCATTCTTTATGATGGAGGCATAGAATTCCATTGTGTGTATATACCACATTTTCTTGATCCATTCATCTACTGAGGGGCATCTGGGTTAGTTCCAGATCTTAGCTATAGTAAATAATGCTACAATAAACATAGTCGTGCTGGTAGTTTTAGTGTGGTCTTGTTTGTGAACATTTGGGTAAATGCCGCATAGGCTGAAATATTCTTAATAGAGACCCAGAAACACGACAAATCAAAGAAAGGTTGGACAAAGGGGATTGCATGAAATTGCAGAGCTTCTGCATGGCAAAGGTCATAGTTAGCAAGATCAGTAGAAAGCCCACGGATTGGGAGAAGATCTTCACTAGCCATACAATGGGCAAGGGTCTCATATCTAAAATATACCTGGAAATCAAAAAATTAAATCCCCCAACAACAAATCTTCAAATAAACAACTGCCCAATAAATAAGTGGGCTAAAACCTTAAATAGAAACTTCTCTGAAGAGGAAAGAAGGATGGCCAATAGATATATTAAGTAATGCTCAACCTCCCTAGCCATAAAAAAATGCAAATTAAAACAACATTGAGATACCACCTCACTCCAGTTAGAATGGCTAAAATCAAGAACTCTAATAACAACAGATTCTGGAGGGGATATGGACAGACGGGAACCTGACTGCATTGTTGGTGGGAGTGTAAATTTGTTCAACCACTTTGGAAAGTAGTATGGAGGTTCCTCAAAAGACTCCACATAGAGCTTCCCTATGACCCAGCAATCCTTTGTCCCCTTCTTGATTTAAGAGGAAATGGCTTTAGTTTTTCACCATTAAGTATAATGCTGGTTGTAGGTTTGTCATATACAGCCTTTATTCTATTATGAATGTTTCCTGGATTCCTAATTTTTCCAGAGCCTTCATCATAAAGGGATTGTTGGATGTTGTCAAATGCTTTTTCTCAAACAATTGTGATAACCATGTGGTTCTTATCCTTGCTCTTGTTGTTGCGATGTATTATATTAATTGATTTGCATATATTGACCCAACTTTGCATCCCTGAAAGGAATCCTGTTTGATTGTGGTGTATTATTTTTTGGATGAATTGTTGAAGTCAACTGACCAAAATTTTGTGGAGAAGTTTTGCATCAATGTTCTTCAAAGAAATGTGTTTAAACTTCTCTTTTTTGATGAGTCCCTGCCTGGTTTTGGGATGAGGGTTTTAATATCCTCATTGAATAAGTTCTGTAGTGAACTTTCGCTTTCAATTTCATTGAAGAGTTGGAGTAGTATTGGTGTGAGCTCTGCGTTGAAGGCCTTGTAGAATTCTGATGTAAATCTGTCTGGTCTTGGGATTTTTTTTAGATAGGGATTCTCTTATTGCTGTTTCTATCTTAATGCTTGATATTGGCCTGTTAAAATGGTTTAAATCATCTCGGTTTAGTTTCAACAGCATGTCGATATTTGCTATGAAAAGGTCCATTTTTGCCAAGTTCTCAAACTTATTAGCATAGTTTTGAGAAGTATAACCTTATAATGTTCTGAATCTTGGTTGTTTCTCTAGTGATGTTTCCATTCTCATCTCTGAGTTTATTTATTTGGGTGATTTTTCTTCTTTTTCTGGTAAGATTTGTTAAGGGTCTTACAATTTTGTTAATGTTTTAGAAGAACCAACTCTTTGTTTTGTTGATTCTTTCTATTTTTTTGGAATCTAATTCATTTAATTCTGATTTAATTTTAATTATTTCTTTCCATCTACTGGATTGGTGTTTATCTTGCTGCTCTTTTTCAAGGAGGTTCAGATGGCTCATTAAATTGTTGGTTTCATATATCTCCAACTTGCCCCTGAGTACTGACTTTTCTGTGTACCAGAGGAGCTGGTAATTTGTCTGCTGGTTTTTGTTGAATATCATGAACATTTGAATTTCCTTTCTAATCTCTTACATGACTTACTCGTGATTCAACACTATGTTGTTCAGCATCCATGTGTTACAGGACTTTCTTTGGTGGCTTTTGGCGTTGAATTGTAATTTTATTTCCTGTGGTCTGAAAGAATGCAAGGTATAACTTCAATGTTTATGAATTTATGCTTTTGTTTTGTGACCCAAAATGTGGTCAGTTTTTGAAAATGTGGCATATGCTGCTGAGACAAAGTTGTATTCTGATATTGCTGTGTGAAATATTCGTTAGATGTCTGTTAAATCTAGTTGATCCTTGGAGCTGTTTAGGCCTGAAGTTTATTGTTTTTGCCGAGTAGATCTATCTAGTGTGGATAGTGGTGTGTTAAAGTCACCAACAATTAATGTCTGTGGATCTACGTGAGCTTTGAAGGAAAGTAGTGTTTCTTAGATAAATTTGCGTGCTCCATTGATTGGCAAATAGATATTTAGAATTGTAATATTTTCCTGAAGGAGCAATCCATTAATTAGTATGTAGTGACCTTCTTTTTCTCTTCTCACTAATTTTAATTTGAAGCCTATTTTATCTGATATTAGGATTGCAACTCCCACCTGTTTATGGGGGTCATTTGCTTGGTAGATTTTGTTCCAGTCTTGCACTTTCAAAATGTGTTTGTTTTTATTGGCAAGTTGTGACTCCTGAAGGCAGCAGATGGAAGGATTTTGTTTTTTAATCCAACTAGACAATCTACGTCTCTTAATTGGAGAGTTAAATCCGGTAATGTTGAGAGATAGTACTGAGAGGTATTTTTTTATTGTGGAAATGCAGTACAGGTGGTTTACAATTACATGGACAAGATAATGAGTACATTTCTTATCAAGCATTATTGCCTCCTCCTTTGTTTCTGCATCCCATCACTTCCCAGACTCACCTTACCCAATCCACTCCCCCCCACCAAAATTGTAAAGTTCAATTTTCAACATAACGACTTGTATATTTCATTGTCGCAATAGTTCCACCTGTATTCCTATTTAAACAATTTGTTTTTTCTCTAACCCTATTCAAATTATACCAACTATAATACAGTGAAAACTGGAGTTGTTTTTTGTTATGTAGAAAAACGAACATTACAACTTTGGCCAGGGAATGGGGGAGGGAGGGAGTGGGGATGAGTGTGGGGGGGAGGTGAAAGGGATGTGAAGAGGAAACAAAGGAGGAGGCAACAATGCTTGAAAAGAAATATATTCACTACCTTGCTCATGTAATCATAACCCCTTTGTAGAGTATTTTCACAATAAAAATCTTCACTTATTATAATTCAAATACCAAGCAAGAGTAATTTTATATAATCATTACAAGTATCATTTTATCACTATCATAAAACAGAATAAAAGAGCAGTCCCAATTATTACCTACCTATCATTATGCTTAATTTCTAATCATTACCTAAATATCTTAAACAATCTAAATAGTCATGTCTTTAACATAGACATAAATATTCTATAATTTTACCTAAACATTTCCAGGGTCATACATTCATGATTCTAAGAAATGTGCACAGCAGTTAAAAAATGCTTTTGTGAAATTAATGTGAGACATGTTGTTGTTGTTGTTGTTTGCAAGTCCTGGGCATTGTCCCTAAGCATTTTTGTGCTCAAGGCCAGCACTGCACAACCTGAATCACAGGGCTAATTTCTGTTTTTGAATGGTTAATTGGAGAATAAGAAACTCAACTGTAGTTTTCTGTTTGGGCTGGATGTGAAAACAATTGTTAGATTTCAGCCCCCAGAGGAGCTAGATTTACAGGCGTGAGTTACTGGCACTTGGTTTGATGATTTTTTAATTTTAATTATGTTTTAAGGTGTTTGTTTCACTATAATGCACATAATTCTATAGATAAATTTATATATATATGACGACAAATTCCCTCTAAAAATGTATGACTTTCTACACATAACATTTATACACACACACATATAGATGTTTCTGAATATATATACTTCCTCTAAAACTTTTATGCTACTATTTTTTTACCCTTTTCATTTCAAAGATATAGTCTATTTTTCCAAAAGTTTCCTAGAGTAAAATGACTAAAGTTTCAATAGAAAGTCGAACATATTATTTTTAAGGTAATTTTAGATATACACATGATATAGTAGTAATATTTATAGTATATTAATTGAAAAATTCTGTTCAAACCCTTAAATATTTGTTTGTAATGGCAGGAAGAGGGGAAGTTAATTCACACTGGTTAGAAATGTGCAATGCTTCTAAAATCTGTTCAATAATTTGTTATAATCACATAATCAAGCTACCTGTTATGATTTAGTTTTTTTTGTTTCTTATTTATTCAAAAATTTAACACGGATGCATGCACAGTGGTAATAATAAAATTATTAATAAAATACAAATAATACAAAATCATAGGCACATACCAGATTTTCAATAATTAGCACTTAAGATCCTAATAATAATTTTGTTGAAGATGATGATAAGAATGACTTTGATAATGGCAATGTTATAATTGAAAAGGAATACATTTTAGACATCTTTGAATTTAGATTTCCCACATTGAATACATAATAATAAACAGTGTTGGATTACATACAATAAGGAAGCAGTAGGGAGGTTGTCAAAAGACTTCACATAGAACTCCCCTATGACCCAGCAATCCCACATTTGGGCATTTACCCAAATGTTTACAAACAAGACCACACTAAAGCTACCAGCACAACTATGTTTTTTGAAGCATTATTTACCATAGCTAAGATATGGAACCAACCCCGATGCCCCTCAGTAGATGAATGGATCAAGAAAATGTGGTATATATACACAATGGAATTCTATGCCTCCATCAGAAAGAATGACATTTCCCCATTTGTTAGGAAATGGAAAGGTTTGGAAAAAATTATATTAAGTGAAGTAAGCCAGGCCCAAAGAAGCATAGGTCCCATGGTTTCCCTTATTTGCAATATCTAGTATAGGTATGAGTCAAGCGGAAAAGGTCAGATAATGTGATGTCAGGAAAATGAACCCTTAGATGTGTACTTTAATGTTTTTTTTTTCTTTCATGCATGAGGTTCTAATGCATTTATAAGATTATCTCTTTGTTGCTTTGTATATCCCTCCCCCACATTATAACCACTGCTTTCACTATATTTGATGTCAGTATAACTTGTGGAGGAGATGGGGAAAAACCAGTTGTTTAAGGATACAGGTGGACCTGTTGCAACAATGAGAAGTACAAGTTTTCATGTCCAAAACTACCTTTACAATGTCGGTGCAGGGGGGGGGAAGAGAAGGATTGGGATTGGGGGGAGGGGGGAGGCTGGGAAGGGATGTGAACAGTAAACAAAGGAGGAGGCTGCAATGCTTGGTAAGAAATGTATGCATTATCCTGCCCACGTAATTGTAACTCCTCTGTACAGTATGTTCACAAATAAAACAAAATAAAATTAAAAAAAAAGAATAACAATAGGAGAGTTTCAATATCAAGAAATAACAATCACATAATCATGTGAGACAGTAAATCCCTAATGTTATTCTTGTAGTCTCTCTAATGTATATTCACTTTTCTTGGTGGTATTGTTTTCTTATAAATAAAATTGTTTATTTTCACGTTTATTATCCCACATAGATAAAATATAATAAGCTGACTGCTTTGTTATCAAATGATCTTGTTTGTTCTAGCCTTGGGAACTTAGGAGAAAGCCTTTCACCACCCACATAGCCAGTGGCTTAGTTATATATCCCTAGAAGGTAACAACACATGCCACAAGCATGCTTCACTCATTAGGCAGAAATCCTTGGTCAGTTTTAGTTTCTATCCAGTTCACTGAAGAAAATCTATGTATAAATTTATGAAGCACACTTGGCAGCACATAAAGCAATAAGAAAATTCTGATGGACTAAGATTAGTTTTCAACCTAGTGTGATTAGTTCAAGTAACTTCTCATATACATACTATTCAATAACCAATGTTTTTCAGAGATATGTTGAGTATGTTCTTCAATACAAATGTAGACACATGACCTACTTTACATAATATCAATTACATATCTGTGGTTGCCTTAAAAGGACACAGCCCTTAGAGCGAGGAGGTAAAATTTATTTTTATTTCTGCATGAAGCAATTTGTGACTTCATACCAACAAACTGAATTTGACTCTTTCCTTATTTGTAAGCTAAGGTGGAAAATGTAAGGACTCTTCACTTTTCTTTTTTCTTCCTCTAGGAGTAAGCAAAGTATTCTTCAATATTTCTGGTAGATTACATCCATTTATAGATGAGAAATGTAAGGCCAACAGTCAATTTAGTGAGTAAATAATGATACTAGAATTTGTGTCTGAGCTCTTCCCTCTGCACACTTAACAAGGAACAGTAATTTGTTGATGGAGAGGACCAATATGAAAACACTATGTGGAAAAAATATACTTTGTAAAAAGTTGTTTAAGACTAGGTGACCAGTGATGAGTACATGAAACAGACTTGTGTCAGGGGCATAAAAAGGAGTACATAGAAATCATATTAGTGCTGGGCACCAGTGGCTCATGCCTGTAATCCTATCTACTCCGGAGGCTGAGATCTGAGGATCATGGTTCAAAGCCAGCCTGGGCAGGGCTCAATCTCAGGTCCCGGGATGGACCTAACCCTCTATTGGCTCACAGAATGTTGTACTCACCATGACCCATTCATCACTTTGGTTTGCTAGGCCTTGAGTTAAAATCCCAGAACTGTCAAAAGATGAATACTGATGTGAGAAGCCAAGTGATCTTCCTCTTTTCCTGTGCTGTGAGAGTCCTGCTTCTCAACTAGGAATGGAACATTCTATATAGGCAAATCTATAGCCATGAGAACAGGTTGACATCCATGTCAGCACAGTTATACCTGGCACCATACTCAGTAAAGTACACAATACCTCCATGAATTAGACACAAATTAAAGAGAAGTGCACTGAACACAAGATGCTGTCTACACATGTATATCAATAGAGGTCCTATGTTTAAATTATGAATTTATGATCATCCTGGCCCTCCCTGGTGCTCAATGTCAGGTCCTGGAAATGGTCTAGCTCCTCAGTTGATCACATTCCAGTGTCCTCACCTTGACCCTTTCACCAATTCGGCCTGCTAGGTCCTGAGTTCAAATCGTAACACTGTCAAAACATGAATCCTGATGTGAGCAGTACATCAGTTCACCTCCTTTCCAGTCCTGTGAATGTCCTGGGTCTCATCTAGGATGGACAAGGCATATGCTACTCTATAGACATATGAATATGTTGTCATGCATGTCAGCACATTTATATCTATCATCACACTCAATAAAATACCAAATTCATCTCTGACTTAGACACACAACAAAATAAATAACTAAACTGAAAGCATGATGCATTCCACACATGTATGTAAATAGAGATCCTATGTGTAAAATAGGTAGGCATATGATTTTTGTCAGTGTTGGGCTTTAATTCAGGCACTGGGATCAGGCCTGAACATGTAGTCTTCAAGGAAGGTGATGTTCCCCTTCTTCCACAGTGCAACAGAGTTACCCAGACCTGAGTTTTAATCCCAGCTCTGGCAGTAAAATGGGGAGTATTCGGACTAGGGTGCTTCCTTCATAATTTTTTTTAACAGAGTCAGAGGTTGAACTCAAGTTGTGGCAACTCTGATCAGTTCCGAACATCTTAGGCTGCAACCTCTGGACCTACAACCCATCATCGGATCCTAGGACCCCAGGGCTTGCAGGAACAAAAAAAATAGCCGCGAAGGGAAAAGAAAAGTTGCAGGAAGTTCCACCTGGCACTTTTATGTTCATTTTCCTTTGCATGGTGATCATGCTGGGTCCGAACTCAGCGGCCTGCAGAGTGAAGGTGACCTGGAGTGGCTGAAGGTCTGCTGGCTCTCGCGGAAGCCCAAGGGCATCGGGGTATCGGAGACCTCAAGGTCGAATCCGAGTCAGTCCCCCTCCATTGAGGGAATGGCAGGAGATCCTGAGATACTCTTTTCCAGCACTTGGAAGGGTCGTGGAATTTGATCAATCTCATCTGTGAATGAGTACTTTTTGCAGGATGCACCTAGGAAATGATAAGCAAGACTCATTGTGTATAGATTATTTTCAATGAAGAGTTGATGAAGCTTGACCATAATCATCACAGTCATGAAATGGAGGCATCGGGGAAGATCCAAGAATCGGTAGTCATGGGGTATATTGGATTCCATCACAGGTCGCCATCTCTCCTAATGTATGCAAATATGCAGACTACCTTCAGCTTATGAAGGGATGAGTATTGTGCTCTCCCTCTGCCACTCCTGGGGCTCAATCTCAGGTCCTGGGAACAGCTTAGTTACTTTTTAGCTCTCAGCATGGTATCCTCACCTTGACCCTTTCTCCTGTTGTGTTTGCTAAGCTCTAAGTTCCAACCACAACAGTGCCAAAAGCGGAATGCAGATGTGAAAATCCAATACATCCACTTGTTTTCCTGCCCTGTGAAAATTCTGGGTCTCAGCTAGGATGCAGAAGGCTTAAGCAATGTTACAGACATGGGAATTAGTTCTCATCCCTGCCAGCACAGTTATATCTCTCATCATAATCAATAAAATACAAAATGCATCCCTGACTAAGATACACAATAAAAAGAATAACTACAGTGAACACATGATGCATTCCAGACATGTATTTAAATAAAGATCATATGTTTGAAATAGGTGGGTATATGAATTTTGCCAATGCGGGGGCTTCAATTCAGGCCCTGGGAGCAGACCTGACCTTGTAGTCTTCAAGGATGGTGATCTTCCCCTTCACCCACAGTGCTATAGTGTTACCCAGATCTGAGTTGGAATCCTAGCTGTGGCAGAAAAAATGGCAGTGCATGGGAGAGCTGAAGATGTCGGCTTCTGTGGTCAATGATCACAGAATGAGACTGAAATATTCTCTGAACAGCTGCATGATGTGAACCTTCTGCTCAAGGAAAAGGCCAGAATCTTTGATTACCTGGAGCAAGTAAACTCAAAATTATAGGAGGAGCTGGAAGTGCTCTGGACAACAGGAAGAAAGGAATCTGCAAGTTCCAACAAGCACTGGTGGGCATGAGGTACTGAAGAGACTTCTGGACAACTTGAGCTGACTGGTGAGCACAGTGAATCTAGAGAGAGACATCTTCACAGAAGACCTGAGCATTGAGAGGTCCACGTGGAAGGAGGAGGCCCGGCTGCTGACCCAGTGGATGAACGAACTGACAGAGGAGAAGGAGCAAAAGGGAGAGGGGCGAGGCAGGTGTTTGGCCTAGAGAACAGGCTGGAGGAACTATGGCCCATCTCAGGTCGAGTGACAGTTGCAGGCCCATGCCTACTGCACGCACATGGAGTTGAAAAACCAGGAGGAATAACTTCACATCCAGGTCCAGGAAAACCAGAGGCTCCGTCTCCAGAACCCGGAGCAGCAGTAGCAATGGTGGAGACTGGAGGAGAAGGCCAAGGATTGGCAGGAGATCCCTGAAACCCTATGATGCGCACATATGTGTGACGGACAGCTGGAGGAGCAGCTGGCCCTGCTGAGGGATGCTCTCCACAGGGTGAGCGGTGAGAAGGAGGAGCTTGGGAGCATCCTGGACACAGAGCAGCAGGTGAAGAAACACCTGCGGGAACAGCTGGTCCACACAGAGGAGAAGATAGAGGAATGGAAAGAAGTGGCTGAGATAGAAAGAAAGCCAAGCATCTCAGGACCAGCAGGAACAGTCTCTGGCCCAGCTGCAGGAGCTCAGAGCCACCTGTGAACAGCACAGCATCTCCAATTAGCGGCTGAGCTCCAAGAAGGAGGCCCTGCAGCAGCACCTAGAGAGGCAGACCCAACACCTGTAGCAGCTGAAGCAAGTGCACGGCCCGACCAACTGGGGAGACTAGGTGGTGCCACCAAAGTGGCAGGACACTCTCAAGTGCTTGAAAGCAATCAGACCACAGGAAGAGGGGCGGCAGGCCCAGCTGAGCTTCCTGGCTTTCCCTGGGGAAAGGGAAGTCAAAAACCCTGGAGAAGCAAAAGTTGAGGAGTCGACTCCCCCCATACACATGAACATTGCAGAGGATGGAGACATTCCCCAAATTGATAGGGATGTGGATTTGTGAGCACTCTTAGTGGCTGAAATCCACAGGGGGAAACTCCTGTAGTGGGAGTGGCAGGCCTGCTGTGGGCAACCGGTTCACCTGGCAGCTCAAGTGCCAGAGAAAGCTTGAGCCACAGGCCCTCCATCCCATGAGCTGGCACCACAGCCTGTGTGGGGATGGGAAGAGGGACACCTGGGTGTCCGAGAAGAAAATATACTTTGTCCACGACCTACCTGATGAGATGGACTTCCATAGTCCAGCGGGTGATCCTCAACATAGATACAGCCAGCTCGGCACACATTGCACTGTTGAGGAGTCCCTCGTGGCATGTAAAGAGCAGATGTTCATTCTGGCTGAGCTGTGTCAGAAGAAACCTGAGCGTGTGTACCAACTGTCCTAGGAGAAGATGGAGAAGAGGAGAGAGCTGCAGGACCCGCTGTCACTCCTCACAGGGGAAGACATGGACAACGGGCTCCAGATGCCAGCACAGGCTGAGCCTCCTGTCGCTGCCGCCGCTTTGGATGCCTCCATGCTCCAGGGCGGGCGAAATGAGGGGGGAGCAGAAAAGTTTTGAAGAATTACCACTTCAACACAGTGTGGAAACTGCAAGAGGAGAGATCGAGGTTCCCAACCCCATAGAGGACTCCCCCACAAAGCACATCCTGCCGCGGCTGCCCCACATCTAGAGACACCCACAGCTCATGGGCTCAGGTGAGGAGCACTCCCTCCCTTTCTTCTGTAGAGTGATGCAGATGATGACTATGTGACATGACTCTTCAAGGCCTCAGCAGCCAACATATGTAGGTGGCCAAGTGGCCTTCTCTCAGGCCTACATCTGCTGGGTCATGGTAATGGTAAACTGCGGTTTGGGTAGGGCAAAGGCTTCTGGGAGGTGGCCCAAATTCAAGGGGCATCTAGTGGCCTATTGGTGGCCAGGGAAGAGGGCTATGTTACGCTTATCACAAAGAATAAATTGTTTTCAAAGGAAAAACAAGCCTCCAATAAAGAAGGCTGTGTGCTGAGTTATCCCAATGGGTGCAATATGCTGCATCCTTGAGAAGAGAAGAATGAGGAGAGTGCTGTCTGCCGAGTCCTGTAGACTGTTTGCTCTGTACTGATTTTCAAATGGTGCTGTGTGCTGAGTTCTTCCACAAGGTGTTATGTGCAGAGTCCTTCAAAACTATGCTATATGCTGAATTTTTAAAAGGGTGCTGGACACTGAGTGTTTTACACAGGGTGCTACATACTCAGCCCTTCAAAGTGTGGTGTGTATGGAGTCTTAACACAGGATGCTATTTGCTGAGTCCTGGGAAAGAGTGCTACGTGCTGAGTTTTTCAAAGCGTGCCATGCACTGAGTCCTATACACTGCGTGCTATGGACTCCCTCATTCAAAGGGTGCTGTGTGCTGAATCATCCCAAAGGCTACTATATGCTAAGTCCTTCAAAGGGCACATTGTGCTGAGTCTATTACTCAGGGTACTTTGTGCTGTTTTTTGAAGTATGCTGTGTGCTGAGTCTTCTCAAAGGATGCTATGTTCTGAGTCCTTGAGTCTGAGTATCTCTCAGTATCTCAGTCTCTCAGGCTCTCTCTCTTTCTTTCTCTCTCTCTCTCTCTCTCTCACTCAGTCACTGTGCACGTTCTTGATATGTGGAGTGGAAAGGCTTGGAGGAGTGTCTCCTCTAGTAGTGGAGCTGAGGGGAGATTCGATCCCCTGAGCAAGTGCTAGGGTTGGTGGGGAGTGATGAGCTGAGGTGAGGCGAATGAAATGGAAGGTAGAGTGTCAGATACAGAAGACAGAATACACCAACTGGACCAAAAAGTGACAGATATGGAAAAATCACTCAAATTAAACCAAAGGAAAATTCAAGACCAAGCAGATAATGCCAAGAAATTTAACCTTCGTATAATTGGAGTGGAAGAAGGTGAGGAATTCCAGAGCAAGGGAATGCAACACCTATTGAACAAGATAAAAAAATTATACACTATGAACAGGTAGGCTTCATCCCAGAGACTCATGGATGGTTTAACATACATAAGTCAATAAATGTAATCCAACACATCGACAGAGCCAAGGTGAAGAATCACATGATTATCGCCACAGATGCAGAAAAGGCCTTTGATAAAATTCAACATTCATTCATGCTAAAAGCTCTGGAGAAAATAGGAATAGAAGGAACATTTCTAAAAACAATAAAAGCCATTTATGACAGACCAATAGCCAATATTATACTTAATGGGGAAAAGCTACAACCAATTCTCCTAAAATCAGGAACAGGGCAAGGATGCCCACTCTCTCCACTCCTCTTCAATATAGTCCTGGAACCCTTAGCCAGGTTAATAAGGCAAGAAATAGACATTAAAGGGATCCGCATAGGGAAAGAAGAAGTTAAACTACCACTTTTTGTAGACGACATACTATACCGTCACGATCCAAAAAACTCCCTCCACAAACTCTTAGAAATCATTAATCACTTCGGCAAAATAGCAGGATACAAAATAAACCCACAAAAATCAGTGGCCTTCCTGTATACTGACAATGTACAAGAAGAGAGGGAAATAAAGGGAGCATCCCCATTCACAATAACCTCCCAAAAAATAAAATATTTAGGAATTAACCTAACCAAAGGTGTAAAAGAACTATTTAATGAAAACTATAAAAAGTTAAAGAAAGAAATTTCAGAAGACACTAGGAAATTTAAAGACCTCCCATGCTCTTGGATAGGCTGACTTAATATAGTAAAGATGGTAATACTTCCAAAACTAATATACAAATTCAATGCAATTCCTATTAAAATCCCAATGACATACATCACTGAAATACAGAAAACAGTCCAAAAATTCATATGGAACAACAAAAGACCTAGACTAGCCAAAACAATTCTAGGGGATAAAGACAATATGGGAGGGCTATCCATGCCGAACTTCAAACTCTACTACAGAGCTATAATAACAAAGACAGCATGGTACTGGCACAAAAACAGACCCGAAGACCAATGGAACAGAATAGAAGATCCAGAAATAAATCCACAGGCCTACAGCCAGCTGATATTCGACAAAGGAGCCAAAGACATACAATGGAAGAAACACAGCCTCTTCAACCACTGGTGCTGGGAAAACTGGGTGGCCACATGCAGAAAACTAAAAGTGGACCCCAGCCTATCACCATGCACCAACATCAACTCAAAATGGATTAAAGACCTTAACATTAAACCTGAATCTCTGAAACTACTGCAGGACAGAGTAGGAGAAACGCATGAACTAATAGGCACAGGAAGGAACTTCTTGAACAGAGTCCCAGGGTCACAACAAGTTGGAGAGAGACTCGACAAATGGGACTACCTTAAAATAAAAAGCTTCTGCACAGCTAAATCTATCGCAACTAAGCTAGAAAGACAACCAACTAATTGGCAAAAAATATTTACCAGCAATATATCAGACAAGGGGTTAATATCCTGTATATACAGGGAACTCAAGAAACTAATCCCTCCCAAACCTAACAAACCAATTGCTAAATGGGCAAGGGAACTAAAGAGGGACTTCTCAAATGAAGAAATAAAAATGGCAAAGAAACACATGAGGAAATGTTCATCATCCCTGGTGGTGAAGGAAATGCAAATAAAGACAACCCTGAGATACCACCTTACCCCAGTCAGAATGTCCCACATCCACAAATCAGCCAACGACAAATGCTGGAGGGGATGTGGAGAAAGAGGAACCCTATTACATTGCTGGTGGGAATGTACACTTATACAACCACTTTGGAAAGCAGTCTGGAGGGTCCTTAGAAAGCTAAAGATTGACCTCCCTTACGACCCAGTCATACCACTTCTAGGCATCTACCCTGAACAACGGACACATGCACCTCTATGTTTATTGCAGCACTATTCACAATAGCTAGGATATGTAAACAATCCAGATGCCCCACCACGGATGAATGGATCCAAAAATTGTGGTATCTATACACAATGGAGTATTATGCAGCCATTAGAAATGACAAAATAATGGCATTTGCAGGGAAATGGATGGAGCTAGAAGGAATCATGTTGAGCAAGGTAAGCCAAGAACGATGAGACAAATGGTACATGGTCTCCCTGATAAGTGTATGCTAAATCCAAAATGTTAGGTTATACGACAAAACCAACAGGACTTAAGAAACAAAGAACTCCCACTCATCTGGTCGAACCACTACTAAATAACCCATGCTGCTGATCACATGTATGGTGTATAACATGTGAACACCGTTATATGTTACAGACTGTGATAGACAATTTGCTCCAGGAAAGTTAGAATGAACCTATGACTTTAAATGAGCATCATTATTCCATAATACTGTGAAATATGGGAAATTATGTAATCACTTAATCCCAATAAAAAAAAAAAGAACCTCGGGGAAGGTAGGGAGGGAAGGGATGGTAGAAGGAAAACAATGGAGGAGGTAACAATGCTCAATAGGAAGTGTACTCATTACCTCACTCATGTAACTGTAACCCTCTGTATAGCATCTTTACAATTCAAAAAAAAAAAAGTTCTATAGTTTATAGGCAAACACCCGGGGAGATTTTCTCCTGATAGCGTTATGCAAATTGGAGTGGTATCTGTCATTCCTTCATAATTAATTGTTTGAGAAATCATATGAGAATTAGAATAGTCCTCCAAACCCCCTAGCAGGTCACTATTATTTGTCATTACCTGTATTATATCCTTATCCCTCCCATCCCACGGGATGTAGAAGAGGAGGATTAGGAACATAAGTCCAGTATTGTTCTCCTGAAACAGACACTGCCTGCACAGCAATAATGGCAAGCATAGCAAGAAACATATTTTCAACAGTGATAGTCTTTCCTGTAGAAACAACAATCTCCTCCGCAGAATGGTTGAGCTTCTTAATTAGTTCCCAGGTTGGTGGTTGGGCTTCTTTTGTTGTCTTCGCCTGTTCAGGAGAAAGGTGAAGAATTTTGAGCTTTTGCATCGCTTTCTTCATTTGCATCTTCTGTTGTTTTTTTTTTCCCCTGGGTTTGTGATTAATTACAAATAAAGCATGATGGTTTCTCTAGTTAATAGGTCAGCCATCATATTTCCAAATGAAAGAAGACCTGGTAAATTTGTATGTCTCTTATGTGTTCAATAAATAATTTTTCTTTTCTAAGTTGAATTAATTTTTGTAACTGATGTAACAAGTCTATAATTTTTTATTGTCATGATAAAAGAGCTGTCTCTATGGCGGGAAATAAGTTAACCACATGCTTACAGTCTGTGTAAATGTTAGGCTGCTGGGGAAATATGGTTAAAGCTAAAATTACAGCAATAATTTCCGCCTGTTGCTCTGAAATGTCGGATGCCCTTTTAGTAATGGGGAAGTGGTCTGGAATGTATACCACCGAAGTTCCATTTGAGAACCCATCAGTAAAAACTGTTAGAGCTCCTTCTAAAGGTGTTCTTACCACTAACGGAAAATGGTTTTTATCTCTTCCACAAATTTTAATAAAGGATGTTGAGGAACATGAAATTTTTTTTGTCCTGTATAATTTAATAATGCTAATCCCCAATTCTCATCATTCTGTAATAATATTTTAATTGTTTTTTATAATAAGGTATAATTATATTATTCATTTCTTTCTCAAATAACTCTAGGCACCTACTCCTTGCCTTGGCAATGAGTTGGCTGCACAAATATACAAAAGAAGCTATCATTCTTGTCTGACTGTGAGGCAAGTGAAGCCATTCCAGGAATGCATCTTGCCATAAACATCTTGTATGGGTATAAGATGTCTTTAATATTATAAAATCCCAGTCATTATTATAGTCCAATTGGACCACTTTTGCTTGTAACTTTTATTCCACCAATGAAATTTTTCTAACATTATTGGAGTGAATCGTCTCTTAGAGTTAAGATTAGAATCACCTTTTAGGGCTTCAGACAATGGGTGTAATTCTCCTGTGATAATTTTCAAGTAGGGTCTAACCCAATTTATGTTTCCTAGTAATTTTTGAAAATCATTTAATGTTTTTCATTTATCTAGCCTAATACTCATTTTTGTGACATGATGTATTATTTTTCCTAAATAATTTAAAGGTTTATTATGTTGAATTTTATCTGGAAAAATAAGCAAACCAAAGTTGTTTAATTGCTCAATGGTTAATTGTTAAAATTTGTTCTGTTAAATGTTTACTTTCAGCAGCTATTAAAATATCTTCCATATAATGAATAATATAAGCATTAGAAAACTCTTCCCTAGTTTTTTGTAAAGCTTAATCCACAAATTTTTGACACAATGTAGGAGAATTTTTCATGCCTTGTGGCAAGACCTTCCACTGATATCTCTGCCAGGGCCTTTTCCAATTACATGAGGGCACACGAAATGCAAATCTTTGAAAATCATTAGGATCCAATTTTATTGTAGGAAAAATCCTGAAAATAAATGATTATTATATAATCTCCTTTAGGAAGAGCCACAGGAGATGGAAGTCTTGGCTGAAGAGTCCCCATGTCATACATGGTGTTATTAATGGCTGTGAGGTCTTGTAACAACCTCCATTACCCAGATTTCTTTTTAATTACAAAAACTGGAGTATTCCAAGGGCTATTGGATTCCTCTAAATATCCTTTCTGTATTTGCTCATTTACCAATTGTTCTACAGCCTGTATCTTCTCTTGAGTTAGGGACCACTGATCAAACCACACTGGCTGATCATTTTTCCATGATATTGCATCAGCAAACTTCTCATCAGCGGCCCCTATGAAAAATTTTGTACACTAATGTAATCTGCGGTAACTAATTTTAGTTCCATGTTTTGCATAATGTCTCTGCCCCATAATGTAAGGGCAAAGAAGATATAATATAAGGTTGAAAGTTTCCAAATCTATTTTCACACTCCCACTTTAAAAATTTTGAAGTTTGAGCAACATTGTTAGCCATATCCAATCCCATTAATGTAGATTCTGTCTTCATAATTGGCCAGGAGGAGGGCGAGTCTTTTCCTGCAATAAATGTTGGGTCTGACCCTGTGTCCACGAGACCTTTAACAGGCTTTGTATCCACTTTTTTGGTTTTCATGGGTCCATCCTTAGAAATAGATTGTACCCAGGCCACAGTTTCTGTGGAACTGAAACCTCCTGTACCTCGATCTTGTTTTAGGATTTCATTTCGAAGATGGACATAATTTAAAATTAAGATTTGAGATAATCTTTGATCCATATGTATTTACATATTTTCTTTTAAAAACCTTACCGTTACTTTAATTTCCCCTTGATAATCTGCATCAACTACTCCAGGTAATATCTCAAAGTTTTGTTATAATTTGAGCTTCTACCAATTATCAAGCCCACAGTTCCTTCAATTACAAGACTGTAAACTTGAGTGTTTATTAGCTGAATACCATACATGATAGAGACAATGTAATCTCTTTTTTGCTGCCAGATCTAACCCTGCACTTCCTGGAGTAGCTCTTGGCAAATCCCATACTGCAAATGAAGGTGACAAGAGATTTAATGGAACTGATCCCTTAGGGGATTTTTGTGTAACAGTAGGTGCTTCCCCTCTTTCGTTTACGGGGCTGAGGGAGCACCCCTCTTCTTGTTTTTTGTCTCCTTTTCTTCTTCTGTTAGGAGAATTCTATCCTTATGATATTTTGATCTACACTCATTTTTCCAATGATTGCCTTTATTTCATTGTGGACAAAGTCCAGGCGCTTTACCCTTTTTATTGTTACTAGGCTTATTTTTCTTTTGTTGAAAATCTTTACTCATGTGTTCTGACTGGTCACATGAGAAACAGACCCCATTTCTGGCCTGAGGTCATTTCTTATGTAATTTTTGTACATAAGCACTGAAGGGTTCTCCTTTCATTGCTGCAGCATGTGCCATTCCTTGAATGGCTGCTGGTGAGGCATCTATGCATGCTTTAACATTATCTTGCAATGATCCTGTCAGTAATTTTAAAGTACTTAATTCATAACTTTTCATACTTCTTACCTCCTCCCTCATTTTTCTCACAGTTTTCCTTTTCCTCAATACCTCTCACAAGTTGTTATGTACATTTCCCCTATATTGTCTTGTGAGCATTGCTATTGCATTGGTTTGCCTTTTGTCTTTTTTCTCACCATTTTGTTTTTCCTCTTCCATTCCCTAATTAAGGTAAATGTATACACAAAATACAGGGCACCAAAATCAAATACAGCAGGGATTAAACTATAGGGAGAAAACCCAAAGCAAAATAGAAATCACATACTACATTAAAAACAGCAAGCTAATAAAAAAGCCTCTGTTTCCATATCTTGTAGTTCATTTTGCTCGGCATTAGCTTCTATGGTAATATATATGCATAACAAAGCCACTGGAAAAGAATAGTTGCATGGACACTATATCATAAAAACAATGTTAGCTGTTTCTGATGGTAAAGGTGGAATTAGGATTGGTGAATTCGCGATTCTGATAAAGGAATTTCAAAAGAGTTTTACAATTATGACAGGTAAATTTTAATTCTTCAACATTTTTAACAACTTAGCCTATTAAGAAAATTTAAAATTGTGGAGTTCCAGGAAGATGGCGGAGGACAAGCTGGAGGCTAAACAAGCTCTCACATATTAAGCAGTTTTAGAGTTCCAGTGAACAGTCCTAAACCAGACAATCACGCCAAGTGTGCCATCACACAACAGAGAGTTAGGCCAGAGAGGAAAAATCCAAGCAAGGGGACAGATCTGAGCTCTTCCCAGCAGCTGCCACTGCGGCAGCAGGGGTGGTGGCGGCCTTACTGCCATACCTGAAATAGTGAGAGTCCAGGAGGAAAGAGCCATACACAGCGGGTGAGCAGATTCTACTCAACACCAGCAAGAACCGACAAGGAGCAGACATTTTCATCCTGCAGTTCACAGACCAGAGATGATCCAGGAACCAAGATTCGGCAAGAGTTGAAGCCTGATGTCCTCACTCCTTCTTAGGGAGCAGAGGAGGGAAGGCCACCCTTCCCCCCTCCCCAGTACCGGAGACTCCATCTTGGATACCGACAAAGCTTGGCAGAGCTGCTAGCTCCAACTCAGGCCTTGGAATAAAAGGAGTCATTTAGCAGGTCACAAGAACTTAACGGCGTGACATGCCAGACTCAGCTCCACCCAGGGAAAAGTCACCCAGTGAAGAAAGCCACTCAACAACCATGAGAAGGAATATTACAGAGCTAAGCCCTGGGATACACAAGTATGTAAAACATGACAAATGAAGAAAAACAGTAATACGTATGTAATGCAGACTTATATGGGTAGGTATTTTTAATGTTTAAGGCTATGAACTGATTGTGTGATGACCTAAAATTAAGAAATTGATAGGTTCAACTATCCTTTGGTCCAACCATAGCTGATAGTTTAAGTGAAACGGGGCCACAGTAGTGTGCCTTGATTTACCAAAGTGAAAATAGGCCAATATTTGGAAAGCTACCATTTGGACATGTGGTTGGAGTGGCAATTACTTCAGTTTGTTGAAGTGTCAGTAGAAAGCTACAGTTTTAGCCCAATGATAGAAAACTTTCAGGGATCTGGTAGATTTTCCCTTTGTCTTCATTTTCCCTTTTTATCTGCGAGCTAAAGTATCATTACTGGAAGCCTGTCCAAATTGTGCCTTTGGCAAGTTAACAGATAGTCTGTCACATGCCAAATAAAAGAGAATTGGAACAGGTCTATATTGAGCACCACAGTAGACGGGTCTCTGGACATTCTCAGGAAGAGCCTTCTGCCATTGTGGGATAGATAGGACTGGATAATATGCAAAATAGACACCATAGATTGAAAGTATTCTGCTAAGTTGACACTTGAGATATCAGATGTAATGCATTGTATTAATTTTTATGAATCAGTTAATCAGATTCATCATACCATATGATGTTACTAGACTGTCATATGCATGCTTATTGCATTTCCTTTGTATAACATATAATATGTTTTGAAATTTGGTATAAAATATTTGCATTTTCACTTATTTATTTTTACTCTGCATTACTTTAGTTCTCATGAGTAGGGAAATGCCCTGGAACTTTGTAATTTGTTGTCATATGTAATTTTTTTATTCTTATTTATTGTCTATTACAGCACCCGGCTATGTGTAATTTAAACTGTAGTTTTCTTCAAGTGTATCCTCCTACACTGAAGTTTTTTTTTCTTACAAGCTTTCTAATAAATATGTAATCTATTCAATTTTGAAAAGTACTGCTGTACCTCCCACTTATATGTGGCATTTCTGAAATCCAAGTTCCTCTGTGTGTCAGAGTGGATACTTTTGCCTGTAACAGTTTTGTTATTGAATACATAAAATCTGGCTACTTAGGGAACAAAGGATGTGAAGCTACAGTATTCCAATAAAGAACTTCCAGGACAATTCAAGGGCAACTCATGTACTCTCTGTGTAGGTGAATAGGAGCATAGAAAAGAAATTCTTATACATGAAAGTGACTGGGAGTGTGTGCACATAGGTGTATCTGTTGTTATAGTTTTACATATTCCCTATTATTAAACGATATTTCATATATATGAATACACACACACACACACACACACACACACACACACACACACACACACACACACATATATATATATATATGATCACAATTTCCAAAATCCAGAGAACCACATTCATGGGCATTGCTTTCCTATGTTGCTCTTTGGGTAATAAGAATGAAACCTGGTATTGTCCTGTGGTAGAGAAATAACTCAGAAATTCAAACATTTTTCTTTCAATATGTTGCCTGTTCCTACATCTAAAATTAGGAAGTCTTTTAATACATAATACATGTTATAATATATTTAATATATTATATAATGTATAATATATTCTATATTATAATATATATTATATATCATAACTGACAGTGTTATATATTTATAAGGAAAAATACAACAAAAGTATCAATGTCCATACTTTCCTAGCCATGATTAGGTTCAGTAGAGTCAGGTGCATTACATCTCAACAGGAAAAGTCTACTAAAGTTCTGATGACCTTGAGCTAGATTAGGAGAATTTCTGTAAAAGGAACCTCTCTTCAATTTTGAGAAAAGATAAGTTTGGAGGTTGTTTCTTTTGTTTGATTTTATATTTTTTTGTTTTTATTTAGGCCGGACAAGGGGCCTGAACTTTGGGCCTGAACACTGTCCCTCACCTCTTCAATTCAAGGCTAGTTCTCTACCACTCGAGCCATAGCAGCACTTCTGGCTTTTTCTGCTTATGTGGCACTGAAGAATGGAAACCACGGCATCATGCATGCAAGGCAAGCATTCTACCACTGAACCACATTCCCAGCCCAAGTTTGAAGTTTTTGAGAAGAGGAATTTGGCATTTGATTTGCATCCTTCATTAGTAAAAAAATAGATATCATTTTGCCCCAAATTTTGTCTCCTTTTATGTTCCCTAAACAGTCACACATGATCATCATTCCATCGCATATCTTTAAGTCCTTCTTTTATTTCTTTTATCATTATTGTTTCTTGTTGTTTTGCTGATCCTAAAGCTTGCACTCAGGGCCTGGGCATTGTCTCTGAGCTCAAGGCTCATGCTCTACCACTTGAACCACAGCACCACTTTTGGCTTTTTCTGCCTGGGCTTCCTTTGAATCATAAAATTCAGATCTCAGCCTGCTGGGTAGCTAGTATTATAGGTCTGAGCCACCAGTGCCCAGCAAGTCCCTCTCTTTTAGATATTATTCTAAAAGCCTCCTATCAAAGGTCACTCCTAAGATAGTAAATGGACCTATGCCAATAGATCCTTCATACTCTCATCTCTTCTTATGGCTATGGTGTGTCTTTTCCATTGTATCCTGAACCTACTTCACTGTTGCCTTCCTAATCCATAATTCTAGATGTATTACTAATAATTACCTAATTTTTTGTGGCTATAAACCCTAAATTACTCAACTATTAATTTATTTTAATTTTTTTCAATATGATTGTTTTTTCTGTACAAAGCTTATATTCACTTCTTGCATCTACCTCTTGGCATGAGGAGAGCCTGGGCCTATTCTACCTTAAATGCAAGAGGTTAGCCAAAGAATAGCCTACAGTATTCCTGCCTAGGAGTCAGGACAAGTAGTTGAGTGCCTGAAAGAAGCAATGCATTCCTGACATGAGAGGGGGTCAGAGACACAACAGCCTAGAGAGCAAACTGGCATTCACAACATTTAACAACTTCTCCTTTGGGTAACTGACCTCCTGCAAAGTGGCAGTGAGATAACTTACCTAGTGAATTTTCTTATATGAAGGAAGTTGTCATGTCTCACTACACAACTCACTTGTAGTCAAAGAGAGGGTCATTCTTTTGTTTCTTCCTTAGGCCCAGTCTCAGTTTATCTCTATCTTAGATTTTGCTCAGACTCTATTCCTACCAGAAGGTCCCTGATGAGGAGGAAAGTGTGATCTCTTGGTTTCTGACTGGCCCTTTGGGACCTGAGGTCACTTTTAGTTTTCAACCTGTTCCTTCTGACAATGGGAAAGCTCATTCTTTGAATTGTGCCCTAGTATCAAAACTTCAGAGAAAGTCAAGAAATGACAGATTCTGCCTGAGGGAGTGAGTTTCTCCATTTTCAAAGATGTCAATTAATATCTGATTCTGAGACCAAGGTGGAAGTCCTTTACCAGATCCTCCAAGCTGGAGTGGATGTTAGCTCAGACTCCAAGCCATCTTCATCTTTCTCCAGCTCTTTCTCATGAACCAAAATGTTACAGGAGTTTAGTTCAGAAACAAGGAGAAATGAGAGTAGCAGAAGAACCATTGGCAGAGTGAGGAATTAGAAACTGTTGGTGAAAAAAAGGCCTCAGAAAACCTAGGATCAGGGGGCTGGGAAAGTGGCTCAGTGGTAGAGAGCTTGCCTTGCATGCCTGAGGCCCTGGGTTTGATTCCTCAGCACCACATAATCAAAAAGAAAAAAGCTGGAAGTGGCTCTGTGGCTCAAGTGGTAGAGCGCTAGCCTTGAGCTGAAGGGCTGAGGGACAGCGCCCAGGCCCAGAGTTCAGGACCCACCACCGGACCCCCCCCCCAAGAAAAAGAAAGAAAATCTAGGAACACTCACATCATTTGGGAATCACATCATAAGATTAGGGAATAAAAGTAATAAATTACTACCTAAATTACTAACTCCACTACTCTACATTACAAGTGTTCTGTCAAAAGTTAGCTGTCCTAGCTCTATTGTGATAAGGAAAACGGAGCACATTCTTTCCTCACAAAGTTCTACTGAGTATCTTTATCCATACCCCAGGTTGTTCTTACTCTCTACTTCTCTGTTACTTTCCTTTGCTGGATTAAATCAATGACACTTGAAAGTGTTAGCATCTTCAGACATGTAGTTACACTTTCTTCTAATCCATTTGTTATAAAGTAAAACAAATTATGGGGAAACGTATAGCAATGGTACATTTTCTTCCATGGCATATTTATTTGATATTATTAAGTATTATTTTAATAGTTTCATTGTTAAAACTTGAGGAAAATGTTTTACTATTAGCAGTAATTACTTGCACATTTTTTGTATTTTTCCATGTCTGTGTATTTGTTAAGCTTCTAACAACATCTTTTTCCCCAACTGTTGCCTTCTTAAAATTGCTTCAAATCATAAACTATATATGATGGTACTCTATATGTTCATTGATATATTTAAACTTTAATCTAATATCCACATATTATAGGATATCTTCAACCTATTGTAACTAGTCTGAAAATCAATATGGACATTCTTCCTTAAAGCAAAAACACAATGCCACAAAACGTCGTGAAAGTAAGATTAGGTATATATTCAAAATATTTAGCAATGATACAGTAGAAACATTCACTTCTCATATATCAGAACATGTTTATAGCTATGAGTAGCACATTTTCTTCATTCCTTCTTTCTGGTGCATCTAGGTTGATTACACAGCTTGGTTGCTAGGAATATTGCTGCCATAAACATGGATGTTCATGTTGATTTATATTCCTTCAATATGTATCCAATTGCGGTAAAGGACATCAACACATCTGTCTTTTTGATATTGTGTAAATTTCCATTAAGGTATCCCTATGGTTTGCGCTGGTTTACAATGCCACAGAACCAGATATAGTTCCTGATTTATTTCAACCTCTCCAGCAGTTTATTTATTTGAGTGGTGATAGCTATTCTAGTGTGTAAGATAGGATCTCAGTGACTTTCCTCTATTTTCCTTTGTATTTGCTACATGGATATGAATCTCAAACATTGTATTTATTTATTAAACACTTACATTTGTACTTCATTCCTGATTAGTGTCTTTCTTTTTATTTTAGTACTTGATCAATTTTCAAGGTTTGTAACATTTGATTTTTCCCATTACAAATACTCATTTTAGTTTAAAAAGATTTTTTTATTAGAGTGGTGCACAATTAACTAAAAACAACAGATAGTACATTTATATCACTGGATGTTTTTGTTTGTATTTACAGCCAGGAAATTGTTTCAATAAAGATACTGAACTTCTTTCACTGATATACCTGAAAGTATAGTATCTCTTATTCGCCTAAACTAATCTCAGAATTAACAGTCACAGCCTGGGGCACCACAGTCTGGGCTAAGTAAAACCATTAACACAGCACAAACCATTTAAACAGAGCAATGGGCTTCATACAAGTTAGAATAAAGGCATCACCTTCATGAAGCCAATGTTGAAGTTCACAGGCAGACCTTAGGAATCTGAATATCAAGAAGATCAAAGGATAAATGTATTTAGAAGGCAACTTTAGAACTCCAGATTGGGGAGGTGGGACAAACAATAGATACCAAAACTAAATGCTGAAGGGAAGAAGTATTTTATCCCAAACTTCACCTCTGTCTGACTCTCTCACACAACACACACACACACAGACACACACACACACACACACACACACACACACACACACACACACACACCAATTAAACCCTCTACTTAAAAAGAATTTTGTAGTATCCTATAGAATATGATATTACAAACAAAACCGAAATATTTATTTGAAGTCTAAACTCTAATTTAGCAAGTTCTATAAAGACCTACATTAGATGAACTTTGCTATTCCTCCAGGTTTATGCTTTTGTAATCCTTCATCTTTCCTTGGAATCTAACAGAATGATGATTACTTTTTCAAATTTTGGATGGGAATAATGAACCATTTTGCATCTAGGAATATTCTGTAATAAAGAGAACATTTAAACACAACTGAGGATGATATACCAGTTGCATTTCAATAGAAATCTTGGCTTCTCAAAACATAATGAAGAAATTAGCCCAAATTTCCAACTGTGTATTCCTTTCTTGTTTGGTTTATTTTATTAAGACAAAATTATACTACCTGGTCTAGGGAAGGTATCAGTAGAAATTCCAGTCCCTAATCTCCTGTCAGTCTGAGTGCTAGAATTCAAGGCTTGTATCACATTGCCCAACCATAGTTTCTTGGTTTATTTATTTTGTTTGTTTGTTTGTTTGTTTGTTTGTTTGTTTTTGGGTCCAGTAATGGGGCCTAAACTCTGGGCCTGTGTGCTGTCCCTCAGCCCTTCAGCTCAAGGCTAGCGATCTATCACTTGAGCCACAGAGCCACTTCCGGCTTTTTTCTTTTTGCTTATGTGGTGCTGAGGAATCGAACCCAGGGCTTCATGCATGCAACACAGCACTCTACCATTGAGCCACCTTCCCAGCCCCTTCTTGGTTTATTTAATCTAGATACTGACTAGCAATTCTGAACTTCTCTAGTGATATTATCTGCTAGAATTCTCAGACTGTTCATGTACTATTTTCAAAGATGTTCTAACATTTGACACAGGGTATGAACATTTTCAAGTGCACCTGCGGGGTCTCTGATTCATTCCTCCATGGATCCAATCCTTTTAATATTGATTACTTGACTCTCTTACTATCTCTGGTCCCTACCTCTCTAATATGCTCAAACATTTTGAAGAAAGTTCACTTGAGGATTTTCTAATTTTAAAAATTAGCACTTGATTCCAGTCTTACTCAGGACATATTTTCTATTGTTTTCTAACTTTTCTACATATTTTGAGAGTTGCTTCATTTTTGTATATGTGTGTGCACATATAAGTGCCTCTGTGTGTATGTATATGTTTATATGTATGTATGCAAAAGCCTCAAGCTCTTATTCATCATTCTTGCTCATGACTGTTATTCCATCACCTGAGCCATTTTTCCAATCCAGATTTTGGGTGGTTAATTATAGATAGTGTCTCAAACACTCTTCTGCCCAGGCTGGATGCAAACTGAACCTCCTAGACTCCTTTACATTCTTAGGTTTCATTTATCCAGTAGAATCAACTTTTAAACTACAAACATTTTTTGAGTTTAAAGTCTAAGCTGTAGTCCAGATTTTTAACTCAAGATTTCATATGTAGATAGATGAATATACAAATTACATATGCTGAGTGTACACTGTTAGAAATGTGATCCTAAGCTACGTTGTGGTGAGATCTGAGGATTGGGGTTCAAAGCCAGCCCAGGTAGGAAAGTCCCGGAAACTCTTTTCTCCAATTTACTGCAAGAAAACTGGAAGTGGCACTGTTGGCTCAAGTGGTAGAGCATTAGCCTTGAGCGGAATAGCAGAGGGACAGTGTCTAGGCCCAGAGTTCAAGTGACAAGACCACCACCAACAAAAAATATATAACTAAAGGAAAGAAAAAATGTGATCTTATCCACCAGTTCATGGCTAGTATAATCCCTGCTCTCTCAAGATGGACTCTTTTTTTCCAGACAAGTCCATGCTCTTATATCTGCCTTGCATTGGAAACAGAATTATTCTTCCATTCTTCTTTCTACAAAGATGTGTCGTTAGCAAGTGTGATTTAGAATACACTTCGTGTTCCACGTAGGAGTAATGCTTTCTCTATATCACACTCATAAATCTACATACTGGATTTGGCTTTATTGTTTCAACGTGGTCTTATTTGTAGAGTCTTAAACACAGAATTTCTCTTTCTCTTATTATTGTTATAGTTAACATGAGTTAACAAATTTATGTAAACTTGGGAAATAATGCGCAGCATATACACTCAGAAAAAAATTATCTGAGAACCATATTCCCCTTTAAAATTCACCTTAATTTACAGAGAATTTACAAAGTTTGAACTCAATATACTCATGGATAATGTATTTATAAGAAATGTCAATTTCATATTTTCTCTATACTAAGTTGTCTCTGAAACACGTGTTACCTCAGGTCCAAAGGTGTCCTTGGGTTATTTCGGTGAAGCCAGAAAACATTCATTATACCTTAGACAGCACCATAGATTGTTCCTGGAAATAACTATTACTGGATGTGGAAACTGATCCCAGGAGAAGAATGGAACATAGAGGATTGACAAAGTTCAAGTTAACTTGTGCTTTCCTTTTTACTGTAAAAGAAGAGAATCCGAAGGCTTGAAGGAAACTCTGTCCCTGACTTTTTTTAGTGTGTTTTTACTCATATATAATTTTTCTGTAAACTTCTAAATTGAGAATATTACAAAAAGATATAATGTGCCATTTGATGGCCAGCATAGAACAAAAGGAAATAACGTTGTTTTAAATATGTTCTACTGCAGGGACTGTGAAGGTGGCTCAGTGATAGAGCATTTGCTTTGCATGCTTGAGGCCCTGGGTTCGATTCCTCAGCACCTCATAAGCAAATATAAGCCATAAGTGGTGCTGTGGCTCAAGTGGTAGAGCGCTAGCTTTGAGTTGAAAAGTTGAGGTAAAGTGCCCAGGCCCAGATTTCAGGCCCACGACTGGACCCCCCAAAAAATCTACTGCAAAGAAACAAAGACATGGAGGTTTTAAAGTGTTTTATGGATGGATATTTTACCCCTGAGATGATTCTTTTGTTGCAGGAGTCAGTTATCAATTCCTTTTGTTTGGTCCTGAGTTCTCCAGAGCAATAAGGATTCCAAAAAAGCAACCAGTATGTATGAACAGCAAAAGGAGCCATTTCTCACACCAATAGTCCTTTAAGGAGGGTTCCAATGAAATATCTGTTTTTTTGTTTGCTTTTTTGTTTAGCTGGTGTTGGTTCTAGGGCTTGAACCCAGAGGCTGGACCCTGTCTCTGAACAGTTTTCTTTCCTGCTCACCTAGTCCCAAAGCTAGTACTCTACTGCTTGAACCAAAACTCCACTTCTGGCTTTTTTCCTGTGTAATTACAGATAAGACTTTGACAGACTATCCTGCCTGGTTTGGCTTTAAACTAAGATAGTAAGAAAGCCAAGTGACATCAACTGTATAGACTTCTCTTTTCAAACGAGAAATATTATATGAATTTTATTGTAAAGCTAATATTTGACAATTTTTACTTCCTTTTTATTGTGAGCATACCGTACAGAGAAGTTACAATTACATGGGCAAGATAACCAGTGCATTTCTTATCAATCATTGTTGTCTCCTCTTTGTTTCCCCTTCCCATCCCTTCCCATATACCCCCTCCTCCCAGGCGACCCTCCACCCCCCACCAACGTTGTAAGGTTCGTTTTTCAACATGATGACTTGTACATCTCATTGTTGCAATGGTTCCACCTGTATCCCTAGTTAAACGATTTGTTTTTAAAGAATATGTCCAGCATAGAATCCATAACATAACTCAGCAAAAGTAGGCCCACTGAATCATTTTGGAATTTTTTTTTTGCTTGGGAAGATTATTGATCTTGTCGTTCCTTTTGGGGAAACTTAAAGTCATATTTCACCTTTTTATAGGTTGTGGGGCTTGAACTCTGATCCTGGGTGCTCAGCTACAGCACCAGCTCTGGGTTTCTGGTGGTTAATTGAAGGTTACGGTCTCATGAACTTTCCTGAACAGGCTGGGTTTGAACCACAATCCTCTGGTCACAATCTCCTGAGTAGCTAGGATTACAAGCGTAAACCACCAGCACCTGGCTCATATTTGCATTTATGTGCACTGAATGACACAGTGTAGACAAAGAATGGAAATTTTAACCAAATGATGACATTAAAATTGAAGTCCTCCTTTTCCATTTTCCGACATTAATAACTCATGAGCTATGGGACCCTTACATTAGCATCCTCTGCCATCTGTATAAGTGTATTTAGTATCAGGAAATGTTCATAGAGAAATATAGAAAGAATGAGATTTTTAGAAAGTAAAGGAGATAAGGTATGGAAGAATAGCATAGGCGATACATTTATCACACAGAGATGAAGAGCTAGCCTAAGAGATTTGGAATTCTAAAGGCAATGAGGAAAAGCCTAGTTAACAACTAGTTCTACAATAACCAAAAATTGTTTTCAAGACCAGTTTCTGGTATACCTTAATTACTATCATTTATTCCTTCTATCTGGAGTTATTCCTTATTTTCTGTCACAACTATTAATTAGCCTCTGCCTTTTTGGTGCCATAACGGACCAAAAAAATTTCAAAATCACACTTAGCCTACCCTTCTTTTTGTGATTTTCAGTGATGACACAAATCCTGGAATCGTTGAATTTCCAGAATTAAACTTTACCTGGCATCTAAGCACATTCCTAGTATTAATTGCTGTGACTTAATGAACAAAGCTTTTTTCAACACAGTATCCTCATATAAGTAAAGTACATGAATTAGGGACTGTTGTCAGGTGTCAGTATGAAAGGAGCAATTATATATTCCAAGTATGGGTTCTTTATTTTTGATTTACTAACTAAATGGTTTATTTGTTTTGTTTTGTTTCGTTTTTGTTCTTTTTGCCAGTCGAGGGGCTAAAACTCAGGGGTAGGGAGTTTTCCTGAGCTTTTTTTTTTCTTGCTCAATGCTAGCTCTCTACCACTTGAGGCACAGCACCACTTCCAGTTTTTCTTTTATGTGTTACTAGAGGAATTGAACCCAGGCTTTTATGGATGCTAGGCAATCACTGTACCATGAAGCCACATTCCCAGAGCCCTAAATAACTTTCTTAAGATGGCATTACTTTTTCATTCCATAACTACGTATCATAATTTTGGCCAGGTGCTAGAAAATGATGTAGAAAGCAATACAATACGTCTAGTAAGGCAGGAGGGACAATGAATAACTGTCACGGTCTAGCCAGAGGGGCTTATCCCATGGAGCTGTTTCAATAACTGAGCGAGACAGCTCCTGACCCACAGCCAACCTCCAGAATGAGAGGGCCACCTCGGGTTCCAGCCACATGGGGATCAGTACTTTTGAAAGAGAGAGAGAAAAAAAGTCAGAATTACAATTAAGTCTGGTGCTAGTGGCTCAGAATTCTAATACTAACTACACAGGACGCTGAGATATGAGGATCATGGTTCATAACCAGCCCAGGTAGAAACGTCTGTGAGACTCTTATTTCCAAAGAACCACCAGAAAATCAGAAGTAGTGCTTTGTGCTCAAGTGGTAGAGCACTAAATAGCCTTTTGCTGAGGCTTTCGGGAACAGTGCCCATGCCTAGAGTTCCAGCCCCACAACTGACAAGAAGTGAACTTCCTAACACAAGAAGTGGACTGAATAGCATCCATTCTCCTAGGGAGCAGGGTATCAAAGTCAGGCAGAGCTTCCTGTGAAATTGAAGTCATAAGTAGGTCAACTGGCTTCTCTGTGCTTTGGTTTCACCAGCTACAAAACTCAACATAGTGAAGGATCCTCTTCCTCATGGCGATAGGGTAATGATGAAAGAGAGCCATGTTTTGTTTCATAAGCCCACATCTGTTGGACAATTAATAACAGGCCCCACCTGAGCCCTTCCCAGCTATCTTCCTGTCATTTGCTCACAGAATTGCGGAGAAACTTATCTGAAGGCTGCTCCCTCTGTGCCTAGCCATGCTCCAGAGTTCCCTCTGTATAAATCCCTTGTTTCCTCACAACTGTCCTGAGAGGAGAATGAGGTCTGATGGTTGTGACCCTACCCAGAGCTTCACCTGTGGTCAAGAATCATCTGCTGTGATTATTCTGCCTGCTCAAACTGACTTAAGAAACCATTCAAGCCACAGGAAAATCAAAAACCACAAACAGACCAGAGACTGCAACAAGAGACAGCTTAAGGACACAAGGGAGATACATTATATTACCATCCCCACCCAAAAATATCAAAGAACTCTTTTTTTGTACCTTTATAAAAAATGTTTTTCTAAAAGTTTTTTTTTTTTAATTTTGAATTTTTTACTTTAATTTTTTTTGTTTTTTGTTAACATTTTTTTCTTCCTCTCAGAATTTTCATTTTAGGGGTATATGTGTGTGTACTTTTTTCTCTTGTCTTCTTAAAAATTTTTTTGTTTAGCTCTACTGACCATTTGCCCTTTGTTTCTTTCCTTCTTACTCTTTTCACTTTTTCTTCTTTCCTATCTTCTTTGCGTGACTTAATTGTTACTCTGCTAATCCTCAGATATGCCAATAGTCGATTATTAGACCTTAGCCCCATTGTGTACACCCTTAATCCAGAAATTTCTCAATTTAAAACCTCTTAGCCTTAAATTTCTTAATAGCAGTACTACCCTTTTTACCTGTATAATATTTTAAGAATTTTTATTTTTAAGTTTTTCACATCTCCTTTCTATCCATCCCCTTCTCTTATTCTATCCACGTTCTTCTCTGAATATTACGTTTTCATTTTGCATAATTTTTAAGTGTTGAACTTCTTAATTTTTATTTTTTTGTTTTTCTATTTTTCTTGTCTTTTTTCTTTCTCTTTCTTCTTATTTCTCTCTCTACTATCATTCTATCCAACCTATTTCCCGCTTTGAGATTAGGATTGAGTTAAGTTAACTATCCCACTGCCTTTCCACATACTTATGTGCCTATTTTCACCCATATCTCTCCCTAAACTTAATCATTTCTGTTTGCCAAATTCTTCTTTGCGGTTTGTAGCCCATTAATACATAGTTGTTTGATGTTGAATAGGTATATCTGTAGAACTAGATTGTATCTGCAGATTTTTGAGTGTGGAACTACAGACTTTGGTTGATGCTTGCCTTAAAATAGTGTGCTAGCACAAAACTGGCATTACTTTCATCCCAAATGGGCAGAGCAACCTGGAAAAACACAAGAAAAATGACAAGTCCGGGTATCTCAACTCCCACTCATGGTAATCAGGGGTCAGAAAAGATAATCAATAATCCAGAGGAGAGTTCTCAAAAAGCTCTATAAACACTACTGGTAAATATAGTAAATGAAAAGAGTGAAAACCTGCAAAGGACTCCGCATGAGCGTGATAGGGAGAGAGAGGAGGCAAAACAAAGATTAATACAAGAATATCATGAGCGTGAGGAAGCTACTCAAAGATTGATACAGGAATTGCATGCGCAGATGGAGAGCACTCAAAGAGAAATAAAGGAATGTCATGAGCAGGCTGAGATCAGTCAAAGAGAACTACAGGAACTGCGTGAACGTGAAGAAGCTAATCAAAAAAAATACAGGAATTGAGAGAGTGAGATGAGAATGCAGAAAGATCACTAAAGGCATTCATGGAATCCATAAACAGAGAACTGAAAGAAGTCAGAGAGACCACAAAGGGAATGCTGAATGGAACCCCAACAGAAGGAATGGGAATAACAAATCAACTAAGGGATTTGAGAATAAACACTGAAAACCAAATTAAGGAAGAAAAGAAGTTCATACAAGTTCTAAAACAATGCTGCAACAAAGAATTTGAAGCCAACAAAGTTGACCAACTAGAAGAAGAAATTTAAAACAAAGTATAAAGTCTCTATTGTAGGTTAGACCATGCAGAAGATCGACTCTCGGGGATTGAAGAGAGCCTAGATATTATAGAGAAAGAACATACAACTATTTAAGACAAATCCAAGAAATATGATAAATCTATCCAACATTTGGAAGACACCATCAGAAGGCCTAATCTGAGGCTAACGGGTGTAGAGGAGAAGCTAGAGACAGAAGTTAATGGTCTAGGAAATTTGTGTAACAGGATCCTAGCAAAGAACTTCCCAAACACGCAAAAAGAAAGTCCTATTCAGATACAAGAAGCTGGTAGAACTCCAAATAGACCAGCCCAGAATAGGACATCCACCATCAAATTATAATCCACACAGGATCAATTCAGACCAAAGAAAAGATCCTTAAAGATGACGAGGAGAAAAGATCAATCACCTATACATGGAAATCAATTGGAATCACCTCAGATTTCTCAGCGGAAACAATCATTGCAAGAAGAGCCTAGAATGATGGATTCCATGCCCTAAAAACAAACAACTATCAAACAAGAATTTTGTACCCAGCTAAACTCTCCTTAACTGGAGGTAAAATAAAAACCTTCCATAGCAAAGAAAAATTGATACAATATATCTCCACAAAACCAGCCCTACAAAACATTCTTAAAGATGTCCTACACATAGAAAACCAACAAGATCACAATAAAGGCCAAGAAATCGCACCCAAACTGAGAATCCAAGAACCATAAGAAGAACCCAGTTGACTCAGTACTCAAGAAGGTGGATAAAATGGCAGGTACTCCCAAATACCTCTCAATCTTAACTCTCAACATTAACGGACTTAACTCTCCAATTAAGCATCGTAGACTATCTAGTTGGATTAAAAGCAAGATCCTTCTATCTGCTAGGATCAGGAGTCACATCTTGCCCATAAAAACAAACACATTTTGAATATGAAAGGCTGCAACCAAATCTACCAAGCAAATGGCCCCCATAAACAGGCAGGAGTTGCAATCCTAATATCAGATAAAAGAGACTTCAAAATGAAATTTGTGAAAAGAGATAAAGAAGGTCACTACATACTAATTAAGGGATCTATCCTTCAAGAAGATATTACAATTCTGAATATCTATTCGCCAAGCAATGGAGCCCCCAAATTTATCCAAGAAACACTACTTTCCCTCAAATCTGACAGAGATCCAAAGAGATTAATTTGTGGGGTATTTAACACACCAGTTTCCTCACTAGATAGATAAACTCAGTAAAAACTCAACAGAGAAAACGCAGATCTAAACAACTGCATAGATCAACTAGATTTCACAGACATCTACCGAATATTTCACACAGCATCATCAGAATACACGTTTTTCAGAAATATTGAAGTTATACCTTGCATTTTCTCAGACCACAAGGAAATAAAATTAAAACTTAATACCAAAAGCCACCAAAGAAAATCCTATAACACATGGAGCCTGAAAAACACACTGCAGAATCACGAGTGGGTCATGGAAGAGATTAGAAAGGAAATTCAAATGTTCTTGAACACACAAATTACCAGCTCCTCTGGGACACAGGAAAAGCAGTACTCAGGGGCAAGTTCATCGCTCTGAGTTCCTACATCAACAAATTCGAGAGATCTGAAACCCACCATTTGATGAGACATCTGAGCCTCCTTGAAAAAAACAGCAAGATAATCCCCCATCCAGTAGACGGTAAGAAATAATTAAAATTAAATCAGCATTAAATGAATTAGAATGCAAAAGAAATCATCAAAAGAATCAACAAAACAAAGATTTGTTACTTCAAAAAATTAACAAAATTGACAGACTCTTAGCAAATCTTATCAGAAAAAGAATAAAACACACGCAAATAAATAAACTCAGAGATGAGAATGGAAACATCACCACAGAATCAACCAAGATTCAGAACATTATAAGGAAATATTTCTGAAAACTTTATGCTAATAAGTTTGACAACTTGACAGAAATGGACCTTTTCCTAGCAAATATTGACATGCTGAAACTAAACCAGGATGAGTTAAACCATCTTAACAGGCCCATATCAAGCATTGAAATAGAAACCACAATAACAGACCTCCCATCTAAGTAAAGCCCAGGACCAGATGGCTTTAGAGCAGAATTCTATAAGGCCTTCAAAACACAGCTCACACCAATACTCCTCCAAATCTTCAATGAAATTGAAAGAAAAAATTCACTACCGAACACATTCTATGAAGCCATCATAAGCCCCATCCCCAAACCAGGCAGAGACTCATCACAGAAAGAGAACTATTTACCCATTTCTTTGATGAACATTGATGCAAAACTTCTCAACAAAATTTTGGTCAATCGATTTCAACAATTCATCCAAAAAATCATACACCATGATCAAACAGTATTCATTTCAGGGAGGCAAAGCTGGCTCAATATACAAAAATCAAGTAATATAATTCATCACATCAACAGGAGCAAGGGTAAGAACCACATAGTTATCTCAATTGATGCTGAAAAAGCATTTGACAAGATCCAACTCCCCTTTATGATTAAGGTTCTGGGAAAACTAGGAATCCATGGAACTTTCCTCAATATAATAAAGACTATATAGGACAATCCTACAGCCAGCATTAAACTTAATGGTGAAACATTAATGCCATTTCCTCTTAACTCAGGAATGAGACAAGAATGTCTCCACTTCTCTTCAATCTAGTGTTAGCATGCCTAGCTACAGGAATAAGACAAGACGCAAACGTAAAGGAGATCCAAATAGGGAAAGAAGAAGCAAAACTCTCCCTCTTTGCAGATGACATGATCTTGTATTTAAAGAATCCCATAGACTCCATTCCCAAATTACTCTAGCTGATTTAAAACTTTGGCAAAGTAGCAGGGTATAAAATTAACCCTCAAAAAACAATGGCTTTTCTGTATGCCAACAATGAGAAAAGTGTGGCTGAAATTAGGAAAGCATCTCCATTCGTAATACCACACAAAAAATAAAATACCTAGGAATTAACTTAATCAAAGAAGTGAAGGACCTCTATGATGAAAATGTAAAAAACCTGAAAAAGGAAATCAAAAGAAATCTTAGAAAGTGGCAAAAACTCCCATGCTCCTGGATTGGAAAAATCAACATCATGAAAATGGCAATACTTCCCAAGGCTATCTACAAATTCAATGCAATTCCTATGAATATTCCAACCTCATTCTTCAAGGAAATAGAAGAGGCAATCCAATAATTCATAGGGAACAATAAAAGATCCCGAATAGCAAAAATGATCCTCAACAGAAAGAACAGTCCTGGATGAATATTAATTCCAAATTTCAAACTCCTCTACAAAGCAATAATAATCAAAAGAGCTTGGTACTGGAACAAGAACAGACCACAGGACCAATGGAATAGAATTGAAAACCCAGAAATGAACCTACAGACCTATAGCCATCTAATATTCGATAAGGGAGCTAAGAAAATAGAATGGAAGAAAGAAAGCTTCTTCAGGAAATGGTGCTGGCAAAATTGGTTAACTACTTGTAGAAAACTAAAACTAGACCCTTATATATCACCCTGCACCAGAATCAACTCCAAATGGATCAAAGACCTCGATGCCAAAGCAGACACTCTGAAAACATTACAGGATGGAATAGGAAAAATCCCAGGTCTACTTGGCAAAAGCTGAAATTTTCTGAATAGAGACCCTGAAACACAACAAACCAAAGAAAGGTTGGACAATTAGGATTGCATGAAATTGGAGAGCTTCTGCATGGCAAAGGATATAGCTAGCAAGATCAATAGAAAGACCACAGACTTGGAGAAAATCTTCACTAGCCATACAACTGACAAGGGTCTCATATCTAAAATAAATCCCCCAACAACAAATCTTCAAAGAAACAACTGCCCAATAAATAAGTGTGCTAAAACCTTAAAGAGAAACTTCTCTGAAGAGAAAAGAAGGATGGCCAATAGACACATGAACAAATGCTCAACCTTTCTAGCCATAAAAGCAATGCAAATCAAAACAACTTTGAGATACCACCTCACCCCAGTTAGAATGGCTATAATCAAGAACTCTGATAACAACAGATTCTGGAGTGGATTTGGACAGATGGGAACTTTATTGCAGTGTTGGTGGGAGTGTAAATTTGTTCAACCACTTTCAAAAGCAGTATGGAGGTTCCTCAAAAGACTCTATGTACAGTTCCCCTATGACCCAGGCAATCCCAATTTTGGGCATTTACCCAAATGTTCACAAACAAGACCACATTAAAGCTACCAGGACAACTATGTTTATTGCAGCATTATTTACGATAGCTAAGGTATGGAACCAACCCAGATGCCCCTGGGTAGATGAATGGATCAAGAAAATGTAGTATATATACACAATGGAATTCTATGCCTCCATCATAAAGAATGACAGTGCTCCATTTGTTAGGAAATGGAAAGACTTGGAAAAAATTATATTAAGTGAAATAAGCCAGGCCCAAAGAAACATAGGTTCCATGGTTTGCCTTATTTGCAATAACTAGTATATGTCTGAGTCAAGCAAAACAGGTCAGATAAGTTGATGTTAGGGAAATGAACCTTAAAATATGTATTCAATATTTTTTCTTTCATTCGATTGTTTCTATTACATTTATAAGATTATTTCTTTGTTGTTTTTTATGTCCCTCCCCCACAGTATAATCCCTGCTTTAACTGTATTTGATGTTGTTATAATTTATGGAGGGGAAGGGAAAAAACGAATCATTTAAATAGAGATTACAGGTGGACCCATTGCAACAATGAGACATAGAAGTCGTATGTCGAAAATGAACTTTACAACTTTGGTAGGGGGAGGTGGAGGGACAGAAAGGGAGGCGGGGAGAGGATGGGATGAGAAGGGGAAACAAAGGAGGAAGCTACAATACTTGATAAGAAATGTACTCATTATCTTGCCGATGTAATTTTAAACCCTCTGTACAGTATTTTCACAATAAAAAAAAAAAAAGAATCGCCTGATGTGGACTAAAAGTTTGGGATAATCCATCTAAATTGATGACTGAGCATGTTGCTACATATCTACTATACCAACGACAGAGGACCAGGCCTGGTGGAGCATACATGTTATAGATAGGAGGAGAGGACCTCGATCCAGCCCAGCCAGAGCATATATTGAGGCTCTGTTTCAGGAATGCCCCAAACAGAAAGGTGGCTTCTCAGAGCCAGGGATTGGACAGAAGTAGGGGGTCATGGTGCCCCCAGAAGGGTGTCTGACCCGGGGTAGGGGTAGTTTTGGGCCAGCCACTCACATGTGCTGCTGTGAAAAGTTGCTTGAGGCTGCTCCAGGTGGGGCGAGCAGTGATGGCAGTTGCATTTCAGACACATGGCCTCAGAGCCAGGGACCAGGTTGGGCTTTACACGGCCTGGCAGGGTATTGCCTGATGTCTGAAATCCTGAACCATGGGCAGGGAGGGCACTGGGGCATGGGTAGCCATATCATTTTCGTTCAAAATTCCAAAGTTGCCTTGAGTCTCTTCCTCACCACTCAGCCATCTCTACCTTCCTCAACTGCTGGTAGTGGTGTAAACTAACAGAGGGAATCCCGGTGCTACCTGGCAGCATGGAATGTGAGCGTGGCCACCATTCTTGTATCTCATTGGTCAGAAAGAACCATGAAATAATTGGGGTGTGGCCAGAATCCTGTGATGCAAGCAGCATGGGCGGAGTCAAGAAGATAGCAGCTCCCCCAGTCCTTTTCCTGGGGAACAATGTCCAATTCAGTTGGAGACAAGAGGGTGACCTGCTTTAGCGGGATGACCACACAGATTGTTGTGTATGTCTGTTTGTTCCCAGTCCCAGACGTTGAACTGAGGATATGGGCACAGTCTGTGAGCTGCTTTGGCTCAAGGCTAGCCTTCCACACTGGAGCCATAGGGATTTTGGCTTTGTTGGCACTGAAGTTGGACTTTCCTGCCTAGGGTGACTTCGACCATGATCCTCCCATCACAGCCTTGTAAGTATCAAGGAAGACTGCTGAGAGCCACTGGTGAGTGCCTAATCATTGGTCTTACTGATGTTCTTGGACAGACTGGTGAGCTCCCTATCCTCGGATTTAAGTGGTGGGAGCTGTAGCCCATAGATGGAATCCTGGTTCTGCCACTTCCAAATGGAAGGAGATCCTAAGAAACTTAATCCTGTCCATATGATTACCAATGGAATATAATGTATGTCCTGATTGAAAGAGCAGTTCCTGAATGATTCTATGATAAAATTATATACAATTGCCGGGCGCTGGTGGCTCACGCCTGTAATCCTAGCTACTCAGGAGGCTGAGATCTGAGGATCGAGGTTCAAAGCCAGCCCGGGCAGGAGAGACCGTGAGACTCCTATCTCCAATAAACCTCCAGAAAACCGGAAGTGGCGCTGTAGCTCAAGTGGTAGAGTGCTCGCCTTGAGCTGAAGAGCTGAGGGACAGCGCTCAGGCCCAGAGTTCAAGCCCCACGACCGACAAAAAAAAAAAAAAATAAATAAATAAAAATTATATACAATTATGTTATAGGAAACTGATCGATGTGAGTTAATGTTTATGAAGCATTTAAACAATCACATTCATAATACGGAATCATAATGCAATACCTAAGAATTACTATTCTATTACATAATATAAAGGTGCCATTTTTCTGCCAGGAATGGGATTGGAACCTATGGACTTGGTAACTCTCTTGCAGTGTGTGGGAAGGGGAAACTGGCCTCCTTGAAGTCAAGAAATTCAAGTCTGTTCCTTAGGCCTGAAATAGATCACCACCACTAGAAAACATCCTATTCATGTACAATTTACATATGATTTATATTTATATACATATATTGACTCCATATTGCATTCAGTGCAGTTATTTTTTTTGTTTTATTCATGTATTGACCATTTATTTTTACTATTATGGCACATAAAAATTGATTACATTGATTACATAAGATACAGGTCTGCATATGTATTCCACTTCATACCTGACACCCAGGACATTCACAGAAAAGGAAAACATGTGTCACGATCAACTTCTTATTCCATAATTCATTTTTGGGGAGTGCTAGCATCTGAACTCATGGCCTACAAGCCTACAAGGCCCAATTCATGAATGGGTGAGGGTTACCATGCCATCCTGGGGCAAACTGAGCTGACAGGCTGTTCCCAGGGCCTGAGATCAAGCCACAGGTGTTAGCAAAATAAGAACAGATTGACAGGCAGATGGCAGAAAGCTAATAAATATGTATTTTTATAGTTTTTAGAGATGTCTATATATTATTCAGTTATATAGACTACATTCCTTCCAATTCCTGGGTATTAATCATGCATCCATGTAATTAATGTTATTATTTTCATCCTTACACTATTAAAGAAATCAATCAGTGTCCTGAAATTATTGTGTTCCTTTAAGTAATAATACTCTTTTTATGCTTCACAAATATTAAATAAAATCAATTAGCCTCCTGAAATGATGCTGTCTAAATTTATAGGAGCATCATTCATGATCAACTCATTGAACTTTGACATTGATAACATTCCATTGTTCTTCCTATGGATGGGAACCATTTTCTTAGTATTTCCTGCCGTTGATTGGTGTTAGGAGGGGGATTTGACATCAGGGCCTATGTTGCCACGTAGGCCTATGGATTCCCAGATAGTCTGTCAGCCCTCAGCAATGCAAGGTGAAGTACCTTTTGCAACAGTGTCATTCAGAGCCATGAGGATCACCGTGCAAAGGAAGAAAATATAAAAAGGCCACATTTTTTCTGTGCATTGCTTTCTCTGCAAGACCAGGGGGTCTAGGATCCCAGAAGCAGCTGTAGGTCTAGTGGCTGCACCCCAGCCTAGGGTGATTGAACCTGAGGCACAGTTGCCACAACCTGACTTCAAGCCCGTACTGAGAAAAGTAAAATAAAAAATTTAGCTCCCTCCCTTGCAATTCATGATGTATATTCTTCTAGACTTTGGATTTGAACTCAGGATCTGGGTAAATCAGCAGCAATGTGGATGAAAGGGAAGATCACTGTACTTGAAGATAAGAAAGTCAGGCCTGTTTACTAGTCCTGAATTCAAGCCCCAGCCCTGGAAACATAATATTTATATACATTGTAAAGATAGGATTTATACTTACCTATAGATGTTCAGTCCATACATGTGTGTGGTTATTCCTTGAATTTTTTGTTTTATTCATTTATTTACCATTGATTATACTATGATGATACCCATTCCGTTTATTACATTGATGACATCCTATCAGAGACCATCTAGATTTGTATAAATGTTCTCCATCTTGTCAGTGTTCTCAGGTTCACAAATGATATTCAAAGAAAGGAAGACAATTTCACCCTTGGCTTTTTACTCCACAACCCACTTGTTGGTAGTGCTGGGATCTTAGCTCAGGTCCTAGTAGGACCAATTGGCTAAGAAGTCAAGGTGAACACACCAACCTGTGAGCAACTAAGGATGTAGGCCATTCCCAGGATCTGACATTGATCCCCAGAGTCGTCCAGTATAGTCATAAATTCATAATTTAAACATACAATCTATATTGATATACATGTCTAAACATGTTGCGGCCGTCTACTTGACCAGCGAGGAAGAACGACCACCACACCAGGAGTCTTCTCAGATCACACTTTATTGGAGAGCCTTTTAGTTGTAGGAGAGCTTGGGCGCGAGAGAGCGAGCACAGAAAAAATGGCCGCTTATATAGGGAATAGGGACACGTGTCGTCCTATCATTGGTCGTCTGCCTTTCACCGTCACCAAGTGCCACGGGATTGGCTGGGGACTCTACGTGGCTCGCGCATGCGCAAAGCCCAGGACCCACCGTCCCGCCAAGCACTGCCTAATATGGAGTTGTTTACCTCAACGCTGGAAGGGAGTGGGCGGTGGGCGGAGTCTAATTGCGTTCGCCCCGGCTCCCCACAGTTCCCCCTTTTTGTTTTTTGGCGACAGGTAAGAGTAGAGGTTGGGCCTCTGTCTAAAACATTAATGAGAGGACCTTGCACTGGTCTTCGCCTGAGGGGCGCCTTCCCCAGTGATGACCAGGCCCGTCCGATGCCTTTTTGCAGAGGTGGGATCTTGGGCATCATCCCACATGCAACCCAACATGCTCTTCTTGAGGCAATGGTCCTCCTCAAGTGCAGTGCACTTGCCTCGCACCCTGTCCCAAATTGCAAGTTGCATACCTGTCCCGGTGCAATGGGATCCCCTGATCCCTCGGGGTGCTAAGGCTATGCAAAATGGTAAGGCTTAATTGCCTCTCAGGGCCGACAGCCAGATCTGGGGTGAGGATCCACTCTCCAAAGCGGCTAATGCTTGTGAGATAACAACCTTGTCCCTTCTGGTTTGGGCTCGAAGGCGACAGACCAACCATAGGCAGACCACGCATCCTCCCAAGCAGCAGGCCAAAAATAATCCAACTCCCACCCACTCCTTAAACCAGGAAACAGCAGAGGAGATCCAAGATTGAAGTCCCTCCACGAATTTAGGGTCCACGCGTGTAGAGTTTACGGTCACAATGGCAATCCTCAGCTGGTCAAGCATATCATCAAACTCGCCAGACCAGTTACCTAGAAGATAACTTGACAACTGCTTAGACAAGTTTGCAGCCTGCGTAGCGTTGTTATACTGTACGCTTGTTACACATAACCCCTCATACTTCCACTGACATCCCAGCTGGGCAATCTGCCACAACGTATCTACCTGTTCTTGGACTAAATCAATCCTCTGATTAACCACCATCAGCCCTCCCCTCAATTGTGAATTAATCCCTTGTTGTACATCCAAAGCATGTGCTGTATTGGCAGAAAGGTCATTTAGCGTTTGTGCCATTTGTATTGATTGCCCCATGGCAACAGCTGCCGTTGCAGCTCCCACGGCAGCTAACGAAATAGCTGTCACCACGGCAGCAGTAATGCCGAAATCTCTTTTTTGGCGTAAAAGGGTCAAGGCACTGGAAGCTTTAACAGGTACTGGCACCCAGCGAGGAATGCGAGCAATAAGCGCATACTCATATTTAGAAGCATTCCAGCATGAAGTATAAAAACAAGAATCATTAGTACAGGTCTGCAGACCTTTGTCACTGACTATAAAAACAAAAGGGGGATAAACACAGACTGGGGTAGCCTTATAGCTAATATTATAATATGGTTGAACTCCATCCCCCCCACAACCCACGGTGGATGACCAAGCGACAACGCTATCGGTCCTGGTAGGGCTCTCGATCTCTGGATCCCAAAAGGCCCAAGGTTTGGAAGTGCTCCACCCAAACCGACTCACTCCAATCTTTCCCCCTCCTATCATTGCCATAGGCTCTAAATTTATACAACTGCCTTTTACGCCACACAGCAACCAAATATCAAATGGATTGGAAACATAGGCCTGTGAAGGGTTTTGGTCAGTATAATTCTTTCCCTTATAGGTTTGATTAAAACTTGTGCTAATGCCGGGGGAGAAATAAAAGGTTTGGTCTTGCGTAACCCAGGCCCCCGTACGGGATTGACAGCCCGTCCAGGGCCAAGTGTCTCCAGAGTGCCGACCCATGCAAAAGGGGGCCCACTTTGGAAAGCTAGGCAAACCCTTTTCCTGACGCTTTGCCGGCCACCAGCCGGAAAACCAAGTGGCATTGGACTGTTTACAGGGGCCGCCGCCGTGGGGAACATCAAACCAGCCTGCAGTCTGAGATAAAAGCAAAATGCATGGGGAAAAGGAGGGAGCCGACTTGTCTTTCAATAACTGAAAACAAAGACTCCCCCCCAAGTGGAAGGATCTATTTTCCCCAATGGGGGCTTCCTCTGGGTCCAACAAAAGATACGGAAGGTCCATGGTCCTATTGGTGCCAAACAGGCGGGGAAAAAGTCTCGCATCATGTAGAACCGGCAGCGGCCTCGGGAACGCCAACAGAATTGCCCATCTGTGTTCCTCCCTGCTGAGATGAGTCTTGATCATCAATTGTATCACCAACAGCAGGAGCCTGGTCATTTTGTTCAATTTTTTCTTGACCTTGTAGGACCGGCCGCGTCAGCCGACTCGGGACCCAGTGAGGTACTTCTTGATCCTGTGGAAAAACACAAACAACTCCCCTGGATCTCGTTATTACCGGATCCGGTCCATACCATTTGTTATTAATAACATCCTTCCACATGACCATGTCTTTAGTATCCATGGAGTCTCTTGTCATATGCCGATCTGCGGCAGACTGATCATTGTCATTTAAAATCAGAAAATTGAGGGTAAAGAGTGTAAGAGAAAGTCTTTCCCTGGGGGACGCAGACTCAGCAACTCCCCCTTTTTGTTTTTGAAGCACTTCTTTTATGCTTCGATTAGCTCTTTCCACTATACCTTGTCCTTGAGGATTGTAGGGCAATCCGGTGGTGTGGGCAACCTGCATTTGTGCGCAAAAGGCGCGAAAACCATGGGAAGTATAAGCAGGGCCATTATCCGTCTTGAGTCTAAGGGGCTTTCCCCAAGCTGCCCAAGCTTCCAAGCAGTGTATTCTGACGTGGGACACCTTTTCTCCTGCCAGAGGTGTGGCATGAATGACACTAGAAAAGGTGTCCACAGACACATGTAAATATTTCAATTTACCAAATTCCGTCAGATGAGTAACATCCATTTGCCATAGGGCGTTTGGTCTCAACCCCCTGGGGTTTACCCCCACATGGGGAGGATGAAGAAAGGTAACACAAGATTTACAGGCCTTAACAATATCTCTTGCCACATGCCTGGACAAATTATATCTTTTCCTAAGGGTATTAGCAGGTACATGATACAATCTATGAAAGTCTTTTGCCAATTCTACAGGATCAGCAGCAACCAGAGCCACAGCCCGAGTTGCCTGGTCCACCAAATCATTACACTTTGTCATTGGGCCCGGCAACATAGAGTGGGCACGAATATGTCCAATATAAAAAGGGTATTTTCTGTTTAAAATAAAGGATTGAATCTGTAACAAAACATTAGAAATTGTACTGGCCTGCTTAACTGAAGCAGCAACTTCAAGAAAGGCAACGGCATTTACAACATATAATGAATCCGAAAACAAATTAAAAGGTTGATCAAATCTTTTAAAAACTTCAAGCACAATTAAACATTCAACAGCCTGTGGGACATTGGGCCGAAAATTAAAAACTACCAGCTGTTTGTGTCCTTGAACAAAAAAGGCACCCTGTCCGGATTTTGATCCATCCGTAAAGATGGTCAGAGCATCAACCAAGGGCTCCTTTGAAGTGACAACAGGAAAATACACTAAATTTTTGTTAACTATGGCAAGCAGAGGATGCTTAGGATAATGATTATCAATTACATTTGGAAATGAGCAAACAAGAATTGCCCACATATCCATTGTGGCTGCTAAAATTTCAACTTGCTCACGGGTGTAGGGAATAATCAATTTATCTGGAATTTTTGAAAGTGTATCAAACAATACTTCATACCCAAAATTGCCTGTGTTGCCACTAATTCAGGAAAATATTGAACAGTTTTTGCTCCCACAGAATTACCATGGAGCCACAATAAGGGGCCATTTTGACAAAGAACCCCAGTGGGATAATTTTTTGTTTTCAATATACATAAATCAATAGGTAAGTTTAAATCAACCCGTGAAAGTTGAGCCCTAGACAAAGCTGCCTCAACCTTTTGTAGGGAATTTAGTGCTAAAGGTGTCAGGGATCTAGAGGAGGTGACTTCAGGGTCGCCCTCCAAAATAGCAAACAAGGGTAACAGCTCTGACCGAGGGAGATTAAGAAACCCCCTTATCCAATTAATATCCCCTGCCAATTGTTGAAAATCATTAAGTGTTTTAAGGTGATCAGTCCGAATGGAAAGTTTTTGTGGTTTGACCTCAGTAGGAGAAACAACGGTTCCCAAAAATTGAACGACACTAGTCTGCTGAACCTTCTCAGGGGCAATAATTAATCCTTTATCAGCTAAGGTCTCCGTTACCTGCCCAAATGCCTCATGAAGAGTCTCTACCGAGGGAGCAGCCAACAAGATATCATCCATATAATGGACAATCCGCACCTTTGGAAATTTTTCCTTAACAGGGGTTAATGCAGCCCCCACGAACAATTGACAAATTTTTGGGCTGTTAGCCATCCCTTGGGGGAGGACTTTCCACTGATAGCGAGCATCCGGGGTTTCATGATTAACAGAGGGCAAAGTAAAGGCAAAGCGCTCCCTATCCTTCTCATAAAGAGGTATGGGAAAAAAGCAATCCCTAATGTCTAAAGCCAAGATAGGCCACTCTCTAGGTAATGCTGAGAGCAGTGGAAGTCCCCTTTGGATGGGTCCCATAATTTGCATCTGGGCATTTACTGCTCTAAGGTCATGCAATAATCTCCATTTTCCGGAGGCCTTTTTGATCACAAAGATTGGGGTATTCCAAGATGACACTGAAGGCTCAACATGCCCCAACTGTAGCTGTTCCCGGACAAGAGTTTGTGCCGCTTCCAACTTTTCTCGAGAGAGGGGCCACTGTGGAACCCACACTGCCTTTTGCGTTAACCAAGGTATGGGCACCGCACCTGTGCTGGAAGCTTTATTTTCAGAGGCCCCTAAGAAAAACCCAAACCCTTTCGATCCTGTTTGGGGAGCGGCTCCATCGGCTCCTTGCATCCTTGGAGACGCCGACCGAGCCCTAGGGCGGGCACAAATCCTTGTTGTTTCATCATGTTTTGGCTGGCCTCAGAATAATCATTTGTTAAGGTCAACTTTAGCTGCTGCTGCACATCTCTCCCCCAAAGATTGACAGGAACGTCTACCACAAATGGCTGCATTTTTCCAACCTGGCCTTCGTCTGTTCTCCAAGTCAATTCCTTTGCACTTAACTGTGGGGCATCGGCATAGCCCAGCCCTTGTAAGGTCTGGGAGGATTTCTGAGTTGGCCATTGCTTTGGCCACTCTCCTCTTTGGATGATGCTTCGATCTGCCCCTGTATCCACCAGTCCCTCAAATCTTCTCCCTTCCACCTGGAGAGTTAGCATGGGTCTCTGGTCTAAGGTTATAGATAGGCATGTTAGGTCAACTCCAGTGGAGCCTAGCCCCTTATCTCCCCTCTCTATCGCCTTTGCAGTGAAGTTGTCATGAAGGGAAGGCAAAAGCAGAAGCTGTGCAATTCTGTCCCCGGGGTAAATAGACACCACCCCATGGGGGACATGGCAGAGGACCTTAATAGTCCCCGTATAGTCCGGGTCAATAACTCCCGGAAAAATGATCAAACCTTTCATTGTAGAGGAGGAACGTCCTAAGACTATTCCCACAGTGCCTTTATCTAAGGGTCCTGTCATGTCTGTCTCCACGACCTGGACTCCCATTTGTTGTGTTAATACCAGTCGGGAGGTGGCACAGAGGTCCAACCCTGCTGAGCCTGTGGTTGCCCTCCTTGTGGGTTGGGAGTCAGATCCTGAGCTGCCCCATAAATTTTCGGGCCCTGGGGACGGGGGCCCCCCATCCCGTTTTTTTGATCCTGATCTGGGTTAACATCTTTGTTGGCCTGGGGAATAAGGTGGCCATTAATGTCTCTGACTGACCTGCACTCATTAGCCCAATGCTTCCCTTTTTTACATCGAGGGCACACCCCAGGGGTCCTAGCGGGTCGGGACACTTCCTGGGGAAGTTTTTCCTTCTGAGGGCATTGTCGCTTAAAGTGGCCTAACTGGCCACAGCGAAAGCATCCCTTTTTGCTGTTATCCCGGGCCGCTTTAGCGGCCGACAAGACCGCAGCAGCCAGCCCCGCGTTGGTTAGGGGACCGCCAACCTCCCTGCATGCTTTTAACCATGCCTCCAAGCTCTGAGTTCTTACTGGGGTAATAGCCCGCTGGCACTCTTTAGTACTCTGCTCAAAAATGATCTGTTGTACAAACGGCATGGCAGTCTCTAGGTTTCCCAAGACGCGCTCTGCCGTCTCCAACATGCGAGCAACAAAATCAGAAAATGGCTCACTAGGGCCTTGGGTAATTTTTGTTAAGGGACCCGCCGTTTCCCCTTTATTGGGGAGGGCTCTCCATGATTGGTAAAAAAGGGCATTTACCTGTTGATACACCTCAATAGGGTACCGCGTCTGGTTTTCAGTATAGGGCCCTAGCCCCAAAAGCATGTCCACGTTCCATTCGGGGTGCCCATCTCGAATGTTTTGTCTATACTGGGCCTGGGCTTTATCCTGGGCAATGGATCGGAAATCTAGGTATTGCCCATGATTAAGGCAAGTCCGGGCTACCTCAAACCAATCAGTGGGTGTCATATCGTGTACGGTCAATCTCAAGAGCAGGGCTGTAGTATAATTAGCTGTTACCCCGTAGGATCGGACTGCTTCAACTAAATCTTTAAGTTGAGTATAAGACACGGGTTCAAAAGTTCTCTCATTGGTGGTAGGATATTCAAAGACCGGAAACGCGGCCGCTAACCGCGACCAAGTATTGCCTTTTATAAAATGGCTCCTCCCCGTTTCTGGGTATGGGGGGGGCAGATGGGCAGAGGCCAGTCTGGCCGCTTCCCTTTTGTCGTGGCCTTGGGTCTGTTGTCAGAGCACGCCACCCCCCATATCTGCCTGCCTCATACTCGGCTGCTACCTTTTCTAGATCTTCAGCATCGCCCGGATCGAGCTGACTTTCCTCTCCCTCTGAGTGACTTTCAACGTCACTTTGTGGGTCCCGCCCTTCCACATGTAGGGCGGAGAACCGATTAGAAAATTCCTTCAGTGAAGGGTATAAAGAGTTTTTTATTGGAGTCTCCCTTTCAGGGGTTTTGTCAAGGCTCTTTTCCTTTTGAGCTTGTGAGGGCTGCAGTCCCTCCTGTTTTGACTCTCTAGAGTCCTTTCCTTTTTTCTTTTTTCTTTTTTGCCTTTTTTCTTCCTCCCTTTCCGATGCTGACTCTGAAAGGCTATCCTGGTGTTGCATCAAAACCCTACGCCCCTCCCGTATTAGATCAGAACCACCCTCCTCAAGGCAAGTGCGAATCATTCGCCACAGGGGGAGAGTCGCACCTGTCACTTGACCCTCTTCCTGGGCCCTAGCCAGGTCCTTACCCAGCTTATCCCAGCACGGGAGCGTAAGGTCTCCCTAAACTGCGAACCATGGGGCCTGTCTGTCAAAATCACTCAGCACCTTCTGGACCGTGGCTTTGGAAACTTTAAGCCCCCGCTGCCTTAACAAGGCCTGAAGAGGTGCATAAAAGTCCGTTAAGCCGCAGGGCTTGTCTTGTCCGTTTCCCATGTCGCACCCTTATGTACGAGTGACTTATCTCTCGGGGCGAAAACCACGTGATCTACCGTGGCTTTACTTTCGCTTTACAGTTGTTTGCTATTAACAGCGGCAGGCCTTCCCAGGTTCGCTACAATGTAGGCAAACGCAGAGAACCACTAAAAAAACAAACCACAAGGGAAGAAGCAACGCAAGCAACCAGTAATCTACCGTGAACAGCATTCCGGGGGGATACTTACCGACGTCTCCTCTCCGTGTGTTGAGTTCTGGCTCCTGTTCAGCCTCTCGCACGGGTCCCGGGTTTCGGCACCACTTGTTGCGGCCGTCAACTCGACCAGCGAGGAAGAACGACCACCACACCAGGAGTCTTCTCAGATCACACTTTATTGGAGAGCCTTTTAGTTGTAGGAGAGCTTGGGCGCGAGAGAGCGAGCACAGAAAAAATGGCCGCTTATATAGGGAATAGGGACACGTGTCGTCCTATCATTGGTCGTCTGCCTTTCACCGTCACCAAGTGCCACGGGATTGGCTGGGGACTCTACGTGGCTCGCGCATGCGCAAAGCCCAGGACCCACCGTCCCGCCAAGCACTGCCTAATATGGAGTTGTTTACCTCAACGCTGGAAGGGAGTGGGCAGTGGGCGGAGTCTAATTGCATTCGCCCCGGCTCCCCACATAAACAGCATCTTGTATTTAGTGAACTTCTCTTTATTTTGTCTCTATTTCATGGAGGTATTGTGTATTTTACTAAATATGGTGACAGGTATAACTTTGCTGACATGGATGACAACCTGTTCCTATGGTTATAGGGTTGCCTATGAATTCCTCTTCTTGGTTGAGATTCAGGACTTTCACAGGAGAGGAAAACGTGTGCAACAACTGGCTTCTGACCCAGAATTTGCACAGCACAGGAAAACAGGTGCGACTGGCTTCTCACATCAGGGTGAATTTTTGGCAGTGCTGGGTTTTGAATTCGGGGCCTAGGAGGCCCAACTGCCCAATCAGTCCATGTGATCACACCAGACTTTGAGCCACTAAGGAGATGGGCTCTTCCCAGGAACTGAGATTGAGCCACAGGGAGGCTAAAATAGTGCTCAATGCATCATTGAAACATGGGATATATATTCACATTCGTGTGTGGACTGCATCGTTCATTGAGTGTACTTATTGTGTTTATTTTGTATGCTATTCATGGATGTATTGTGTATTTTCTTATGTATATGATGACAGGTATAACTGGGCTGACATGGATAACAATTTATTCCCATAACCAGAAGGTGGCCCATGCATTCTCCATCCTAGCTGAGACCCAAGACTTGCACAAAAAAGGAAAACAGATGCAACAATTGGCTTCTGACATCAAGATGAATCCTTTGGCAGGGCTGGGATCTGAACTCGGGGCCTAGCAGGCACAATTGGTGAATGAGTCCACATGAGCACACCAGCCTGTGAGCAACGAAGGAGCTAGGCATTCCCAGTACCTGAGTTTGAGCCCCCCTGGGGGAGAGTGGGGAGCACAATAGTCATCCATTCATAAGCTGAAGGTAGAATGCAAATAAGTACATATTTGTATAGAGTAGGATTGATGGTGACCTGTGGTGGAATCCAATCTGTGAGTACCTATATTTGGATCTTTCCTGATTTATCCATTTCATGTCTGTGATGATTATTGTCGTGCTTTTACTAACTCTTCTCTACAAATAATCTATACCCAATGAGTCTTGCATATTATTTCCTACTCACATCATGCATGAACTACTCATTCAAGGATGAAATCAATCGCATGCCATGACTCTTCCTAGGTCCAGAAACAAGTATCTCAGGATCTCCCGCCATTTCCTCCTCCTAGGGAAACTCAATTCAAGCCTTAGTCCTGGAAAACATACTCCTTATACACATTTTAACGATAGGATTTATATTTCCATTCAGATGTTCAGTCCATATTGTGTTTGGTGCATTTATTCATTTTATTTCTTGTTTTATTCATTTATTCACCATTTATTTTATTGAATTTGATGACACCTATACCATTTATTACATTGTTTACATCCTAACACATAGAATCTAGATTTTAGATGTGTTCTCAATCATGCCTGGCAGTGATGGAGAACTCAGTGCCTAGCAGGCCCAATTCATGAATGGGTGAATTTGAGCATGGGAGCCTCTAGCCAATGAAGCTGTCAAGTGGTTCCCAGGCGCTGAGATCGACCCTCACTTTAGGCCAAAACAGCGATATATGGATAGGCAGACAGTGGTATACAAATAAATATATATTGTTAAAGAGTCCCAGAGCCATCTATCTATGATTGAATGACACCTACTACGTTCCTACCAACTTTTAGGTATTTATTATACCACCATTGAAGGAATATTATTCTTTTCATGCTTAATGAACTATACGTTAAGATCAATCAGCATTCTAGGACAATTGCATCCAATTTTAGATTAGACGGATGCATGAACTCATTCAATTGGTATTCCCATGAATAGGAATGAGTCTCTTGTGTTCTCCTGCCATTGGTGTCAGGACTGGGATTTGAACCCAGGGCTTATGTTGACAGGTTGGCCTATGGCTTCACTGATAGCCCACCAGCCATCAGCAATTGCAGGTTAGGTCCACTTTGCAGCCATGTCATTCAGATCCAGGATGGTCACCATGCTAAAAAAAAAATCATAAAGTGCCAGCCCTCTGCAGCTCACCACTTTTTGTGTTTTCCAGCTTCTTTTTTCTTCCTGCAAGCCCTTTGGGCCTAGGATCTCAGGATCAGCTATGGGTCTGGAGACTGTACCCCAGCCTAGGGAGATCCAAGCTGAGGAAATGTTTCCAGGACGTGAGTTCAAGCCCCATGGATGGCCAAAAAATAAAAATAAAAATATTAATTATTTAACTATATAAAAAATAAAGCTCCCTGGTTTGGAATTTCTGCCAGTTTTTTTTCGTAGCCTGGGATTTGAACTCAGGGTGTTGACAAATTTGTAGCAATGTGAGGGAACAGTTGCCACTACTTGAGTTCAAACCCCATGCCAAACAAAAATGAAAAACTAAGTCACTGACCTTGGCAGGGGAAGTAGTTGTGGAGATAGGAGGGAAGGGATGGCAGGGGGAAAACAAAGGAGGAGTCAATAATGCTCAATAGGAAATGTACTCATTACCTTGCTCCTGTAACTGTAATCCCTCTGTAAAACACTTTTGCAATAAAAAAGTACAAAAAAAGAGAAACAATGTTGTTCTCAGAGAAGCAATTTAGAAGTAAGGAAAGGATGTCTGAATAGCTGTACAAATTCCACACTGCTTTTTTTTAATGTTCAGTATGGAACTGAGTAACCATAAATGTTTCCATTTAAAAAAATGTCACTGTCTTGGAACTGGGGCCAGTATTTCTGCCATTGCTAGGATTTGAGATCACTGACCAGGTAACTCTTTTACACCATGGTTGAAGGCGAGGTTCACTGTCCTTGAGGAAAAGAAATTCAGGCTAGAGTTCCCAGGGCCTGAATGAAGGCTCTGCAATGCAAAAAATGTTTCTATACATGTTTAATATATGATATACACTTACATATGTATGTTAATTTCATATTAAGATTTTTATTATTGATTTTGTATTTTATTTATCATGTATTCATTTATTGATTGATTATTGTATTTAGTATTATTATACACATAATATTTATTACAATTTGCACATCTATAATAAAATTCTATACAATAATTTAGGATATGTACTCATTTTTATTAATATTTTATTAAGTGTTGAAACATAATACATAATTAAATGGAAGCATTTGTCACAGTCTTCACATGTTTAGAGTCTCTCCCAAGTATGAGCTTTGTGCAATCTTTGAATATCTTCCTATTGGGATTTCTTTCAATGATTTATAGTCAGAAATCTTTTCCTGAGTATAGGCAAGTGAGGGATAAAATTGTAAGAGTGGGACTAGAAATGTGGCTTAGTGGTAAAGAGCTCGCCTAGCATGCAGGAATGCCAGGGTTTAATCCTCAGTGCCACATACTCAGAAAAAACAGAAGCTGTGGAGGGGCCTAAGTGGCTAACCTTGAGGAAAAGGAGCTCAGAGACAGTACCCATGCCCTAAGATCAATCCCAAGGACTGCCAAAAACAATAGATGAGATGTCAGTGGCTCACACATGGAACTCTAGCTTTTCAGGAGGCTGAGAGCTGAAGATCACAGTTCAAAGACAGCCTAATCAAGGAAAGCCTGTTAGACGCTTATCTACAGTGAACCATGAAAAGACCCCATGTGGCACTGTGGCTCAAGTGGTAGAGTGTTCGCCTTGACCTGAGGGGCTAAGGGACAGTGCCCAGGCTTGAGTTCAAGACACACTATTGGGAAAAAAAAGTGAAGGTTAATCCAGGTACTTTTCTAATTTTGCTAATTATTATTTGCTAATTATGAGATCATACTTTGGAAAATGAACACTGATGTATACCAGAATTGGATTCAGAGCTTAAGGTTCAAGTGTAACATATCCATTTGCCCAGCCTCTCAGACTGTAGCATTGTAATCTTATGTCCTACAGGGTTCTGAAAGGTCAATGTTGAAAGGCTTAATATGCTCCTCAAGCCCTTTGTGATAAAGTCATTACAGTTCTGAACCTAGCAGAACACCAGTAGTTCAAGCCCATCATCCTAGCTCAGGAGGCTGAGGACTGAGGATCACAGGGTGAAGCCAGCCAGGCAGAAAAGTCTATGACACTCTGACTTCCACTTCTGAAAGGTCACATATTCAAGAGCTTCCTGTGTTTCCTTTGGTGATGAGAAGTACTTGCACTCTAAATATTCTTGGAGTTTTGAGCTATAGAAGCAAGAAAGAAACATTATTGACCCATCCTGGGTTCAGATGAAGTTCTCAGGATCCAAGCCCTAGCCCTGTTAGCAGGAAGAACTCCAGTGTAACACTGTATTTGAAGGACGGAAAACAGTTTCAAATGCCAGGCTAGGTGCAGAAACAGGCCTACAGGATTAGGAGGCAGAATGTACACATTCAACAGGTAAGTGAGCAGCAAAACCACTTCATTTATTCCAGGCACTGCCAGCAATGGGGAGAAACCTGAAACATTTGTTAGAGTTACACCAGGGTCAGGCTTTTCTCAGCCTATTCAAACAATTTCTAATTAACCTTCCTCCCACAGGTGAAGGGACTTTCAGGATATCTTTTGGCTAACAATAAAGAGCAAATTTAGTGGGGGAGAGGGGAGGAACAGAGTAGAAAAACCCTGCTCTCTGTTCTTAGGGAGTGGGCTTTTGACTCTCCATCTGTCAGATTTGAAGGCCGTTCTACTTCTGCCAGTCCTTTCTCCTTCCTTCATTTTCCACATAATTAATGCAAATCCCCAGACCCACTAGAGTCAGGGATGTTTCTCTTCTTTCTCCAAGCACAGGAGTTAGAACCTGGCTCTGACCAATTGTCTCTGGGGCCCTTGGCTACCTGAGAAGTGGGAAAGAGACAGTCTTCCTACTCTGTGGGTGTGTGAAGGCGATGCTGGTGTCCTGGCACACTGCATAAGGCCTAATGACTGGGAAATGTTCCCTTCTTTCCTCCTGAAATCCAAGACCAGATTCATCTATCATCTTTCTATCTTTCTTTCTTTCTTTCTTTCTTTCTTTCTTTCTTTCTTTCTTTCTTTCTTTCTTTCTTTCTTTCTTTCTTTCTTTCTTTCTTTCTTTCTTTCTCTCTTTCTTTCTCTCTTTCTTTCTTTCTCTCTTTCTTTCTTTCTCTCTTTCTTTCTTTCTCTCTTTCTTTCTTTCTCTCTTCCTTTCTTCCTTTCTTTCTTTCTTTCTTTCTTTCTTTCTCTCTTTCTTTCTTTCTTTCTTTCTTTCTTTCTTTCTTTCTTTCTTTCTTTCTTTCTTTCTTTCTTTCTTTCTTTCGTTCTTTCTTTCTTTCTTTCGTTCGTTCTTTCCTTCTTTCTTCCTTTCTGTCCTTCTTTCCTTCTTTCCTTCCTTCCTTCCTTCCTTCCTTCCTTCCTTCCTTCCTTCCTTCCTTCCATCCTTCCTTCCTTCCTTCCTTCTTTCCTTTGTTCGTTCTGTGTGTCTGTCTACCTACTTACCTACCAACCTACCTACCATTCTACCTAGGTACAGAGCACATGGGAAGCAAAGATGGCTCTGAGAGAATAGAGTGGGCTGAGCCCAATTGTCCTTATGTTCAGTGGGGAACCACCCCGTGAAAGCTTAGGTGCATGATAAGGTGTGACCTTGACAGTGATTGGTTCCTCTTCCTCCCCTGCCATGCCACCTGCCCTTTTTTGGCTTTAAAAAGGCTGCTCTCTGTTAATAAATGAGTTTTTCTTCCTGCTTGACTTGGCTCCCGGCTGTGTCTGATTGTCCCCCGGGCTGAGGGAGACTAGGGAATGGTCGAGCGCCACACTGACCTTTCTTCAGACCCTATCCATCTTTCATGGGATGGACGAAGACCCAACATCTGGTGCCCAATGTTGGGCATGAAAGGAAAATGCTTTATCACAGAAGAAGGAGGAGGAGGCAACATTAGGCCTAGAAGGAGTACAGAAGGACTTGGGAAGTGAGAAGGAAAAGGACCAGGTCAAATTCAACCAAGAATGCACTGAAACATGCCCAGTGGAAGTCAAAATGAGGATGAAAGTTAACCCCTCTGACTCGGGTGACCCTGAAGGTCTTAGGCCCCTTCCCTATTCCCCCGATTGGAGGGGAGGTACTGCACCCTACGAGATCTGCGAAAGGGACTTGCAAGACCCAGACCCCTACCCCATGGAGGGGCTGAGGGTTGGGGAAGTAACCTACTGGAAGACCTTCCCTGGAAAGGAAGGGCCACCTGAGAGCCCAGACTCTAGGCCACAGGATTTGCTTCCCCAAGCATATCCATTCAATCTGTCACCAGGGGCTAACAGGCCTTTGGAATGGTATCCGTGGGAAGCTAAGGATCTTAAAGAGCTCCTCAAGGCCGTGGCAGAGGATCACCCAAACTCTCCTTGGGCCCAGACCCTATTACAGTTGTCCCTAAGGACTGGCTGGATGTGGTCAAAGCTGTCCTTACTAGTTCTCAGTTTATTAAATGGTGTGCTTTCTTTGAGGAGGAATGCAGAGTGTGGGTGGAGAATAACTGGCAGGCTCAACCCATGATCCCTATTACTTCTGCCATGTTAGCAGGGATAAGGGAAGGGCATTCCACTGATGTCCAACAGGCCACAATAACTGGCCCGTACTGTGACCAGGTGAGACAGGCAGGACTTGCTGCCTGGTACAAACTGGATGATGGGCCTACCAAGACCCCCATAGCAGGAGTGAGACAAAAACACTGGGTGTGCCTCTACCGGATTTCATAGACTGAATCCAATTGAGCATTCACTGCAAGCTGCCGGTAGGGAACCTCCAAGATCAGTTTGTAAAGCTGCTGGTCTGGGAAAGGATGAATGCAGATCACCACATGGCCTGCAAGGGATTGAGAGAGAGTTCCCTGGGCAGATGGGTGGGGACCTCCCAGGATGTGGGAATCCAACAGCACCACTTACAAACTTTAGCTTTAACTTTACAGGCTCAGACATCTTCAATGACTGAGGCTATTACCCAGGGATTGGTAGCCCAGGGCCAAGAAACCCCAAGATCATCTGGGAGAAGGACTTGTTTTCAATGCAGGCAAGAGGAGCACTTTAAGAGGGACTGTTTACAACAATCCCGCACCAACCGGCCTGGGGGCAAACCGCCCCATACACTCTGCCCTAGGGGCAGAGAGAGATACAAGTTTGATTTAGATGGGAAGCCTTTAAACTAGGGGAAGGGCATCCTCCAGCCCCACTAACTCAAGGAGGAAACCCCTCTGCTGTGAGGCCCAGGCAGCCTTGTGGCAGGGCGACCCTAGCCCATTGGACCATCCACCTGGTGGAAGGACTCTGCCCTAAAATGAGTATTCACGTAGTCGGAAAGAGGTTTCACTGATTAATTGACACTGGGGCAGATGGAACCATACTCAGGGAGGTGGAAGTGCCCTTGGACTGGAAGCTTGCACCTGGGCCCCTGATATTGGTGGTAGGGGGCAACTCCCAGTCCCAAGAGATGGTTGACCTTATGACATGGACTAGCCCAGATGGAGAACAGGAAAAGATATGTCCTTTAGTGGGAAAACCTCACTGCAAATTTACTAGAACAAGACATGCTATGACAAATGGATGCCATGGTCCCTACAGATCATCAAGCATCCTATGATGATATCCTGGATGGGCATGAAGCACAAAGGCTTAAACAGGATCTAGAGGGAGGTAAGGTAAAGGATTTTTTTAACTTTCATAATTACAGAGAACAACATAGGGGACAATGCTTGGTAAGAAATGTACGCATTATCCTGCCCATGTAATTGTAACTCCTCTGTACAGTATGTTCACAAATAAAATAAAATTAAATTAAAAAAAAAGAAGAACATAGGGGACATGCTCAGGTGCACCCCCAATCCTAAAAGGCCACTGCCCCCGATAACCTCCCATTAGGTGGAAGCCAGGAAGCCCAATCTGGGTGGAGCAGTGGCCATTGACCAAACCTAACACCCGTATTTGTTATTCAAAAAGCCTCCGGGGTTTAGCATATGCTCCAAGATCTACATAAGGTACATGAAAGGATGGAGCTAGTAGGAACGCCCCTAAGAGGCATGCCCTGGACTCCTGCTGTACCTTCAGAATATACCTTGGTTGTGAAATATTGTTTTTTTTCTATCCCCTGACACAACAATGAAGAGGACCTGACCCCCTAGTTACTATGGGCAGGGTATTTGGATGCATTTTTTCCCATAAGGGAGACAGCCCCCATTTGGATGCCTGCCAGGAACCTTAAGTTTTTACCCATCTCCTCTATACAGGAGGATGCCCAAGATAAACTAACCAACAAGGAAAGAAAAACAGACATGGGCGAGGCTTGTGTTTAAAAGAGAAAAGCCAGAAAGATAACTAATAACCTTCCCCAAGGGCAACCAGCCCTTGAGAAGCTCTTGTGTTCTCTAATAACTGCACATGGCGATATTCCAGCTGTTGGCTGTCCTGATTCTCCCAGTTCTGGCAATGACCCTACGGAATCTGCATCAACCTCAATGGGTGACCCGGGCAGTGATCAGCGCTGGCAATGCAGAAATCATAAATAGCATCACAAGAGAAGCTGTCCCTTTGACCTGGTGGCCTAAAATTCATTTTGATCACCACCTTATATCATTTTAATATTACCTGCTTTAATTGTTCTTTTACTAATTGCTTGTATAGTGGCATTGAATCTATACTTATTGTTAAACAACCACCTTTTGTTACAAGCCCCACCTCTGGACTCTGAAGTGGCAAAGACTGCTATCCCATCCTTCACTAATGTTAAAGGACTGGTAATGACATTTCCTGGCCTGGTAATGCTTTTGCTAATGGTTTTTCTATGCCTTCCTTGCATTATACGTGCACTGTATAACTCTTATGAGCATAGACAGCCTGTTACATAAGATCAATCTCCAAGTGAATGAATTTCCCCCCAAGAGGAATCGGAGACAGAGACGGGTAAGAGGGGGTGTCAGTCTAACCAAACTAAGACAGGGCCTTCAGCTTCACTCTGAAGAAGTTTACGATGACGAGTAAGACAGACAAGGTGATCCACCCAACCTAAGACAGGCAGGTTCGCTTCTTTTAACAAAGATGGGGGGAGATGATTTTGGGAGCCATTGACAGTAAAGCTCAAAGGTCATTTTGACCCCTGTGCTAGCTTAAAGGCATATACAAGGAACTTGCTTACTTAAAAGACACCAGGTGCCCAGGATTGCTTTGCTATGTCTGCAGTTTTTTTAAATTTTCCTTGTTTTTCTGGACTATGGTAGAATGGCCTGAGTATGGGGGCCCACAAGGATGTAACAGTGCCACATGTGTGGAACTCCCAATATCCAGGCTATCCCATGTTCTAAAGAGGATGACCTTACGAGATACTGAAACTGACTTTTATATATGCCCAGGAAATAATGGAACTGTTTCAGACATTTCTAACTGTGGTGGGACTGATGTTTATTACTGTGCTAGGTGGGGATGTGAGGCAACTGGGACAGGCTCTTGGATCATGCACAAGTGCCCTCCCTATCTTTGTCTGGTGAATCTCAACCCCCAGACTTGCCTCAAACCCCCTGTGTGGCAAATGCTATACTTACCAATATAATCCTGTTAAAACAAACAAACAAAAAAGGTGAGGGGGAATCTGCAGGGCACATGGGCAGTGAAGATGGCGCTGAGAGAGTAGAGTGGGCTGAGCCCAATTTGCCTTAAGTTCAGTGAGGAACCAGCCCGTGAAAGCTTAGTTGCCTGATAGGGTGTGACCTAGACAGTGGTTCGTTCCTCTTCCTCCCCTGCCATGCCACCCACCTTTTTTGGCTTTAAAAAGGGCTGCTCTCTGTTAATGAATGAGTTTTTCTTCCTGCTTGATTTTGCTCCCTGCTGTGTCTGATTGTCCCCCGAGCTGAGCTGAGGAAGGCTAGGGAATGGTTGAATGCTGCACTGACCTTTCTTTGGACCCCGTTCCTCATTCATGGGACAGATGAAGACCCAACACCTAGGTATATTTTTGCCAGTTCTTGTTTTGAACTCAAGGCCTGGGCACTGTCTGTAGCACTCTACTACTTGAGCCACAGTCCAAATTCTGGCTTATTCTGTGTATGTGCTACCGAGAAATCGTACCCAGGGCTTCTTGCATGCAGACCAGCACTCTCTCAATAATCCACATTCCCTGCCCCCTCATCTTTTCCTTAATGGTAGTTTCTTACATAATTATACTGCCATTTTACATCCCCAAGTTTTATTTTCTGAATATTGCTTACTTCTACAAAACCTGATCTTCTCTTCCCACGCCTGGTTTGTTACTTTTCCTGCAATGGCCTCATAATAAAATGTAAATAAAAGCTTCTGAGAGCGTCAGTGTATCATATAAGGACACAGGACTGGAACCCTGGAAGAGAAAAGACATGGGCCTGTAATGAAGAGAATGATGCAGTATGCACAAGGAGTATATCTGAAAAATAAATCAGTAAATAAAAGGAGAAGCATTGCATAAGGTATGTTTACATTCAGGGAGGTAGTGTACAGACTAAGTAGGTAGAGCACTGAAAAATTTTTGTGGCCATACTAGGGCTTAAACTCAGGGCGTTCCTCAGCTGTTTTTCCTAATGCTGAGGTTTTCCCAGTGCCACAGCTCTACTTCCAGCCATCTGGTCATTAATTGGACATAAGTGCCTCCCAGGCTTTCCTTCCTGGTCAGGCCTGTGAATCCTGCTCGGCTTTCTCTCTTAAAGATGGAGCTCTATTCTCTGGACCACTGTACTACGTCTGGTTTTCTGGTGGTTTATTGGAGATAAGAGTCTCACCGAATTCCTGCTCAGGCTGAATTTGAACGGCAATCTTGCAAACAGGATTCAAGCTGCTTTCCTCAGGAAGACACCAAGGAGCCCCTCCACACAAACCCATAGTCTAAATCTCGAGAGGCACTAGAGAAAAAGAGATATATGAAGAAGCATCTAGTGTGTTCTAGATACTTAAAGTTGGAGACACACAACACTCATAATTATCAGATCATTTTATAGACAAAAGGAGCAATGAGGACAGCATGAGGATCACTCCAGCTTTTGGTCCTCTCATCTTGAGATGGCAAATTCACTGCAGCTCAATGCTAAGTGACAGAACTGGCGTGTCCTGTGGACATTTGCTCCCTAATCCTGTGACACTCACTTCTCATTTTTGGCTTCAAACCTGTGACTGAGAGGAGAAGATGAGGAGAGAAAATCCTTCTCAGAGAAACAGCTATAAAGAACATTGGGTAGTTAACTTATAAATTCAAACCTTTGGAATGACCCTGTTAAGAAGTCAGCTTGTCCAGATTAAAAAATGAAGAAGAAAAGAAAGAAGGTGCCAGTGGCTTCTCACTGTAATCCCAGCTTCTGAGGAGGCTGAGGTGTAGAGAATCTGAGTTTGAATCCAGCCAGTTTAGCAAAATCCATGATACTCTTGTTTCTAAGAGATCACAGAAAAACCCAGAAGTAAGGTTGTGATTCAAAGTTAATGCACTACCCTTGAGCAAAAGGAATTCAGGGACAATGCCTAGGCTCATAGTTAAACCCCAGGACCTGCCCCATCAAAAAGAGCCTGTACCTCCATGTCATTGTGTATGTATGGATGTATTCTTATACATGAAGCTGCAGAGTATTATGATGAACGGCACCAAGGTAGGAAATTTGTATTCAATAAAATGATTTCGTAACAGAGACTGTTTTCATGACAGTGCATAATCCAGAGCTCCCCTCACTGTTCCCAGAGTAGCCTGAGGGTTTCTCTGCATCCCAGGCCAGCTGGTAGAAGTCTCTCTTATTGTCTGGACAGGCAGACAAAAGCCCTCACTCCTGTACAGCTGTGTAATCAACAACTCCATCTGGGTCAGATAGTGAGGATGATTTTGGGCAGGCTCTGAAGGTCAGGCGAAAAAGGTCTCTTTGTTCCCCAAACTATCTCTCTCCCCAGTGCTCTGGTTTGACAGGAAGCCTTCATTTCTGCCACCTCCTGTGGCAGGCCAAGTCCTGTGCACTTATCCTGCCTTTGTGAGACTATATTCCGGTGCTCAGATACAGTGTTCAATATAAATCAAGATTCCTTCTGGCAGACAACTAGGACCCTTAACTTAATGAAATGTTTCATTGCCAGTGATGATGGGCCTATGATGCCTCTCTTAGGTTTCTGGAAGCTTGGGAAATCCAAGCACATATCTAATATCACAAAGCTTCCTCTCATCTAGGGCTGGTGAATTCAACAGGTTTTTAAACATTTGACCTCTCCTAGTTTGGCCCTGGGTGGCTAGGTTTTGGGGTTGAACACAGGGCCAGGGTGCTGACCATGAGCACAGTGCAGAAGCCCGGTGCTTTATCATTTTGGGTAACAGCATCACTTCTAGTCTGTGTGTGTGTGTGTGTGTGTGTGTGTGTGTGTGTGTGTGTGTGTGTGTGTGTGTGTGTGTGTGTATGTGTACACGTGGGCACACAGGGGCAGGGCACATACATCATTCTTTGAGGTTGAACTCAGGACCTGAGCATTGTACCTAACTTCTCTTGTACAATCATAGCGTTCTCCCACTTGAACCACAGAGCTACTTCAGGCTTTTTTTTTTTTTTTACTGTTGTGTTCCTGAGAAATGAAACGCAGGGTTTCATATTTGCAAAGCACTCTACCCCTAAGGCACATTCCCAGCCTTCCACTTCAGGTTTGTTAACTTGTTTCTCTCTCTTTTTCTATTGTAGGAGTTGATGTCTGGGCCTGGGTCCTGTCCTTGAGCTCTTCAGCTCAAGTCTTGTGCTCTACCACTTGAGCCAAACACCATTACAGCTTTTCTGGTGGCCCATTGGAGCTAAGTGTCTCAAGGACTTTCCTGCCCATGCTGGCTTTGAACTATGATCCTCAGATCTCATCCTCCTGAGTACTAGGGTGACAGGCACCTAGCTTCCACTTCAGGTTTCTTAGTGGTGAACTGGAGATAATATGCTCATGGGACCTTTTGTGTCTGGGATAATTTGGAACGCAGATCCTCAGATCTCTGCTTCCTGGGAAGGCAGGATGAGAGACCTCAGCTATAGACCTCTAGGCTGTGGCATCTGCTGCAAGGGGGTCCATGGCTCCAAGAGGTGGAGTGCTAACCATGAGCCCAAGAGGTAAGGGTCAGAGCTTAGGCCCCTATTTCAAGGTTTATGACTTTGAAAAACCAGAACAAAACAATATTGTCTGTAGTAGACAACTCATTAGTCTTCAGTAATACATAATTTTGTCCCTGCCATGGAGACATATCTGAGCCTCAATATTCTTGTCTGCATAATCATCTCAGTGGGGAGATCTTACAAGGACCCAATGAAAGAATGCACCTGGTGAAGGACACAGCACATTGCACTCTTTGCATGATTCAGCACACAGCATCCTGTGAAAGACTCAGAACCCAGCACCTAATGCAGGACTCAGCACACTGCACCCTGTGAAGGACTCAGCACATAGAACCATGTGCAGGACTCAGCACAGAGTACCCTATGCAGGACTCAGCACATAGCTCTGTTCCACAAGCTGTCATTAGACTTAGGGTGCTCTAATCAATATCACCATTCTATGAGGAACATTTCACAAACCACACAAGTTCACACCTTACAGTTTAGTGAGATTTCTTTGTGGGGGGGTTTAGTCATGGAGCTTGAGCTTAAAGCTTTGGGATATTATTGTTCTAATAACATTTGCACAAGGCTAGAACTCTACCACTTAGAGCCATATTTCAAAGAGTCTAGCAGACTTCCTGGCAGGTTTTAAAGCCCCAGAGAGGCCAGGATATCTGGGGTAAGCCAGGGTAAGCCAGGATGATGGGGGTAACCCATGGAGCTGGGTTGCAGCAGTTTATATCTGGCTAAGTCAGCATCAGACTCCTAGCTTGCTCTGTCATGTGGTATTTGAAGTCCTGTCCCTCTACAGTTGTAGTTAGAACATTGTAACTCTTTTTGGCGGCAGTCCTGGGGCTTGAGTAAGGGTTTTGAAACTGTCGCTAAGCATTTGTGCTCAAGGGTAGAATTCAAGTGATTGAAAGACAGCAGAACTTCCAGGTTTTCTGTTTATGTGGCACTGAGGAATCGAGCCCAGGGCTTCATGCTCACTAGGTGAGCACTCAACCACCGAACCCCAGGAGTGAATGAGGTATAAATAGATAGAGATTGATGTATATAAACACTATATACACAGAAAGATGTCTGTATACTATTAATTTATAAATATTACTACCAATTAATAATTATTAAATTATGTCTCCATTAATGATATGTCCCAGTTAACAATTAATAAAGCATTAACTAAATTATTCAATATCCTGTTATTGTTTATCACATATTGTACATACATCCATACACATAATTTCATATTTTATAGAATGAGACAGATATCTATATATTATTAAATTATGCATCATGTGTTATTACCAATTATTAGGTATTTATGTCTCCATGCATTTTTTATTCTGGTAATACTTAATAAAATATTAAACTTAATACACATCCTATAATTTTAGTGTCTAATTTTATCCTAGAATGATTCACTACTAATTCAATCTGTTTTTCATTTATTGTAGTGACAATTCTTCCAATTATGACATTTTTTACATTTATGACATCCTATTAAATATAGATTTGCATATATTACATATAGATTTTCATTTGAATTATACATCCTACCTGTCACCAAGCACTTTCAAAGACAAAGAAAACATGTGTCACGCTCAGCTTCTCACTCCAAGATTACATTTTTTGGCAGTGGTGGGATCTAACTCAGGGCCTAGAATGCTCAATTCATAAGTGGCTGACTGTCAGAACAGCAGCCTCTAGCCAATTTAGCTGCCAGGCACTTCCCAGGCCCTGAAATTGAACCCCATATGTTGACCCCATTTTATGCTTAGTGTGCTTGTTCATTTTATGTTTTGTTTTATTCATTTACTTACCATTTATTTTATTGACTGTTATTACACATGAAATATTTATTACATTTATTACATAGGATATGGATTTGCCTATGTATGAAACTTCACACCTGATACCTAGGACTTTCACAGAAAAGGAAAACATGTGTCGCCATGGGCTTCTTACTGCACGATTCAATTTTTGTGAGTGCTGGCATCTGAACTCACAGCCTACAAGGACCAATTCATGAAAGGATGAGTGTCAGCATGCCACCTGAGGCATTTTGAGCTGACAAGCATTTCCAGAACTTGAGATCCAGCTCTAGGAGTTGACAAAATTAGAACAGATTGACATGCAGATGGTAGTACAAAAATAATTATTGATTTTTATAGAGTGCTAGAGATGTCTGTACATTATTCAGTTATATAGGCTACATTCCTATCAATTTTGGGGTATTTAGTATACGTCCATGTAATTAATATTATTGTTTTCATCCTTAATTATTAATTAAATCAACCACTGTCCTGAAACTATTATGTCCATGTAATTAATAGTATTCTTTGAATGTGTCAAAAATATTCATTAAAATCCATTGGCCTCCTAAAAGCACTCTATTTATATGGTAGTATTCAGAAACAACTAATTCAACCTTGCCATTCACAATCTTCCATTGGTATCCTTATGAATAGGAACGAGACACTTAGGATTTCCTTCCATTGGTTGGGGTTAGGACCCGGCTTCAAACACAGGGCCTATATTGCCATATTGGCTTTTGGGTTCCCTGGTAGCCCGCCAGCCTTTCGTAATGCCAAGTTACCAACATTCTTCAACCGTGTCTTTCAGAAGCAGAATGGTCAACTAGCAAAGGAAACAAATATAAAACCGGTAGCCATCTGCAAGTTGCCAGTTTTTTTTTTATTTTCTGATTTGCATTAATTATTTTTTTTCTTGTCAGCCTTTGGGTCCCAGGAACCCAGGTTCAGCTGTGGGTCCAGTGGCTACACCCCAGCCAAGAGTGATCAAAGCTGAGGCAGAATTGCCATGAGCTGAGTTCAAGCCCGGTGGTTGACAAAATAAAAATACATACATACATACATACATACATACATACATACATTCATACATACATACATACATACATGCATGCATACATACATACATAAATACATTAAAAATGTTTTTAAAATTATGAGGCTCCTTGGCTTAGAATCCATGCCATTTTTTTTTGCCAGGACCGGGATTTGAACTCAGGGTCTGGGTAAATCCTCAGCACTGTGGGGGATGGGGAAGATCAACATTCTGGAAGACAAAAAAGTCAGGCCTGTTTCTAGGACCTCAATTCATGTCCTAGCACTCGAAAAAATAATATTCGTATATATTTTAAATACATGAATTTTATTGACCTACATATTTTTACTGCATATTGCAGTTAGTGTATTCATTTTATTTTGTGTTTTGTTTCTTATATATTTTAGTGAATATGATTACACATATAATATTTTTTGCATCCTATTACATAAGACATAGATTTGCCTGTGTATTCTACATCATTCCTGAGTATCATTCACCCATAATGAAACCAAGTGGGACAATTGGCTTTCCACCAGGATTAAGTTTTTGGCAGTTCTGTGACTTGAACTCAGGGCCTAGCAGGCCCACTTCATGAGTGGGTAAATGTTAGCACACCAGTCTGATGCAAGAGAAGTTGGTGGGCAAATCTGAGGACATGAGATCAAGCCCTAGGAATGGCCAATATATAAACAGATAGATGATTAGACTACAGTGTGTGTGTGTGTGTGTGTGTGTGTGTGTGTGTGTGTGTGTGTGTGTGTGTGTGTTGTGAGCTGTTTTAATCAGGGCTATCCCTCTACCACTGGAGCTACACAGCTCTACTTCTGCCTTTGTTGGCACTGAAGTTGGACAGGGATCTCAAGGACTTTTCTGCCTAGTGTGAATTTGACTATGATCCTCCTATCACAGCCTTGTAAACATCAATAAGGACTGCTGAGAACCACTGGTGCCTGCCTAATCATTGGTCTTGCTGATATTCTTAAACAAACCTGTGAGTTCCCTATCCTCGGATTAAAATGGTGGGAGCTGGAGCCCACAGTTCGAATCCTGATCCTGCCACCTCCAAATGGAAAGAGATCCTTAGAAACTCATTCCTATCTATATGAATACAATGGAACATGATCTATGTTATGTTTGAATGGGCAGCTCTTAAATAATTCTACGATAAAATTATACACAATAATATTATAGGACACTGATCGATTTTAATCAATACTTTATGAAGCATTTAAAAAATTACGTTCATTAAATGGAAGCATAATGAAATACCAAAGAATTGGGCGTCACACAGTATAAAGGTGCCATTTTTTCTGCTACAACTGGGATTGGAACTCATGGTCTGGGTAACTCTGTTGCACTGTATTGAAAGGGGAAGCTAGCCTTCTTGTCAAGAAATTCATGTCTGTTCCTTAGGTCTGAAATCGATCCCCAGTACTAGAATACATCCTATTTGTGTACATTTTAAATATATGACTTATATTTACATACATAGGTTGACTCCATATTGCATTCAGTGTAGTTATTCATTTTATTTTTTTGTTTTATTCATGTGTTTGTGGGGCACATAGGCAGCAATGATGGTGCTGAGAGGAAGTTGAGTGGGCACAGCCCAATTTTTTACCTTAAAATCTGATTAGATAAAGCTTAGGTGCATGATAGGGTGTGATCTTTACAGTGATTGGTTGGTTCCTTTACCTCCCCTTCCCAGCCTCTCAATTTTTCTCTTTAAAAGGTGCTTGCTGTGTAGTAATAAACGAGTTCTTGCTTGACTTGACTCCCCACTGTGTCTGAATGTTTCCCAGGCTAAGGGAGACTGGGGAACAGGCAAATGGGGCACTTACATTTTCTTGGGCCCCATCCATCTTTCGGGGGCAAACAAAGACCCAACATGTATTGACTTTATTTTAATGACTAATATGGCACATAGAACATTGGTTACATTGATTAAATAGGATGTAGATCTGCATATGTATTCCACTTATACCTGACACCCAGGACTTTCACAGAATAGGAAAACATGTGTCACCATCAGTTTCTTACTCCATGATTCATTGTTTGGGCATGATGGCATCTGAACTCAAGGCCTACCGGGCCAAATTCATGAATGCGTGTGTGTCAGCATGCCATCCTGGAACAAATTGAGCTGATAGGCAGTTTCCAGGATCTGAGATCGAGTACCAGGGGTTCACAAAATAAGAACAGATTGACACGCAGATTATAGTACACTAATAAATATATATTTCTTTACAGAGTGCCAGAGATGTGTATCCATTTTTCAGTTATATATACTACATTCTTACCAATTCTTGGATATTTCTTATGCCTCCATGTAATTAATATTTTTTATGTTTTTAAGTTTTTTATTGTGAAAATAATGTACAGAGGGGTTACAATTACATGGGCAAGATAATGAGTACATTTTTTATCAAGCATTGTAGCCTCCTCCTTTGTTTCCCCTTCCCATCCCTTCCCATCCTCCCCTCTGCCCCCCCACCCAATCCTCCCTGCTCCCTCACCCTCCACCAAAGTTGTAAAGTTCATTTTGGACATAATGACTTGTACATCTCTTTGTTGCAATGGGTCCACCTGTATCCCTATTTAAATGATTTGTTTTTCCCCTTCCCCTCCACAAATTATATTGACAACAAATACAGTGAAAGCAGGGGTTATACTGTGGGGGAGCAACAAAAAACAATCATAAATGTGTTAGAAACAATCACATAAAAGAAAAAAAACATTTGAGTACATATCTTAGGGTTCATTTCCCTAACATCACCTTATCTGACCTTTTCTGCTTGACTCAGACATATACTAGTTATTGCAAATAAGGGAAACCATGAGATAGGGCACTAGCCTTGAGCTAAACAGCACCCAGGCCCTGAGTTAAGGCCCCAGGATCCACAAAAAAAAAAATAAATAAATGTTATTATTTTTATCTTTAATAAAGTATTAAGTAAATCAGTGTCCTGAAATTATTGCATCCCTGTGAGAAATAATATTCTTTTAATGTTTCATAATATATTAAATAAAATCAATCAGCCGACTGAAATCATGAAGTCTGTGTACAAGTATCATTCATGAGCATGTCATTCAACTGTGACATTGATAACATTCCATCATTATTCCTGTGGATGGGAACGAATTTCTTAGGATCTCCCACCATCTGTAAGTGGCATGACTGTATTCGAACTGTAGGCCTATGTTGCTGTGCGGGACTATGGCTTCTCCAATGGCCCTCAATTAAAAAAAATATTTAGCCCCCTGGTTTGCAATTCATGACATTTTTTCTGCCAGGCCTGGGATTTGAACTCAAGGTCTGCGTAAATATGCAGCACCGTGACGGTAGGGAATCTGAACATGCTTGAAGACAAGCAAGTCAGACCTATACCCTAGGCCTGAATTCAAGCCTCAGGGTTGGAAAACATACTCCTTATATCCATTTTAAATATAGGATTTATACTTCCATACAGATAGTCAGACCATATTTTGTTGGGTGTGGTTATTCATTTTATTTTTTGTTTTATTCATTTATTTACCATTTATTTCATTGACTCTGATGACCCCTCTACCATGTATTACATTGTTTACATCCTATCACAGCATCCAGATTTGTAAATAAGTTCTCCATCATGCCTGACACCCAGGACTCTCACAGAAATGGAAAACATGTGTCACACTTTGCTTCTTACTCAACATTAAAATTTTGGCAGTGCGGGGATGTGAACTCAGGGTTTAGCAAGCCCAATTCATGAATGGATGAGTGTGAGCATGGCAGCCTCTAGCCAATGAAGCTTTAAGGTGGTTCTCAGTTGCTGAGATCCAGCTCCAGGTTTGGCCAAAACAGTGATAAATGGATAGGCAAAGGGTGGTATACAAATAAACATATATCAGTAAGGAACACCAGAGGCATCTATCTATGATTGAATGACACTACTACATTACTACCAACTCTTAGGCATTTATTATACCGCCATTGAAGGAATATTATTCTTTTCATGCATAATAACCTATTAAGATCAATCAGCATCATAGGATTATTGCATCCAAATTTAGACTAGACTCAAACATGAACTACTCTTTCAATTGGTATTCCTATGCATAGGAATGAGTCTCTTATGATCTCCTGCCATTGGTAGGTGTCAGTACTGGGATTTGAACCTGGGACATATGTTCACAGGTTGGCCTATGGATTCCCTGATAGCATGCCAGCCTTCAGATATGGCAGGTCAGGTCCACTTTGCAGTCATGTTATTCAGACCCAGGATGGTCACTGTGCAAAGAAAAAAACGTAAAACCCTCAGCCCTCTGCAGCTTGCCACTTTTTGTGCTATGCTATGTTTTTTTTTTCTTCCTGAAACCCCTCTGGGCCTAGGATCCCTACTTTGGCTATGGGTCTGAGGATGCCCCACCCTAGGGCGATTGAAGCTGAGGCAGAATTGCCATGACCTGAGTTCAAGTCCCATGTTGGCAAAATAAAGAATAAATAAAAATATTAATTAATTATTTAACTAAATTAAAAAGAAATAAAGCTCCCTCGTTTTGAATTTATACCAGTTTTCTTTCCTAACCTGGGATTTGAACTCTGGATCTTTGTAAATATGTACCAATGTGAGGGAAAGTGCATATTTGCCACTACTTGAGTTCAAACCCCATGCAAATCCAAAAATAAAAGTTAAGTCACTGAGCTCGGCAGGGGGAGTAGTTGTGGAGATGGGATGGAAGGAATGGTAGGGGGAAAACAAGGAGGAAGCAACAATGCACAATAGGAACTGTACTCATTACCATGCTCATTTAACTGTAACCCCTCTGTACAACATTTTTACAATAAAAAAATGAAAAAAGTAGTGCTCAGACAAGCATTTTGGGGTTAAGAGAAAGATGTCTGATAGATGTACACAATTCTACGCTGCTTTTTTAAAAAATTTTCAGTATGTAACTGAATAAACAAAACTACTTCCATTAAAAAATTAAGTCACTGTCTTGGAACTGGGGCCAGTATTTCCATCATTGCTGAGATTTGATCTGACCATCCAGGTAACTCTTTTGTATCATGGGTAAAGGCAAAGCTCACTGTCCTTGAGGAAAAGAAATTCAGGCTAGAGTTCCCAGCTACTGAATGAAGGCTCTGCAATGGAAAATACATTTCTATATATGTGTAATATATGATATATACTTATATATGTATGTTTATTACATATTATAATGTTTATTATTGATTTTGTATTTATTTTGTTTTTTTTTACTTTTCATTTACTTATTGTTTATTGTATTTTGTATTATTATACACATAACATTTAGTACATGTTGTACATCTATTATAAATTTATACACAATACTTTAGGACATTGATTTGTTTTTCATTAATATTTTATTAAGTGTTGAAACATGATACATAATTAAATGAAGCATTTGTCACAGTCTTCATATGTTTAGGGTCTTTCCCAAGTATGAAATTTGCCTTCATTATCTTTAGAACCTTCCTAAAGGAATTTCTTTAGAAGATTTTTACTCAGAAGCCTTTTATTGGGGATATGCAGTTGAGGGATAAATTTGTAAGGGTGGGGCTAGAAATGTGGCTTAGTGGTATTGAGCTGAGTCAGCATGCATGAATGGTAAGGTTTGAATCCTCAGTGCCACATACTCAGAAAAAGCCAGAAGCTGTGGAGTGGCTCAAGTGGTACAGCGCTAGGCTTGAGAAAAAGGAGCTCAGAGACAGTACCCAGGCCCTTATTTCAAGCCCCAGGTCTGGCAAAAACAGCAGGCCAGATGCCTGTGGCTCACAACAGGAACCTTAGGGTCTCAGGAGGCTGAGATCTGAAGATCAGAGTTCAAAGACAGCCTAGGCAAGGAAAACCTGTTATAATCTTATCTCCAATGAACCCCAAAAAGACCACATGTGCTGTGGGTCAAGTGGTAGAGTGTTCGCCTTGAGCTGAAGGGCTCAGGGGCTGAAGGGCTCAGGGACCGTGCCCATACTTGAGTTTGAGACACAAAACTGGAAAAAAGTGAGGGTTAAGCAAAGTACTTTTCCTATTTGCTAATTAGGAGAACATTCTCTGGGAAAAAGTATGGTCATGCACACCAGAATTGGAGGTAGAGCTCAAGGTTCAAGTGTAGCCAATACATATGCATAGCCTCTCAGACTCTAGCATTATAACCTTGTGTCTGAATGGTCCAATGTTGAAAGGCCTAATATGCTGCCCAAGCCCTTTTTGATAAGCAGTTGACTTGTAATGCCAATGTTATTACAGTTCTGAACTTAGGAGATCACCAGTAGCTCATGCCCATCACCCTAGCTCAGGAGGCTGAAGTCTGAGGATCATAGGATAAAGCCAGCCAGGGCTGGAAAGTCGATGACACTCTGACTTCTACTGCTGAAAGGTCAGATGTTCAAGAGCTTCCTGTGTTTCCCTTTGTAATGAGAAGTTACTTGCACTCTAAATGTTCTTAGAGTTCTTGAGTTATAAAAGCAGGAAAGAAACATCATTGACCAATCATGGGTTCACATAAAGTTCTCAACTTCCAAGCCCTAGCCCTGTTAGCAGGAAGAACTCCAGTGTAACAATATTTGAAGGCAGAAAACAGTTTCAAAAGCCAAACTAGGCAAAGAGACCTAGTCCTACAGGATTAGGAGGCAGAATGTACACACGCAACAGGTAAGTGAGCTGCAAAACCACTTCATTCATTCAAGACACTGCCACCAATGAGAGGAAACCTGAAACATTTGTCAGAGTTACACAAGGATCAGGCTTTCTCAGCCTCTTCAGACAATGACTAATTAATGTTCCTCCCTCAGGTGAAGGGAACCTCAGTCTATCTTTAGGTTAACAGTAGAGAGCCTTGCTCTTTGGTCTTAGGTAGTGGGTTTTTAACTCTCCATCTGTCAGATTTGAAGGCCCTTCTTCTACCAATGCCAGTTCATTCTCCTTCCTTCATTCTCCACATTATTAAAGCAAATCCCCAGTCCAAGGAGAGGCAGAGCCCTTTCTCTTCTGGCTCCAAGCACCTGAGTTAGAACCTGGCTCTGCCCTCTTGACTCTGGGGCCTCAGCTGCCTGAGAAGTGGGAAAGAGACAGTCTTCCTGTTCTGTGGTTGTTTGAAGACCATGTTGGTGTCCTGGCACACTGCAGAAGACCTCATGACTGGGAAGTGTTCCCGTCTTTCCTCCTGACTTCCAAGTCTAATTCTGTCTTTTTCTTGAATGTGCATGCTAGACAAGCACTCTCTCACTAATCCACATTCCCAGCCCCCTCATCTTTTTCTTAATGGTAGTTTTTACATAAGTATGCCACCATTTTATGTCCCCAATTTTAATTTTCTGAATACTGGTTACTTCTAAGAAACCTGATTTTTCTCTTCCACTGCTGGTTTGTGACTGTTCCTGCATTGGCCTCATAATAAAATGTACTTAAAGTCTGCTGAGGGTGACCTCCTTTAGGCAGATGGCTGCACAGGTTGTTGTGTATGTCTGTTTGTTGCCACTCCTGGACCTTGACCTCAGGATCTGGGCACAGTCTGTGAGCTGCTTTACTTAAGGCTAGCCTTCTAACACTGGAGTCATATGGCTATAATTCTGGCTTTGTTGGTCCTGAAGTTGGACAGGGCTCTCAAGGACTTTTCTGCCTAGGATGACTTTGACCATGATACTCCTTTCACAACCTTGTAAGTATCAAGGAGGACTTCTGGGAACCACTGGAGCCTGCATAATCATTGGTCTTGCTGATATTCTTAAACAGACCAGTGAGTTCCCTATCCTCGGGCTGAAGTGGTGGGAGCTGGAGCCCACAGTTCGAATCCTGGTCCCTGCCACCTCCAAATGGCAGGAAATCCTAAGAAACTCATTCCTATCCATATGAATACCAATGGAATGTGATGTATGTCATGATTGAATGGGAAATTCTTAAATGATTCTCGGATAAAATTGGAAACAATTAGATTATAATACACTGATCCATTTTATTTAGTATTTTATGAAACATTTAAACAATCACATTCATTAAATGGAAGCATAATGAAATACCTCAGAATTGGGTGTCATATAGTATAGATGTGCCATTTTTTCTGCCAGGACTTTCTTTAGTTAATTGTTAGATCCCATTTTCTGAATGTAATTTGGTATATGAAACTACGATATATTATAAAGCAATTATTCAAACAGTTTTATCAGAAATGTTTATAGCGAAATATAGAGATAAATCCAAATTATACATATTTGAAGACAGTGCTTGGTTAGTCCTCTTCTCATATTCCCCATTCCGTTCATGAGAATAATACACATTGTAAGGTAATGCTTAGAGTGTTTTGGTGAAATAGGTTGACTTTAATCCAGTGAGTTACTCTATGCTGCATTTTGTTTACTTTATATCCAGAAAAGCTAAATTTTTACTTTATCATTATCCTTAGGGTTTATACTCAGATTTAATCTCTGATGGGTGACAAATAAAGATATAAACATTTTTTAACAGTGGCTAAATTTAGGCTGAGGAATCTAGGTACAATGCAACTCATGCAGATAGGCCTCATAAGTCATGACACCCTGGTATCCAAATGTTAACCAATGCTTACTGCTGTCATGCTTATGAGATTTTGTGTATTATAAACAGTGGTTATTAGAATGTTTTTGGAATCAACATCATTTCATGGGTTAGGAACAGAAGAGAGACATTGTAAACAGAAAAAAATTTAAGGAGGCATTCAAAATAAGTTACCATGATATACATCATATAACACAATATTTTGAAAATGCAAACTAAAGGAAATAATTTATGAAAAACATCAACATTTATGATAAATACAGAATCACTATGACTGATTTTTCTCTTATCCCAGTTGCAATACGGATTACATTATGACTTTTCTTGTGATATGTTTAGTTAAGTCTTGATATTTAGTTGGAGAAGTTATGTTCTTTCATATATTCATTTGTCAGATCAAAGAGGAAATGAATTCCATGCCAGAGTCAACATCCATAATAATGTTACAGATGTATCCTGCTACTTTGCCAAAGTTTCAAATCAGCTTGAGTAACTGAGGTCTTTTTTTTGGATCTAAATAAATAGGTATGCAATTTTCTCAGTACTAGAAAGATTTTCACTAACATTTGTTAAGCTATTATTTTCTAGAAACTACTTCTCTCTTTTCATGGGATTTTTAATTTCATTTATATCAGTTGTTGATGTTCTCCTTTAGATTACCCACATTCAATATTCTACAAAGTGTAATTTGGAATAGTTTAAAGTTATATACACTCATGTACACTACTCAGATTGTATTAGTTGCATATTTTTTCTTGTTAAATCAGTAGGAATTAGTTCTCAATATGGATAATATTGCACTTATTCATTGCTTTTCTGAACTTTTTAGTATGTCATGATTTTGTTATTTTATTCTTTTAAATATGTGCAGATCTCACTCCGCATACAGTCAGATTTGTTTTAAACAATTTGATCCATTCAAGGGGTTTGCTATATTAGGTTCATCTAGATGAATTTAATTACACCTTAATACAACCATATTTCTGAGACACAGTTTTCTTTATGGCTCTACTCCAAGTTAACATGTATTTGAGGTTTTTGTGCTTTAAAACCTGGGCAAAACTTGTTTTTGTTCCTGGGAAAGTTCTACTTTGTTGGTTGTTTTTCCAGTTGTGATGACTTCAACATATGTTTGTATTTTATTTCAATTGTTTTGTGTCAATATTTTGTTTCATATAACAGAAATTACAAAAATAGTCAGTGATTTAGAACTTTTCCAAATAGATTCTAAGAGAGACACTTGAAATTTTGTGACAACTGGGAATGGGCAGGTCTTCACAGTGGAGGGGATAGCAGAATACCAGATATTGTTTGACATGATTTTAATTCTTCCTCCTCTTGCCTCACTATTTCCAATGGTATTACTTCAAAGACTTTAGTGGAAAGAAAATATTTTTGTCTGTATGAACTCAGAATATTTTATTCAATTGGGACACATTACATATTTATATTTCATTTTAACTCGAATATCTTTCTTTCATTTAAAACCACAGTTCTGAATTTATAAGGCTAAAGTAGCATCTACTAATTTATATAAATTGGTACAAACTATTTTCACTTCACACGACATGTAATATATAGAGTGTAATAAAAATAATGAGTAATATAGCATGTAATAATTGCCTTTGGGGAAAGTCAGTTACAGTGGGTTTGTGAGATACTGAGTAATAGTAAAAGTTATATTTGATTCTATTAAAAAATTCCAAGTTACATCTAAAAATTATTCATAGTTATAAATTAATGCTGAAAACAACATTATTTATTAGAAAAAGCCAGAAGTTTCAATAAGCTTGCTTTTTTAAAATTGTCCTGAATCTTGTCTTTGGTGGCTCATGCTGAAATCCTAGCTACCCAAAAGTCTGAGATCTGAGGATAGTGGTTCAAAGCCAGCCTGGGCAGAAATGTTTGTGAGACTCTTATTGCCAATGTATATCTTGAAAACTAGAAACGGCACTGTGTCTCAGGTAGTACAGAGTTATCCTTGAGCTGAAGAGCACAGGGACAGTGCCCAGGCCCAGTGTTCAAGCCCCACGACAGGCAAAAAAATTGGCATGGATTTTCACTTTATTATTTCATGATTTTTTTAAAGTGAAAATACGTACAGAGGGTTTACAATTACATGAACAAAGTAATGAGTACATTTCTTATCAAGCGTTGTTGCCTCCTCCCCTCTTTCCCCGTCCCATCCCTTCCCATCTCCCTTTCTGCGGTCCCTCCCCCCCCCCCGTGCCAAAGTTGTAAAGTTCGTTTTTTGACTTAACGTCTTGTACCTGTCATTGTTGCAATGGGTTCACATGAATCCCAATTTGTTTTTCCCTTCCCCTCCCCAAATTATAACAACATCAAATACAGTGAAAATAGAGGTTATATTGTGGGGGAGGGACATAAAAAGCAACAAAGAAATCATCTTGTAAATATGGTAGAAAAAACAGCAAGTAAGTAAAAGCATTTGAGTCCTTATCTTGGTGTTCATTTCACCTAACATCAACTTGTCTGACAGTTTGTGTTTATCTCCGACATATACTAGTTATTGCAAATAAGGGAAACCATGGAAGCTATATATCTTTGGGCCTGGATTACTTCACTTACTATAATGTTTTCCAAGTCTTTCCATTTCCTAACAAATGGGGCAATGCCATTTTTTCTGATGGAGGCATAGAATTCCATTGTGTATATATATCACTTTTTTTATTATTGTAAGAATACCGTACAGAGGAGTTACAATTACATGGGCAAGATAACTAGTACATTTATTATCAAGCGTTGTTGCCACATTTTATCGATCCATTCATCTACTGAGGGGCATCTGGGTTGGTTCCATATCTTAGGTATGGTAAATAATACTGCAATAAACATAGTGGTACTGGTAGTTATAGTATGGGTTTGTTTGTGATCATTTGGGTAAATGCAAAAAAGTGAGATTGTTGTGTCATAGGGGAGCTCTACATGGAGTCTTTAGAGGAACCTACATACTACTTTCCAGCGTGGTTGAACAAGATTACAGTCCCACCGAAATCCTGTCTAGCTTGCCTTGTTATTACAGTTCTTCATTATAGCCATTCTAACTGAGGTAAGGCGGTATCTCAGTGTGGTTTAGATTTGCATTTCTTTTATTGCTACGAAGGTTGAGCATTTCTTCATGTATCTATTGGCTATCCTTCTTTCCTCTTCAGAGAAGTTTCTCTTTAGTCTTTAGCCACTTATTTATTGGGCAGTTGCTTCTTTGAAGATTTGTTGTTGGGGGATTTAATTTTTCCAGTCCCAGGTATATTTTAGATATGAGACACTTGCCCGTTGTATGGCTAGTGAAGATCTTCTCCAAATTTGTAGGATTTTTATTGATCTTGCTAGCTATGTGCTTTGTCATGCAGAAGCTCTGCAATTTCATGCAATTCCATTTGTCCAACCTTTCTTTGATCTGTTGTGTTTCTGGGTCTCTATTAAGAAATTTTCAGCCTGTGCCAAGGACACATAGATTATCTCCTAGTTTGTCCTGCAATGTTTTCAGTGTGTCTGCTTTGACTCTGAGGTCTTTCATTCATTTGGAGTTGATTCTTTTTTTTAATTTTTATTTATTTTTTATTGTGAAAATACTGTACAGAGTGGTTACAATTACATGGGCAAGATAATGAGTACATTTCTTATCAAGCATTTTAGCCTCTGCCTTTGTTTCCCCTTCAAGGTGATATATATGGATCTAGCTTTACTTTTCTACAAGTGATTAACCAATTTTGTCAGCACCATTTACAGAAGAAGCTCTTTCTTCCATTCTATTTCTTAGCTACCTTATCGAAGATTAGGTAGCTATAGTTCTGTGGGTTCATTTCTGGGTTTTCAATTCTATTCCATTGGTACTGAGGTCTGTTCTTGTGCCAGTACCAAGCTGTTTTGATTACTACACCTTTGTAGTAGAGTTTGAAATTTGGTATTGATATTCCTCTAGCACTATTCTTTCTGTTAAGGAATATTTTTGCTATTCAGAGTCTTTTATTGTTCCATATGAATTTTTGTATTTCCTCTTCTATTTTCTTGAGGAATGAGTTTGTAATATTGGTAAGCATCACATTGAATTTGTAGATAGACTAGGGAAGTATTGACATTTTCACGATTTGATTCTTCAAATCCAGGAGCATGGGAGGATTTTCCACTTTCTAAGTTCCATTTTTATTTCCTTTCTCTGGATTTTAAAGTTTGCATCATAAAGATCCCTCACATCTTTGATTAAGTTAATACATAGGTATTTTATCTTTTATGGGCTATTATGAATGGAGTTGCTTTCCTGATTTCAGCCATGGTTTCTCATTGTTGGCATACAAAAAAGGCATTGATTTTTGAGAGTTACTTTTTCCCCTATTACTTTGCCAAAATTTTGTATCAGCATGAATAATTTCGGAGTGTAGTTGGTGGGATTATTTAAATACAACATCATATCATCTGCATATAGGGAGAGTTTTACATCATCTTTCCCTATTTGGATCACTTTAATGTTTGCATCTTGTCTTTTGCTGTAGCTAGGCATTCTAATACTAAATTGAAGAGAAGTGGTGAGAGTGGACATCCTTGTCTCGTTCCTGAGTTAAGAGGAATTGGCTTTAGTTTTTCAGCATTAAGTATAATGCTGGCTGTAGGTTTGTCATATACAGCCTTTATTGTATTGAGGAATGTTGACTGGATTCATACTTTTTACAGAGCTTTCATCACAAAGGGGTGTAGGATTTTGTCAGTGCTTTTTCTGCATCTATTGAGATAACCATATGGTTCTTATCCTTGCTCTTTTTGATGTGATGAATTTTATTAATTCATTTGCATAAATTGAACCAGCTTTGCATACCTGAAATGAATGCTGTTTGATCATTGTGTATGATTTTTTGGATGAATTGTTGACATAAATTGGGCCAAATTTTGTTGAGGAGCTTTGCATCAATGTTCCTCAAAGAAATGGCTCTGCAGTTTTCTTTCTTTGATGAGTCCCTGCCTTATTTTGGGATAAGGGTTCTGATGGAATCATAGAATGAATTCGGTAGTGAACTTTCTCTTTCAATTTCATTTAAGATTTGGAGGACTATTGGTGTGAGCTCTACTTCGAAGGCCTTGTAGATTTCCACTATGAATCCATCTGGTCCTGGGCTTTTCTTAGATGGGAGGACTCTTATTGCTGTTTCTTTTTCTATGCTTGATATGTGTATGCTAAGTTGATTTAACTCATCTTTGTTGTTTTGGCATGTTAAGATTTGCTAGGAAAGGTCAGGTTCTCAAAGTTATTCACATAATGGTTTGAAAAGTACTTCCTCATATTTTTTTGAATCTCGGTTGTTTCTGTGGTGATGTTTCCATTCTCATCTCTGAGTGTTTTTTTTTTTTTTTTTTTTTTTAATTTGGGTGAGTTTTTTCTTTTTCTGATAAGATTTGCTAAGGTTCTGTCAATTTTGTAATATTTTCGAAGTAACAACTCTTTATTTTGTTGATTTTTTGGTTTCTAATTCATTCAATTCTTATGTAATTTTAATTATTTCTTTCCATCTACTGAATTGGGGTTTATCTTGCTGCTCTTTTTCAAGGAAGTTCAGATGTCTTATTAAATTGTTGGTTTCAAATCTCTCCAATTTGTTGCTGTAGGACCTCAGAGCTATAAACTTGCCTGTGGGTATTGCCTTTGTTGTGTCCCAGAGGAGCTGGTAGTTTGTGCGTTCATTTTTTTTTTAATATCATGAACATTTGCATTTTCTTTCTAATGTCTTCCATGACTCATTTGTGATTCAACAGTGTGTTGTTCAGCCTCCATGTTGTCTAGGGCTTTCTTTTTTGGCTTTTGGTGTTGAGTTCTAATTTTATTCCCTTGGATGCTGATTCTTGGATCTTACTGTGGTCTTCTTGGTTTTCTATGTGAAGGATACTTTTGTCTTTTGTGGGGCTGGTTTTGTGGAGATATATTGTTTAAATTTTTTTTGCTTTGGACAGTTTTTATTCGACCTTCGGTTATGAAGGATAGTTTAGCTGTGTGCAGTATTCTTGGTTGATAGTTGTTTGTCTTTAGCACATGGCATACACCATTCCAGGCTCTTCTTGCTTCAATCGGCTCTGCTGGGAAATCTGGGATGATTCTAATTGGTTTCTGTTTATAGGTGATTGTTCTTTTCTCCTTGAGATCTGTAAGGTTCCATTCTTTGGTCTGAATTGTTCCTGTGCAGACTATAATGTGACAGTGGCATGTCCTGTTCTGGTCTGGTCTATTTGGGGTTCTATAAGCTTCTTGTATCTGAATAGGCCTGTATTTTTGTATGTTTGGGAAATTCTCTGGTAGGTTTCTGTTAAATAAATTTTCTGGACCATTCACTTCTTTTTCTAGGTGCTCCTCTACACCCATTAGCCTCAGATTAGGCCTTCTGATGGTGTATTCCAAATGTTGAATAGATCTATCATATTTTTTTGGATTTGTCTTGCATAGTTTTATGTTTTTTCTTTATAATATCTAGGCTGTCTTCAATCCCCGAGATTCGATCTTCTGCATGGTCTAACTTAATGTCAAGACTTTCTACTTTGTTTTTTATTTATTTGTCTTCTAATTGGTCGTCTTTGATGGCTTCAAAGTCTTTGTTGTTGCTTTGCTTTCGATCTAGTATGAAATTCTTTACTTCTTTAATTTTGAGTTCAGTTTCTCAAATCACTTAGTTGATTGGTTATGGCTTCCCTGGACATCCATTCTTTCTGTCCGGCTCCATTCAGCATTCCATTTGTGGTCTCACTGACTTCTTTCAGCGGTCTGTTTATGGATTCCATGAATATCTATTGATCTTTGTCTACTCTCATCCTGCTCTCGTAATTCCTGTATTACACTTTGATTAGTTTCGTCACATTCACGCAATATCAGTAATTCTCTGTGGTTGTGCTCTGCCTGCTCATGCATTTCCTGTATTTATCTTTGACTCTTCTCAACCTGCTTATGCAATTCCTGCATCAATCTTCAAGTAGTTCTTAATGCTTACAAGATTCCTGTTTAATCTTTGATTTGCCTACTCTCGCTCCCTATCATGCTCACTCTGAGTCCTTTACTAGTAGTGTTTGTACAGGTTTTTATGGAACTTCTCTGGATTATTCATTAACAATTCTTTCAACTGAGATACCTGCACTTGCCATTTTTATTGTGCTTTTATTGTGCTTTTCGCCTTGTTCTGCCCATTTGGTATGAAAGTAACAACAATTTTGTGCTAGAACACTATTTTAAAGCAAGCATCAACCTGTATTTACACAATCCTCTATTTGCACAATCAAAATGGCTGCAGATACAATGTAATTCAACAGATTGATTCTATTCAACATCAAACAACTATGTATTATTGGGCTACAAACAACAAAATAGGATTTGGCAAACCAGAAAATATTAGCTTTAGGGAGAAATGTGGGGACAAAAAGGACTAGAGGAATATGGAGGGGTAAAAGGAGAGTAAATTTAACCAATTCCTAATCTCAGAGAGGGAAATGGATTGGACAGAATGATAGGAGAGAAATAAAAAGAAAAATTGGAAAAACAAAAATTAAATTTAAGAAGTGAAACATTTAAAAATTATGTACATTTAAAGAAATGATACCTAGAGAAGAAAAGGATAGAATGAGTGGAGGGGACTGATAGAAAGATAGATGAAAGCAAAAAAATGAAAATTATTAAAATTAGTTACTTGATAATTATGTAGGTATAAATAGATGATACTGCTCTTAAAAAAGTTAAGCCTAAGAGGTTGTGAATTGAGTAATAAATTTCTGGATTAAGTATGTACACAATAGGGAATAAGGTCTAATAATTGACGACAGGTATATATCGGGATGAGCAGAACAGCAATTAATTCATGCGAAAAAAAAAAGAGAAAAAAATAAAAAGGACCAAAAGCTCAAAAGAGATTAAACACAGACACAGACACAGACACAGACACAGACACAGACACACACACACACACACACACACACACAGACACACACACACACACACACACACATACACACACCAAAAATAAAAATTAAAAAAAAGATGAACAGAAAACACTTTTAAAAAATAAAAATATAAGAAAAGTTTCAAAAAAGTGTTCCTTGATTTTTTGTTTTTTTGGGGGATGAATGGGAAGACCCTATATCTCCCCTGTGTCCATAACGAGTCTCTTGGTAGAGACTCGGCTCTGCTTGTGCTGTTTTGACTTCCTATGGCATGACTGGTTTCTTGTCTGTTTGGGCAGGCAGAAACAGCTCTGTGTTAGGCATGTTTTTTGATCCTCTTCCCAGGCTAGTTCAGTGGGAGGGAGATCTGCTTGTAGTATCACAAAAGAGGGAAATGGTAGTTTCCTCTAGTTTGGAGATGCTGTGATGAGGCTAGGTTCTGGGTAGGGTTGAGGTCTCTCAGCAAACAGTAGCTTTTCCCTGAGGGGCTAACTCCTGAGACATTCACAAAGCCCAGCTTGGAGCTTTTCTCAGGTTTAGGCTTACTGAATTTCAATGTTTGTCTAGGCTGTTGTAGGGAGAGGCAGTCTCTGGCTGTGTTTACCTGGTGAAGAAAGTCACTCCTCTGTGGGTGGAGTTTTTTCTGCCTGGGCTGGTGACTTTCTCCTGGGTGGAACTGACATCATAACTGACATCATAACTGTCTTCATAAACCTATTGTGTGATCGTGGTATTTCCCCTGCCAGGTAAGTATGGGAAGGGATGGGAAGGGGAAACAAAGGAGGAGGCTACAATGATTGATAAGAAATGTACTCATTATCTTGCCCCTGTAATTGTAACGGCTCTGTACAGTATTTTCACAATTAAAAAAAAAAACTATTGTGACCTATTGTAACATTAAACCTATTGTGACCTCATCACCATTATAGCATCACCAACTAAGTATAACATCAAAATATTATTATCACTCGATATTGTGACATCATATTGCCATTGTGATATCACTGTTCCATTGGGTTTTTCAAAACAATTATGACCTCATAACATTTTACAAAACTCATGGCCTTTGAGCCTGTTAACTTGTAAACTTGCACACTTATGATGCATAAAACACAAGACAATCCAATGAGGCACATTGAAGATTAATTTATTTACAATAGAAATGGGACTGCATTTACCTTGTCCTGGGCTGTACAGTTAGTGACAGCCCAACCCCAACCACCAAACCTCAGACGTCCAATAGGCATTGTTAATTGGTTTGCAAAACACCAAACCCCCAAATTATAATCTCCATGCTCCAAACTTCAATAGGTAAGGCTTTTTCCTTTTCCCTTATTCCCTCCTTCTTTATAGACTTTTCCTTCATTTCCCTTTTTCCCTTCCATCACTTCCTTCTTCTCTTTAGGGCTCTCCACTACACTTCTCTGGACTGGTGGACAATAGGCTTCCTTACTCACCTGCTCTCGCTCAAATTCCACTTCTCTCAGGTCTTTCCCCTCCTGCTGTCTCACCACTTCCTTCCTTGCAGGTCATTCCTTGATTTTCTCCAATTCCATTGCTCTGACCATGCAGCCTATATATAGGTTTAACCCCTCCATCACTCCAGTGGGTCTCCTATCTAACAGTTTTCAACCATCACTTCACAAACTGCCTGTTCCCCAATCAATTCGTCACAGCTCATCATGTAAAGGTGACATCCTACCCCCTCCAGCAGCATGCCCTGCTCACTTGTGTGGCATGCCCCAGGCACTCCAGTGGGTCAGGTCATGGGGCAACATTGATTAGTGGGACCTGCTCATTATTAGGGCCATGCTGTTTTATATATTCCCCACTGTTTTGCATGTCCAATCAAATCCTTGATTCCTTCTTACCAAATCCTAAAAATTCCCTTCTCTCCACCCAATGAACAGGCTTAAAAGGTAAATTTAATAGAAAAAAAGTAAATTATAGAAACACACTAGTTAGCACTAATTAACACTTAGTAAGTATTATCTTTAACAGTCCATCTTGCAGCCTTCTCTGTATATTGGTCCACTACTTATTCCATTTGAGACTGATGGATCCAATGTTGTTTTCATGCTAATTCAATAGGCAACAGTGAAGTTAGCACCACGAAGTAAGGTCCTTGCCACTTAGGTTCCAATTCAGTAGCATGATGAATTTTTACCCACACCAGCTCTCCAGGCAAGAAAGAGTGGATGGAGTTCCTTATTTTCTTTTTTCAGCTCCATTTCTTAGTTTATTTCATTTACCTGGGGTCTAGTTTTTTAATTTATTTCTGAAGTGAGACTTGCTATAGAATAATCTAAACTAGCCGGGCGCTGGTGGCTCATGCCTGTAACCCTAGCTACTCAGGAGGCTGAGATCTGAGGATCGCCGTTCAAAGCCAGCCCGGGCAGGAGAGACCGTGAGACTCCTATCTCCAATAAACCACCAGAAAACCGAAAGTGGCGCTGTAGCTCAAGTGGTAGAGTGCTCGCCTTGAGCTGAAGAGTTGAGGGACAGCACCCAGGCCCAGAGTTCAAGTCCCACTACCGACCAAAAAAAAAAAAAAAAGAATAATCTAAACTACTTTCCTCAAAGAAATTTTCCTTCCAACTGGATTTAATTTTTTATTTTATATTTGAAATTTTTATTTTCATACTGTTTATTTCTAAACACTTTTTTATTATTATCTTTAAATAGTTGTACAAAGAAGTTCCCATTCTACAAAACAGTACACGAATAAAAGGTGTCTGACAACATTGTCATCCAAATCTTCTAACCCTTCCATTCTCACAATTTTGTAAAAATTGAGATAGGTGATTACATATATTTCACATATTTCACAGTATTGTGGAATTATGATGCTTAGTTAAAGTCACAAACACATTTTAACCTTGACAAGTCAAATTATTGTTATCATTGTCCAAATTTTTTTAATTCTATGAACTTTGACAATACAATTTATTTTTCCCACCTCAGGTGATATTTACATTTTTTCCTTTTGCTTAATGTAGGCTATTCCCTCTTGCCCTCTTTCCCTCTCATTCATCTCTTCCCATCACTGTGTTTGGGTTGCTTAGTTATTTTTCTTCTATGTCCAGTTGCAGCTGATGGGCTCCTTTGTTGTATGTTGTTTCATTTCCCACTTATTGTGTTCCTCCTCCTGGCTTCCCTCCATTGCCTGCATATTTCTACCGTCTACATAGTCAAGAACATGGAGTCATTAATGTTGATACAACAAAATGAGTGGCTGTCCGTTGTTTCTCGAGTCCTGTTTACTTTGTCATACCTTCTTGCATTTTGGCTTTAGCATCCAAGTATCAGGTAGACCCTATGCAGTTTGTCTCATTGTTCTCAGCTTATCTCACTCAGATAATTTGTTCTAGTTCCATCCATTTCCCTGCAAATACCATCATTTTGTCCTTTCTAATGGCTACATGGTATTCCATTTTATATAGGTTCCACATTTTTTGGTTCCACTTATCAGTTCTGGCTTATCTGGGTTGTTTCCAAATTTTGGCTATTGTGAACAGTGTTGCAATAATCAAAGAGGTGTGTATTTCTATGTACACTGGTTCCTGTTGTTCAGAGTAGATGTCTAGGAGTGGTATGGCCAGTTCATAGGACAGGTCGATATTTAGCTTTCATAGGTACCTCCAGACTGCTTTCCAAAGTGGTGGTATTATTATACATTCCCACTAGCATTGTAGTAATGTTTCTTTCTTTGTATCCCTTCCAGCATTTGTCATTGGCTGAATTTAGGATGTGGGCCATTGTGACTTAGGTAAGGTGGTATCTCAGAGTTGTTTTTATTTGCATTTCCCTACAGCCAGGGATGATGAACATTTCCTCATGTATTTCTTTATTGTCAGGCTAATGCCCCACTGGTTTTCAGAAGAGTTTTAGGTAGTAGCCTCGGAAAATTTACCAGGGTGCAAATATCTACACGTAAACTGACAGAAAGCTTGAGCCTGTATGAATTTTTTACAAGTTCAGTGTCAACACTTGTACACTTATTACAACTGTTTTTGCTTATTCCTTTAATTTTAACGACTAGCAGCTCTAGAGACCCCACTGGTTTTAGAGTGATCTCCCAAGTTACCTGATCACCTCAGATGTTTCCCTGTATCTTAGGGTCTCTAGTTTCTTTGCCTCCTGTACAGTACTCTGAACCTTGGAGACTTCTTCCATTTTATTCTCCTCCTTTTCTCTCAAACTTGCTTTCAAGATCCCACTCTCCTTCTCAATGTGCTCCTTAACTTCTAACTGTTTTGGCCGGGTCACAGGAGAGTTCTTTGACTGTGCTTTCAACCTCTTGGTTTCTGCTCCTTCTCACAACACCTTTGCTTGCTCTTCAGCTCCTCCCTTAAGTTCGCAAAGGTGCTATTGCGAGGTATTTTTTCCCAACTCCACCTGTTCCATTGGGACACGATGCTTCTGCATTACATTTATAATGAAGATCTCAGCAGTCTTTTGGAGTTTTTACTCTAGTAGTTTCTCTTTCTAGTTTTCCACTTCAGTGTATTTTTGTGACAGATCTTTCAACTGTTTGTTTAGCTGTTCTGTTTTTCTTCCTAATGCTCTTTCCCTTTCCCTAGCATTCCCTATCAGAGAAAATGGTCCTTTAACTCTTTCTGAAGAGTAACAATCTCTTTCTTGAGCCTGATATTTTCCTCTTTACTTTTCTTGGCCTGATCTTCTATGACACAGCACTTCCCCATCTTCTCTGCTAACTACTCTTTCCTTCTCTTTCTGTTCCTTTGAATTTCTGGTGACAATTTTCAAAGCTAATAACTGACATGTACTTCAGCCTCATACATTCTTATATCAGGTCCAGCTCCTTTTTCATGTCCACGATTTCTTAATGCAGCATCAGGATCTCTTCTTTGCCTCACTTGTGGTTAGCAAGGATGGCAGTATTGCTGTCTTTTGCTTCTGTCAGCCTGTGATCCCCTAATTTGTCTCATACTCATCCAGGCTAATGAACTTCAATTTCATTTGATTCTGAGTGTTTTTTAGGTTCATTTGAGGAATTTCTTCTCATTTTTGACTCTCACAAGTTTATATCTTCAAATATTTTCTTCACATCAAATAGTTCTCTCTGTTTTTTCCAATGTGCTCTTCTATGTGCTTTTAACCTCTTGGTTGCTTTTGACTGGTACATAATGGAGATTCAGTCTTTTATAAGCCTGTGTTTTGAGATAGAAGTGTGTGAATTTTTCTTTGCCACATTTCTTCTTAAGTTCAGAGGGCTGCTTTTTAAAGTGAAGACAGTTGGAATTCAGAGCCCTAAGCTCCTTTGCATGTTACTCCAGAGATATGAACACATTTTTCAGGTGTTTAATGTGATTACATAACCTGTTGTTTTCTATCTTTCTCCTCCTTGGACATTCCTTTTCACAATGTCCATTTTGGTTTCAATAAGCACACTGATCTAGTCCTAGAGGTTCCCTACTGCCATTTGCAAATGAATTTTACTGTCTTTGCCAAGGGTTTCTTGATCCCTATTCTGGTGCTCCTATCAAAACTCAACCACCTTTCTTAGAGTCTTTTTTATCCAGGGTATCTATGTTATCAAACACCTACTGAGCAACCACTTCCAACTTAGAATACACCTTTCTCTCAATAACTTCTATCTTTTGAAGCTTTCTTCTAATATCTGGGGCTGACTGGGAAATAAAGGCCATATTTAAGGCTCTTTGATTCTCCAGGGCTTCAAGATATATAGTCCAATATATCCTATAGTCTTCTGGGAGAAGTACCAGAAAAGCATTAGGGTACTCACTGGTGAACTGTACCATCTCACTCACCTTAGGTTGATGACTTGGCTTTTTAGCCACTAAGGTATCCTTGCTAATCAAACCTAGCAATAATAGGTAAGCACTTCCATACCTCGATCACTGTTAGTCTCAGCTTGGGTAAGTCTGCAGAAAGACTTGCTCCAAATGGTCTGGTTCAATTGTGGGGCTACTGTTTGGACCAAGTACTACTTTCAAGTCACCCAGCAAGATTCACTCCCTTTTCTACCAGGTGAAAAGCACCTGTAATATTTGGTGACACTCATTCTGGATGTGCTTGTGTGTGAAAATTACTGTTTCTAATGAAATAATGAGCCCCTGGGTTTTTTTTATCTGAAAAGGATGGAGTTTGCTGTTTCCAGTTATACAGGTCACTAGTTGTAAAGGGAACATATATTAAAAAGGGGGCCTGCACCCATCTCCTCCTTGTTCCTGTCTCAAGGGTAATGATGGTAACATACCACATTGTACCACCTCACGCTGGTAAAGTAACCACTTTTGGAATAGGAGGAGTTAACATTACAGGTGCTGATGGCAAAGAATAGGAGAGAGTACATGAATGCATCTTCCTCTGAGAGACTCTATAACCCTGGGGGAGAATATTTTTTTGGATATGGCAACTTGGATATGGCCTTGTTCTCCAATCTTGAGGAAAGGAGTAAACAGAGATGCATAGAGGACACAGGTAAAACTATCAGCATACACAAACAGACCAATAGCCACAGACGATTAACTTACATGTCCATACGTCTCAATGTTGACCACTACAGGAGGTCCCAGATGACAGAGATAATGTCCCAGATTGCCTCTTGAGGAGGCCGCAGATGACTCTTGGAAAATGTCACATATGTCCCTAGGAGGCCCTAGATAATCTCTCATGGAAGTTCCAAATGGCTCCCCAAGGAAGGGTCAGATGACCTCCAAAGGAGGTCCAAGATGTCCTCTCAATGAGGCTGAGATTATCTCTCGATTAGCTCCCAGATGGCAGCTCAAAGAGGCCATATATGAACCCCAGAAGAGAGTCCAGATACCCCTCTTGAGAAAGCCACAGATGACCTCCAGAGAAGGGCCTATATGGCTTCTCAAGGAAGTCCCAGATGATGTCTGAAGACGGTCATACATTTCTCATCAAGGTAACCCAAGCTGACCTCCCAAAGAAGTTCCAGATGACCTCAGGAGGTGGTCTTAGATTGCCTCTTAAGGAAGTCCTAAAGACTACTTTTGAAGAGGTCTCAGGTTGCCTCCTGAGGAAGCCCCAGATGACCTCTGGATAAAGTCCAAGATTTCCCCTGGAGAAGGCCCCAGACGACCTCCAGGGTAGGTTTCAGATGGCTTTTCAAGGAAGTCACAGATGTACTCTTGATGAGGTTCCAGATGGCTTCCCATGGAAGACCTACATGACCTCTCAAGGAGTTCCCAGAAGCCACAAATGACCTCCAGAGGGGGGTCTCCAAAACAGGCTGGCAAGTTTTCCTAGACGCACCCCTAAAGGAACCTAAATGACTTTTGTCAATGTTGGTCCTCCGGAAACAAACACTCGAGGTAGACTCTTAAAACTGAGGGTTGACACTTTCACCTATGGGGATTTTTCCCTGGGGCCAAGGCCTGATGCTATCCAAATTGATTATCTCAATGGGGTTTCTGAATATTAGGAACTCTGTAGTTCAAGAGAATCCATCGAGACACATTAAATATAATAAATGTTCTCCAAACCACCAACCCCCAAATTCATGATATCCAAAGCTCCAAATATCAAAGGTCAAGCCTTTTCTCCTCTTCTCTTTTCCTCTCCTTGGCTACAGAACTATACATCCTTCGATGTCTTTCCTTTTTTCCCTTCTACCAGTTCCTTCTTCTCTTCAGGCCTCTCCACTCTCCACAGGTCTGTACTGCTTTGCCTGGGTCGTCAGTTGCCATCCTTCACCTCCTGCCCCCCCCAACTTCCTCTCCTCCAAGGTTCTTTCCCCTTCTGCTATCACATCATTTCCTTCCTTCCAAGACTTTTCCCTTTTTCCCTTTCCTTCTATTGCTCTGAACAAGTAGCCTATATAAAGTCTGTACCTCTTCTCTACTCCAACTGCCTAACAGTTTTTAAATGACACATCCCAAACTGCCCACAGCCCAATCACTTCTTGACAGCTCAACACATGTTGATTAATGTACCAGCTCCTCCCACAGAATGCCCCTCCTTCTTTGGAGGCATACTTTGTCCTCTCCAGCTGGCCAGGACATGGTGCCTGGCTGATTATCGGACCCTATGGATTATTGGGGCCCTGCTGATTATTACAGTATCCTCCTTGTGAACTAGTAGCAATTGAAATTGGAAATTTGATTGTGATATTTCAAACTCGTTGTGACATCACAAACCATTTTGACATCATCATCAGCACGATATCACTAACCCATTGTGACAATATTTTCATTGTGACATCATGATTCCATTGTGACATCTCAAATCTCTTATGACCTCTGAGAAGCTTTGAAAAATCCATGCACTTTTCAATAGAACAGTCCCTTTTTGTACCCATATCATTGTTGTTAACTTACAATTGACATCAGACATGCCATTATAACATCAAAAAGTGTTTGTGACATCCTCAACAGTGTGACATCACATTTTCATTATGAGAGCATCAACTCATTGTGATATCACCAAACTCAATGACATAATCGCATTATGACAACAATTCTTATTGTGACATCATAGACACATTGTGAATGCCTATTCTGTGATTTCATTGTATTTCCAATGTGGCATGAGAGTTGATATCAGAAACACATTTTTTTGCCTACATAACCATTTTGTTGTCATAATCACATTGTGATATCACAGTGCCATTGTGATATCACTAACACAATGTGATGTCACAAACATCTGTCCTCATAACTTTTGTGACATGCTAATATTGTGATATCTTTGACCTTTTTGGCCTCATAATTTTTCAACCTCATATTTCATGTATGACATGAAATACCAGATATCCACTGACATCATGACCACTGTGACATCACACTGATAGATGTCGTGATCAGCGTGTCACATTGTGACATCACAAAAGTTTTGATATCACAATTAGTTGGTGATACCATACAGGTAAGGGGTCACAGTAGGTCTATGATGCCACAATTGGTTGGTGATATCCAAATGGCATAAAAAGGATCTCATTTGTCATGAAATCACAGAGAATATGTGTTCACGAATGGACTGTGGTATGTACAAAGGTGTCGTTGCAAATGTGTTGAAGTCGTAGGAGGATTATGATGTCACAGTGTTCATGATGTCTGTCAGTATGATGTCAAAATTATCATGATGTCACAGTGGATTTCTAGTATCACATATCGTAACTGAAATATTATAAGGTTTAAAACAGATTGTGAGCTCATAAAGGGCACGACACAAGACTTATGAGGACAGTGTGGGCACACAGGCATCAAAGATTGCCCTGAGAGGAGGCTGAGTGGGCAGGGCCTGATTTGTTTAAGTTCAGTGTGTAAACAGCTTTTGGAAGCTTAGGGGCATGATAAGGTGTCACCTTTTCAGTGATTGGTTGGTTCCATTTCCTCCCCTCTCACGCAGTCTTTTGCTTTAAAAAGGGCTTGCTCTGTGTTAATAAATGAGTCCTTGCTTGACTTGAATCCCCGCTGTGTCTGATTGTTTCTTGGGCTAAGGGAAGCTGGGGAACAGGCGAGAGGCCACACTTACTTTTCCTTGGACCCTGTCTGTCTTTAGTGGGACAGACAAAGACCCGACATCTGGCTCCCAACTTGGGGCTCAAAAGGAAAAGGTACTGGCCGAAGCTAAGCGCACTCTCAATGTAAGTGAAACCTTTAGTATGGGTAGTGCTATTTCACAGAAGAAGGAGGAGGAGGCAACATTAGGCCTAGAGGGAGTAAAGAAGGTCTTGGGAAGTGAGAAGGAAAAGGAAGGGGTCAAATTCCACCTAGAAAGCATGGAGACATGCACAGTAGAAGTCAAAACGAAGGTGAATGTTATCCCCTGACTCGGGTGCCCTTGACAGTCCTAGGCCCCCACCCTATTACCCTTATTGGGGGGAGGTAAGGTGCTGTATCGAGCCTGCAAGAGGAATCTGCCACACCCAGACCCCTACCAACCTTCCATAGAGGAGCCGAGGGCTGGGGAAGTAACCTAGTTGGAGTCCTGACCTTTAAGGGAAGTGCCACCCAGAAGCCTGGATCCTAGGCCACAGGATTCACTTCCCAAAGCTTATCCAGTCAATCTGGCACCAGGAGCTACTAGGCCCTTGGAATGGTATCCATGGGAAGCTAAGGATCTGAAAGAGCTCCTCAAGTTGGTGGTGGAGGATGGCCTGAACGCTCCTTGGGCCCAGACCCTATTACATGACATTGCTTATCACCTATGTATCTGGTGGGATGTGGCCAAAGCCCTCCTTACCAGTTCTCAGTTTATTAAATGGTGTGCCTTCTTTAAGGAGGAATGCAGAGTGGAGGTGGAGAATTACCAGCAGGCTCAACCCGCGATACCTATTACTTATGCAATGTTAACAGGGACAGGGGAAAGGTACTCCACTGGCATCCAACAGGCCGCAATACCTGGTCCTTACTGTGACCAGAGGAGACAGGCAGGATTTACTGTATGGTACAAACTGGATGATGGGCCCACTGAATCCCCCATAGCAGGAGTGAGACAAAAACCTGGTGAGCATCTAGCTGAATTTGCAGACCGAGTCCAACAGGATATTAACCACAAGCTGCTGGCAGGGAACCTCCAAGATCAGTTTGTAAAGTTGCTGGTTTGGGAAGGGGTGAATACAGACCACAGCATGGCCTGTGCAGGATTGAGAGAGAGTTCCATGAGCAGATGGGTGGTGGCCTCGCAGGATGTGGGAACACAACAGCACCAGTCCCAATCATAAACTTTAGCTTTACATGCTCAGACATCTGCAATGACTGAGGCTATTACCCAGGTGCTGGCAGCCCAAGGCCGAAGAACCAGAAAACCATCAGGGAGAGGGACTTGTTTTAAATGCGGGAAGGAGGGGCACTTTAAGAGGGACTAGTCACAACAATCCCCCCGCCAAATGTCCCGGGCGGTCCAAACCTCCCCCTACACCCTGCCCCAGGTGCAGGAAAGGATACCATTGGAAAAAGGATTGGCGATCCAATTTTGATGCAAATTGGAAGCCTTTAAAATAGGGGAGGGATGTCTTCCAGCCCTGTTAACTCAAGGAGGAACACTCTCTGCTGTGAGGCCCAGGAAGCCTCATGGCATGACAACCCAGGCCCATAGGACCGTGCCCCAGGAGTAAGGACTCCACCTTAAAATGAGTATTTTCATAGAGGTTTCACTGCCTAATTGATACGGGGGCAGATCAAACCATACTCAGGGAGGAGGAAGTGCCCTTAGACTGGAAGCTTGGACCCTGGCACCCAATATTGGGGGTAGGGGGTAACTCCCAGCCCAAAGAGCTCACTGCCAATTTACTAGGGCAAGACATGCTAAGACAAATGGATGCCATCGTCACTACAGATCATCAAGAATCCTATGATGATATCCTGGATGGAGAAGAGCAAAAAGGCTTAAACAAGATCTAGAGGGAGTTAAGGAAAAGGAATTTTTAACTTTCATAATTACAGAGAAGAATATAGGTGATCCGCTTGCGTGCCTCCCAAATCCTAAAGCCCACTGCTCTCGAGTACCTCCCATTAGGTGGAAACCCAGAAGCCCTATCTGGGTGGAGAAGAGGCCATTGACTAAACCTAAACTTGTAGCCCTCCACTTTTTGGTGAAGGAACAGATAAACCTTGGGCACGTATGTTCTTCTATGAGTCCTTGGAGCACACCTGTACCTGTTATTCAAAAAACCTCCGGGGCTTGGCGTATACTCCAAGATCTAAATAAGGGAAATGAAAGGATGGAGTTAGTGGGAACGCTCCTAAGAGGCATGGCCTGGACTCCCATTCTACCTCAGAATATATCTTGGTTGTGATTGATATTAAAGAATTTTTTTTTATCCCCTGCATCCAGGTGACTGCAAGAAGTTTGCTTTCTCCATTCCTTCTCTTAATTTTTCCCAGCCTGATCGGAGGTTTGAATGGCTGGTGCTGTCACACAGACTGGCCAATAGTCCGGCCTTTTGCCAACAATATGTGGCCACACTTTTAGGCCCTGTGCTGGGTTCAGATACCTCCCTTGCCTATGCCTACATGGATGATATAATTCTGGCGCACCAAGACCCAGGCCTCCTTGAGGGCCTTCTGGCTCAGGTTCTCACCATATTAAAAAGGGGGGTTTCCATAGCCCTCAATAAAATTCAAAAGGTACCTCCTTTTAAGGTGCTTGTGTCCCACCTTAACTTGACCCAGGCCAGCTCCCTTAAGCCTTTGGTGTACATTCCAGCCTCTCTGAACTTAACCCAACTTCAGAGCCTTTTAGGGGAAATCAATTGGATCTTGCCATGGGTTCCTCTCCCTAAAGATAGTCTTGTCCCTTATTTGCTCTACTAAATGACAGAATGCCCCAAGAAGTTATTAAAATTTCAGACTGTCATTGGGAAATATTTTTGCAGTTCCAAAAAGCCCTGGATGAAGTTTACCTGAAGGGGTATTCTATTTTTGAGCCCATTTTCCTTTGGTTGTTTGCAGGTGTTACATTGATTTCTGCAGTTTTAACTCAAAGGGGGGAGCCGTTACAGTGAGTTCACACTCCCCTGAGGGGGGGCACACCTCGAGTGTATTCAGGCAGGCCAACTTACAGATGCTATTGTCAAGGGAAGGACCCAAGCCCAAAGGCATTATGGCCTCGACCCTCACTCCATTGTTTTTGCTTTTCAGATGGCAAGCGTTGAGTGGCTCACTCGAGCCAATGCTCATCTTGCTTTCTCCATGGAGGTGTTCCTAGGCCAAATTGACTGCCATTATCGGCCATCCAAATGGACTATCATGTTATGGCGACTTCCCCTCAAAATGCCTTCTCTATTTTCTCCTACGACTATTCCAGGTGCCCTCCATGTTTTTTTCTGATGGAGGTAAAGCAGTCTCTGTGTATGCAGCCTTTGAAGAACAACAAAAGACCCAGAGCCAACAAAGATTTCAACCGTGTCAAGGGTCAGCACAATATAAAGAATGCTGGCTGTAATTATGGCCCTTCAGGACATTCAAAAACTCTTCAATTTGTATTCTGATAGCCTATATATGATTAACTTGTTCCCCCATATTCCCTAGGCACATAGTAAGCTGGATGAAACCCTATTTCCCCTCTTATGGTTACACTTAAGGATCTATTAGAAGGGCGGGGAGCCCATATTCATATTCAACATTTGAGAGGGCATTCAAAATTTCCTGGGTTTTTATCCCTAGGCAATAATTGGGCAGACCAGTTAGCTACTGGCCCACAAGCATTAACCATACAAGAGGCTACCTGTTTGCATGATTTAACCCACATTAACTGGAGAGGTCTTCAACATAGATTTTCTCAGATTCTTGTAAAGGAACTCAAAAGGATAGTACATACCTGCAAAACATGCCAGCCCTTCTTAAAAGTACCCCCTGTTACAACCACCAGCAGTAAATCCCAGAGGCCTTAAACGTGACAAACGGATGTTACTCATTTCCTAGCCTTTGGTAAGTTTAAATATATCTTTGTCTCCGTAGATACCTACTCAGGAGCATGGTGGGCCACAGCACATAGAGGAGAAAGAAGTAAATATTTACAAGCACATTTTCTTCACTATTTTGCCACCTTGGCTCTACCAGCACAAGTTAAAACCCATAATGGACCCTGTTTTGTTAGTAAAGAGGTGTCAGAGTTTTTTTGACAACTGGCACATTAATCATATGACAGGATTTCCCTATAATCCCCAAGGCCAAGAAATTATAGAAAGAAATCACCAATGTCTTAAGGGGCAATTATAAAAACAAAAAGTGGGAGTTACCCCAATATACAGTTACAGATATCTTTGTTTACCATTAACCTTTTAAATTTTCCAAAAGGGGCAACTGAATCCAGATTTCAGAAGCACTGGGGACAGCTAAACCCTAAGTCCCAAGTGAAAGTCAGGTGGAAGGAACCCCTGACACAAACAATGGAGAGGACATTTCGTTACCATGGGCAGGGGATTTGGATGCGTTTTTCCCATAGAGGTGACAGCCTCCATCTGGATACCTGCTAGGAACCTTAAGGTTTTACCCATTTCCTGTATAAAGGAGGATGCCCAAGTGTAAACTAACCAACAAGGAAAGAAAAATGGCTATGGTGGCAGAGGCTTATGTTTAAAGGAGAGAAAGCAAGAAGGATAACTAACCATTCCCAAGGGCAATCAACCCTTGAGAAGCTCTTGTGTTCTCTAACAATTGCAGATGGCGATACTCCAGCTGTTGGTTGTTCTGACCCTCCCAGTCCCGGCAATGGCTAAGGAATCCACATCAACCACAACAGGTGACCTGAGCAGTGATCAGTGCTGGCAATGCAGACATAGCTCCACAAGAGAAGGTATCCATTCGACCTGGTAGCCTGACCTTCATTTTGTTCACCACCCTATGTCATTACGTATGCACCATTTAATATTTCTGTAGGAGCTATTTATTTTAATGCTACTTGCTCTAATATTTCTTTTACAAGCCCCACCTCTGGACTCTGAAGTTGAAAAGAACTGCTATCCCAACCTTAACTGTTAAAGGACTGCTAATGACATTGCTTGGCCTGGGAATGCTTTTGTGGATGGTTTTTCTATGCCTTCCTTGCATTATACGTGCACTGCAAAACTCTTATGAGTTTAGCCAGCCAGTTTTAAATTTCCCCAGAGAGGAACCTCAGCAGAGACAGGTAAGAGGGGGTGCCAGTCTGACCAACCTAAGACAGGGCCTTCAGCTTCACTCTGAAGAAGCTCCAGATGAAAGGTAAAACAGACAAGGTGATACACCCAACCTAAGACAGGCGGATTCACTTCTTTAAAAAAGACACGGTGTTGGGAGCCGACAGTAAAGCTCAAAGGTCATCTGGACCCCTGTACTCGCTTGAAGGCACATACAAAGAACTGGCTTACTTGAAAGACACCAGGTACCCAGGATTGCTTTGCTATGTCTGCAGTTTGTTTTAAATTTTCCTTGTTTTTCTGGACTATAGTAGAACGGCCTGAGAGTGGGGGCCCACGAGGATGCACCATGCTGCTTATGTGGAATTCCCAACACCCAGCCTGCTCCCATGTTCTGAAGAGAATGAGATAGTGACTGCTACATATGCTCCGAAATTAATTGAACTGCTTCGGACATTTCTAACTGTGGTGGGGCTGATGTTTATTACTTTGCTAGGTGGGAATGTGAGGTAACTGGAACAGGTTCTTGTATCACACATAAAGGCCCTATCATTTTCTGGCGAATTTCGCCCCCCAGACATGCCTCAAACCCCCTGCATGGCCAATGCTATTCTTACCAATGTAATCCTGTTAAAATAACCTTTACAGGGGCTGGGAAGGTGGCTCAGTGGTAGAGCGCTTGCCTTGCATGCTCGAGGCCCTGGGTTCGATTCCTCAGCACCACATAAGCAAAAAGAAAAAAGCCGGAAGTGGCGCTGTGGCTCAAGTGGTAGAGCGCTAGCCTTGAGCTGAAGAGCTGAGGGACAGCGCCCAGGCCCAGAGTTCAGGCCCCACGACCGGACCCAAAAAAAAAAAAAAAAAAAAAAAAAAAAAAAAAAAATAACCTTTACAGAGTAGAGGAAAAGGATACCTAACTGGGAGGTGTATCTACCATTAAAACAAAAAGGGGGAATCTGTGGGGCACACAGGCAGCAAAGATGATCCTGAGAGGAAGTGGAGTGGGCAGAACCTGATTTGTTTACATGCAGTTTGTAAACAGCTTGTGGAAGCTTAGGCTCACGATAAAGTGTCACCTTTACAGTGAATGGTTGGTTCCATTTCCTCTCCTCCCACGCAGTCTTTTGCTTTAAAAATGGCTTGCTCTGTGTTAATAAATGAGTTCCTGCTTGACTTGACTCCCCGCATCTGATTGTCTCTTGGGCTAAGGGAGGCTGGGGAACAAACGAGCAGCCGCACTTACATTTCCTCGGACCCTGTCAAGTTTTCGTGGGATGGACGAAGACCAGACAGAACAGGACAGGCTTGTGATATCACACTGTGTTATTGATATCACTATGGCATTGTAATGTCACAAAGTAATTGTGATGCCATATATTTATGAGATCACAATGGTTTTCTGATATCAACCCAAATGCTACATTTGAAATAGAATGAAGAGAATAGGCATTTGCAATGTGTCTATAACACCACAAGTACAATTTAATGTCATAATGCTATGAGGTCATTGTAAATTGGTGATGTTGCAAGGAGGTAATGGTGTCATAATGAATATGTGTTGTCACACTGGTGATTTGGTCACAAAGTATTTGTGATGTTACAATGGCATATATGAATCTAATTGTCATGTGTTCATAATGAGGATATGGGTACACAAAGGGACTGTGATGTCACAAGTACCATATGTGTTTTCAAAGGTACTTAGAGGTCATGATAGCTTTATGATAAACAGTTGTGATGAGATCACAACGGGTCTTTGATGTCATAATGATTTTCTAATATCTCAAACACATGTCCAATTTCAACTGTTAGTATTTCACAATGTGCATACAAGTTCACAGAAGGAGCTTGAAGCTTTAATGGACATGATTTTTTTTAATGTTATGAGGTCATATTAGGTTTGTGAATACACAATGGGACAGTGATATCCCCATGGCAATGTCAACTCACTACATCATGTCAAAATATTGTTTTGGTGTCACAATTAGTTGATGATGCTACATTGGTGATGAGGTCACAAGAGATTGATGATGTCACAATATGTTGGACATGTCACAATGACATGATGGTTCTCAATTGTCTTTAACTTAAAATGAGTATATGAGTTCACAAAGGGACTTTGGTTTCTCCAAAAGTATGTGTTGTCACAAATATATTGAAATCCTAAAAGTTTTGTGATGTCAGAATTTGACACAATGGTTATGAAATCTGGCAGTGTGATATCACCATTGTCATAATATCACTGGGAATTTGTGATATCAAATGTCATATGTGAAATTTAATGAGGTCAACAAGAGATTATGAGGACAAAAAGGCCTAAGATATTAGAATTTCAGCATGTCACAAAAGTTATGATGACAGAATATTGTGATATGTGGGTTATTGTGATATCACAGCTGCAAGGTGATATACAAAGATATTGTAATGTCACAATTGTTATGAGTCCACGATTTGTTTATGATATCAACCTACAGGCCACATTTTAAATAGAATGAAATCACAGAAAAGGCATTCATAATGTGTCTATGGTGTCACAAGAACAATGTGAAGTTATAAATCTATCATATGATTTTATTTTTGTGATTTCACAATGAGCAGATGTCAAATTGACAATGTAATGTCACAATTTTTATGAACTCACAAACTATTTTTGATGTTAAAATGTCATGTCTGATTCTCAATTGTCAATATTTCACAGTGGGGATTTGACTATATAAAGGGAATGTGGTGTCACAAAGGTATACATTTTTTCAAAGGATATAAGAGGTCATAATAGATTTGCGATGTCACAATGTGGTCCTGGTGTCAAAATAGAAATGTGATGTCACAATGGGTTTGTGATGTCACATTGGTGATAAGGTCATAATGGATTAGTTATGTCACGATTTTGTAATATCACAATTATTTGTCCAATTTCAATTGGTACTAAACCACCATGAGGACACTGTAAAAACCCTATAATCCACGGGAACAGACAGTCATCATGGTCTCTTGGTCTGGACCACCAGAAAGGGGGGTTGCATGCCACTGGAGGGGGCAAGACATGCTGCTGAAGGAGATAGGATGTCAAGCCCCACATGGTGAGCTGCCAAAAAGTTTTTGGGCATGAATATTTAGGAAGTGATGATTGAAAATTGTTACGCAGGAAACATATTGCAGTGGGGGAAGGGTACGTGTTCACTGCAACAGAAGGGGAGAGAAAAGGAGAAAAGGCCTGGAAGGAAAGAAGTGATGAGACTGCTGGAAGGTAAAGTCCTGGGAGGAGAGGAAATTGAGGGAGACCAGGTGAAGGATGTGAAGGGAGGTGAAGGATGGCAGCTGGCCACTTGGATAAGGCAGGGCAGGACTGTCAAGAGTAGCATTGTCATTTGGGATGTCACAATGGGCTGATTTTATCCTAACAACAATGTAATCTCACTCTGGACTTGATGTCACAAAGCATTTGTAATGGTACAATGGCATGTCATATCAGTTGTTCTTTGTTCACAATGAGGATTTAATTATCCAAAGGGACTGTGATGTCACAAACACCATGTGCTTTTCCAAAGGTGCTAAGAAGTCACAACAGGTTTGGGATGTCACAAGGTGATCATGATATCACTGTGGAAATATGATGTCACAATGGATTTGTGATGTCGCAATAGGGATAAGGTCACACTTGGATAGTGATGTCACCATGAATTTGTAATATCAATGGTGATATTACTAGATCACAATGACGATAGGAGTTCACATAAGGAGCTAGAAGTCAGAAAGGCCATGAATTTTCTAAAATATTATTAGTACATAATAGATTGGTGGAAATGCGATAGGACAGAGATATCCCATTGGCAATATAATGTTGCCATTACATGAGATAGTATTGTTTTGAAGTCACAAATAGTTGGTAATGCCATATAGGTGATGAGGTCAAATAGATTTGTGATTTCACAATGGGATGGTGATGTTACAATCTCATGCTAGGTCTCTAATTGACAATGAATATAAAAGTTCACAAGGGATAATGATGTATCCAAAGGCATATTTTGGCACAAGTGTAATAAGTCTTAACAGGTTTGTGATGTCACAATGTGACTCAGTGCTCATGACATCTGGCAGTGTGATGTCACAGTGGTCATGATGTCACAGTGGATTTCTGATATCACAGGTAATACCTGATGTGTAGCGACCGTCCACTCGACCAGCGAGAAAGAACGACCACCACACCAGGAGTCTTCTCAGATCACGCTTTATTGGAGAGCCTTTTAGTTGTAGGAGAGCTTGGGCGCGAGAGAGCGTGCACCCGAAACATAGCCGCTTATATAGGGAAATAGGAACGCGGGTCGGTCTATTGTTGGTCGCCTGCCTTTCACATTCACCAGGTGTCATGGGATTGGCTGGGGACTCTACCTGGCTCGCGCACGCGCACAGCCCAGGCGTCCCGCCAAGCACCGTCTGGGGTGGTTACCTCAAAGCTGCAAGGGAGTGGGCGGAGTTTCGCCCCGGCTCCCTACACTGATGTATTATGAGTTAAACAATTTATGAGCTCAGAGAGGCCAGAGATCACACTGGCAGCATGTCAAAACATTTATGAGGATAGGACAGTTTTGTGATGTCACAGTGGGTTTTGATATCATAATGGAAATGCGGTGTCAAGGTATTGTGATGTCATAATGGTTATGTTGTCACAATCTATTTCTAATATCAACCCACCTGCCATATTTGAAATAGAATGAAATCACAGAATAGGCATTCCAATGTATCTGTGACATCACAATGACCATGTGATGTCATAATGCAATGAAGTCATTGTTGTTTTATGATGTCACGATGGGCTGATGCTGTCATAATGACAATGTAATGTTACACTGGTGATGATGTAACAAAGGTTTTGCAATGTTAAAGTGGCATGTCTGATCTCAATTAGCTCAAAATGAGGATATAGGTACACAAAGGGCCTGTCATGACACAAAGGCCATGCTTTCTTTCAAAGCTGCTGAGGTCATAAGTTTGGGATGTCACAATATGATCATGGTGGCACAATGGCAATGTGATATCACAATAAGTTTGTGATGTCACCACGGTGATGTGGTCACAATGGGTTAGTGATGTCTCATCAAGTTTGTAATATAACAATGACATATGCAATTTCAATTTCTTCTAATTCACTATGAGGATGCTGTAATAACCAGTGTTGCCAGAATTATCTGTGGGAGCCAATAATCATTGTAAATTCTTGGCCTGGCCCAAGGGAGAATGTGGAGAATGCCGCCAAAGATGGAGGTGTGAAGCCTCACATGGTGAGCTGTCCAGAAGAGATTGAGCATTGGGCAGATTGGGAAGAGATGCTTGAAAATTGTTAGGCAGGAGACCCATTGGAGTGAGGAGGGGTACAACCTATCTATAGGTTGCCTTTTCAGAGCATTGGAAGGGGTGGGGGATAAAAATGGGAGCTACCAGGATGAAGAAAGTGATGAGACAGCAGGAAGGGGAAAACCTGAGAATAGAGGAAGATGAGGGAGAGCAGAATGTTGGCAAGTGGTCACTGGGACAGAGTAGGGCAGGCCTGTGGAGAGTGGAGAGACCTAAAGAGAAAAAGGAAGTGGTGGAAGGGAAAAAGGGAAACACCAGGACGGAAGGACAGGTCTGTAGTGAAGGAGGGAGGAATGGAAAAGTAAAAAGCCTTGCCCATTATGGTTTGGAGATTTGGAGATCATAATTTTTTGGCTGGTCGTTTGCAGACCAATTAAGAAAGGGTGGGGCTGCCCATTGGAGGTCTGGACCTGGGTATCCAGTCCAGGATAAGGTAATCACAGTCCCCTTTCTAGTGTAAATTGGTTTATTATATTAAATGTGACTACATGGTTTGTCTCCTTGCCTTAGAGTTCACAGAAAGAGCTTGAAGTCTCAAAGGCCATGCGACAGTGATATCACAATGACAATACCACAATATCATGTCAAAATAATGCTTTGATACCACAATTAGTTTTTGATACCATTCTCGTGATGAGGTCACAATAAGTTTGTAATGTCACAATGGGTTCATGATGTCAGAGTGGCATGGCAGATCTCAATTGTCATTAATTGTCAATGAATATATGAGTTCAAAAAGGGACTGTAATGTCTCCAAAGGCATGTGTTGTCACAAATGTGATGCCATTCTACAAGGTTTGTGATGTCACAATGTGACATAATGGGCATGATATCTGGCAGAATGATGTCACAGGGGATTTCTGATATCACATGTCATACCGGAACTATGAGATTGAAAACAGATTATGAGCTCACAAAGGGCCTAATATATGACAATGGTAGCATGTCACAAAACTTATAAGGACTGGTTTGTGATGGCACAGCAGATTAATGATGTCACAATGGCAATGTGATGTCACAAAGGATTGTGATATCACAATGGTTATATGCTCAAATGGGTTTCTGAAATAGAATGAATTCACAGAATAGGCCTTCACATTTATGTCTATGATGTAACAATGTCACTGTGATTTATCATACTATGATGCCATTGTCGTTTCGTGATGTCACAACGAGCTGATGGTGTCATAATGACAATTTGGTATGACTGCTGATTTATGATGTTACAATGGTTATGAGGTCACATTATGTTTCTGATAACACACATGTCAAATTTTAAATAGAATGAAAAATCCTGGAACCGGTGGCTCATGCCTGTAATCCCAGCTACTCAGGAGGCTGAGATATGAGGATTGCAGTTCAAAACCACCTACAGCTGGAAAGTCCATGAGACTCTTATCTCCAATAAAAATCACTAGAAAACCAGAAGTGGTGCTGTGGCTCAAATGATAGTGTGCTCGCCTAGAGCTGTAGAGCAGGGACAACATCCAAGCCCAGATTTCACTCTCCATTACCAACTACAACAAAAAAGATTAAAAACAGGCATTCACAATCTGTCTATAACATCACAATGACAATGTGATCTCATAATGCTAACTTATCGTAGTTTCATGATGTCAAAAGTAGTTGACGCTGTCATAATGAGAATGTTATGTCACACTGGTGCTGTCACAAAGGGTTCATGATGTTACAATGACATGTCTGATATCAATTGTCAGTTCATAATGAGTTATAGTTACACAAAGAGACTGTGATATCACAAAGGCCATGTGTTTTTTCAAAGTTGCTAAGAGGTCCTAATAAGTTTGGGATGTCACAATGTGATAGTGATGTCAACTATCTATGGAAGCTCACAATGGGTTTGTGATGTCACACTGGTGATGAAATCAAAGTTTTGTGAAGTCACATCTCATAGTCACATGCCCAATTTCAGTTGCTACTATTTCACAATGAGGATAAGAGTTCACAGAAGAAGACAAATATAAAAGGCTTAGAATTTTCTAAAATGCTATGAAGACATACTATGTTTTTGAAAACACAATGGAACAGATATCACTATTGCAATGTGAGGTTGCAATATGATGACTTAGTAATGTATTGATACCACAATTGGTGATGCCACACTAGTGATGAGTTTACAAGAGGTGTGTGATGTCACAATGGGTTGGTGACATCAAAATGACACATGTGATCTCAATTGTCAACTCACAATGAGCTTACAAAGGGACTGTAATGTCTCCAAAGGCTTGCGTTGTCTCAAAAGTGATGAAGTCCTAACAGGTATGTGTTGTCAGAATGTGACAAAATGCTCATATCATCTATCATTGTGATGTCACCATGATCTAGATTTCACACTGGATTCGGGTATCACATTTCATACCTGGATTGGGTAAGAGAGGACTGAAATTTCACAGTGTATTAGTGATATTATTATGGAAATGTGGGGTCACAAAGGGATTGTGCTACCACAATGGCTATCAGTTTGTGCTGTCACAATTGGTTGGAAATGTCACAATGGCATGCCGATTCTCAAATGTCATTAATTCACAATGAAGATATGAGTTCACAAAGGGACTGTGTTGTCTCCACACAAATGTGTGTCATCACAAAAATGTGATGAAATCCTAACATATTTGTGAGTTCACAATGTGACACCATGGTCTTGATGTCTATCAATGTGATATCAAAATATTCAAAATGTGAGAGTCAATCACTGATATCATATGTCAGACCTGAATTATTGAGTTTGAAAACAGAATATAAGCTTACTAAAGGCCCAAAATATCCTAATGGCAGCATATCACAGAAGATATGACTAAAAACTCATGGTCTTTGGATCTTATAATTCTTTCTTTGCAATAGTACCCTCATTGTGAACTAGTAGAAATTGAAATTGGACATATCATTGTCATAATACAAACACATAGTGACATCAAAAACTCATTGTGACCACATCAAAACTGTGACATCACAAATTTATTGTGACATCACATTGTTCTTGTGCCTTCACATTCAAATTGTGACAACAGAAAGCAATTTTGAACTCTTAGCACCTTTAAAGAACACATGACCTCTGTGGCCTCACAGACCCTTTGTGTACCCATATTCTCATAGTGAACTAATGAAAATTGTGATCACACATAGCATTGTATCATCACAAATACTTTGTGCAATAATTATGACTGTGAAATCACATTGCCATCATGACACCATCATCTCATTGTGACAACACCAAACCCCGATGACACCATACCATTTTTTTCTTTATTTTCTTCTGTACATTTTTTATTGTAAATATAGTGTACAGAGGGATTACAGTTACATGAGTAAGGTAATGAGTACATATCCTATCAAACATTGCTGCATTGACATCATATTGTCATTTTGATTCATAGACCCATTGTGAATGCCTATTCTTTGATTTCATTCTATTTCAAATGTGCCATGTGGGTTGATATCAGGAAACCATTGTGAACTCACTACCTTTGTGACATCAAAATCTCTTTGTCACAGCACAATGCCTTTGTTATATCACTATCCCACTGTGACATCAAATACCTCTCCTGTCCTCATAACTTTTGTGAAATGCCATTGTGATATTTTAGGCCTTTTGAGTTGAAAATCTGTGTCTCACCTCATATTTCAGTTATGACATGAGATATCTAAAATCCAGTGTAACATCATGGTATCACACCACTGGACATCATAACCATTGTGTCACTTTGTGACATCTCAGACCGGTTAGTTCTTCAACTTTTTGACTACATATACTTTGGGGACATCAGAAACCCTTCCCAAACTAATATACTCATGGTGAGTTAAAGACAGTTGAGATCCCACATGCTATTGTGACATCACCAACACTTTGAGCCATTTAAATTCTATTGCGACCTCCTCATCAGTATCGCGTCACCAATTGGGACATCAAAACATTATTGTAACATGATGTTGAGACATCACATTGTCATTGTGAGATCAGTGTCCCATTGGGTTTTCACATAGTATGACCTCATACTATGAAGCTTCTTCTATCACCTGGTATCCTCATATTGAATTATGAGTAATTGAAATTGGATACATCATTCTGATATTACAAACTGTGACATCACAAAACCATTGTGACCTCATCAAAAACCCAATGGGACATCTCATTTCCATTGTGATATTATGAATCACATTGTGCCATTCCAAAGCTATTATGACCTCTTACCACCTTTGAAAACACACATGGCCTCTGTGACATCAAAGAACATTTTTTGTATCCATATCCTCATGGGGAACTAATGACAACTGACATCAGGCATACCATTGAAACATAAAAAAATCCTTTCTGACATCATCATAATTGTGACATCATGTTGCCATTATGACAACATCAGCTCATTTTGACATGTAAAACTACAATGACATCATAGCACTGTAACTTTACATTGTCATTCTGATATCATAGACACGTTGTGTTTGCCCTTTATGTTATTTGATTCTATTTCTAATGTGGCATGTCGGTTGATATCAGAAACCCTTTGTGAGCTCATGACCATTGTGATATCATGGTGCCTTAGTAGCACCATATTGCCATTGTGATGTCACATTGCCAAATTGATGTCACAAAGGGATTTTGATGTGACAATGGTTATCACATCACAATGAGTTTCTGATATCAACCACATGCCACATTTCAAATACAATGAAATCACAGATTTGGTATTCATAATGTGACTATGATGTAACAATGACATAATGGCACTTTGTGATGTCACCATAAGCTAAAGATGTCATAACAACAATGTGATGTCATACTGGTTATGACGCCACAAAAGCATTATAATGTTACAATGACTATGAGGTCACAATGTGTTTCTGATATCAACTGATATGTCACATTTGAAATAGAATGAAATCATAGAATATACATTCACAATGTGACTATGACAGCAAAATGGCAATGCGATGTTGTAATGCTATGATGTCACTGTAGCTTGGTGATATCACCATGAGGTGATGGTGTCATAACGACATCTGATGTCACACTGGTGATGATGTCACAAAGGGTTTGTGATATCACAGTGGCATGTCAGATCATAATTGCCATTAGTTTATAGTGAGGATATGAGAATGAAATCACAATGACATACACAAATGAACTGTGATGACACAAAGGCCATGTTTTTTGTCAAAACTGCTAAAGTTCCTAACAGGTTTCGGTTGTCAAATTGTTAATGATATAAAAATGGGTTAATGATGTCAAAACTAGTTTGTAATATCACTTATTTCAATTCAGTCACCCTTTCACCTGAAGAGGGTCCCAGAAATACCCACTAGGGAGGTGATGGTACTGGAGGTCAGATAGAATATCTGGGAGGAACACATCCCCTCCAACACACGTACACCCGGCCTGTCTCCCCCCCCACCCCAGCTGTCAACACTACTCACAGGGTGATCACATTTCCCAGCTCTGCCAGCATCTGCTGGTGCTCCCAGTCCATCTGGTCTCCTTGTCCTTCCCAAGAATCCACCCAGTCACCCAGAAGCATCTAGGCTGGAAGTAGGGAGTCTGTCCATGTAGGTAGCCTTTAGGACCCAATTAATTTCCTCAACACCTCTCCCAACCAGGGTCAAACACATCCTGGGGACCCCATGACCCCTTGCTTATTTTCACTCCTGCCTCTGAGGAGCCACATGTCTGGGGATTCCTTCACCCTGTGTCCTGGCCTAAGGTTTTGGTGAATGAGGAGTTAAGGCTGGTTGTTCCCAAGGGGAAGGGTCTGGCCCTGGGGAAGGGGAGAGATGGGTCATGCTATGTCATTAGAGTAGTGCTCCCCTTGGGTGGGAGCCATTGGTTTTTACAAGGGAACAGGGAATGGGAACCTATGTCCTCCAGCTTGTACATTGCCCCACATGAGGAACCAACAAACTTAGGAGAGGCACTACTCTGAGTGTGTGTGTGTGTGTTTGTGTGTGTGTGTGTGTGTGTGTGTGTGTGAGAGAGAGAGAGAGAGAGAGAGAGAGAGAGAGAGAGAGAGAGAGAGAGAGAGAGAGAGAGAGAGAGAGAGAGAGAGAGAGAGAGAGAGAGAGAGAGAGAATCTTTCTCCTTGTACAGCCTGACTGTGCTCAGATGAGTGATCAGTTGGCAAATTGCAGGTTCTGCATGGATGATGAGTCTTCTGTCACCGGTGTAGATTTGTGTGTGTGTGTGTGTGTGTGTGTGTGTGTGTGTGTGTGTGTGTGTGTGTGTGTGTGTGTGTGTGTGTGTGTGTATTTTGGGAGAGCAGGGAGATGAAAGCAATGAAAATATATTTAAGTCATCATGTCTAAAAACATCTAAAGCAATTTAATTCTGTGTGTGTATTTGTTGTTGTTCTTTTTCAATAGCAAGTACGAGCCCAGCCACAAATTTTGTTTTCTCCTTCACAGTTTCTTGGCTCCTTTATGGGAAGATTTCAGTAGACATTCCTTTCCTCTTCTTTCCACCTCTCTCTTCCCCCTTTCCTGTGTTGGGCCTGCATGTGCCGCCCCTAGGTGACCTGTGTGAACCTGGACTAGATTGGACACCTGTCCTTCTATCCCCAGCCAAAATTTTGGTGAGGCGAGTGTGACCATAGCCACACTATTCCAGCAGACACTCTGCTTTTGTGTTTATATTTGGAGCTAATTCAAGGGTCGGGAATGTGTCTGCTGAACAAAATTAGGGAATGAGATGGGGGAGAGGGTAGGGCAAGGGCTGTGAATCTATGAGGTTTTGGGGGCTGGCATAAGGTGTGACATGGCAGATGGTTCACCATGACCGAGGATGAGAGGAGAACCTTACCTAGGGCATTTATGGTCTCTGTGGGAATCCCGGAACATGGCTCTGGGCCCCCACTGGTGGTGTGGATTCCCTCCTGGGACATTTCACCAGTTTTCAATCCTCCCTGGAGTCCTGCAGACTCCAATCTGTGTCCCACCTGGGCTGTCTCCAGCTGGGCAGTGGTAGGCATGTCCACTCCCCCTACTGGAGCCCTCTCCATATCAAGAGTTGGCAGTTCACTAGGGATCACTGAATGCCAGTTTCTTCAACTTGCTGTAGGCTGTCTGGAAGGAAAGGGAAACCACTGACTTGGGAAGACTTTAAGTTTGATTGGGACAAATTAAATGCCACATTTTGCAGGGTGTTTCTTTTATTTTAGTTGCCAATTTTCACTAACGCTTGGATTTATAGGTCAAATTAGATGATGATTTCAGACGCCCAGAAATGACCTTCAGAGGTCAGGAAGATGGCGGAGGAGAAGCTGGACGCTAAACGAGATCTCCCATAGAAAGCAGTTTTAGTGTTCCAGTGAACACTCCTAGGACAGAGAATTACACCAAGTGTGCCATCACAGTACAGAGAGTTTGGCCAGAGAGGGAAAATCCAGGCAAGTGACAGATCTGAGCACTTGCTGGCAGCTGCGGTGGTGGTGGCAGTGGCTTCAGCTGTAGCCACCATACCTTCAATACAGAGTGTCTGGGAGAAAGGTGCCAGATGCAGCAGGCAAACGGATACTACATAACACCAGCAAGAACTGACAAGGAGCAGATATCTTCACCCTGCTGATCGCAGACCAGAGATGGCCCAGGAACCAACTATCTGGTGTGAGTAGAAGCCTGACATCCTCACTCCTCAGGGATCAGAGGAGGGAAGGCATTCATCCCTTATCACACTACCGGAGATCCCCATCTTTGATACTGACAAAGGCCCGGCTGAACTGCCACCTCCAACTCAGGCCCTAGGAGAAAAAAAGACAGTCATTTAGCAGGTCACATGAACCTGCCCTGCCCTGCAACGCACAACTCCACCCAGGAAAAAAGCACCCATTCCAGGCAGAGGAAAATCTGCTCCCAGGAGTGGCTTTCTTCACTTGGTAAACAGAGCCAGAGGCTGCCCCTCCCTACAGCAGCCTAGACAATCCATTGAAATTCAGTAAACATAAACCCTGAGAAGGGCTCCAGGCTGGGCTCTGTGAGTGTCTCAGAAGCTAGCCCCTCAGGGAAAAGCTACTGTTTGCTGAAAGGCCTCAACTCTACCCAGAACCTAGACTCAATCCAGCATCTCCAAACAAGAGGAAAAAGCCATCTCCCTCTTTTGCGACACTCAAAACAGATCCCTCTCCCACTGAACTAGCCTGGGAGGAGGATCACAAAATCTGGGGTAAAGCAAAACATTTTTCTGCCTGCCCAAACTGACTTAATTAACCAGTCAAGCCACAGGAAAACCAAACACCACAAGCAAACCAGAGAATCCACCAAGAGACTGGATATGGACAAAGGAGATACAGATTCTTTCCATTGCCTCCAAAAAAAAAAAATCAAAGCGCTGTCTTTTTTTCTTTTTGTACCTTATTTTTAATTTTTTCAAATTTTTAATTTTAAAAATTTTTTTTCTATTATTTTTTCTTTTCTTCCCCGTATAATTTTTATTTTAGGTGTATATGTGTGTGTGTGCTTTTTTATCTTTTTTTTTTGTCTTTTTTAATTTTTATTTTTATTGTGAGGGTGATGAACAGAGGGGTTAAGTTACATAAGTCAGGTAATGAGTATAGTTCTCTTTGAACAGTGTTACCTCTTCCCTGATTTTCTCCCAGGTTCCCCTCCCCCAGCACCCCTCTTTTTCCAACTTGAACAGTTCATTTTCAACATAATTTCGTGAGTATCACTACTGCATTAGTTTACCCTTTGTTACACCATCTTTTACCCTTACCCTTTAACTGATAAACTTACATAGAAGACAAAAGGTACAGAAGTCAAAAACAGCAATAAATGTGAGGGGAAAAAAACCACAAAAAATAAAGTAACACAAACCTCTTTTTTCCCTTTCTTGGAGTTCATTTCAATAAGCATCATTTTATAGCTATTGAGCCTTTGTGATCCTTTCCTAAGAACATCCTCCTTTAAACATTTACATTGTGAAAGTCTAGAGTGTATTTTTTTTTTACCATCCAGTGTGCTTACTTGTAGATTTATAGGCACAGTCTAGTCATTACAAATGAGGGAAATCATGCAGCCTACACTTCCTTGGGTTCACTTTGCTTAGTAATTTTCCAAGTCTTTCCATTTCCTTAGGACTGGAGCAATATTCTGATGAAAGTATAGAATTCCATTGTGTACATATACCACATTTTCATAATCCATCCATCCATTGAGGGGCATCTGGGTTGATTCCATATCTTAGCTATGATAAACAATGCTGCAATGAACAGAGTTGTTCTTGGACCGTTAGTTTGTCTGGTTTGTGGTCAATTGGATAAATGCCCAGGAATAGAATAGTAGGTCCTAGGGAAGCTCTATGTTTAGCCTTTTCCCCCACACTACTTTCCAGAATGATTGAACCAGTTTACCTTCCCACCAACAGTGTAGTGTAACATTCACTTTTGGCCACATCTCTGCCAGCATCTGTTATTTGTTAGTTTTCTTGATAATGGTCATTGTTACTGGGGTGAAGAATCTCAATGTTGTTTTGATTTGCATTTGTTATATGTCTAGAGATGTTGAACACTTTTTCTTTCTTTCTTTCTTTCTTCTTTTGGTCGTGGGGCTTGAACTCTAGTCTTGGGTGCTGACTCTGCGTTCTTCAGCTCAAGGCAAGTGCTCTACTGCTTCAGCCACAGCATCACTTCCGATTTTCTAGTGGTTTACTGGAGATAAGAGTCTCATGGACTTTCTTGCCTGAGCTGACTTTGAACCATAATCCTGAGATCTCAGCATCCTGAATAGCTAGGAATACGGGTGTGAGTCACAAGCACCTGGCAATGAACACTTTTTCATGTGTCTACCAGCTATTCTTTCTCTTCTTTGAAGAAATCTTTCTTTATGTCTTTAGCCCATGAATTAATTGGATTGCTGTTTTTTGAGGATTTGTTTTTGGGGGTTAACCTTTTGAGTTCTAAGTGTATTTTAGTGGGTCATTTTCTGATCCACTTATCTATTGTAGCACATCTGAGCTGTTTTCATAACTTGGTTTTCGTGAATAGCGTAGCAATGAACAGAGGGCATTCATTATTTTTTTTTAATTTTAATTTTTTTTGTGAACATAAGGTACAGAGAGGTTACAATTACATGGGCAGCATGATGCGTACATTTCTTATCAAGCATTGCAGACTCCTCCTTTGTTTACCCTTCACATCCCTTCCCAGCCTCCCCCCCCCACGCCCCAACTCAATCCTTCCCCCCTCTCCCCCACTGCACCAACGTTACAAAGCTCGTTTTCGACATGACAACTTGTACTTCTCATTGTTGCAACAGGTACACCAGTATCCTTAATGGACTTGTTTTTCCCCATCTCCTCCACAAGTTATACTGACATCAAATATAGTGAAAGCAGGGGTTATACTGTGGGGGAGGGACATACCAAGCAACAAAGAGATAATCTTATAAATGCTTTAGAAACAAATGCATGAAAGAAAAAAACTTTAAAATACATATCTAAAGGTTCATTTTCTTAACATCACATTATCTGACTTTTCCGTTTGACTCATACATATACTAGATATTGCAAATAAGGGAAACCATGGGACCTATTTTTATTTGGGCCTGGCTTACTTCACTTAATATAATTTTTCCAAGTTTTTCCATTTCCTAAGAAATGGGGCAATGTCATTCTTTCTGATGGAGGCATAGAATTCTATTGTGTATATATTCCACATTTTCTTGACCAATTCATCTACTGAGGGGCATCTGGGTTGGTTCCATATCTTAGCTATGGTAAATAATGCCGCAGTAAACATGGTTGTGCTGGTAGCTTTAGTGTGGTCTTGTTTGTAATCATTTGGGTAAATGCCAAAGAGTGGGATTGCTGGGTCATAGGGGAGCTCTATGTGAAGTCATTTGAAGAACCTCCATACTGCTTTCCAATGTGGTTGAACAAGTTTACAAGTAAGGTTCCCTTCTGTCCACATCCCCTCCAGCATCTGTTGTTGTTAGAATTTTTGATTTTTGCCATTCTAACTAGGGTGAGGTGGTATCTCAATGTTGTTTTGATTTGCATTTCTTTTATGGCTAGGGAGGTTGAGCATTTCTTCATGTGTCTATTGGCTATCCTTCTTTCCCCTTCAGAGAAGTTTGTCTTTAAGTCTTTAGCCCATTTATTTATTAGGCAGTTGTTTCTTTGAGGATTTGTTGATGGGGGATGTAATTTGTTGTGTTCCAAGTATATTTTAGATATGAGACCCTTTTTTTTTTTAATTGTATTTTATTTTATTTGAGAGCATACTGTACAGAGGGGCTACAATTACATGGGCAGGATAATGCATACATTTCTTACCAAGCATTGCAGCCTCCTCCTTTGTTTACCCTTCACTTCCCTTCCCCGCCTCCCCCCTCCCCCCACCCAATTTTACCCCCCTCCCCCCACCCAATTATACCCCCCTCCCCCCCCACACCGAAATTGTAAAGCTGGTTTTGACATGACATTTTGTACTTCTCATTGTTGCAACAGGTCCCCCTGAATCCTTAAACGACTTGTTTGTCCCCATCTCCTCCACATGTTATACTGACATCAAATATAGTGAAAGCGGGGGTTACACTGTGGGGGAGGGACATACAAAGCAACAAAGAAATAATCTTATAAATGCATTAGAAACACATGCATGAAAGAAACAAAAACATTAAAATACATATTTAAGGCTTCATTTTCCTAACATCACATTATCTGGCCTTTTCCGCTTGACTCATACCTATACTAGATATTGCAAATAAGGGAAACCATGGGACCTATGCTTCTTTGGGCCTGGCTTACTTCACTTAATATAATTTTTTCCAAACCTTTCCATTTCCTAAGAAATGGGGCAATGTCATTCTTTCTGATGGAGGCATAGAATTCCATTGTGTATATATACCACATTTTCTTGATCCATTCATCTACTGAGGGGCATCTGGGTTGGTTCCATATCTTAGCTATGGTAAATAGTGCTGCAATAAACATAGTTGTGCTGGTAGCTTTAGTGTGGTCTTGTTTGTAAACATTTGGGTAAATGCCCAAAAGTGGGATTGCTGGATCATAGGGGAGATCTATGTGAAGTCTTTTGAGGAACCTCCATACTGCTTTCCAAAGTGGTTGAACAAGTTTACATTCCCACCAACAATGAAGTAAGGTTCCTTTCTGTCCACATCCCCTCCAGCATCTGTTGTTATTAGAGTTGGTCTGTTGTATGGCTAGTGAAGATCTTCTCCCAAACTGTGGGCTTTCTATTGATCTTGCTAGCTATGTCCTTTGTCATGCAGAAGCTCTGCAACTTCAGGCAATCCCATTTGTCCAACCTTTTTTTGATTTGTTGTGTTTCCGGGTCTCTATTTAGAAAATTATGTCCTGAGACAAGGAGACCTCCGGTTTCTCCTATTCCATCCTGTAATGTTTTCAGAGTGTCTGCTTTGACTCCTGTGTTCCAGAAGAGCTGGTAATTTGTGTTTTCATATTTGTTGAATAGCATGCACATTTGAATTTCCTTTCTAATCTCTTCCATGACCCACTCATGATTCAGCAGTGTGTTGTTCAGCCTCCATGTGCTACCAGACTTTTTTTGGTGGCTTTTGGTGTTGAGTTGTAATTTTATTCCTTTGTGGTCTGAGAGAATGCAAGGTATAGCTTCTATGTTTCTGAATTTGGACAAGTTTGCGTTGTGGCCTAAAATGTTGTCTATTTTAGAAAATGTTCCATGTGCTGCTGAGAAAAACGTGTATTCTGATGCTTCTGGGTGAAATATTCAGTAGATGTCTGTTAAATCTAGTTGATCTATGCAGCTGTTTAGATCTGCGGTTTCTCTGTTGAGATTTTGCCGAGTTGATCTATCTTGTGGGGAGAGTGGTGTGTTACAATCCCCAACAATTGATGTCTTTGAATCTATGTGGGATTGGAGGGAAAATAGTGTTTCTTGGATAAATTTGGGTGCTCCATTGTTTGGCGAATAGATATTTAGAATTGTAATATCCTCTGAAGGAGAGATCCCTTAATTAGTATGTAGCGACCTTCATTACCTCTTCTGACGAATTTTAATTTGAAGTCTATTTTATCTGATATTAGGATTTCCACTGCCGCCAGTTTATGGAGGCCATTTCATTGGTAGATTTTGTTCCAGCCTTTAACATTGAAAATGTGTTTGTTTTTACGGCCAAGATGTTACTCCTGAAGGCAGCAGATAGAAGGATCTTCCTTTCTAATCCAACTAGACAGTCTATGTCGCTTAATTGGAGATTTCAGTGCGATAATGTTGAGAGATAGGACTGAGAGGTATTTGGGAGTTCCAGCCATGTAATCCACCTTCTTTGGGGCTGCAAACCTGGGTTCTTCCTATGGTTCTTGGAGTCTCAGTTTGGGTGTGGTTTCTTGGCCTTTATTGTGGTCTTGTTGGTTTTCTATGTGTGGGACAGCTTTAAGAATCTTTTGTAGGGCTGGTTTGGTGGAGATGTATTCTTTCAATTTTTCTTTGCTATGGAAGGTTTTTATTTGGCCTTCAGTTATGAAGGAGAGTTTAGCTGGGTACAGTATTCTTGGTTGATAGTTGTTTGTTTTTAGGGCATGGCATACATCATTCCAGGCTCTTCTTGCTTTGATTGTCTCTGCTGAGAAATCTGAGGTGGCTCTAATTGGTTTCCCTTCATACGTGATTAATCTTTTCTCCTTGACAGTTTTAAGGATCTTTTCCTCAGTCTGAGTTGATCCTGTGTGGATTATAATGTGAAGGTGGGATGTCCTATTCTAGTCTGGTCTATTTGGGGTTCTAAAAGCTTCTTGTATCTGAATAGGCCTATCTTTTTGCATGTTTGGGAAGTTCTCTGCTACGATCCTGTTAAACAAATTTCCTAGACCATTAACTTCTGTTTCTAGGTACTCCTCTACACTCATTATCCTTAGATTAGGCCTTCTGATGGTGTCATCCAAGTGATGGATATATCTATCATAGTTCTTGGACTTGTCTTGGATGGTTGTATGATCTTTCTCTATAATGTCTAGGCTGTCTTAAATCCCCGAGATTCGATCTTCTGCATGGTCTAACCTGCTGTCAAGACTTGCTACTTTGTTTTTTATCTCTTTTCCTTCTAATTGGTCAGCTTTGATGGCTTCAAATTCTTTGTTGAAGCTTTGTGTTAGATCTTGTATGAACTTCTTTACTTCCTTAATTTTGTGTCATTGTTTATTCTCAAATCACTTAGTTGATTGGTTATGGTTTCCTTGGACTCCCTTTCCTTCTGTTGGGTTCCACTCAGCATTCCCTTTGTGGTCTCCCTTACTTCCTTCAGCTTTTTGTTAATGGATCACATGAGTGCCATTAGTGATCTTTGTGTATTCTCATCCTGTTCTCTCAATTGCTGTTTTACTCTTTGATTAGCTTCCTCCCGTTCATGGGATTCCTGTAGTTCTCTTTGAGTGTTCTCAGCCTGCTCACACCATTCCTGCCTTTCTCTTTGAGTATTCTCAAACTGCTCATGCAAATCATGTATCAGTTTTTGAGTAGCTTCCTCATGCTTATGACATTCCTATATAAACTTTTGGATTGCCTACTCTCTCTCCCTATCATGCTCATACAGAATCCTTTGTAACTTTTCAATCTTTTTATTTATCATGTTTGGCAGCAGTGTTTGTAGAGCTATTTGGGATCTCTCCTCTGGATTATTCATTAAATGTTCTGTCAACTGATTATCAAGATTGGGAGTTGAGATACCCAGACTTGCCATTTTTCTTGTGTTTTTCTGGCTTACTCTGCCCATTTGGGATGAAATTAACACCAGTTTTGTGCTAGAACACTATCTTAAGGCAAGCATCAACCAAAGTCTGAATTTGCAAAGTCAATAGTCTACATATACAATCTTGTTCAACAGACACATCTATTCAACATCAAACAACTATCTGTTAATGGGGTATGAACCGCAAAGAATTTGGAAAACCAGAAATTATTAGGGTTAGGGAGAGATATGGGTAAAAAATAGGAATAGATTGATGTGGGGAGGCACAGGGAGAATTAACTAAGTCCTAATCTCAAAGCAGGAAATAGGTTGGGTAGGATGAAAGTAGAGGGAGAGAAAAAAAGAAGAAAGGGAAAGAGAAAAGAAAAGAGACCAGAAAAAATAGAAAAGTAAAAATTAATAAAATTATGTAGAATCGATAACAATCTATTTAGAGAAGAACGTGAATATTTGGAGAGAAGGGGAGGGATATAAAGGAGATATTAAAAACTGAAAAATGCTTAAAATATTATGTAGGTATAAATAGGTAGTACTGATCTTAAGGAATTTATGTCTCAGGGGTTTTGAATTGAGTAATAAATTTGTGGATTAAGTGTGTACACAATGGGGGAAAGGGTCTAATATTCAACTATGGGTATATCTGAGGATGTGCAGGACAAGAATTAAGTCACATAAAGAAGAACGAAAGAGAGGAAAACGTGAAAAGGATAAGAAAGGAAGAAAAAAAGATCAGAAGTTCAGTAGAGCTAAACAAAAAACAAGAAGACAATTAAAAAAGAAAAAAGAGAGAGAGAAATCAAAAAAGAAAGAAAAACACACACTCACGTATCTCTTAAATAAAAATTATAAGAGAAAAAAAGTTAGTGGAAAAAATGTTTTTTTTTAAAAAGGCAAAAATTAAAAGTTTTAGAAAAGAAAAAAAAATTATGTAAGGTACCAGAAAGAAGAAGAAGAAA